>NC_088202.1:147228832-147945452 GCF_037126465.1 Ornithodoros turicata | reverse complement strand
GTGGCACAGTGGTTCGGATGATAGCCGACACTGGAAGCGGAATTGAGTCCCGGCACTGGCTGTGCTGTCTGAGGTTTTCCCTGGATTTTCCGTCAGACTCTCCAAGCGAATGTTGGCACAGCTTCCCCTGATGTCGGCCCAGGATGTTACTACTAAACCCCAGTCCCCCCACCCCTTCCAGCTGTACTCTCTCCATCTATCCACGTCTGAACGCCAGTCATAGCTAGAGTTCCTTCGCGGCGCTTACACCCCAAGCAGCGCAATATGTCGGACCAATCGGCAATACTGGCCCGATATTGGCCCAATCTTGATCCGTTATTGGGCCGACATTGCCAATATTGGGCCGATATTGGGCCAAGATGTTGTGCTGCTTGGGACGGAAATAAGAAAACAAGAGTGCTGCCAAGACATCAAGAAATAATGAAGCAGATGTCTACGAGCTACTATCCAATGGATTCAGGAAGGAATTCTCACCTTTATGCGGCATGATGGCATAGGTGAACTCATGCATCCCCATGTCGGCTTCAGCGTCTGGGCTCTTGGGAGCTCTCAAAAGGGAAAGACGCATCGTGCTGCCGTGCACTGCGTGGCCATACTTGCAAGTGTTCATTATGGCCAGTCCGAAGCCGGACTCTTCCAGGTCCATCCATTTGTGAGCATACACCTCAAGTGAGGAACAAGCAACAAAGATTGGCAGGCGCCAGGACGGCAAAGCTGGCCACACTAAGAAAGGCCGTCACTATGAGACTCAAAAGATGGCACCATATATACCAGGGTTGCGGAATGGGATCGCCCGTTCCATTCCAATTCCATTCCTCAGAATGAAAAGGTATGGTCAATTCCCACTCCTGGAATGGCTTGGCAACCCCATTCCTCTAAATTGTCCAATAAAAGAATTAGGACCGGTAACCGTACTAGCTAGCCCAGCAGTGCTATAGAGCAGATTGACATCACCCAGCACAGAAAAAGCAGAAAGACAAGGTTATTTCACCCTCCTCCTCCTCTTCATTGGCATCATCATCATTACAGGAGTTTTCCACTAAAGTAACTAGTGCAAGTGATGTGGGGTTGTGGGGCTCACACTAGTGAATCCAAAATCTCCTTTTATTTTTTTTCTTCTTCATATCAAACCAAACCACTGGCCTTGAACGTGTGGCACCCAGACCATTACATTCCAATTCCATTCCACCTGCGAAAAAAATGCCTAATTCCATTCCATTCCCAGGACAATTTCCGCCCTTCCATTCCAATTCCGTTCCGGGCTCTGATAAATCTGGAACGATTCCGGAATCATTCCAACTCCGGAGTGGCAACTCCGCAACCCCGATATATACTCACACAATTAACAAACCATTTTAGCCAAAAACACACTCCAACAGTGGGGCAATATGGGGTTAAAGGAGCAATATGATGTCATTTAACGCGGCTCAAAACCCCGTTGCATTTGTCGAGACGTCTATCAGGAGTCATTGTGCAATATATTTTTCCTCTGCGGCGTATTATAACAGCGCAGTTAAATTTACAAAAACAGTCAGAGAGAGCAATGCGGATCACGCTTTGCATGATGTAGGGGATTTCCTCGTGCCTCTTTTATTTGTTTCTTTCTTCTCGGCTCGCGCATCGCTTATACCAGCTTGAGCTGAGCAGCTCAATGTTACGAGTCACGTGCCTGGGGACTAGAGATGCGAAGCCCCGGAAAAAACCGACGTGGAAAAGTGTTTTTCGTGGAAAATGACAACAACTACAAGTACGGCGCCAAAGGGCACCTACATTTTATTCCTACGTGAAAGAGCCAGTTATTCGCGTCTGTGTCGTGCCTAGAAGACGCCGTGTCACACATTGTTCGTACGCCACCAAAGCCCTCCGCAGCTTTCTCCATATAAACCTTCGTCTCCGCAAACCTTCGTCCTGTACGTGGCTGCTACTGTAGAGTTCAAAACCGGTGCGAAAAGGAGAAACCTCAGAAGGAGAATTCCTAACCTTCCAATGAGACAGACATGCTTTTCTACACTCTTAAAAAAAAAAGGGTGTACTTTAACTCCGTTTTCTTGCCACATATATCACTCCCTTTTGGAGAGGACAATTACTCTCAAAAAGGAGTCTCCTCCTACCGGAGAGTAATGTTACTCTACAGTACGGAGTTAAAGCGTAACCCCACTCCCTAAAGGGAGTGAGAAGACTCCCTTTTGAGAGTAATTGTAAAGGGAGTCTTCAAGGGAGAGGGAAATTCAAAAGGGAGTAACATTACTCACTTAATTCCTACCGGAGAGTAATGTTACTCTACAGTACGGAGTTAAAGCGTAACCCCACTCCCTAAAGGGAGTGAGGAGACTCCCTTTTGAGAGTAATTGTAAAGGGAGTCTTCAAGGGAGAGGGAAATTCAAAAGGGAGTAACATTACTCACATAATTCCTACCGGAGAGTAATGTTACTCTACAGTACGGAGTTAAAGCGTAACCCCACTCCCTAAAGGGAGTGAGGAGACTCCCTTTTGAGAGTAATTGTACCCTCCAAAAGGGAGTGATATATGTTTCAAGAAAAAGGAGTTAAAGTACACACCCTTTTTTTTAGAGGTGTAAGCACCGCATTCCTCTCAGTCACAACTACGCTTGCCATCCTTTGCCACACTTTGCTTGCGCCTTTCTATTTCGTGACCCTGAAGTCGGCTTTGGGGTCATAAACCGCATCTCGTTCTTTCGCTGTACCGAGGCCGCAAAAGTATTTCGTTGTAGCGGGAGTTAAAATACAATGATTCCCATGGCCCTCTGCCGGGGAATCCAAATTATTTCGCTCTATCGGAAATCTCGATATATCACATTTCGCTGTAACAAGGTTTGACCGTATTAGGTTTTATGAATGGTGCCCTCTGGGACAAGACACTACCCCCTTCCTCATTCCAAACCTCGACTTATGAATGATTATTTAGCGGAAACGTTAATCGTTCATAAATTTAAGGGTCGACAGTGTTCCCAAACGTTCGGGTCAGTGTTCCCGGGACGATGCGCAATAAATGCGTGGAAAAAGTACCCGCGTTCGGCTGCGCCAGTTGGGGCCAGTGTATTAGTGGCATGAGTTTGTGAAATATACGAATGAATACATCTTTTTGTTTTGTTTTGTACTAGTAATACAAATTACAAGCAGGAGTATGGTAGTCACTTCCCGAACATTTAATGTAATACACCGAAACAATACATACTGTTATTATTAAGGCATACACCATGCTTACCTCATACTTCGCCCAGTCCCAAGAGGTATTAAAATGAGTCGCCCTCTCCAGGTGCCCGAACTGGATTTCATAAGACGCTCTGCTGCTGCGGATGTTGGCATGAAACTCCACCTGAACAACGACGTAATGTCCATGCATCGTACTACTGCAACAACTCCGTATTCACACCATATAACACCGTATTGACACCGTATAACACCATATTCACACCGTATTCACACTGTATAACACTGTATTCACACCATAGGTGGGGAGTAACGCGTTACAAAGTAGTGCGTTACCGGTAACACGTTACATCCAAGCAGTGAAGTATGGTAACGCATTACATTTGGGAGAAAAGTAATGAGTAACATCATTACATTTTTAATAACTAACGTGCAACGGCGTTACGCGTTAGTGCGTGTTCGGGAACATTGCTTCGTCGTCTAAGCTTGAAAGCTTGAGCGAGGACCGTGCCTGCAGAATACGGGAAAATCCCTGATTTTTTTCTATTCATCTTAAACAATGACAGGAAGATCACATCGGCACGCACGAAGAAAGCAAAAGAAGGGTTGTTGACCTACCCTGGTTGAGATGTCACCTTTGTTTGCCACCTCTGTTTTTCACTCCCTCTAGTATTCATCCCTCTGGTATTTTTCTGACGAATGGGGCAAAAGCGGCAGAAAAATAGCCTCTACCCTCTGAACAAGTAACAAATTACCAAGGGATTGGCTGCTTAGATTTGTACTGTGTGAGATAAAAGGTCACCGTCTCCATCAACCTTGACAAGGAGCGCTCACTGGTCATTAGGCGTCCTCTCAGCCCAACGGCACTGTGCTCTGGGGGCTCCCTCGTGTATTCTATGTCTATCCAATGTGTTATTCGCGGTCGATACGCGTGGACGGAGAACAGATTTTTACCAAGTTTCCGTCTCAAGGATGCGTTTCAGGCATGCAAAACAGATTTCCCTTGGACAAGACCTTTACTGGTGGGGCGCCCCTTTGTGGTGGGGACCCCGGGGCAAGTGCCCCATCTGCCCTCCCCTAAATCCGGCACTGTTTAGTGAACATAAAGACGGCGAGCATTTTTAATTTCTTGCGTGCTCTCAAATACTAGCACAATACAGAGTAACAGATTTCTTAAACCAGATTTAGCAATAAGTGAACTAAAAATCTTAATCTTTTCACAATGTGAGTTAGGTATACGTAATTCCAACATATATGTAGAAGTATAGAGTAATTAGGAGGAAAAAAATTGCAGCGCTTACCTTCAAAAACTTGTGGGCTTCGTGCCAGTCCACATCACAGTCCACACGAATGTATGGATGGGCAGCGTCCAAGACAAGTGTCTGCGTCAGTGTACTTTTACTGCTGATTGCAAACTTCACTCGAACTCTTGCACGCAGCGGCCCACTTTCTAAGATAGTGGCTGGTTCCAAAAGCTATGAAATGAAAGGATATATGAACACTGCAGTACTGTAAGCCAAGTGCAGAGTATACAACGGATCACAAGGGCGACATAGGTGTGTGTGTGTGTTATCATGATCTTCGATACATATAGCAATAACTCTGATATTTCGTCAATCTGCTGGTTCCCGTCACGTGGCCCACTGAAGCACGTGTAAAGACGACTTCGATGTGACGATCAAATTCTTCAAAATTCTTCAGAGGCCAGTCAAATGAGCGAAAACTGAGAAGCAAGATTCCACCAGCTTTATTGAAAAGAAAAAAAAAACACAAAAAGAAACGACAGAAGGTTGCACTTTCAAGAGCCATAGCATCCAAAAGAAGTGAAATGAGAGTGTGGTGTGTTTGACCGCGCTTAACAGACACAAGCATTAGAGGCACACCTTTCAGAACGAAGCTGTCGAGAAGTAACAGAGGATGCTCCCCTCTCCACATCCTTCTCTCCTGCTCAAGTTTTTTTTTGCCTGAACAGACGATTCAGGAAATCTCAGTGCTCCTGATGCACACGTTGAATTCTGGGCGTTTACTGTTATGGCTTTCCGTTTTCGTTGACCTTGACACATCGTGAAGTATGTGCCGAGAGAGGAGAAATCTGAACAGTCTGGAGGCCCTTCCGACACGCAGGGCCCCACAGTTCATGCAGCTCCGGGAAGCATTTTGTCGACGAAAGGAAGATTCCTCGAAAAGAAGTTGCGCATGCTTGACGGATTTTGTGCCGTGCAAAACTTCAAGGCGGGGTACAGTGCCTTCCCAAATTGGCAAGAGTTGCATGTCATCACTCAAACAGGTCATGAGATGAATTACTCGTGGACGAGGCACGTTCTCAGGCACGATGCGGTTTCAATACCGTCTATACACACGGGCGATACTCTCCCACAATATCCTGCAGCTGCTGGTTAACGGACGGTGAAAAGGTTGGTTAGATTGGTCCGCCATGGCAGAAGCCTTGCGACACGCAAAACAACGGTAACGTTGCACCATCTCTTAGGCGAGAGCAGAGGCTTGGAAAGTACCTGGCATCTGCGTCCTGCTATTGGCCGGCATCCAGGAGGCGGAGCCTCCGTCGCTCTTGGTCAGCAAACGCAAGCATAGTCGGCCACGCTGCATAAGGTGCAGTAAGCATCCGTTTATTTTACGCTAGGTCGGCACCACGGCAAAATGAGGCCACCATTTGAGTCGATCCGCTTGAGGGTGTCATCGCTGAACTTCATGTTTCTTTCTGGAACGTACATGAGCCGTTTGTTCTTTATTCTAACAAAAAACAAAAAAAACAGACATCAGCTGCAACTTACTTTTGCTCATCGTTGCACAGTACGCCAGCACCACCGAGAAGACAGCGAAGGCAAAAAGAACCGCAAAAGCGTCAGGCTGCCACACACCCCATCCGCCCCAGCGGGGCTAAGCCTAAAGAGCCTAACCTGCAGTCTGAGCGTAACAGACCTGAAATTAAACCGGACTGTCTCAGATTGACTGACTTTGGATTTTGTTGGACATGAAAAGGCTTAGCTTTGTGGACGGGTGGGTCGTGGGCAGTGCTACCAGACTGGTACGGACATGAGGGGGTAGTTTGGTGCAGCTTTGATGTCGCGGCACAAGATGGCGCATGAAAAGCGGCGGGGCCACAGCATGGCTCATGAAAAGCTACGGGGCCGCAGAATGGCGCATGAAAAGTGGCGGGGCCGCAGAATGGCTCATGAAAAGCTGCTGGGCCGCAGAATGGCGCATGAAAAGTGGAGGGGCCGCAGAATGGCTCATGAAAAGCTGCTGGGCCGCAGAATGGCGCATGAAAAGCTGCTGGGCCGCAGAATGGCTCATGAAAAGCTGCTGGGCCGCAGAATGGCGCATGAAAAGTGGAGGGGCCGCAGAATGGCTCATGAAAAGCTGCTGGGCCGCAGAATGGCGCATGAAAAGTGAAGGGGCCGCAGAATGGCGCATGAAAAGCTGCTGGGCCGCAGAATGGCGCATGAAAAGTGGAGGGGCCGCAGAATGGCTCATGAAAAGCTGCTGGGCCGCAGAATGGCGCATGAAAAGCGGCGGGGCCGCAGAATGGCGCATGAAAAGCTGCTGGGCCGCAGAATGGCGCATGAAAAGTGGAGGGGCCGCAGAATGGCTCATGAAAAGCTGCTGGGCCGCAGAATGGCGCATGAAAAGCGGCGGGGCCGCAGAATGGCGCATGAAAAGCTGCTGGGCCGCAGAATGGCGCATGAAAAGTGGAGGGGCCGCAGAATGGCTCATGAAAAGTGGAGGGGCCGCAGAATGGCGCATGAAAAGCGGCGGGGCCGCAGAATGGCTCATGAAAAGCTGCTGGGCCGCAGAATGGCGCATGAAAAGTGGAGGGGCCGCAGAATGGCTCATGAAAAGCTGCTGGGCCGCAGAATGGCGCATGAAAAGCTGCTGGGCCGCAGAATGGCGCATGAAAAGTGGAGGGGCCGCAGAATGGCTCATGAAAAGCGGCGGGGCCGCAGAATGGCTCATGAAAAGCTGCTGGGCCGCAGAATGGCGCATGAAAAGTGGAGGGGCCGCAGAATGGCTCATGAAAAGCTGCTGGGCCGCAGAATGGCGCATGAAAAGCTGCTGGGCCGCAGAATGGCGCATGAAAAGCGGCGGGGCCGCAGAATGGCTCATGAAAAGCTGCTGGGCCGCAGAATGGCGCATGAAAAGCGGCGGGGCCGCAGAATGGCGCATGAAAAGCGGCGGGGCCGCACAATCGCTCATGAAAAGCTGCTGGGCCGCAGAATGGCGCATGAAAAGCGGCGGGGCCACAGAATGGCTCATGAAAAGCGGCTGGGCCGCAGAATGGCGCATGAAAAGCGGCGGGGCCACAGAATGGCTCATGAAAAGCTGCTGGGCCGCAGAATGGTGCATGAAAAGCGGCGGGGCCGCAGAATGGCGCATGAAAAGCTGCTGGGCCGCAGAATGGCGCATGAAAAGCTGCTGGGCCGCAGAATGGCGCATGAAAAGCTGCTGGGCCGCAGAATGGCGCATGAAAAGCTGCTGGGCCGCAGAATGGCGCATGAAAAGCGGCGGGGCCGCAGAATGGCGCATGAAAAGCTGCTGGGCCGCAGAATGGCGCATGAAAAGCGGCGGGGCCGCAGAATGGCGCATGAAAAGCGGCGGGGCCGCAGAATGGCTCATGAAAAGCTGCTGGGCCGCAGAATGGCGCATGAAAAGCGGCGGGGCCGCAGAATGGCTCATGAAAAGCTGCTGGGCCGCAGAATGGCGCATGAAAAGCGGCGGGGCCACAGAATGGCTCATGAAAAGCTGCTGGGCCGCAGAATGGCGCATGAAAAGCGGCGGGGCCGCAGAATGGCTCATGAAAAGCTGCTGGGCCGCAGAATGGCGCATGAAAAGCGGCGGGGCCGCAGAATGGCTCATGAAAAGCTGCTGGGCCGCAGAATGGCGCATGAAAAGCGGCGGGGCCGCAGAATGGCTCATGAAAAGCTGCTGGGCCGCAGAATGGCGCATGAAAAGCTGCTGGGCCGCAGAATGGCGCATGAAAAGTGGCGGGGCCGCAGAATGGCTCATGAAAAGCTGCTGAGCCGCAGAATGGCGCATGAAAAGTGGCGGGGCCGCAGAATGGCTCATGAAAAGCTGCTGGGCCGCAGAATGGCGCATGAAAAGTGGCGGGGCCGCAGAATGGCTCATGAAAAGCTGCTGGGCCGCAGAATGGCGCATGAAAAGCTGCGGGGCCGCAGAATGGCGCATGAAAAGTGGCGGGGCCGCAGAATGGCTCATGAAAAGCTGCTGAGCCGCAGAATGGCGCATGAAAAGTGGCGGGGCCGCAGAATGGCTCATGAAAAGCTGCTGGGCCGCAGAATGGCGCATGAAAAGTGGCGGGGCCGCAGAATGGCTCATGAAAAGCTGCTGGGCCGCAGAATGGCGCATGAAAAGTGGCGGGGCCGCAGAATGGCTCATGAAAAGCTGCTGGGCCGCAGAATGGCGCATGAAAAGTGGCGGGGCCGCAGAATGGCTCATGAAAAGCTGCTGGGCCGCAGAATGGCGCATGAAAAGTGGCGGGGCCGCAGAATGGCTCATGAAAAGCTGCTGGGCCGCAGAATGGCGCATGAAAAGTGGCGGGGCCGCAGAATGGCTCATGAAAAGCTGCTGGGCCGCAGAATGGCGCATGAAAAGCTGCGGGGCCGCAGAATGGCGCATGAAAAGCTGCGGGGCCGCAGAATGGCGCATGAAAAGCTGCTGAGCCGCAGAATGGCGCATGAAAAGTGGCGGGGCCGCAGAATGGCTCATGAAAAGCTGCTGGGCCGCAGAATGGCGCATGAAAAGTGGCGGGGCCGCAGAATGGCTCATGAAAAGCTGCTGGGCCGCAGAATGGCGCATGAAAAGTGGCGGGGCCGCAGAATGGCTCATGAAAAGCTGCTGGGCCGCAGAATGGCGCATGAAAAGTGGCGGGGCCGCAGAATGGCTCATGAAAAGCTGCTGGGCCGCAGAATGGCGCATGAAAAGTGGCGGGGCCGCAGAATGGCTCATGAAAAGCTGCTGGGCCGCAGAATGGCGCATGAAAAGTGGCGGGGCCGCAGAATGGCTCATGAAAAGCTGCTGGGCCGCAGAATGGCGCATGAAAAGCTGCGGGGCCGCAGAATGGCGCATGAAAAGCTGCGGGGCTGCAGAATGGCGCATGAAAAGTGGCGGGGCCGCAGAATGGCGCAGCACGTCCACCTACGTGCTCGCATAGCAGCAGAGAGCTACGACGTTTCGCGCGTCTTCCGCTCGGGTATTCTGGGGGATGTCGCTCGCCTGAGTGCCAGGGTTGCCAGATTTGTCCACTTTCTGACTGTCACAGCACCGAAATTTGGGCAATGGTGACTCGGTGATTTTCTGGCTACTTTTGTGGATACTTCTTCGCGCTACATTTGAGACTCCCGTGCACCTAAACTGGGGTAGTTTCGTCGTGCACCACATACACACAGTGCGCTCATTCCTGTTCACCTAGACGATCGGCCTGCTCTCGGCCGGTGTGATGTCCTTCAGAACGTTTGGTTCGTGTGCTGGGGTTTTAGGACTCGTTAAATAGCCCTTCATTCGATATATTCAGCACACCACTGGCTACAGAATTGACTACTTACAAGGTAAATTGGCTACTTTTGGCTCCTTTCGCTTGGTGCGTTGGAGGCTTTTCAGGACCTTGGATCTGGCAACCCTGGCGAATACCACACCGGTAGGGAGGACAATAACGACACCATGACGTCGAGCAATGGATGTCGTCATTGATATCAAGAGGGTCTCATGTGGTATCCACGGCTACCTTGTCCTTGGAAAAGGTTTTACAAAATGTGGCACAAAACTTCTTCATTCAAGAGCTAGATAAAATGTTTTCTTGCTCTTAACAAACATGCATGTTCAGAGGCACAAGTGTGCGAAGTTGGGGTAGTTAGCATCTTGACATATTGTTGAATGCAGCAATAAAGAACACAGGGAAGACATGAAGTTGATACCATCTACATGAACCTGAACGATGATGAACGATGAACGGGTTTTCAAACCGGTTCATCATAGATGCTATTATTTTCCTTGTCCGTCCTGAAATAAATATTCTGTCAGTTGTGAGTAAGCAGCCGTGGTGTCAACTTCGTGTCTTCCCTGTGTTGTTTATTGCTGTATTCAATATTATGTTCAGAGGCATTTTAGTTGTACTGTTCTACTTTGTTGACGAGATCCCAACCGGTGCTTTTGCAAAAGTTAACAACGTAACAATACTCTGCTATAATGATTAGATTTTCATGCTCGCGTCAATATCGTTCTAAACGGCCTCGACTGTACTGTGATAGAAAGACAGTCGACAGAAAAGGCGTCACACTAAACTTCAGCGCCTGTCACAAACCTCGTGAACAGCCGATCTGCGAGTTTCTAGGTGGTAGTCCATGACGTCCCATGCGTCCCAGAAAAGAGGGATGTCCTCAAAGAGTACGAACATGTTGCAAGACTGAGGCTGCGTGACGAACTGTTTGGCACAATTGTGAAGCTTCAAAGAGGTTATCTCTCCGAGAAGGTTCAACTCTGCTTCCAAGAACTTGTTACGCAGCACGAGCTTTTCTGGTCCTTTTTGCTCTAAAGAGGAAGAACATGAATGGTTGAATACCATGCTACATTAGAAGAGCAAGCATTATGGTTAAAGCCCGAATCCCATAACAAGCGACACGCGGCAGATACACGCGAGAAGCGACAAAATCGACGTCACTGCCGCCACACGAGCGTCAAAAAAGCTTTGTCGCGGCTCAATATTTCTGCATCTACTCCCAGTAGATATTTGTAGCATGTCGCTGAGTTCGTTGCCTGTTGTTTGACAAAACCAGCTAGATTTGGCGGCGTGAAACAAGAACTGAACGCGTGGGCAAGGGAGAGGGTGGAGAGGGCAACCAACAAAACTAGCAGACGAAGAAGTGGGCGGGGCGTTGGGTACTTCAACCGCAGCGCCACTGCGTTACGGCGAATATTACATAGCAACTTCATTACAATTTCTCCTCGTTTTGACGAATGAAATACTATTTTTGGTTTATTTATGGCAATTTACAACTTAGCTCGAATAAAATAAGCATTGCTTCTCCAAAAACATCATTTCTCGGTGACGAAATGTCGCTGCTCAAATGGACCAGGAAGTCGCGCCATGACCAGACGCGACAGCGACAAATTCTGCAGCGCGTCGCGTGTCGCTTGTTATGGGGTCCGCGCTTAAGGGCAAGGATTTGTACGAGATATTAATTTCAGAAGTGTGACCCCACATCTACTGGGTAGTGGTGGGTGTGTTCACATAAATTTTTGTGAAGGTGCCGAGAATATTCCTGGTCAGAGCTGTATTTTAAAGGGCATCAACCTTTTATATTGTAAATCAATCGTATCTTATTTTATCTAACTTTATCTTCGGACTGTCGCTGGGCTCATCTAATGGTGAATTCACTTGGTCAAAATGTGGCAACATGGCCCAACGCCAGGAAATTGCTAGCACTGCGCTCACGGCAGGCCGCATGACAGTTGTCCCCCGAACATAGGTGCCCCGAATAGAGATGCGAAGCCCCGGAATTTTTTTTTTCTTTTTTCGTTTTTTTTCCTTGTCTCTGGAAAAATAGCCCGAAACTTCCTGGCGCAAAATTCAAATGTGTAAATTTTCGTGCCTTCGATGCATTCCAACCCGCCAACAGTGCTTGAGGTGCCTGTAATCCACCAACAACCACCAACTTAGAGCTCCGTCTGGCTGCTCCAAGCAATTGCCATCGCGTTCGCATAATGTCGGAGTTCTGGTCAGAGTGGACGGGTTGTTCCAAATTACCTATCGCTGAGTAGACAGCAGTCTCATGGGATGCTCTGCTCCGCATTTATGCCTAGAGGGTGAACACTACTAAACTTTCTAGCACATTGTATGCTGTGGCTTGGCCGGCAATGCTTCAACTCAGCAGTAACCCCAGCAGTTTCCATTTTTCCCAATTTTTCCACAAAAAAAGCGAAAAAGTAAACTTTTTTTCAAGCGATTTTGCATCTCTAGCCCCAAAGCTAGCGGAATCACTCGGATCATGGTAGAGACACCGCAGTAGCTTGTGATCCAGTCCTATCGTCTGCTAACCCACGTTAACTTCGGCATGCAGGCCAATCGGAGCCAATGCGGGACCTCACGATGCCGATGTGACGACGCAAGATATAATCGCGTATTTATTTGCATATTGGACGCACTTGCGTATTGAATGCACCCCAACTTGAGCACTGAAATGCTGGTCATTTTTTGCTCTCCGCACATCAAGCGCACCCCGACTTCAGTAACACCGCTGGATCGTCTCGCGCAACACCAGCCACCCAGCCAGCGTGTTGCGCGACTGCTCATACTGCACAGTTGTATGGTGCAGTAATGGAGAGACCAGCACCAGGGTGAGGAACCGCGAATGCGAGGGACATCGAGGAGCATTTCGTCCACGCTCGCTAGAAGGGGAAACCATTTGATGTGGGAGAATCGCGGTTGGGCAGAAGAATGTGCGTCTTATACGCGAGTAAATACGGTAATTATAATTATTTTATTTTGACAAGGTGCCCATAAACAACCTGAGGGTCTGGGGCATGGTGAACCAAAATACGAGGTTATACAGTTTGACAACCCGCTGCTCGGCTGTATCGAGGCCGGGAGAAAAAAGTGCTAGCTGGCAAATTCCTGGTGCTAGTTAAATGCCACGAGAACACGCGAGATTGCTACGTTTTGACCACGAGTAAGGCCTTTCTTTTTCTGCTGCGGCAAA
Source organism: Ornithodoros turicata (assembly GCF_037126465.1). Classification (NCBI taxonomy): domain Eukaryota; kingdom Metazoa; phylum Arthropoda; class Arachnida; order Ixodida; family Argasidae; genus Ornithodoros; species Ornithodoros turicata. The sequence continues at coordinate 147,932,551 of NC_088202.1, read as the reverse complement.
TCCTGAATTCTGCAGCAGGGAACTATGAATTCTGCATTTTTCCGCAGTAAAAGGCGAATTGCCCTATTTTAGACAGAAAATACTCTCTATCAGAGTTCTTCGTAACTCGTTACAAGTAACTCGTTACTGTAACTAAGTTCCTTTTTTTTGGTAACTTGTAACTTAACTCGGTACTTTTGCGCCGTGGTAACTTTCAGAGGAACTCGTTCCTTTTTCAGGTAACTTTGCCAAAGGAACTTAAGCTAAGTTCCAAGTTACTTTTAACTCGCTTTTCACTCACGTCCATATATTTTCGTGCTTTCTCTCCGGTTCCTTCGTGGCATTTTTTTGCCATAAAACGTGATATTCAATCAATTACGATATTTTATTCAGGAAGTAAGAACCGCTGCTATTGAAATGAAACTGAACCATTGTGCACCCACAGGAACTAAGCGTGTCGCCCTCCTCCGCAAACGACCTTCAGCTGCTCACGTGCGCTGCACCAGCGTAATGCTATTTTGTGTCCGAAGTAACGTGGAAGTAACTCGTTCTTTTTTTTTAAGGAACTGAGCAACTGCGAGTTACATTTCAGGCTCAAGAACTTCGTTATTAACTTAGTTACATTTGCACATGGTAACTTAACTTGTAACGAGTTCTTTTTGGGTAACTTCTCAATCTAATCTCTCTATTAGCTCTTAGTGTGGAGGAACGCAGTTACAACTCCCAAAAAGCATTTGTGACTTAGCATAACACCGACTATTTCACTGACTATCAAATTATACTTGGTTAGTGACCTCCCTGCACGTACAGACTTTAATGTCACAAAGAGGTACTTGACAGCTATGGACACCAAAGCAGGGGTCAGCGTTTGCATTCCACTTCAGAATCCCAATATGTTAGAGGGTTGTTCCAGCCACACAGACGGGGCCATATCACGGCCTGGTGGTCTTTTCCGGTTGGCACATCTACGCTGTAACGCAAGCTGACCCGGTGTGGTGTCGTGCAGAGCCCATAGCGTGCGAATGTAAGAAGCACCATGATGATGGCTATCAATAAAGGATTCTGGAATGGGATGCTGGCTGAGCAGACACAACACCCTGTGCTAGCAAAGTCCACTCATCTCGTGCAAAAACGGAGTTAAGTGCACGGTTTCTGCAAAGTTCCGCGCAAAGACTCATATTCCGTGGCACACCCACAATTCCGCGTTTTTTTGCAGAATTGCGGAGTCGCAGAAGAGGAAGGGCCTTAACCAGGAGAATGTTCAGAATCTGGCAAAGAAAGCTGCCAGCAAACGACAACGCGAATTCACCATAAATGCGCCCAACTTTGCAATGAACGAGGAACTGGGAGTACCTGCCTGCACTGACAGGCACCTTGTGCGATGCAATCCCTCTCAACACATGGTAGCCGGCTGAGCCCATGTTGACAGAGACCAAGGTTCCTCCTGGGACATCTTGCATGACGTTGTCGTCTACGCCTTCGATCCAGCACCGCTTAGAAAGTTCCTCTCGACACCAGGGGACTTCCACTATTTCCAGGCGGGGCCAGCATAGAGTATTGACAAAGACAACGTCGCAAGCACCGTCCACGTTGGTTTTATGAACACCTAGATAAGAATACAACGTGATAAGACAACTAACCACATTGGGGAAGTTTTAGACCTACCGAAAAGTTGCCGCATGGTGTTCTCCTTGATTTCTCCGACATCTTTCAACACCCGCCGGTAGAGGAGTTCTGCGTCGTCTTTCACCCGCAGAATGCAGCTGCCAGGTAGGACGTCGTGGAACTGATTGAGCAGGACATCCCTCCAGCACGAAGCCAGCTCGTCGTAGGGGTAAGCAGCTAACCTCGCCTTCTCTGTGCCCAGCGCAGCCGCGACGCTGCAGAGAAGTTCTACGGTGTGTAGGACGAATTCACATTCCCTATTGAGCTTCTTAGTGAGGGCATGAGTCGTGTACGTCGCGTTGTGCAACTCGAGGTAGAGTTCACCCGACCACCTGTTCAGTTTCTTGCTGTCCTTCTCGAGATGGCCGAAGAAAATGTCCGGGGTCGAGAGTTCGATTCTGGAAGGACAAGAATAATGTCACGTCGCAAAATTTTCGGAACGTTTCGGAGTAAACGAGTCTCGTTAACTTTTAGACCCGCTCTATGATTAGTACAGCCGCCAGTCAGAACAACGATCCTAGTATTATTCAGATACTGCTCCGAACTTTGTGACGTGGGAATAAAGCCTCAAAATATATTGAAATAACACCCCATGCATTTGATTCGCCTATTTAAACGTTTAAATATGTCAAATAAAATAAGATAGCACATTTCGTTTAACATTATATTCCCCGATCCAGAAAAAAAATTAATCATGCCAAAAGAAAACACTAATACTATGCAAAATTTGAGTCAGGCACTACTGAAATATTGAAATAACACCCCATGCATTTGATTTGCCTTTTTAAACATTTAAATATGCCAAATAAAAAAGGTAGTGCAATTTTTTAACATTATATTCCTCACTCCAGAAAAAAAAATTAATCATGCCAAAAGAAAACACTAATACTATGCAAAATTTGAGTCAAGCAGTACTGAAATATTGAAATAACACCCCATGCATTTGATTTGCCTATTTAAACATTTAAATATGTCAAATAAAATAAGATAGCACATTTTTTTAACATTATATTCCCCAGTCCAGAACAAAAATTAATTATGCCGAATGAAGACAGTATTAGTATGCAAAATTTGAGTCAAGCAGTACTGAAATATTGAAATAACACCCCAAGCATTTGATTCGCCTATTTAAACGTTTAAATATGCCAAATAAAATAAGATAATGCAATTTTTTAACATTATATTCAACAGTCCAGAAAAAAAAAATCAATTACACCGAAAGAAAATACTATTACTATGCAAAATTTGAGTCAAGCAGTACGCCATTCAGTATTCTTACTTGCACAAACAGCATGTGTTCAACCCAGGTGAGCCATCCCACACACATTACCTACTTTGGGACCCCATCAACATCTTCCAGTCGAAGCTGACGTTGCAACATTGCCTCGGTGGGACCACCTCCACCATCGCCATGTCCAAATAGCAGAAGACTGTGGGTCGTGCGACCTTTGTCCTCGAGGTTGTTTACTGTCTTCATAGCCTGCACAAAGTAATTACATGCCACTCGTGGATGGGCAGACAAACGCCTTAAAAACGCTTTGTACATGATTATTCTGTGCCCAAATAAGTCCTTAGCAGGGAAGGGTAACGGTAATGGTAACGGAAACAGAAACGGCATATTAACGAAATTGGAGATGGTAACGATAACGGAAACGGAAACGCATACCACAGTCCTCCATTACCGGAAACGGAAACGGATGTATCGTCCGGTATTGAATTCGGGTAATGGCTATTCCTGTTGTGCGATGACACTTCAGTGACTTTTTTCTTTTCTTTTTTTTTTTTCGTTTTGATGACTCCATTCCCGGTAATGCTCTAAATACTACACGAGAGCGCGCAATACTGGATCTCGAGGGTGCCTCCGTCGCTTACCTCGTCCCAGCCCTCATAACTCATGACACCAACACCGTACTACACCATAGCAAGAGGAGCAGGCACTACGATTTTCAGTTACTTATTTTTAGGGCCTGACTTTTTCGGGTTTTATTTTTGGCCAAATTCGGGGGGTAAATATCGGGTGATATTTTTCATTTGAAAATTCGGGTGTATTCGGGTGATTTTTTTTGTTTAATAAAAATTTGTCTTAACATGGAACTAATGTTTAGCAATGTTATCAAACTTTATTTTAATGCACGCTTATGAGTGTGCCACGCGACCCGGACGTTTTCGGGTAGATTCGGGTTAAACCTGAATTTTACAGATTTTGTGCGGAGGGTAAATATCGGGCGGATACGGGTTTAACCCTAAAAAGTCAGGCCCTACTTATTTTGTAGTTTTCTTTTTTCATTTCACCGTGGCCGTGGCCGTGTTATTCACTACTGATAGTGTCCACTTATGAATGCGACATTGGATGAAAGTTACGCCCGTCTTGAGTTGCTGGACTCCGAGTGACTGAAGACATGTTCCTACTTTTTTTTTCTACTTTTTGCAAGATGTGCGCATCCCAACGACGTAAAATTACTTGCGTAGTGTGTACGCGTGACACCGAAGCAGCACTTGGGCAAAACAGGGCGTCGATAGAGCCGGACAGGCTGTCATCCCGCAGCTCTGTAACAACCGTTCCTTTACCAGAAACAGTAACAGAAACGTAACGGAAACGAAATTGAGAGGCCGGTATCAGAAACGGATAACGGAAACGAAAATATACATAGCAGTATCGAAACTGGAAACGGTAACCAAAATACGTCCGTTATCCTTCCCTGGTCCTTAGCAACTTTAGATATGTGCTATGCAGTATGGCATACATTGGCATTTTTCTATAAATTCGTTTGATACCGCCTCATGGTGGGCTTTACCCATAAAACATCACAGCTCATCACTGAACATCGTTGATGCATATATTTGTTATCTACTATTAGTTTTCATGTTCCATCTACTCGTTCTAGATTTCCTTGAACATTCTATCCATCTTCTACAGGCTTATCAGCACGTATCTCACCCATGGCCTGCATGCAGTGCCTTTATAATGATTTGAAGTGTAGAGAAGTAGATATTTTTTTTGTGATTATCATGCTTTCACTCGCTTACTTTCAATGGTTTGTTAGTCTCATCTTCCAATTATCTTCCTTGTAGCACTATCAATATGTTTGTATAGGTTTAACCGTTTGCATGTTTACTGTTATGCCCTGTATTTGTAATGCACCACTGCCTAGGCATGTGCTGTTAGTGGGCACGTATAAATAAATAAATATCCCATCGTAGAGTTGTAGACGATTGAATCCCATCATACGCATCATTTAAAATAAAAAAATTTGCATCATATGCTATCACTCAACCTCTCAAGATGTGGTGGCGAATGATAGCCAAGACGGCCAACATTAGTGCATTTGCTGGGCTATGCTACAGGGGTCCCAGATAAGTATGACACATTGGAACGAAACTGACACGCAAAATTTTTTCCCTAAAAAAATCTAGGCTGAGGTGTGGGGAAGCCAGGTCGCTTTCGAGAGCATGTGTAGGGACATGACACCCCTGTTACAAGCCAGTCTTGCGTAGTAGCTCAGTTGCAAGTAACTTCTAGCTGTAACCGTAAAATGTAACCGTAACCAAATTACTCCGGTATTGCAATATTTTCCACGCACCAGTTCTGTAGTGAAATTTTGTCAAGGCTTCAAATGCCCTGCAGTTTTTCCCCAAGCGGGAATTCCACGAATTTTGTCTTCTCATACGCAGCCAGGACGGCCTTAGAGTGACTCCCACTGGCCCATATCCTGTTATCCCGTTTATAACACGGCACGTGCTATAATTATGCTTAGACAGTACAATTGCTAGCGTGGTAACCGTAGCTGTGCTAGTTACATTTTCAAAACAGTAATTGTAACTCAGTTCCTACATGAAAGAACTGATGGTCTCAGGCTGGAACACCATAGAAGGGAACAAACATAGGGGTCCTACAGCCTAGCTAACCTTTTCAGTGACTTTCATCTCTCATCAGTTCCTATTTTTGCAGGATAACCGTAATTGTAACTTTAATTGTAACCATAACTGATTTTCTTAGTAACTTACCCATGACTGCTACAAGCCTGATGGCACCTTTCAGTATGAAATTTCACCGAAGCAGTCGCTACATACCTCGGCAACATTAACGTTGGCAGAGTAGGTTTCCGACGGAGCGAAGTGAGTAAGCACGCTGCTTCCATCGATGCCCTCCCAGTGAAAATTGTGGTGTGGGAACTTGTTCACCAAGTTCCAGCTCAACTTCTGAGTCATGAACCGGGAGATCCCGCAGCTCCTGCAAATGTGAAGTCCCCAGCAATGCAGAGCAGAACAACAGTTTAGCCACAATGGTGGTGGAAAACAGGTGAAGCCCGCTTGAATGCGAATTCCCAGAAGCCAATTTTGCACTGCCAAAGGGGTTTCAGGACCACTTCCAAACTTTTGAAGAAATAACATTGTAAATATTGATCTGTGTGTAGTAAGCCTGCACAACAAAATGCTATGTTCTTCCGAGATCCCGCGTTACGACGGTCGCTCCGAAGGTCGCGTGCTTGGAGAGCTCCTCCGCCGCTCTCAACTCTTCACCCTTCAACTTCAACTCTTAATCACCCGTTTTTGGAGTGACATTTCATCGTGGAGAAAGGAGGTGCACACTTTTTCGTTTCCATGACGACGTAAGCAGTTGTAAAGAGGGGGGCCGACCACCCACCCTCTCTGGAAAGTAATTCCGTAATGAAAGGCAATACCGGCCCAGTATTGGTCCAATATTGGACCAATATTGGGACAGTATTTGCCGATATTGGGCCAATATGGGGCTGATATGTTGTGCTGCTTGGGTGTGACCTTCGGGTACTTTGGGCTAGCGTCCACGGATAAATTGCCACTTCCCGTTTGTCTGCCGACGTCTCTGAGCACCGTTCAGTGCCACTATCACCAATGACTTGAAAACATTGCAGTTTTCAAAAACCTAACAGTTAGAAGAACGCTCAAATGAGGAACGTGGGACTTTGCGTGTCGAATCCGCGGACTACAACAGTATGAAACGGAGCCACACGTTTAGTAAGTTGCGTATGGTTCCTCAACCCCTTTAACTTGAGCACAATACAGGCCTAGATTTACTGTCCTGTGCTGTTTGCCCTAGATTTATTAGCCCACACAGGCTCAAATAAGCTGCAAAGAATTAAAGAATGCCAAGCGATTGAGACCAAGCTGCGAAACAGCCCGAGCTCAACCCAGGCCCGGGAAAAAATTCACAAACTGGACACGAACGTGAAGTCAAAGCGAGCATGAGTCATGAACCTGGCGCCCAGGCAAGGCTGTGCTTGTACTCTATCACACACGATGCATGCACTTATACACTGCACACAGCGAACGCATATCTGATATTTGTAAGTTAGTACTAAGAAAATTACTTTATTAAAAGGAAACTTAAAAACGTGCAAATCAGAATGAAAGCTTTGGTTTATAAAGCTCTTGCGAGCTCGAAGTTTGAATATGCTGCAATAGCATGGGGTCCGTATCTTAAAAATGATATAGCTCAAATCAAACGTGTACAAAGGAGAGCTGTTTGTTTTACCCATGGTAGATACAGAAGAAATGATTCCCCTTCCCTCCTAATGCAGCGAAACATCCCGAAGTTACAAGCACATCATAAATTATGTCACCTTACTTCTCTTCATGGTGTCCTTACAGATAAGATTATATTAAAGCTTTCAGCTTACGTAAGGAGTTCAACAATAAGAAGAAGATGACACAGTCAACACAATCATTTGCAAACACAAATTTTTCCGAGATTTTTTAAAGTACAGTTTCTTCCCAAGAGCAGTGAATGACTGGACCTCATTACCTGGTAGCACCTTTAAACGCAGTAATTTTGTTCATGAGTTGCACCACCTTATTTGCTAGTATTCTGAATTGTCATGTTGCATTTATCATTGTAATTACATCGCAACAGACCCAACCGTTCTGCTTTTTCTTACATAATGCCACTCCTACATGGGCCAAAGCATCGGCCTACAGTATTTATAAATAAATAAATAAAAATAGTAAATGTTCTACGTCCCGTAACCTGTGGTGTTACCCAAGCAGCACAACATCTTGGCCCAATATTGGCAATGTCGGCCCAATAGTGGGCCAGTAATGCCAATATTGGTCCAATATTGGGCCAAGGCGTTGTGCTGCTTCCCAAGCAGCACAACATATCGGCCCCCTGTTGGCCCAATATCGGAAAATACTGTCCCAATATTGGACCAATGCTGGGCTAGTATTGCCAATATTGCTCCAATATTGGGCAAAGGCATTGTACTGCTTGGGTTGGGATAGTGGCTCAAAGACTCACACAACAACGATGTTTTCTCTATCTGTCCCAAAACATACTATGTAGTTTGATTACTAGACCTGGCAAGGGTCTCACCTCATAATCTGAGGAAGTTGGGCAGAATACCCAAATGTGTCCGGCAACCAGAATTCCTTGCATCTCACTCCAAATTCACGCTCAAAGAACATCTGGCCGTACAGGAACTGTCTAACAAAAGACTCTCCGCTGAAATTGGAGCAGAGTTGTCATTTTTTTTTTCTGTTACTTTAAAGTGTTCACAATATTGCTCAGTTTACTTTTCCAAAGTGCTCTTTCGCATGTTCCTATGGGACATACAAACCTCGGAAGATTTCCATCCATTTCTACCCAGGTCCCTCCAACGGGTATAAACTGTCCTTTCCTCACGTACTGCTTGATCCTATCAAACAGTTGCGGGTAATCCTCTTTGATCCAGTACAGTTGCTGAGCCTACAAGAGGAGTCAGAAATGAGTCACAGAGTCAGAAGCCCACAAGAAGAGTCACAGAGTCTGTATATTCCACAGGTATGGGGAGGTCCCTCAACAAATGAAACCTGTTACAAGTTGATAAACTATAACCGCTAATCACCATCACCTTTTTAAAGTAAACAAACTTGGTGCGGGAAAGCTTCCTCTAAAACATCCTACTAAACATGAATTACGATTAATTCATGAAAAATATCGTTCTGCCTATTACATCTAAGTATTTGCAATGCAAGGGTGAATTCACACGATGCAGCTTTTGCTGGAACGGTTGCACGCAACTGAAGTTGCAGAGAGTAGGCTCCTTTCACACGGTGAGCAACTTGGCACATCGTAGTGTTGAAGGAACTCGTGAGATGGCACGACAAAGTGTCATCATCGCCATCACCTTTATCCAATCGCACGAAAGCGAGACCTGAAAATACAGTTGACAGTTTGCAAGTATCTTCAAGAACACATTCTCGCGAAATATTTTACATGAGCCGCCGGGGAAGATTTAACGTTGCCAGTGTCACCTTCGCAACCAGTGCCAGCTGGGAATTTACGTCTCGTAAGTGATGACATGAGAGCCAGTCATAGCGACTGGACATCTTCGGAGGAGGAGCCAAGCGATGGACAGAATGCATCAACCATGCTTTCAGTTCTCTGTCTCGTGCAACTGGACAAAGATGATGATCTTGTTGTGCCATCTCACAAGTTCGTTCAACACTATGAGGCGGCAAGTCTTCCCTCTGCAACTTCAATTGCGCGCGACCATCGCTGGAACGAAGTTGCAGCAAAAGTTGCGTCGTGTGAATCAGGGTTGCGGAATAGGGTCGACCATTCCGTTCCAACTCCATTCCGAGGAATGGAGACTTGTGATAATTACATTCCTTTCAATTCCTCGGAATGAAAAGGTATGGCCAATTCCCACTCCCGGGGATTGGGCTTGGCAACCCCATTACATTCCGAGGAATGGAGATTTGTGATAATTCCATTCCTTTCAATTCCTCGGAATGAAAAGGTATGGCCAATTCCCACTCCCGGGGATTGGGCTTGGCAACCCCATTACATTCCGAGGAATGGAGATTTGTGATAATTCCATTCCTTTCAATTCCTCAGAATGAGAAGGTATGGCCAATTCCCACTCCTGGAATGGGCTTGGCAACCCCATTCCATTCCGTTAATCCTCTCAATAAAAGAAAAGGGACCGGTAACCGGACTGGCTAGCTCAGCAGCCACCGGGCCGCCCAGACCATTCCATTCAAATTCCATTCCTTAAAAAAAAATTGCCTAATTCCATCCCATTCCATTCCTAGGACACTTTCCGCCATTCCATTCCAATTCCATTCTGGGCTCTGATAAATCTGGAATAATTCCGAGGAATCATTCCAACTCCGGAGTGGCAACTCCGCAACCCTGGTGTGAATGGGCCCTGAGATACCAGCAACCAACACTAACCACCTCAATAACTTAAGTTACGCAAATAGCTGTACCTGCGAGCATGCGAAGTGGTACTGGGGGTACTTCTCCATGAGCAGAAGAGCAGAGGAAAAGCTGCGTGCGCACTTGCGCTTAGTCTCCTCATACGGCCACAGCCAGGCACTGTCGATGTGGCAGTTGCCAACGGCAGAAATCCGATGCTGGCTGTCACCATTCTTCTGAGCAAAGAAGTGGTCGGCTATTTCTTTGGCTAGTTTGAAGGTAGACCTGAAAGAGACACAGATACGCATCTATGAACAGGGATCGTCTGCCAACTTTGTCCCCGGCAGAGGTCAGCACTTGTGACCCCTGCTCACTCATCTCCAGCTCAGCTCCCTGTTTCCTCAGTCCCACTCACACACTCACCACTCAGCTCTCCCTTTGTCTACACATGCTCGCTCACTTCTTGCTCAGCTCACCATTTTCTCACTCGTCCTCAACTCATTCGTCACATTGAGCATGAGTGAGCATGTTCATCAGCGTGAACTTTGTCAAGTATATCACATTCCTACGTTTATCAGCTGCACCATGAGACTCTGCCCATGATTTTATGCTACAAGTGTTACCGTTCAGGATATCGAGAAGGACTTAACCGGGCACTAGAATACAATAATAACTTGTCCTCAAATGAAGCATGGCAGGCGCGTGCACTAGCAGTGGGGACTAAAGGCACCCTATGTATACCCGATGCACGAGCTGAAGCGACATCCACTGTTTAGTGTCGAAGCAAGAATTCTTGCTTCGACCCCATATTGGCCCAATATCGGCAAATACTGTCCCAATATTGGTCCGGTACTGCCAATACTGGTCCAATATTGGGCAAAGATGTTGTACTGCTTGGGATTCTTGCTTCGACCCCATATTAGCCCCATATTGGCCCAATATTGGGCAAAGACGTTGTGCTGCTTGGGAAAGAGCTCGGTAGAATTCTCATTGTAGTTTCACAACGGAATCAAACAGCTTTGAACTACGACAACAAGCACGAAATTAACACGGTGTCTGACATAAGTTGAAGTGAACTTTTTTTTTTTTTGCATTTTAGTGCCCCGTTAAAGGAGTACAATAAGGCCATGCAAAATATTTTCAGCTTAGGACATCTCATGAAAGTATGCACGTCTCATGAATGCATGCAATTTTTTCTATAAAAAAAAACACACACACATGGACACAGCTACGCGTGTTCACTCGACTCGCCCCGCGGGGTGTAACGAGGGGGAGAAGGACGCTGCGCACGTGATTGATGATGACATAATGTCAGCACGTTTGTTTTGATGTTGTGTTTCTGTCACACTTCGTATTAACTGTCCTGCATAGAGCTGATCTAAAAACCTGAGTACAGAGTGACCTCATTTGCTAGAGCTGTTTACTGCACTTCTGTCTGTCTGTACATTCTAGCTACAAAAGAAACTCAGCCAGAGACAAGGGACGACACACTTCACGAAACATCTGCCCACTAACAACTGACAGAATTTAATGCCACACACCAACAAACAAAAAACAAAGAAGAACACAAGGGGAGGTGACAGGGAAAACTGGCTTGTTAGTTATTATCTTTGTCGCACACGTCGCTAATCTCTTGCAGGGATAAGCCAATTGAAGGCTGGCTCACGCAAACATGCTTCCCATGATTAGATAAGATGCAAGCCTCCAATACCTCACGTGCACTTTGTTTTGCAGACATTGCTTCTACAGTAGTGTTCTGAAACCATGGAAAGTACACACACGTTTTACAATGTATTGCCAAATGTCCAGCGGCTGCAGTGTTCTTCACTAAGCTAGCGTAGACATGCGAAGCCCCGGAAAAATAACGAAAATTTTTTGGAAAAAAACATTTTTTCGTCTTTCTTCCGCGTCTCCACAAAAACTGCTCCAAATTTCCAGGCGACTAAATTCAAATATGTAAATTTTCGTGCCTTCGATGCGTTCCAACCCGCCAACCCGCCAACAGTGCCTTAGGTGCCTCTAATCCGCCAACAACCACCAACTTAGAGCTCCGTCTGGCTGCTCCAAGCAATCGCCATCGCATTCACATAATGCCAGAATTCTGGTCTGAGTGGACGGGTTGTTCCAATTACCTATCGCTGAGTTAGACAGCAGTCTCACTGGAATGCTCTGCTCTGCATTTATGCCTAGAGGGTGAACACTACTAAAGTTTCTAGCTCATTGCATGCTGTGGTTTGGCCGGCAATGCTTCGACTCAGCAATAACCGCGTTTGTTTGCATTTTTTCCAATTTTTCGGAAAAAGATACGAAAAGAAAGTTTTTTTTTCAAGCGATTCAAAATTTCCGGAAATTTTGCATCTCTAAGCCGACGTGTTCACGAGGACGCATCTAATGCGTGAACTACTGCCTTCGTGAACACGCCCGCTGGGATAGGTGCCCAGTGAAAAGTTACGTTTACAACGTTACACAGCAGCAATGTTACATCCATCGCAACTGTAGCAGCTATGGTTCCTCTTTACAGTCCGGCCACATGCCACCTGTACACAACTCTGACAGTCCGTACGTTACCAATATGGAAATATGATGTTGAACAAAAAAAATCAATGCTAAGGTCGCCACATAGACTTCTAAAGTAAAAATATACGCCACATCATTTTTTAAACAATGCGTCTATGTTGCAGACAGTGTTACTGCGGCACTGGTTACACCCACATCATTCTTAGACCTATCTGTGTAAGGGGCTGCTTGACTGCCAATGCTCTCTTTTAATGTTTCGACTTGCTGTTAGTTAGTGGTGCTAACATGGAATAAGAAAAAGATACATTATATGGGTCATGATTTAGGTCATTATTATTTTGAGATTGTTACTTCATAATTAGGCCATTTTGTGCTAAGCAGGGTATGCAGCATATACCACTTGTTGGTATTTGTACAGAATAAGCATTTAACTACAGCTAGTGTACAAGCATACAAAATGCTTGTGGCATCTGTAAAAAAAAAAAAAAAGAAAGGTGATGCAGCATGCTTGGAGGGCAATAGAGAAGATCGTGATCAACTCAAACGTGATTTCAGTAGGCGCCGTGCTCACCTGTCATCAAAGTCAATGTGGTTGATCATCTCATTTGCGGTGTACATTGCCTCGTAGCTTCGTATGCAATCTTTGGGAAGCTCCCTCGAGATGTCTACTAGGATTTGAATGTCCGTCACCAAGGCATCAATCTGGAAAAATGAAAGGAGTTTTCCAAAAACAAAACGACAGGAGAAAATAAAAACAACGGTGCGATAAAAACTCTGGAAGATGTTGTGTCTCTCTTCTTTGTCCCAAAAGTTGTAAGGTGAAGTTGAGACATGGCTTTTTACAAAGTACCGTAATTTCACGCTTAATAGCCGTCGCTTATGCGCAATTTTTTGTTTCTTCTCACGGCCGCTCTGCCGCTTAATTACCGGTGCGACTTATCTGGTGACTATTTTCCACACACACAATTGAATGGGCATCACGCATAATGGATGCGTGATTAGGGGTTCCTGATGCGCGGTTTGTAAACTTAGTCGTAAATGAGAAGTAAAATTGTATTTCATCGTACCTCCCTGTCAAATATGGCGATATCCGCTTGCTTGAGTGCGAACTGCTTATTGGGGTCCGGCGGACTGATCATGGTCGGACTTCCAGCTCCGAAAAGCGTGTTGCATGCCATCTCGATGTAGAACTCGTGGTGAAGACAAGACACGCTCGCTGACGGCGACACGATAAAGTAGCTTCTCTCATCGCCTGCAAAAGCAGACAAAGAGGCTTGGAAAAGGGTCTTAGAAGACCTATTTCACCATTTAACTGGCATGTCACGTCACGTCAAACGCTAACCCACCGGATAAGCCTTGAAGTGGCTGTCCATTAACAGTCCATATCAAAGCTTCGCTCTCCGAATTCCACCTCAGATGTACCTCTTTACCGCACCACTTGTTTGGAATGTCAATCACAACCTGGAAGAACATGAAACGGGCATGACTGCAACTGTAACATACTTAAAATGCGTAAAATATGAACAAGAAGCGTTGATACCAGTTCGTAAGAACACACAAAACGCAAACATTAGTGGTTCAACTTTATCTACTGCTTGTTTGACCGTAAAAGTTTCCGTCAGTTATAGTTCTCAAAGCAATGCAATGAAAAAGATAAATACAGTTAACGTGGCAGTGGTGTTTTTAGCTTATACTATAAATCTTAAATGTGCACTACCTTAAACCAACAGGTCGTCCAGGTCGGTCCGAAGTTCTGACCGACTGTGGCTGGTTCGTAGTCCGCGTGTTTCGTGGCTTCACTGAACGAAATTCTGTCCGGCGTTGAGAAGACATTAAGACTCGTGAAGGGTCTCTGTTCGGGATAAATTCTACCGAACAGATTGACATCAGTGAAGTACAAGGGGCTGATGAACTTTTCGGCCCTTTCCAGGGTACTCCGCCTGTTTTTAAACATCGAAGCCATTGCGCTGTGTTTGCGTACAACGTTTGCAAGAAAAAGGGTCTCAAATGGGCGCCGAAGAACACAACGATGACATTTTGTGGACTATGAGCACTGAATGAATAACGGGTACACAAAAACAGACAACAGATGGAAGCTTTTGTGCTTCTACTGGATACAAGATTGGCTTCACTAAAATGCTAGTTGGCTGCATATTGGAATGGATTGGATTGAATTGGATTAATTTTAGCAGAACAGCAGAACTCTTGCGGACAGAAGCGGAAATCGCAGCATCAGGAAGATCGGGGGATCATGACCAGAAATCGGAACCGAAACTGAAACCGAACCGAACACGCCAGAAAGTAAAAACCAGTATTTTTCGCTGAACCGAAACTGATCCGAACCCAAATATGTTTTTTCTCGCGTTGAACCAAACTGTAACTGAACCAAGTCTTCTTTCATTCTTTCTTTTTCTTCTTTTTTTCCTTTTTTACGTTTGCCGGTTCGCAACACGGTTCAGATGTCATGTGCGTTGTGAGAGATCGGAGATCGAAACTAGTATCAGACCTCTACCTGTTTGTAAACAAATGACGTCATAATGAGAGGATAGAGAGGTAGCAAGCGAGCTGGTGGTATAGATCCATAACTTAAAAACCCGAGACTAGGGGACAAAAAACGACAAACACAGACAACACGACAGACAAAGACGACACACAGACTTGTCTGTGTTTGTCGTTTTTTGTCCCCTAGTCTCGGGTTTTTAAGTTATGGACGTCATAATGTTCGACAGCGCCACGAGTTTGGTAGAGCTGAACTACGTTCAAAGCTAGTGGCGAACAAGGTCGCGTCCGAAAGCCACGGTCCTGAGGGGATTACGATGGTATTTGAAAGGGACGCGACCTTCGGTCCTACTTTTCTTTCAGCGAACAATTGCCCATTCGTGGAACCCAGCTCTCCCCTTCCGATCTGTTTTGGTTTCGGTCTGTCTACCAACGTCATGATGACGTGTCTCGGGTAGAGGTCTATTGAGTGGCGCTACCAACCAAATTCGAAACCGAAACTGAACAAAACAAACAAAACTGCAACCCAAGTGCGCGAGATATTTCGTATTTCCTCCTCGCGCCTATTGCGCCCATTCAGTTGTGTTAGTTTTGATGTCGGGCGGTGCTTTATTTTACCAGCTAAGATAACACCTATCATTCATCGGGTACTTTGGACACAAAATGTAAATGACAATTGTGTTGGAGATCGTGCTGTGGCGAGTCAAATTTCTTGCTGCCAAAGGAGAAAAAGTAGCGTCTGATTGAATATACAGGGTGCGTCATTAAAAACTGACCAGAATTTTTATAAAAAAGCTGTGAGAGCAGCGGACATCCTCTGGAAGAGAGTATCTAACTACTAGATGACCAATAACCTGAAATTCATTAATTAATTTTTTAATCAGGGAATTTCGTGCACAAAACGAGATAGCAGATTGAGAGACTAACCTCGTTGAACACATTTCCACGTTTAAAAAATCCTGAAACGCGCACGTGCGCTAAAATATCCATCCCCGAATTTCGGTATGCAAATATTTAAATTTATTTTTCCTTCTTCTTACTTTTGGTAGTTGTAGCTAGCTTCCTCATACGCGATTTCGTCGTCCAGCAACCCCATGTTTTCATTTTGGGCTGTGAAAATAACGGCCAGTCCCTGAGCAGCATGTAATGGGGTGTATACGGTCGGTGAACACACATAGAGAGTAGAGTACGGCACCATAAAGTTACACCTGAAATGCGTATCTGCAACACGCGGTGTTGCGTTGCACCGCCCCTGTGTTGGCAACAACAACAACAGAAGTACGACGAAAAAATGGCTAGGATGCAAGCGAGCTGGTGAAGATGATGCATGATGTAAAATCCAGAGACTAGAGAACACGAAAGCACAGACACAACACGAAGTCTCAATGATTGACACTTCGTATTGTGTCTGTCCTCTGTCTGTCTCTGTCTGTGTTTTTGAGAACGGTACAGATGTGGTTGCTTCTGGCCCATGGCAATCCGCTGAAAATTCACTTTCCTTTTTTTCCTTTCTTTTCATGCTATTAAACATATCCCCCCTCATTATATCGGCGGTCCCTTTTTCCCATGCTCCCATATGGATGCCAGACTCCCTTTTTCCTTTTCTTCTCGGACCTATATAGATATTTCATTCTGGAATATATTTTAGATAATTAAAGAGCAATTTCAGAGGCGATCAGGATTTCCTTTCCGAACATTCAAAACAAGCAGGAACCGATGTCCACGTGAAAACGCAAATTTTTAAAAACATGAACAGGCACGCAAGTTTTTAGCGTACCAATAGATTTTAGCGTACCAATTTCGGCACGCGTACTTTAAGATGATGGCAATTGATGTTCTGGGACTGGAACACATAGAACGGACAAATACATACAAAGCCTCAAGTGCCTAAGAAATCAACGATGACAGAAGGAAATCACTGAAAAGGTTAGCCAGCTGTATAGGACTCGAACCCACATCTTCTGGATTACCGGTCCAAGGTTCGAGTCCTACACCTGACTAACCTTTTCAGTGACTTTCTTCTTTCACGCGTATAGTTTCTCGGCCGCTGCGATGGCGTTTCGACGGACGAACCCTAGCGGAAAGAAATGACAGCTCATCATCATCATTTCCGACACGGGAGGAGGGGAACGAGATTACCGAGCTGTAATCCGGGGATCCAAGAGAAATGGGCTCCTGTCCGAATAATGGCCCCACCTGGAATAGGGCTTCCGCAGAGAGTGATCCCCTGAAGGGGCCAGCGAGACGCTGAGGATGGTGTGCCACCCATGAGAACTTACAAGTGGTTGAGTCACAGACACATTCGTTGCGCAATCGAACGTCTGGTTGACTCATACTGCTGATATAGTTGACTCATCGAGCTGAATAGGATTCGCTGGTGTCTAGCCTATGGTTGCATACGCGTAAGGAGTGGGGGCTGGGGGGCGTATATTTATCAGTACAAACGAAAAAAAAAATGGAGGAAAGTTCAGCCAAACGGTATGTCGGCTGGCTATCTCCTCCCCCCCCAAAAAAAATAAATAAATATAAAAATGCTGTGATTTGTATCTGCTAGCCAGTGTTGTATATAGCGGCGCTACTATACTATAGTAGCGCTCTACACTCTTAAAAATGATGGTTGGTGGCGGTGGTGGTGATGGGCTTGCCGTTGTCGGCCTCACGTATGTGGGCAACGTCACGACTCACGCCCTGGGGGAATGTGCGTCCTGGGCCGACTTCTAAGGGAACTGTGCCGACATATGTCTGAAAGCGTCTGAGGAAAACCCAGGAAAAACCCCAGACAGCACAGCCGGCACCGGGATTCGAACCCGGGTACCTCTTAAAAATGAACTTCACCACATAGCACGCTCCTAGCCAACCATCATCTCGAATGATATCGTTATCTGCCCTGATTTGTTGAAAACTGGAGGCGTACCCTTTTTTGTGACACTTATGATGTTCGTAATTGTCACAAAAAAGACGTACGCCTCCCGTTTTCAACAAATCATGGCAGATAACGATATCATTCGAGATGATGGTTGGCTAAGATCGTGCTATGCGGTGAAGTTCATTTTTAAGAGTGTACCACTTTAATTTTTTCAGTAGCGGGCTAGTTTCAGTATGAGCTACATTTTAAATTGCTAACGGAAAAAAGTACTACCTCCGCTACAAATATGAGTAGCGGCATACTCACTCTCCGCTACCGCTACTTTCATAATAATCAAGACGCGGAACACAGAAAAAAAAAAGCGAGATAACCTCGAAGCTGAATTTTTCTTTTCTTGTCATTTCTTTCAGCTGCTCGTTAATCAGGCAGACTGATGTGAGGATCATGCTCAATCCCAACTCTCAGACGCTAAGCGCCATCAAATATTTAGAAATCTTATGTGTGTTATTCTGTGCATTTTTAACAGCCGCGACAAAAATGTGTAAACCGAAACCAATTAATTACTTCAACAAATGACCCGGCTTCGGTGACAGATTTTTCGCTAAAAGGTGTCCACTGAAGGTCCCAAAAGGGGTAGTACCCATTTTAACCTACATGCCATTTACCTACATGCACACGTTTACGGATACGTATACTACGATACTATATACGTATAAGGCTCAAGGCTATGTTGCATTCTTCAAGTTCACAGAACACGAAAGTAAAAAGAAAAACATCAACTAGCTTGCCTCCTGCTATCGTGTTCATCATACAGGGTGTCCCAGAAAACGTGTCATTGAATTATAATAAAAAAACTACACCACCTAGAGTCATGCGGTCAATGGCATTTGTTCTTACTGGGTTTTTGCCACCTCCTCATGTGAATGTCGTGTAACGTAAGTTTAATTATGTAAATTTTTGCGAGCTTAAGTCGGAAATTTGCCAAGTAAAGGTCACTTTTTTACCCCACCAATGTGAAGAGCGTGTCTAATTTACTCAAATTAATGATAATTGACAGGGACATTCAGGAGCTATCCCATCGGAAAAAATAGCCGAACATCGTGCTCTACGGAGGTCGCACAGAATAGCGCACGATGAATTTTTCAGCGCAATCTTTGTCAGTCCGACGAAAGGAGGTTGGAAACCCAGCCTTCCCCGACATCACAGAAAGAGATAAAACAGGCACGGTTTATCACATTCGACTTTCGCTGGGCTAATGCTTTCCCTCTCCCAATTTTAGGAACTGTTACTTTTTCTACTATCACTCTGTGGGCTGGCTTCGGAACCTCCTTTCGTCGCACTGAGAGCGATTGCGCTCAAAAAGTCATCGCGCGCTATGGTCCGGTGCTCCGAAGAGCATGATATTCGGCTATTTTTTCCGATGGGATAACTCGTGAATATCACTGTGAATTATCATGAATTTGAGTGAATTCGGAACGCTCTTCATATTGGTGGGGTAAAAAAGTGACCTTTACTTGGCAAATTTCCAAGTTCAGTTCGCAAATATTTACATAATTAAACTTGGAGTACATGACATTCACATTAGGAGGTGGCAAAAACCTAATAAGAACAAATGCCATTGACCGCATGATTCTACGTGGCGTAGTTTTTTTATTATAATTCAATGACACGTTTTCTGGGACACCCTGTATACCCCGACGACAGAGACAGATCCCTAAAAGAGGAGCCCGACTTTTGGGCCCCACAACCAATTATTATTGCGGGAGGTAAATCTATAAGATGGTGGCAAAACCTGCACCACTAACTGGGAGGTCTTTCTTTCACGGCATTCTCGGAAGATGGCTTCTATTTGGAGGGATACATTACGTGACTCACGCAAAGCACCTTCTTTACACGCCGACAGTCGTTGGGACACAATGAGACGCCGCTGCTGATGAAACCCATCGGAGGTGGCAATTTTCTTTCTGCGCTCGCACAGAAGCAGCCCAGAAACGATCGGCCCTGGGAATTTCATCAGTGGAGGCAATACCGGTGAATTGCTACTTCGGGTACGGGACGTGTCCTCCTGCCTTAATCAACGCCAGTTGTATATATATATGCGTTCTAGAGGGGAGTCTTACGATCCAAACGACGACCAATTGCAGGTGTCGATGACGAACGCTTCATTTTTTTTTTTTTTCTGCGCAAATGCCGTTCTCTGCAGAGAGGGCAGCCATGTATTTCCCACATTCGAAATGTGTTATACACTCTTAAATATGAGCTTCACCGCATAGCACGCTCCTAGCCAACCATAATATCGAATGATATCGTTATCTGCCCTGATTTGTTGAAAACGGGAGGCGTACGCCTTTTTTTGTGACACTTATATGCTGTTCATAATTGTCACAGAAAAGGCGTACGCCTCCCGTTTTCAACAAATCTGGGCAGATAACGATATCATTTGAAATTGGTTGGTTAGGAGCGTGCTATGCGGTGAAGTTCATTTTTAAGAGTGTACTCGTACCACGGGGGCACGAAAAATTTACGATTATCGTCGAATGTCATTCCGATCTCTCAAATGTCATTATTTACCGAGCTCGTGACACACGCAGTCTTTTTTTAGGACATTCAACGCCACGATGACGTCGCTTTTGCGCTCACCAGAACGCCAGAACAGGCTTTTGACAGCCGTGCTTCAGTTTTCTTTGAATGGCACCATCCAATGTATATGTGTGTGCGTGGTGTTCTTTGAATGGTTCTTTCGTGAAAAGATATTCGTGAAATATAAACAATAGAACAACAACAATTTTATTTCAGGATGATGGGTGGATCTAAACAATAGTTTAGATTATTTATTTATTTATTTGAAATACTTCTGACGTATGACTCGCCATGGAAGGAGGGACATACATAGTGCGCATATTCCACTACTAATATAACTGCAACAACAATAATAATCATAATAACATTTCAAACAATTATGAACAGCATAAGTGTCACAAAAAAGGCGTACGCCCCCATTTTCAACAAATCGGGGCAGATAACGATATCATTGGAGATGATGGGTGGCTAGCAGCGTGCTATGCGGTGAAGTTCATTTTTAAGAGTGTACACATTAGCAACTGATTGCTGTAATGAAGTAGACGTACTAACCGTGCCTGTTGTCGTCACTATACCATGACCATCGTTAACATGAAAAGCGCGACCGTGCCAAATTTTCTCTATCCTGTCCTCGACAATGTATCTATACTCCATTGCGCTGTGCAGAGGCCAACGACGCTAAAAGCAGCGGACCGAGGCGAAACGGTTGACTACATTGATTGATAGACGCCGTAGTGTTACTACACGATACTATCATAATTACATCGCCACTTTCCGTGAAGAAAAATGCGACTTTTTGAAAAGAAACTCCCTTCAACCACAAGAGAGATCAGTCAAAAGCCGACGCTTCTTTCTCTTTGGGCACTTGTATTGTTCGCGGTTTCGGGCAACGAACGCAAAGGAAGACGCTTGTATCGAAAAAAAAAAGAAAAAGAGCAAAGAGAAAGAGGTTTCAGCAAAACGTAGCAGTTCTTGCGGTTGACTTCCATCACCACCACGTCGCTCCCGCGCACATTCTCAGTGCTTCACTGCAAAGCGCTGGAACCACCGCGTAGCCTGAAGTCTTTAGACGGTCTGGAAAGCTGTGGGTGGTAAGGCCCTGCGCGGATGAGCTCTTCGCTGTCCGCATCCAATCCGCATCCGCACTGCTAGCTCCTTTTTACGTAAGCATATGACCTGTGCATGAAAGAACTGATACATACAAAGCCTCAAAATGCCGAAGAAATTAACGATGACAGATGAAAGTCACTGAAAAGGTTAGCCAGCTGTATAGGACTCGAACACACATCTTCTGGATTGCCGGTCCAGGGCTCTACCAATTGAGGTAAGCTAACGCACCTCACCTGAAAGTTCCAAGGGCACGTCAATGACTTGCCCTTGGAAGTCGCTGGGGAGGTGTGTTAGCTTAGCTCAGTTGGTACAGCCCTGACTCGGTAATCCAGAAGATATGGGTTCGAGTCCTGCAGCTAGCTAACCTTTTCAGTGACTTCCATATCTTTCATACGACCTATATGTCACGGACCTCGAATGAACCACAACACCACACACGAGTATATAAGCCTGATTCTTTCCTCGGTGCTTAAACACCTGTCCAGCACATCGGCACGGACAACAAACTGTGCGAGTGGTAGGCACAGTGCACTACACTCTTAAAAATGAACTTCACCGCATAGCACGCTCCTAGCCAACCATAATCTCGAATGATATCGTTATCTACCCTGATTTGTTGAAAACGGGAGGCGTACGCCTTTTTTGTGACACTTATGCTGTTCATAATTGTCACAGAAAAGGCGTACGCCTCCCGTTTTCAACAAATCAGGACAAATAACGATATCATTCGTGGCAATGGTTGGCGCAGAGCGTGCTATGCGGTGAAGTTCATTTTTAAGAGTGTACGTTAGCGACCATACGCGCACGTGTTTTCCCCAAAAGTTCTCCTGCGGAGCCCGGTCCGAATCTCAGGCCTCTCAGCAACTTGATCCTCACCTCAATCAAGTTCAGGATTTTTGCGTGCTTGCTATGGTCCGAGACTGACGACAGAATTATAGAGGGGTGCGTCCTACACTCTTAGAAATGAACTTCACCGCATAGCACGCTCCTAGCCAACCATCATCTCGAATGATATCATTGTACACTCTTAAAAATGAACTTCACCGCATAGCACGCTCCTAGCCAACCATAGTCTCGAATGATATCGTTATCTTGCCTGATTTGTTGAAAACTGGAGGCGTACGCCTTTTTTGTGACACTTATGCGGTTCATAATTGTCACAAAAAAGGCGCACGCCTCCCGTTTTCAACAAATCAGGCAAGATAACGATATCATTCGAGACTATGGTTGGCTAGGAGCGTGCTATGCGGTGAAGTTCATTTCTAAGAGTGTATGCCCTGATTTGTTGAAATCGGGGGGCGTACGCCTTTTCTGTGGCAATTATGAACAGCATAAGTGTCACAAAAAAAGGCGTACGCTCCCCGTTCTCAACAAATCAGGGTAGATAACGATATCATTCGAGATGGTGGTTGGCTAGGAGCGTGCTATGCGGTGAAGTTCATTTTTAAGAGTATAGTCCCGAAATGGGACACAATAATAATGATCTGTAAGCAGTTGATATCGGCCGGCTCAAAAGTCAGACAACTTTTCTTCGCGTGACGTACAGCGCGGGTGTCGCGTCGAAGAGCCACCAGAGTCTGGCTGGTGGAGAGGGAGAAAGAGAGAGAGAGAGAGACATGATGACGATGATATGGGGATGACTTCCGCTCACTGAGCAGAATGCTACCCCAGCTGGTGGAACCTTCTGTTCATTCGTGGTAAAGTGCGTCCTTACTCAAACTTCGTCCTCCCTTACATCAACTGACTTACTAACCTAATAACGACGGACCTTTATTGGAAATCGCACATTGAATATGTCACTAACAACGCCAACCGCACCCTGGGATATATTAGAAGAAAATTTTCCATGGCTCCTGTAGATCTAAAGTTAACACTACATAAAACTCTAGTCCGTCCCAAACTTGAACATGCATCATCTGTCTGGGACCCAACTCACTCCCAGACATGTACAAGATACTCAAAAATGTATTTAAGATAGGATAATAAATACTGACGTTAGAATGTAATTAAGATAGAATATAAATATATGGAAATTAAAGTAATTAAGATAGAGTACGAAATACTTAAAAAAGTACTTGAAATACAATTAAGATACTACATATTTATCCTTGAACGCAAAAAGTCACCAGTCACTGGTCGATGCGGCGAGTCGCCGCAATGTGACATGAATCACCTAAAGCCCGCGTACTATGCAAGCCGTCCCTGTGTGATAGGAGACATCTAAACACAAGTCCCAAAAAGATGACAAAGAGATATCATATAACTCCACTAAATATATGTGACCCAGAACAAATCAAACTTCTAGCAGGTCCCTGCTCGGCGAGGTCAGAATTCGGCGTTACCAGGTCAGGGCACACATAATAGAACCCTCGCCCGCCCAGGATTAGTACATACGGGACAAGATCTCTAAATGGAGACTGCCAAGAAGGGCCAATGTCCGGGTCAAGTCCAAGGGATTCAGGGAATTTCCACTGAACAAGCAAGATAATGGAAAGACGAGACACACAAAGTTTGAGAGGGAGATCCAAAATATGTAATTACAGTATTGAGTAGAAAATACCATAAAATGTATTTTAAATAGAGTACAAATGCACAAAACAAAAAGTATTGAGTAGAGTACCAAAATACGGCAAAGTGTATTTAAAATACAGTATTTTAAATACAATACTCCAAATACGTACAAGTCTGCTCACTCCGCATTAATCCTTCAGCTTGAGAGCATTCAAAACCGCGCGGCTCGTTTTATCCTATCCAACTTCAACAGTACAGCGAGTGTCACATCTGTATGAAGTCATCTGTATGATGTCATTATCACTTGAACTTCTATCACTACGTCAGAAACGGAGGCGCCTCACTCTTTTTCACGCCGTTTATTTTCACAATCCAATACTAAAAGAACATTTGCTCACTGCACCCTGGTTTATCTCTTCGCGTATTGATCATCAACATAAGATGGGAATACCGCTCTGCACGACCGATTTATTGTCTGACTCTTTTGTACCCCGAACACGTTTGGACTGGAACTGCTGGAGCCACCTCCCGTCTTCAGCGATGTGTATTAATCCTGCCAATTCCCAATTGCGTATTGCTAATCTCATATAACCACTCCCCTCTGTATAGTGCTTGGCCCTGAGGGTATAAATAAATAAAGAAAACTGTGTCGCTGTAGGACAAATGTTGTTTCAGCTATTTATTGAATTGTTGTTTGTTTATAAATGCGGGTTTTCGAAAACGAGCCACAGGGTCAGTTCATTGGTCGGGTGACGCACATATCTCTTCCCCAGTGTCGTTGGAACTTTTGAGATCCCCACTCCATCGAACCACGTGACAACCTGCAAAACTGAAACTTTTCAAACAGTGTTGTAGCGCGAAAAATATTTCAGAAGGGGTTCTATGGAGACTCCTCGTCTCCCTCTCCGAAATGCACTAGGAAAGGCACAGGGTTCGAACCCTCACTCCTGCGGTTACGGCACTGTTTCAGGCAAAAGCATCCCATGTAGAGATGCGAAGCCCCCCCCCCCCAAAAAAAAACCCCGCAAATTTAAAAAAAAAAAAAACAGTTCTTTTTTGGTTTTTCCTCGTCTCCGGAAAAATTGCCCAAAATTTCCAGGCGACAAAATTCAAAAATGTGAATTTTTGTGCCTTCGATGCGTTCCAACCGGCAAACAGTGCCTTTAGGTGCCTCTAATCCTCCAAAAACCACCAACTCAGAGCTCCGTCTGGCTGATCGGAGCGATCGCCATCGCGTTCACATAATGTCGGAGTTCTGGTCGGAGTAGACGGGTTGTTCCAATTACCCTATCGTTGAGTAGACAGCAGTCTCATGGGATGCTCTGCTCTGCATTTACGCCTAGAGGATGAACACTGCTAAAGCTTCTACCTCATTGTATGCTGTGGCTTGGCCGGCAATGCTTCGACTCAGCAGTAACTGAGTTTGTTTCAATTTTTTTTTCAAATTTTTCGGAAAAAAAAAACTCGAAAGAAACAAATTTTTTTCCCGAGCGATTCAAAATTTCCGGAAATTTTGCATCTCTAATCCCATGCGCACGTTCTGCACATTCCCGAAAATAAATGACGTAATGCACAGATGATGCGTTTAAATGCAACTGCGATGGTGCATGTTGCAGAAACGCCCTTATAGTTTACATCTCCTTATCTTCGTATTGTAAACACCGTCTATTACTTGCGCGTACTAAACGGGACATTCCAAACGCAGGAACACAATCCTCGGTCGCTTATTGCCAACCTCAACACCCACTTTTGCTTTGCAGACTGAGGCTGCCACGGTTGCCAACGATACCAGCAAATTAATATTGTTGCGCACGGTTGAATGCGGCTGGTTTGCCTCGAGTAAAATCTTGCAGCCAAAGAGAGGACGAAGACACAACGGTAGAAACACACAACAGCGGAACTGCAGACTCTCAACTAAAGGATTTATTGACAATACGTCATTTAAAAGGCGCAAGAAAGTAGGACACAGATAGTGATAAACATGTTCCAACAAAAGTTGTGTCTTCGTCCTCTCTTTGGCTGAGAGATTTTACTCATGGCTATGTACCAACTACCCCAAATTTCTACCTTGGTGGTTTGCCTCTTTCGCGCGGATTGCCCACATCCTGTCGGCCAGCGATCCGCTATGTTGATATCTACATCCGATCTGCACCCGCCAGAGCGCTATTTGCATCCTATACGCCCCCCCTTAAAAAAAAAAAGAAATAAAAACTATCGTGGCATGGCTGATGACCGATGACAGATGACGCAACAGGCCCAACCAAAATATTTCCTTCTGAGTCATTTTCCCTTCTCACCCGTAATACACTCGTAACAACAGCAACTACTGTACTACTACATGGATGATTATGGGATGAGGTGATTCACCGCAACAATTGCGGTACCATACCTCAGTGCATGTGGGTTATAGTATACGAGCGGGATGACGATGAAAAAGATGAGGCATACACACTCGGACACACACACACATGACAGACGCAAATGAGATATCATGCACGTGGGTGCGTCTAACTGATGGGGGATAGTAGTTCATCCGGTCGGCTACCGGAGATGAAATGCTATGAAGAACACATCTCCGCATTCATGGCAAAAGCTCTGAGGTCACAGGAGTTCAGGCAGGCTAGAAGACGTCAGGAACACATAGAATGAGTGCAGGCATCGACGGTGCTGCACAGGGTTAGACCAAGGACCTAAGATTGCTGCAAGGCTGAGCAGTATGCTGTTGAGACGGGTCAGTTGGGACTGGAGCATGCTCTCTCCGACCTGGATTGAGGGCAGTCGATGAGGACGCGTTGAACGCTTGCCACTATGCCGCAGTTGGAACGTGAGCTGGTGGACGCATAACCTGGTCTGTGTCTGAACTGCGGGGTGAAGGCCACATTGAGGCGAAGTCGATGCAGAAGGGAAGTGAGGCAGCAGGGCAAACGTAATACACTCGTAATACCTTATGAGCAAAAGCTATTCATCGAAGCTCACTTACGTTTCAAACTCGTGTGGTACCGAAACCTGTCACTACCACTGTCATGTACAGTCAACCCTCGATTTATGAACCTTCGATTTATGAATTCTCTCGTTTTATGAACACTAGCACAAGGAACCAAACTTTTTACATGCATTTTTCCCTCGTTTTATGAACCTTGATGTTCGAATAATGAATGGAATTTCTGGGAACCAATTAGGAGTTGCCCAGCGTTTTTGCCCTCAATTTATGAACGGATCGTTCTGAGGCCAACAAAAACCTTCAAATGGATTATTCGTGGTCTTATGAATGACGCCTGAACACACAAAACGTTTTCGAGGTATTGCACCCTCGGTTCTTAACCCCTCGAAATCCGAACAACAAACGGGTTTTTGCAGAAGTGTTCCTGACCTCAATTGACACAGCGGAAGGCATGGTCCAAAGCAAAATTAAACTATTTAGTATTGCATAATAAACAGAGTGTGAATGCGCTAACATCTGTGTTTTGTGAGACTGATACAGCAGAAGGCATGGTCCAAAGCAAAATTACACAATATATTGCATTATAAACACAATATCAACTCGGAAATACTGTTCCATTTGCTCGATAGTACTCACTTAACGGAATTTTCGATTTATGAATCCCTCGATTTATGAACGATTTTTCGGGGAACCGAGGGTGTTCATAAATCGAGGGTTGACTGTATAGTTCTCCTGTACTGTACCTGTCCACCAAGCGATACGAAGAAAGGTAGATGACCTGGGCGTTGGACTGCCGACAGCTCCGCGATCATCAATTCCAACCGCGCGGCGTCGTGATTGGACGATTAAGGGAGACGTGGAAGCGTCTAATGCGTTCATATTAGATATTCCGAGAAGAATGATAGAGATGAATGGAACGGGTGATCGGATTTACGGAAGCGTGTGGTCGCACGCTGTGCACCAGCAGGTCGTACATCACTGCACTCTCCACACGACATCGAACATGCTCATGTGTCGTGCACTGCTCAACAGGACTTATATTCACTCGCCAGCCAGTTCCTACTAGCCCTGAGGTCATGTTAAAGACTGAAAGTTTTTTTTTTTAATTCCGTGTTATAGCGCCGCGAAGCAGGAAGGGAAAACCTCAGACAACACAGCGGGTGACAGGATTCGAACCCGTGACACCTCCCAGTCTCGGCGTGTGACGCGATCATCCTAACCACTATGGGCACCGTGCGCTAGAGTTTTCTATCGACGGCAGCGGCCCCTCGAGGGGAAACGCGGCGTAATGCCCTGGTACCAGCCAGTAGCGTCTAGCAGTGCTGTGCTAGTTTCGCCGTTCGAAAAGAGCGATTTGAAGCTGCCTGCATAGAAAGTCAAAGGTGAAGACAAAATGGAAATTAATTATATGTGGTAATCTGCCACGACAACCGAGTTATTGTGAAAGAGAGGCAACTTGCCGTAAAGTTTTCGTCCTTCTAGCTGTATCGTCCCGCCGATCACGTATTTGAGAGAGCGCTTTCACGGCAATCCACCCAACGTGCCGCTCAAATCCAGTGTTTCTAACTTAGAACTCATTTCTTGCATTTAGTATATTTGTCAATGACCAGTTAAGCGTCAAGATGCGGACCTATAGCACAGCAACTGACGTGAAAAAGTTGCGAAATACACCAATGAATGACCAATGAACATCGTGGAGCTTGGCTAAAATTAGTGTCTGCCATATGTCGTACAGTATCTCTTTTACTCGGACCCTAATTCTGCGGCGTGTCGGCGAAGACTGGATTTGGACCTCGTCTTCCTTCAATATAAAGCTTGTATGCTTGTATTTGTCCTCCCAGAGCTGCGTTTCGCAAGGCGTCATCATTTGATGTAGGTGCATTCTGTCCCTATGATCTTATTATCGTTGCCAAATCTTGTGATCTCGGTTTACAAGTGGTTCTTTGCTCCTTCCTATTCGTCCGCACACACCGCAAACACACACAAAAGTAATCATGAGTTTGTCGAACAGCAACCTCACTGTTTCTTCTTAATTATTGTCATTTTTTAATTTTTTAGCATAGTTTGTTTTGTGTTTCTTTTGCGTGATATTTCTGGCTGCTTCTATGTTGCAATTTGCGACAATGTGCCTGATGCGCTATGTACTAAGGCCGCTGTGGTCGTTGTTTAGCACTAATAAAACATTATTATCATTACATATCCAGTTTCAAAGAAAAATACGCCTTATTTATGTCGTGAAACAATCTTGATTGACTGATTGATTTTTATTACTATGACTGTGCATCAAATGCAGGCACATATAGGGCTAAAAGGGAATCCCCCGCCTTGACCGATGCAAGATTGGGAATAATTTGACTAAGGAACTTATCCTCACAGTGCATCATCACGTTAACGGATTATGCATAAGAAAGAAACGAGAACTTTTTTCCCCGCTATCTTCGTAATGTATATTCCAATTTGTTGTTGACTGTATTATTCATGTGAATTCTTCAGTGAGAGATTTCCGTCCTCATAGCGCAGGTACTGGACGTAGCCAGTCTCTGATGTGTAGTCTATAATTGGTAGTCCCTTGCGGATAAATATGCACTTAACTTCACGTAAATACGGACCACGAATACTACACGCTTGTCTGCGCTACACACTGTGTCACACATTGTGCATAGACACATAATGCATAGACACATAGTGCATAGACACATAGACACATAATGTTCCACGTGCGAAAGGCTTCCCCATCGCATACATTTTACGTGACAAACCTCTTCCACACAAGTAGTCTCACGGGTTAATGAGTCCAAAGCCCCACAGCCGACATATAAAATAAATTCGGTAAAACACCCGTACGCACCAAAGTTACATACGCGAAGGCGCCAATACTATGGTGAGCTAGAATGACATAGGGCTCGCCATACCGATACGGCGTCAGCTCACCATACCGTCTAGCTCACCATACCGATACGGCGTCAGTACCAGACCGTTACGCGCGAAATCGCCACGGGTGGCGCTGCCGATCAAGCGACCGCAGCGTCCTCTCGCTAGTGCACGGTGGGCTGGTAAAGACTGAGAGGTGCCAGACTCGAATTGTCCCACCGGTTGTGCTGTATCTAAGGATGATGCTATATCTATATCGATTCACAGGGTGCAATTTTTGCTGCAAATTCGTTCCAGCAATTAACGCTCGCACGCAATGACGCGATAAACGACTGGTTGTTTGGAAACAGTATATACGTCACAGCTGGTATTTGACGAGATGTCCGTCAGATGACGCGACCCGTCGTTGGCAAAACAAAGCCGCGTGCGATGGCAGCCGCCGATCAGATGCGTTGAGGCAAAGACTGCTCCACAATTTGTCAAGTCACCAGCGGTCACGTTCTAATGCAATACCAGTATTTGTTGCCCTGTAAATTGCGGAAGTAATCTGTGTTGCAAAACATATAACGACAAAAGAAAAGAAACACAGGAAAAAGAGATTAGGTAGCCGGCTTAAGATGAATTTATCTGAAAGCAGCACAGAGGGTATACGCTGATGCAGATCTCTTTACCAGTCGTGTGAATGCACGCGGCCTCCCAAGATCTATCTCTGCCTTTCCCGTCTCGGCCACGAGCCAGAATACAAGGGTCGAAAGCGTTTGGACACTAGCTATAAATTGACAAGGGTTGACTAGCTATACCTTTATTGTAGCTCAACTAACTAACTACCTCTCCAAATTACTTGTACCTACCTCTACCTCTTGAAATCGTGTAACTACATCGTAGAACCAACAGTACTGGGACGTAACTATAACCACCTTGGCGTTTTGTGCGCGTTGTCCAGCCTAGTCGCAACATGGCAACATGCATGAATTGACAACATCTTTTAGCGTTAGGGAGTACGTAGGAGAAACGCGAGCTGTATAATGAAAAGATAATTACTTGGTTCCTAAAAATAAAGTGCAACACACAAAACTTCGAAGCCCTCACACTGCAATGGTAAAAGCTTTCGCCATTCATCATGCAAGTGTTTATTTGTACCAAAGTAATTGACACCGAAGTATGTCAAAGGATAGGTGGGACGTCTGCTGATGAATTTAACAGCTTTAGCGGCATGAGTAACACTCTTCCAGTGCAGAGGTTAAATGTGCTATAAAGCAGTCGATGTCGAAGCTATGCAATCAGCATGACGTGAGAGTGCTATATAGACTCAAAGGTTCAGCACACCACGTAATATGCTCAGGAGATTACTGTAAGTATTTTTAATTTGTAAATGAAAACGCAGTCAAGAATGTCGGGGTGACACCTGGTGGGAAGAAGTCCTCAATTTGTCAAGCAACCCTGTAAACAAGGAGACCGATAAACAGGTGGCTTTCCTGTTGGGATTTGCAAATACTATACCTTTTGAGAAAATGTAATTTGTGTGAAATAAAACAAACACATGCCTAATCTTGCACTCAGTAGCTAAACGTCTATACCTGGGCCTTGTTTGAGCATCGTAGCGCTGCTATCGTACGTCTCTGTTCGGCCCATAGTCGTGCGCATGAGACATTTTCGCCGCCGTACTTGGCGGAGTTGGCGTTTCGTCGGTCTGCTTCGCTACAGTGTTGCCAGTAGATTTAAATTTGCATTTTTTTCGGGAGCTATGGCATCTATGTGAGAAAATTTTGCGGCATTTTACTCCTGAGGACGTACACAATTCAGGGCACACAAAACATGAGGTTGCACCTCGACTGCTTTATAGTACCATTAAACGAACTAATCTAAATAATGTACCCGCGTCTTCTTAGGACTAATTTTGTGTGGGAGCGAGAGAAATTATATGTTTATTTACAAACATATTGGAGCTTGGTGACACCCATCAGGAGTCTACTGCTCCATTTCTTGAAAGCGTTTCAATTACGCATGAATAAAATAATAGACATACAAAACAGAAGACACATGCGACAACATACACACGCGCAACATACATATCTGACTTGGGATGTGAGGTACATCCCGGTTAGTAACGGTTAGTAACGGGTGATGTCGACCGCGCCTTAAGACTCACTGAGCCGATGCGATGTACTTAAACTAAGGAGAAATTGGCTACCATGTTGCGGAAGAAGCACCGCATAGCTTACGCTGGCAAAAAACGTTCTTGGTTTTATGACGACGGAAATATGTCGGTAAGCGGCAAAACGACACTTAAACAAACTCACGTGACCTCAAAATGACGTTTTCTATGACGTGCAACCAGGACAAGATTGCAGTTTTGCCAAAAGCTCCCGCTTGAGGGTAGCTACAACAATGGCGGGCTTGTGTCACCCCCGTGTTTGAGATGCAGCGGACAGAATTTCGCTGAGGCGAGTGACTGCCGTTGCGGTTCGTTGCTTCGCAGCAGATCAAGAACAGTACGCCGTAATGATAGGTGAAACGTTCAGAATATGGCGAACAACTCCAACACCAATCCAATGACCCGAAAAACGCAGGATGAGCCGGGAATAACAAAAGTTCGCAAGCTCGTCATATGGCAACCATTACAGCTGACCGGATACGGAACCATATGGAACGCAGTGCACAGATTGAAAAGGCGATCGTACAACCTGCAGGTGTTAAATGCAGGGTATATTTTTATTTTTGAGACTCTGTAACAAAAACATATTAACATATAAACGCAATTTCATGAATTGACAGGGAATTGCGTGACCACGTGACGCGCTTGAGCCAATTGTGGGTGTTGCCAGTGGCCCTCATGTCGACGTCATTTGGTGGGCCGGGGTGGATGTTCTATATAAACTTATGTTTCCTCGGTATGTGGTCGAATGTTTAAAATTAGAGTTTAGAAAAACCGTGGGGTTTCAATACATGAATTTTCGCACGTAGAGTCCTTACTGGGGTGCTTTATCGACTGTAAGTACGAAAGAGCTCCCACAACTTCTGGTCAGAGTCGATTTAGCCCTGACTTGGCGAAATGCAGTGGGCGCACAAGCTCTCTGGTCGCTACATAAAAATATTGGGCCGAGAAATTCGTTTTTTATACTCCTCTCGAGCTTGTATATCGTGAGACGCTGGGAAGGTTATCCGTGTATTCTGTCGGACGACTCCATAACGTAATCCTGCAAGGAATGTAAATTCCCCGGCTTGGTGAACCTCGGGAGGGTCTTTTTGTACTCCTTATGTGGTGGTGGTGGTGGTGATAGGGCTTGCCGTTGTCGGCCTCACGTATGTGGGCAACGTCACGACTCACGCTCTGGGGGAATGTGCGTCCTGGGCCGACTTCTACTCCTTGTACTCCTGTATATGGCCAGCAAACAGCCAATGCCCGTCGTTTACGTACTTCACTGTCTGGGAGCGTTCGATATATCCTACGCTCCCTTAACCTTCGAACTAATACCATATTGCCAGGTATCATCTTTGAAGCGACCACACGGAACAGCGGCAGCGGGCGGGGAGCCGTCGAGCGACGGGCTGAGATCCGCGACACGCTGCGCTGATTAGTAAGCGATGCTTCCAGAAGCCATCTGTTCCTTCGCTCGCATCAATCTCGTGGACGGATCGACGCCCTTGGAGAAGCTTCTCTACTTCCTCTTCTTCACGGACGCGCGCTTTCTACAATGTTCGCCGCTGTGTATAAAAGCTTGTGAGCTCCCAGCCGGAGCAATCTTTACCTTAGTTCTGTCTAATGTTGAATTCCAATGGCAGATTCGGAGCGCATCCGGAGCAAGTTTTGTTCACCGCCGAGAGCAAGTCTGTTCGATTGGCAGATTGGGAACAGTTCTGGAGTATTCCAATGGCAGCGTCGGTGTGGCATTTGAGCCAAGGTCGCTCCAGGGAGCAACCCAGACTGCTCGGCCAAAATAGGCAGATTCAACCGGAACTCTACGTGACGTGTCACTTGTCGCTCGTGTTTCCTATTTCCTGTCTGTATTTCGCCAACATGGCTGCTTTGCAACGCGTCTTCGCCGTGGCTAGTATTTCGCGTCGTACGTTGGCGATTTTGTTTTGTGAAGGAAGCGATAAGTCAGACACTACCAGGGCAACGTTAGGAGATTAGGAAGACCTTGATGTTGCAAAACATGGCGTTATAATGGAACATGAGCATCTTCTTCTTCTTCTGCTTCCTCCGTCTCTGGCCGCCATCCACAAAGGCAGATTATCCAGGGCTAACTCCGAGTTGT
Organism: Ornithodoros turicata; assembly: GCF_037126465.1. Taxonomy (NCBI): domain Eukaryota; kingdom Metazoa; phylum Arthropoda; class Arachnida; order Ixodida; family Argasidae; genus Ornithodoros; species Ornithodoros turicata. Next base: position 147,898,595 of record NC_088202.1, on the reverse strand, counting down.
GCGGAAGTGTTCCAGTCGCAGATTCGGATCACTTGCTCTAGGCCAGATCAAGCCGCTCCACTGCGGAGTGTGCCACTTGCTCCGAGTCTGCCATTGGAATTCAACATAAGAGCTACCGCTCTTCTGTTAGCCACCTAAGCAGCTAGAATAAAGCGTTCGCCGATTATTCGCCGTCCCGCTCGTCTGTTTTCATCCGTGACAATATCAAATTATACCTGAAATCCAGTAACGAGCGAGTCTCAGCACAGTCCAGAAATAGCAAGACCCCTGCCTTTATTTTTCCACGCGTGCACCGAAATGTCTGTCGCCGGTTGATTTCCTATCGCGGGGTGTACAAATTATGGCCCACCTAACTAATTAAAGGCTAGTAAAAGTTGTTTTCCACTCTTCCTGGAAACCATTCGTAGGTGGATGACCCAGTGAGCCTGGCTTCTGGTGGAATTCAAAGAGGTAACCTGCAAGGCGAATTGTTCTAGACTTCCCTCCATCTCCCCCTTGCCACCTCTCAGGAAGTTGTTGGGAACGTAGGTTTTCGCTCCGGGTTATCCGCTTGGTTGTTGTAGTAGTAGATCAAGCAACTTCACAGCGCTGAACGAGCAGAAGAGCCTATAGGCAAATATCCTGACTGCGGAAGAAATCTCGAAGCATACGAACTTAACCTGTAGCTCACAGCTTAGATAGATGACATTTCAGTTAGTTTGTATTAATTATTTATTCTCGTATTATATGCGCAGCCAAATGACATATGCGAATGGCGGCGAGATTTAGTTGGGTACGCAGTAGCCTCCATGACATTTTCCTGTACGAGCTTCGGCAGCGGCCTGAAACATAGAAAACAAGGCCGTTGCACTCATTTTCAGTTTTCACACATACCGGGTGATTTTTTTTCATGTTTACGACAGCAAGATCCGCACAGATCAGCATCCGTAGGCACATGCGTGCACACGACACCCATTTCACACTGCCACCCCACACTCTTAAAAATGAACTTCACCACATAGCACGCTCCTAGCCAACCATCATCCCGAATGACAACGTTCTCGCCCCTGATTTGTTGAAAACGTGATGAGGCCCGTGCCTATTATGCACGGCACAAAATAGGCTCCTCCTCCCGTTTTCAACAAATCTAGAACGAGAACGTTGTCATTCGGGGTGACGGTTGGTTAGGAGCGTGCTATGTGGTGAAGTTCATTTTTAAGAGTGCAGGTGAAACGAAAAGCGGTGCGGGTCTCAGCCACCAAGATTTCACGAGGGGGAATAGTGACACTGCAAGCGTAGCGCGTCACGCGAAAAAACGAGCAGCAAACTAGAGCCCTGCATCATCCACGGATGGAAGCGGATATCCGCGTATATCTGCAAGATACTTGCGAATTCGGATAAAAATTTAGCACTTTCTGCGGTGTGCGCATCGGATGCGGATCGGATATACCGAGTGCTGTAATTTTTCGGCCAGCAATTTATTTGTATTGCGCGCCGACAGCGAGCGCATGCTCGGGTTCACCTTTGACCATACACGGTCAAGACGGGAGAGGAGGCATCTTGGCGTCTCAAACCACGCGAGCACCGGCGAGGTAGGGTTCCACGCGTTCCAGAAGTCTCTCCATATCGCGTTTGTTGAAAGGTTTGCCTTTGCTTACGGTCTTGAGTCCTTCCGTGACAGCATGGAGGCATCCGCAATTATACCAACATGCTTCCGGCGCTCTTTACGCGTCCTTCGAAATGTGCGTATTTTGCGGATCGGACGCGGATGGTGCGTTTTGCTCAGCGGATCGGATGCGGATGTAAACTGTTGTGTACGTTGCGGATGCGGATCGGATGGGGATAACGTGTGCGCGGATGTGGGTCGGATGCGGATTCCAAAAATCTCATACGCGCAGGGCGCTCTACAGCAAACCTCTCAGATCAGCGAGACCAGGGACACTGCGCTGGTGCACCCGCAGCCACGAGCACGGTGAGAGTCCGCAACTGTTAAAAGTATATTCCAGTATACGAACATCGTCTTTAGCAGGAATGCCAAAGGGCGCAGACCGCGACAGGGTAGGATTTAAAAAGAGCAAAACACTCTTCGAGCGATTAATGCGCACGTTTGATACATTGCCATAGGCAACTAGAACAGCTAAGGCTTCGGCTACAGGAGCTTCATCCCTAAGCATAAGAGACAGGTCATCTGTGTACTGTTACGTCATCGGTAGACAGGTGTCGTTGATGTGAAAGGTTTAATTCGAGATCTACATGGATTAGAAAAACAGAACACTTTCAGCCGTCGTCCCCGGGCCTCTTCGATGATGATTATTGATGTTTCCCTCGAGGGGGCGTTCCTTCTTGCGCCTCGCACCCCACCGGTGTTTCCGTTTCAAAATGATCCGGCTGTCTAACACATCTCGTAACGACACCGATGTAACAACACGCTTCAACGTCCAATATTGGCGTGCTGCATGGGCATTTGGTATATATACACAATATGGGTTCTTCACATTTTCCCAATGTTTAGCCAATATAAGCTGCACTGCACATGGGGATAATGAGCCCCATATTACCAAACTTTTTCCCATATTAGCTGACACTTGGCAATATAGGCCCCATATTGCCAGGATTTTCCCCATATTCACTGAAACATTGCAATACGGGCCCCATATATTGCCGAGATACAGCCCATACTGGGAAAAACGTGGTAAAACGGGCCCCATATAGGACCCGTATTACCAGTGTTCGCCAATATGGGACCCATATTCTGAGCTGCTTGGGAAAGCAGCATCAGAGCGTGCTCATGAGGAATCATTTCTACTTTCGGTCTGAAAGAATGTAATCGCTGAGCCCGTCTGTATCAATTAATTAATGTGGTTATTTGGTAATGTGTAGTTTCAACGAAGTAATTAGGATTTCGAGCAATCCTACATGTCATTTCCTTGCTGCTCTAAATATTGAATGTTTTCTTACCTGACAATCACTCCCGTCGGGCACATTTACTATAGTACGTTTGCGGTCTTTGCAGTAATACTTGCAACCGTATATTCCATACTTGTCCTGGAATAAAGAAATCTATAAATAGGGAAGTTGACTCGCGACGCAAAGCCAGAAATCATTATTATAAATGGCGTGTGCCGTGGCGCTCGCGTGTATAGGTTGCATGCCGCGGTGTCTACACTGTGCGGTGCATGCTGCGGTGTCTTGTGCGGGCACTTTTAAACACGTATCCCTGTAAGGTCACCCCGTAAACGTGACAGTCACTACACCAGTGGAGAGCGACAAAAAAACAGGGCACAGACGGCTCAATGACCCAGCCAACGAGTCTTCCAGCAGGCATAATGTAGCCTAGCAGGCCCCCTGAAACGCATTCGAGTCCGTAAATCTGGGACAACGTTTCCGAGAGCCAAATCGGGAGCCGTGTCAGTTGATTTCATGTCTGCCAGAACCAGGTTCGGGGCACAATGGCGCAGGAGTCCTTCAGTGACGAAATTAGGGGTTCAAGGCTTCCCGGGGTTTATTGCCAAAGTAACATTCTTTTGCTAGGCGGCCATAGAGCTTTTGCAGAGTGGGTCCTGATATATTTTCATCAGTGGTGCCTTGCACACGCCGCGCTATAGAAGTACTTTGCGAGAGGGCCTGCATTGACTCGCGTGCTGCACTGACCTCCACGTGGACACTGGATTGCTGGGTTCGCACGACGGCAACCTTCTCGACGGAGGGACGTGTGTAGCGGTACGGTGGAGCAGTTATCATCTGTTTCCTCAGTACGACGCATGCGTGCGGAGACAGTGGCCGAGAATCGGTGAAACAAGAACAGACGCTCTTCAGAGCAGATAACAAAGAGCGAGCACCAGACGCGCTATTAGCGCCTAACATAAATTACTGTATAGCCTTGTGTGGGGAACAACACGACAAGCATTCATTCACATGATTCTTTTCCTAAAGCGCTGGGCCATAATGTAAAAACGTTCCACGTGATGCCCATACGAAACACTTATTCTTAGCACTCAATGTGCTCCCTTTCCACCACTTACACGAAGTTAGCTTTCTTCTAAGGTATAAACAATGCTTCAGATACAATAATAGTTTTTCTTCAGCTTTGTAGCTTGATGGATGGCGACTTTGAATCTGCATTCTGGCACAGCATCTTGTACAACATGAGGCGTTTGGTCTGCGGCGTTGTCATGACTCAACAAAATAAACAAACAAAAAAAGAAAAACAATGTCAATTTTTTCCAGCTCGTTGCTTTGATGGCTTCACGCAACTGAACCAGCACTTGGGCATAAGAAGTTATCGTACTTTTGGATGGTAGATAATCAATCAGCAGGATACCATCCTCATCCCAAAAAAAACATGTCGCCATGATCGCTCCCGCAGAGGCTGTCGTGAATTTTACGGGCGAAGGAGGATTCCCGTGTTTCCACGCCATGTTCTTTTGCTTCACCTCGAGGTCCCTGTGGTACATCCGGGTCTCATCCCGAGGCACCAATCATCCGTAAAAGCAACTCTCATCAGCGTTTCATCATGGCAAACATTTCCATGACAGCATTCCACTCCACTTTCCTTCAGTTTAGGTGTCAACATTTTGGGCACCTAACGCGAAGAGACCTTGGTCATATTCGAATGTACGTGCAAGAATTTTCTACAGACACAGTACTGATGCCCAGTTCCGTAGCAACCTGAAGAACCGTCGCACGTCTATTGTTCGTAACTAGACTAGATTCATATTGTTCATAACATAACTAGAGCGCGGATATATATGCACTAAAAACTCCCGACATATGCGTGCAACGATGCACCAAAAACCTTCGAAATATGCGGCAAAAACTGTGAATATATGCAATGTCATTCATCGTTCTTGGTATGAAGGAAAAAAATAATTGCGCAGGTTGGAACCATTCTCACAGCTGCTGTAGCGACGATATATATATATATATATATATATATATAAAAGTCACTAAAGAAACAAGTAAATGACATTAGACGTATTTCAAATTCAAAATTACAGATTAAGATGGCTTCTATGGCTACAAGCAGAGAAACAGATACTCACGGAACGATGCGACAGCACCAGAGGACACGTGTCATCTGGTGCTGTCGCATCGTTCTGTGAGGATCTATCTATCTATCTACATATACACTCACCCCTAGGTAGTCGTACCCCCTTTCACACACTCTAGTTGTATTGAAAGCTGCAAAATAAACAAACAAACATCGCTTTAAGCCACAGAGCCCTTATAATAACTAGAAACCAAGCAAGCGAAGAGGGGCATCTCAGTAGCATACCAGACGTTACTCGCAGCATGATCCGTGCAAATAGCGCATGCGCTGGTCACCGTGACGTCATTGATGACGTTTTTTGGACGTCACGTAGCCTTATAGCGCACCGGCGGGAAGCAATAACCCGGCGTAACGCGTAGGGCAAGGTACACTCGAAATATTTGCTTCTGTTCTCGGCTTCTGCAGGGCCAACGCTGGCATCGCCTAAATGATGGGGGAAACTGCATTCAAGAAACTTGAACTAACCTTGGTCTCACTAGAGGTTATATTGGTCTCAACTAAGCATAAACTAGACAACGTCGCTTCGTTGTAGGGCAGTTGGAACATTGGCTACTCCGCTGCTGCATAGTCTGATATACAGGCACCGCCTACACTCTATAAGAAAAAAGGAGTGCTTTTACTCCTTTTGGGGACTAAATGCGTTGCCACAAAAAATAGTTCCTTTCGGGAGTGAATGCACGGGAGTAAATGAATGTCACAGAGTGGAGACTGCATTTCCCGCGCTGTTGTAAGAGTCCCAAGTACATAATTCGTGTGCATGCATGAAAATACTTTGAAGCAAACCGTCAACCGTGATATATCGAGTGATATAAAATCTTGCGCCATACATAGGGCACAATTTGCGAAGAAAGATGCGCTTACTGTTTCTTACTCTGTGTGGCTGGAAAATTGCTACGTTGTCTGAGTTATACAGCCTTATGTCGTTCAAATTGACCAAGGGCACATATTTACGTAGACTGTCGCATTCAGGAGACCATCCGCGAAGCTGAGTGACAACTTGCAGGCCTGGGGAGTAAATGTCGGGACTAAACGTCGGGTTAGGGGACTAAAATGGGGAGTAGAAGCTGCGATTACTCCCCAACGAAAACCCGAGACTGGGAAAAAGACGTCTTGTGTTGTGTCGTCTGTTTTTCGTCTTTTTCTCAGTCTCGGGTTTTCGTCATGGATCTTAGCCACCAGCTCGCTTGCTTTTTAACCTTTTTATCTGTATCATTACTCCCCGTTTTACTCCTCTTTTTCTTAGAGTGTACGTGGCGCGGGGGGAAGTGTATTAAAGAAATTTGAACTAAACTTGGTCTCACTACGGGCACTATAAGTGTCCAACTAACCATAAAATAACCAAAGTCTCTTCCTTCTGTGTTGCTCCAGCGCGCAGGTCGTGCTAAGCCTAACCGTCGCATTTTACATTAGGGTACACATTTTATTCGGTGAAACGATCGACTTCGATATGAGACGATTCGATTTCTTTTTGTCACCTGTGATGTCGTACCGTCGGTACATCCGCCCTGCTTTAAAACGGATTAGGCGAATCTGAACCCCCTGAAACTGATAACAGAATGTACACTCTCAGAAAAAAAGGAGTAAAACGGGGAGTAATTGTAGCTTCTACTCCCCTAGTCTGCAATTACTCCCCATTTTAGTCCCCTAGCCCAACATTTAGTCCCGACATTTACTCCCCAGGACTGCAAATTGTCACTAAACTTCGCGAATGGTCTCCTGAATGCGACAGTCTACGTAAATATGTGCCCTTGGTCAATTTGAACGATATAAGGATGTATAACTCAGACAACGTAGCAATGTTCCAGCCACACAGAGTAAGAAACAGTTAGCGCATCTTTCTTCGCAAATTGTGCCCTAGTATGGCGCAAGATTTTATATCACTCGATATATCACGGTTGACGGTTTGCTTCAAAGTATTTTCATGCATGCGCATCAATTATGTACCTGGGACTTTTACAACAGCGCGTGAAATGCGGTCTTCACTCTGTGACATTCATTTACTCCCGTGCATTTACTCCCGAAAGGGACTATTTTTGGTGGCAATGCAATTAGTCCCCCAAAGGAGTAAAAGTACTCCTTTTTTTTCTTAGAGTGTAGAACGCGCCGTGCGTATAGTGCGCGGGCACGGACGCTCTGTTGCTGCGCGGGCGCCAACAGCTCCCTCATAGTTTGAGATAATTCAGGCAACACTGGGCATGCGGCCAATAAAAGTGCGTCATGATGCCAAGCAGTCAGTCAATCAGGAGCCTCGCCTTTCGGCCGGTCATGGCTACCATGGACTTCTACTGGTTTTCATGCATGGCGCCCGTTATTGCAAAACAACCGAGAGACATTTTGACAGGCGAAATGCACATTTGTTCGTTGCAACGTCCAAGGGGCATCCGTGATGATGCCTCACGCAGTAATACCACGTGACTATGACGCGGAAATATTTTTCTGCTGCCGCGAATACGGGGAGTTATTGAGGCCTAGAAAGACGGCGTCGGCCCGGCGCCACTCACGCTAGAGACAGGAGAAAAAACGCTCACAGAACGACAACACTGGGCAACTGATCATGTTGCAAGTAACGTCTCCGTCTCAACATGTGTGACCGCCATGATAGATACTGCACTCTAAAAACAGAAACTTCACCGCATAGCACGCTGTGCGCCCACCATCGCCACGAATGATAGGGTTATCGCTCCTGATAAGAGGAGAGAGGATGGCGTACGCCTTTTTGTGGCAATTATCATGTACCCAAATTTTCACAAAAAGGCGTACGTCCTCCTATCTCCTCGAATCAGGAGCGCTAAAGCCATCATTCGTGGCAAAGGTTGGAGCGCAGCGTGTTATGCGGTGAAGTTCTGTCTTTGGAGTGTGTAGGTTACGAACGATATCTCCTACGAGCTCCGTTCCCTCATGTCGCAGCAGAAGGTTTAAAAGTACTATACCCGTCCCTTACGGAACAGGAAGCAATCCAAGCACACGACAGACACGAAGCAAACAAAACAAACCAACTTCGCAGTTCGCGCACGGAGCCCAGCGAAATAAAATGCCAATTGGATTGGATTGGATACCAGGGATGCCGAGCGGGCTGCCGTTCATGCGTTGATAGTCCGTGACCTTATCAGTCATGTTGGCGCCTGAACTTCGACGCTGGGAGGAGGCGGTGCCGCATCCGTACAAATCCTTTGCTCTCCCCCGTTACTTTCTCTCCCATCTTTTCTTCTAGCCTCTCTCCTAATGATTTCTATGTTTTAAGCATATCACACTGTTCTGTATACTATAGATCTTTCGAAGCACGTGACCTGCACGGAGGACGGAATGGGAAGAAGCGCGATCAGTAAACCATAATATCCCTAGAATAACCCTACAAGGACGTGAACGTCCTCAATATCTGGACATCCATGTGATATGTGTGGGACATCCCAGCACAACAATTGCGTTTCGGTATTACCTCGTAAACAACAGATGTTCCAGGTACGTCTGTAGGATATCGCGCTTTGGATGTTTGAAAAGAAGCAGCCAGCAGATCCCAGGGGTATCCGTGCAAGGCCCAGTATATATACCAAATTTGGAGCACTGACTGAACGTCAATGGGATGTCGCCAAGACGTCGCCTGGAGCTATACGAGTAAATATGTGATGCTTGACATGTTGTTCCGGCGGCAACTTTTTTCTTGTGCTCAGAGCAAGCAAAAACTTCTGTGAACGTGAACAGAATATGGGGGAACAAGTAAAATCATTATATATCTATCGTTCGCGTTCTGCTGGCCGTGCAACGTAGTATTTATCTGTGCGTAGCACCCGACAAGCAACAGAGGAGTTCGATCACTTTTGCACCTCCGCTCAGCAGGAAATCACATTATAGCCAATAACCTGAATTGAAAACACAATATTGGTTATGCCTTGAATCTGCAGATACACGAGTTCATTGCAAAGACGCACCCCCTCACCGTTACAAATGACTTACGCCCCAATCTCTTATAATGAACGTGCTCCACAATTTGTATTTCAGTATATGCTCCGGCCATTTCGGCAACAGATGCTCTTATGCTCTGGTTTCTCTCCAAATCCGCGTACGCGGTGGAGGGGCCAAAAAAGAGAGACCCTTTGGTAGGTATATCACCGTATAGGTATAGGTATTTTGTTTGGTAGGTATATCACCGTGTCGTCATCACTTGAGATGCATCAAGTAAAACTATGGCGCAGGAAGTAGAATAAAATTTATTACATTTGAAAAGCAATTATAAGTAACATCCCATATTCGTCCAAAAGTCTCATGGCGACGTCGTGGGGATGTTCCTGGGATCTACAAAAGGTGCCGAAATTCTGGATCTCCTGGGGATCTTCAGGGTGCTCCCTGGGATATCCTTATGTCCAAAATGGGATATCTCGCAGATGTCACTGGGACGTATATGGTTTACTGGCTCTACCAAATCCGCCCCCGCCCCCGAAACCCCCCTGTGAATGAGATAAACATGACATACGCCTCGTAACAGCTATTTCGTTTTATTACCATATCCTTGAAACTTCCAATGTTGCCTCGCATTTCCATCGCATCTCTCCACTATAACCATCCAGCTATTATAAGCCATCGCCAGACATTTCTTACTCAGCACGTGCACTATTGTACCTTTCTTGGGATCATGCTTCCAATGCTGATTCCCCTTTGCACCGTGACACGCGTAGAGCACCACGTTCTTTTTACCGTCGTAATCCAAACACGCAGAATCACGTCGAATCTCTCCAGTCTTGCTCAATAGCCAAAGCTGATTCCCTCCACGTCCATGACAGGAATTCATTCCAACCGGCTTGTTCAATTCGTCTTTGGAAGACGATTGGTCCATGCAAGAACGGCCATATGCTCCCGAGTTCCTCAATTCTCCTCTGGCCAGCGCGTCTCCTGGGACGAACAGTTCCGGATAGACGTTTTTCACGTACCACTCGAAAGACTTGCACCCGAGGGTTTCTCGTAAGTGGACGCGAGATGTGACGTCCCCGTGATCGTCGACCTCGTACCCAATTCGTTCGTAGTAATACTTCGCGTAATCGTCCATCCAAACTTTAGCCAGACGAATGGCGTTACGACGTAGGACGTTCACGCCCGTCCTCCACCTGTACGGGCTCCTCTTGCGGAAGACGTGTCCAACGTGTGAACAGGGTACAATCTCCAGCGTGCCACCGCACATCCAAGTCTTGAATGAGAGCTCGAGATTTTCTCCACCCCAGATGTCGAATCCGTCATCGTACGTGCCCAGCTTCATAAAGAAGGCCCTGTCAATAGCGAACAGTCCCCCGGCCATCGTGGGGCTGCGGACCGGTTCCCAAGTGTGCTTCCTGCGTTTCAGTTCTCTCTCGGGAACCGGACGCCAGTGGAACTGGAGGTCCCAGTCGAATCCGCCTATGTTCACCCAGTTAGAATCTCTGCCGTGATACTCAAACGTATCGTCGTTTATGACGTCAATGACGGGGCAGACAACCCTCGTCGAATTTCTCCTTATGCGATCCAAAAGCGGTTCCAGCCATCCGTCCAGACACTCGCAATGCGAATCCAGGAAGGTGATCACCGGTGCAGTCGAAGCAGCTGCTCCGGCCAGACGCGCCCTGATCAGCCCTTCTCTCTTGCCGAGCCGAACTATCTTCACTTTTATGAACTGCGCCATGTAATCTTCAAGCGGCATCTTCAAGTGCGACTGGTCGGAGAAGTCATCGACGAGTATAATCTCGCGTAAGAGGTGCGACGGTGTCCGTTCCAGCACACTGTGAACCGTTCGAAGCAGAGTGCTCCAGGCCTCGTTGTGGAAGCAAATCACTAGGCTCGTCTCTGGAACGTCCGCCGCGTCGTACTCCATGTCCTTGCACTCTTTATCGCGAAAGTCTGCAAGGCTTCTGCGCGGAGATATCAAGTCGCTCACGTATTGGTTAAACGCGTGACGTTCCCAGCCTTCTTCAACCAGGCGGCGCTGGCGGTACGTTAGGTTGACAAGCACGACGGGACTACCTAGCTCTCCAGGACGTTTCGTAGTGGTGGCGCGACGATGACCGCTGATGTTGCGTGATCTGGAACAGAGAAGTGCTTCTTCCCTTCGCTTCCTTGCTCGTGCCGCTGGTGGAAGCTCGTCTCGGCGAAATGAATTTCGTGCTTCTTGCGATGCCCTAGCCTGGCGGGACCGGATGGCAACCGATGGTTCCAAGTTCGTAAGGTGCACGTAGGACATGAAGGCGATGGCGAAGAACCATAGGGCGGAAACTGCCAGCAGAAGCTTGATGGCCATGGAGACGCTGTTGACCTTTACCCTTCTTCTGTCAGCGTTGGCACGTAGTGTGACACGTAGCAGTACCATGCACGCGTAGTGTGCTACTTCTTCTTCTCATACTCGGTGAACTCGTGGCCGCTCTGCCAGGTGTTGGAAAATACCACTGCGGTGCAGTGGGGTATCCACGGAGGGTGGGGTGTGCGGCAGTCGGGCCATCGCCCCCACCACATTTGTTTAAACAATAGCTTTCTTCCTCCTATAGTAGGTCCACCACCCATGCATTGTCGAGAAACTCTTGGCTTTTGTCTGCCAGTGATGGATCTTGTAATAAGAGTGTCGATTTTTTTGTATACTTTTGAAAAGAAGTTCGTTTGAATTTCGTTTCGTAGAAGTTTGAAAAGAGAGGCCTTGTATGTGATTGCCCCTTCTATGTTGTTCCAGCCTCAGAACATCAGTTCTCTCTTGTTCAACAATTGCCGCTTGCGTCGATCCCTGTCGTATGAATGTGTGTATGAGAGTGCAAAAATGTAAGAGTGAAAGGAGGATGAGTGAGAGAGAGTGACTGGTTTGTCCCTTCAGATGACGCACCCTGGAAGTCGCGGATAAGGCGTGTTATGCTTAGCTCAATTGGTAGAGCCCTGGACCGGTAATCCAGAAGATGTGGGTTCGAGTCCTACAGATGGCTAACGTTTTCAGTGACTTCCATCTTTCATCGTTAATTTCTTAGGCAACTTGAGGCCCTGTATGTGATTGTCCCTTCTATGTTGTTCCAGCCTCAGAACATCAGTTCTCTCTTGTTCACACATTCTAAGCCTGGTTCGAGCGGGTGTTCGCAGAGTTTTACAGAGGGAGAGAGCAGTCCTTGGTGCTATGGAGTTCGGAAGACGCTGGCTAACTTCGTCTGTGCTATTCGAAGAAACGCATGGAAGGTACGCTGTTCACCACTAAGCATTTCTTTCCACCGTGCCGTTATCCCGTACGCAACTCTCCGCAGTCTTGGTCTGTTGCATGGCGACGACAAGCACGAACAGCAATCCTTAACGTGACGTGATTTCACAAGCAGGAGTTGGCATTGCACTAGTTCTAGTTTTAGTCCTAGCTTGTTGAGATAGTTATATGGGAGCCAGTCTTTGTAACTGGTCCTTCGCCTCGATGCCAATACACAAGTTATGTGTACCTCCGCGTTGGCGTCTGATTGGGTGCTAAATTCTTCAGATGACGTAACGATGGATAGAGGTGTCTGGACGGCGGTGCATCTACCCGCCCGAATACGAAAGAGAGTGCGTTTTTGAAGTAACGTTGCACAAGTTATGAAGGAGAAGAATTGAACAATTAATTGTAAATAGAATTACGAAGCGTAGAAGAACAATATTACATCTATTAAACCCGTAACTAAATACATGCAGATAGGAGTTCTTACCTCCTATAAAGCCAGGAGATTCTGAAAGGACGCGTTCTCTCTCATTGAAGGAGTTGAACTTGACTATAATGGGCCGTTTTCTCCCAGACTTGACTTTTTATTCATGGTTTGTAATCGTACTTCATCGTTATGAGGGAGCGAGGCTGATTTAAATTTTAAAAATCCGTTTAAATCAAATCCGATTTCTTGTTTTTAAATCGTGATTTTTTGCAAGCCTGGGCTCAAATGACCCGCAGCGCTCGCGCTCGCGCGCGAGGACTTTCGAAGATCCCCCACTCTTCGAAACAGCGTATCCGGAGAATGAGGGAAGGAGGAGGGTCCATCGTGACGTATCCTATTCCCCTGGCATGTAACTCGTGACGTAGCCCGGCGTGAGCTGAGAAGAAAGAAAGAAAGACGACAGGCACGGGGACTGTGTCCGCGGCTACTTTCTCTGACAGGTTTTCTAAATTTGATTGCGCGGTGACAATACAATATTTTGCATAATGATTGCTGATACACAGCTTGACGAATAAGACGGACTTTCGAGCCATGTGAAGTGTCGCCTCATTGCTCCTTTAAATACTCTGCCGAGTGCTTAGTAAGTACGTTTGCAGTATATGGTACTTTGTACTGTACTAAAAGTACCGTTGATGCCAGATACTCGTGCTCATGTACTTTGCGAACCACCGAGGCTGGTAAGCCCTCATGATTGCATTAGGGCTTACCATTAGGCAGTGATGGCCACTAACTACTTCTACAGTAGTTTAACTATAACTACTAACTTCTTTGTGATTGAGTAGTTTAACTAGTAGTTCAACTACTTTTCATGGGAGTAGTTAAAACTACTTTTTTAACTGCTGCAATGTAGTTTAACTACATCTATAACTACTTAACGTTGTCCACCAACACCAATCCCTTGTAGTGTTCTTGGACAGCTAAATATGAAGCACGAGCAATAATAAGCTTTGGCTCAAGCCATTGCTACGATCGTCAAATACAAAGCTTGCAGCGGGATTCTTTCTGTGCCTACGCGATAAACTAAGTTGCAGAATTATTTCATAGCAAATGAGGCTTCACTAGACAAGCATTAAAAGTGAAGATTTAGTACACATGCACGACACAATTGCTCTGCACCTCCGTTCTCATCAAACAAGTAGCTCAAGATAAAAGTCGGAAGCACAATCGTGCCGTAAAGCTTGAGGCAAAATCGGAAGTAGTTGGCGCCTTCAGTAACCTAACTACTGTAGTTAACTACTTCAAATAGTAGTTTAACTAGTAGTTGCCACTACATTTCTGCAAGTAGTTGATAACTACTTTTTAACTACAATCAGGTAGTTTAACTAGTAGTTTAACTACATGTAGTTAATTACTGGCCATCACTGCCATCAGGATTGGAAATGCATTAACAACCTACTTACATTGCGTTTTGAGGTTATTGTATGTGCTTACTCTGGCGATACAAACACCCTTGTGGCATTTTCCTGGGTAGGACGTGGCAAATCTCTAGACAAGTGGGAAGAAAGAAAAGTACGTATTAGTATTCCATGTGAGGAGCCGTAATGATAGCGATTTGCAACGACATCAATAGGGTTTTAAAACGTCATTTGGGTAGTAGCGATAAACGATACCATGTACCACAGTTTTTCTGTTAATTTAGCGAATTCGAAATGCGCTCACGGTAACGTTCCCGAAGATATGATAAGTTAATCGCGGTGTTTCTTTGTAGCGGGTGACATCACATTGCAAAGGCTGGATTTGATAAGCTTGATTTGATTTTATCGTACCGTTATAGCGGAGTTCTTTCAATGCACTAAAATAACGACCTACTGGATTATAACGACCATGTCATAATCGGCAACCTCTATGAGGAGCCCGTCCGCACAGTCCGCTAGGGGCGCTACTCATCGGCACGCCAGATCCGAGTCACGATTGGACGATGGAAATTTGAATTCCGAACGCGCAGAAGCGTACGTACGACTACCGTAGCAGACGACAACAATAGCTCCTATGAAAACGCTGGAATAATGATGGTAATCAACCTCAGAATGAAACATCTTCCGTAGAATATCCACCGCTTGTGCAGAAATACTAAGTTAAGCTGAAGTACCGAAAGACGACGCGCCACTCCGTGACGCAGACGAAGTCAACTTGGTTTGTAGCAGACGACGTAGTCGCTGTCTGACGCAGACGAAGCCAACACCAGGTGTTGGCTTCGTCTGCGTCACAGAGCGGCGCGTCGTCTGCTACAAACCAATAACCGGGTCGACGAGTAGCGCCGCCGCTAGCTTCCAAATGCGGCGCTGGGAAAGGGTGCCATGATATGGTCGTTATAATCTAGTAGGTCGAGATTAAAACTCGCACAATGTACAGAACCGAGTTTTAGTAGATCGTTTGTTAAGGTAACGTGATGAACACCAGCTGATCCAGAAGCAAGACCTTCAGCTTGTCAGTACCCAATAACGCGCGTTCAATGCATCACAACGGCCCGTGATTCGCTGTGAGCTCTTGCCAGAGCCTATACTAAAGCAGCTTTGGGACGCGCGAACTTCAAATATATAATGATAACGATGGCTATGAGAACTTTCAAGATCGGGGCCCTCATCTCACTTTACCACCAAGTGCTGAACTTCGTGAAAATTCGCCTGCAGATGCGAAGAACGTGGCATATTATGCACGCCGCTCTCTGATTATTTTATATATATTATGGTGTATCGTTACAGTTTTAGTGGTCCTAAAGGGGTACTTCGGAACGATCGGTGAAAAAATTGCTGTACATCGTACTTGGTGCATAACGTCCACAGTATACCTGCCATCAACTTTGTTTCTTTCTCATCTGACGGATTATGCCTCAGATACGCGAACAACAAACGCGAAACAGGAATGTAGAGAGGAGTACAAAAAACTTTCTCTTCCGAAGGCCAACGCGTTACGTCACCCTGCATGGAGCGGACAAGTAGTAAGTATACCACGCCGGTCGTAGTCGCTGTCTGACCTTCCCGGAACAAAACAATGAACGAGGATTGGGGATGAGATCACTCAGGCACAGATGGAAAGAAACAACGGTCATCTGTTTCCCTGAGAGTCAGAAAACGGCCCAGGAATGGTATGACTAATGCACGTTGACGTCTCCGAGCAGAAAAAGAAAGAAGAAGTACTTCCATCCACGTTCTGCGGGAGCCAGAGTTTTTCAAATTTCGAAGGTCGTTCTTATGATTCCACCTTCGTTTTCGAGCGAGATATTTCACAACTGTGTTCAGTTCATGTAAACGGTTGTCGGAATACCGCAAACTTGAAATCCGCTTGGTTCCGGAGTCTCCCTTTAAAGAGCTGGAAGACAGGAGCACGAAGAGGAGGTGGTGCACAGGTGAGGCCCCGTTTCACCAACGACGATTAGCATTTGAACAGATATCAACGGTCCCTTAACTCGAATTTCACGCTGAACTCTGCTTCATTAAAGGGAGTCATTGTCAGTGAAACATTCATCGCGTCACCAGATAACTTTTGTAAAAAAGAAATTGAGCGTTTACTTGACTTGAATTTCTTGAAGTCAAGAAATTGACTTGAAGTTTTAGCCATCCTTCATCTCGGTGCAAAGTTAATCTGCGTTGGTGAAACGAGGCCTTAGTTATGTTAGTGTAACTAGGGAAGGAACATGAGGGAACGAACGTCACTGCGCCGATGGAAGGACTTCACATATCAAATACGTTAAAGGAGCACTCGGATGACCTCGAAAATATTTTCAGTTTTTCGCTGCGGCGTGTTCTACAACGAATAAAATGAGCTCCTGCGAAAGAACAATAAGTTCCGCCCAAACCATTCAAAACTCCTACGATTGTGAAAAAGAAAGAAAAAAAACTCATCGCAGAGCAAGAAGACGTCGTGACACTCTCCTGCACGTGACCAGTGACGTACAGCCGCACAGCTCAAGCGTGTATTCAGGGTGTCCCAGAAAACGTGTCATTGAATTATAATAAAAAAACTACACCACCTAGAGTCATGCGGTCAATGGCATTTGTTCTTACTAGGTTTTTGCCACCTCCTCATGTGAATGTCGTGTAACGTAAGTTTAATTATGTAAATTTTTGCGAGCTTAAGTCGGAAATTTGCCTAGTAAAGGTCACTTTTTTACCCCACCAATGTGAAGAGCGTGTCAAATTAATTACAATTGACAGGGATATTTGCGAATATAGGCGAACATAGGCGAATGAAACTGACGTCGTGTGTTCTGAAGTCATGTCATAGATACTTTACGAGGGTTACGGTTACGGTGGAATGTATGTCGGTATACTATGACCCTTAGGCTCCCTTTGTAACGTTTTATCGTTCGCGCACATAGACTTAGAGGTACATGTGACCGGTTGGGACTCTCTACCAATGTGCCGTAGTGTTCGTTTTAATTTCATCTGCCCACACTCTCCTCAAATAAACAGCGACGCAAGGAGGCTGCGTAACGGCATCTCTATGGGTAACGTCGCACAACGCGTCCCTTGTTTGAGAGCAGGGAAGCTGAATACATTTACGTATCCGCGAGGGCAAGCGCGTGCGAAGTGGCACCTCTTTTGTGGACAGGACACGAAGAAAAGAAGACGGAGCCGTCGAGCGCGTTTGTGAGTGAAGGTGTTCCTCGATTTGCGTCGTACTCGTGCAGTGGTGCTTGCTGGCTAGGAAGCAGCAACAGATATTCGGATGGGACGCGATCGTACCAATCCAGCAAGAAAGTACTTTACGTATGACATCACGACAAACAATAAGTCCGTCTGTATCATGCGCTTCAAGAAAGAACGCCTATTTGAACAGACAGTTGCCTACAGGAACCAGGAGCTACCGATTTTACAGCTGCCTATTAATATTAAATACCATGTATGCGGAATAAATGAGTTTACATTTTGCAACATTGATTTTTTTTTCTAGGAATGACCATGCCCACCAGAAGTGGAACCAGTTAAAACTGGTGTGAACCGCTATGTTTTTGCTCCGGAGCAGAACCGGTACCGGACCGTTTACGATAGAACCGGAGCGAAAACCAGAACGAAAAACGTTTCGGTTCGACGCCTGGCATGCTTCTAGAAATCTGGTAAAGACAGCTCGCCACCTCAAACGTGCTTGAGTAGTTGGCCCAATGTAGAGCTCAGCCAACCCTACATATTTTCTTTATTTAACTTACGTTGTTAACTTTGTTTAACAACCAACCAACCCAGTAGGCGGACTAAAAAACAAATATATTTACCACACATGAAGACCCATGTGCTTCGATGTTCCAGCACGTATTCCAGTAGTCAGGATGGCAATAATAACTGCACGCAAGGAGCCGACCTTTGCCGTCCTGAGTTGAAAATAATAAAGAACATAAGTGTTGCGCACATAGATTAAACTTGGAAACTGTCGTCTGCTAACGTGCCATGTAGTTTTACACGTTCCAGTTGGAGGTGCCGATTGTTGCGCGTTTTGCGTGCAAGGTACTGTAAAAGGACGGTCGCATCCAGAAACCCATTATGAAACAGGTACCACAATGTTCCGCGTCCGCAACAATTTACTCGGCTACTTTCTCGCCAGAGAAGTGCTTGAATATTAGATAAACGAGTTTTAGAGATCAACGCTCCTGAGGCTCTGGCAACAACGAGATCAGCGTGACGTCACCACCTAACCAGAGGAAGGAGAGGGCCTCGCTCAGAAGAGAGGGGCACCGTCCAGAGGCTCGCATGGTCGCGGTATTCGAGAGGAGAACCTATCACACCGCCACCACGCGGCGCTTAGCGGAAACCGTCAACAGTGTGGATTGGTGCGGGCAATTCGCATTCCATGCTTTACGTTCGGTGCGTTCCCCCTGCTTTGTGGTCGTTGGCTTCAGCATGGGGACAGAAAGTCAACATTCTGTGAGAAGTAAGGCACTGTCAGCGGACATACGAATTGTAATGTTGTCCTGAGCAAGAATAACGCGTCCTTTTCACAGTACGAAATTGTAGCAAGCGTTTGTTCGCTAAGTACGTTGCTTGCGTCAGTGGCGGTGTCCGTGGGGGAGGGGGGGGATATGTTTATTAAAGGGACTATGAAACGATTTTTTTCTTCGTTTCGTTCGAAAGAAGACATTTTTCTGAGTCTAGAACCGAAATTTTACTTTCGTCGCACGAGCGGACTTCTCGGGAGCGAATTTAAACGGAGCGGCGAAGGGAGGACAGCTGGCGCCGCGCCGTGGGGAGCTGCCGAGCGGAGACACAACGGGTAACTTGTCGCGACCACGGCCGGCTCAGCAACACGTCATCGTGACGTGTTGCCGAGCAGGCCGAGCCGAGGAACCCCGCCAGGAGCATGCGCCGTAGGATCCCGCGTATGCGTTCATCGGGAGTGGAAATCTCCATGACAGCAGCTTTCGCGCGATCGGCAGATTTCGGCAGTGGCGGCAGCCACAGCGCGAGCTCGCGGCATTACTTGCCATTGTGCAACACCGGTGACGTAACGGGGAACCGAAGTGCGGTCCGTACAGTTACACCATCGGCAGGGAAATATGCCCGAGAGAGGAGGAACGCGGAAGAGACATTTCCAGCGCGCGCTCCTCGCAGAGTGGAGCGATTTCGTCCGGAAAAATTTGTGGCATATTAGTTTCTCTGCGGGAAGAACAGTTTCCATGGAAAAAAAGTATGGGGCTTCGGGAAATTTCATAGTCCCTTTAAGAAAAAAGCAAAGGAAAGGTTAGCCAGGCAAAGCGCCGGCTTGCTATTCCGAAAAAAAGAAAAAAACAGGGAAGGGGGAAAACGAAAAAGAAACGGAAGGAAAGACGGGGAATAAAAAAAGGAAGTAAAGAAAAACGAAAAAGAAACAAAAAGCAAGAAAAAGGAACAAAAACAAAAGGAACAAAAAGAAAGAAAAACGAAAGAAAAACAAAAAGAAAGGAAAGAAAGAAAGAAGGGAATAAACACTAGCACAACGTTACATGCAGTTCACGAGTCCTGAGACTCGGAGAAAACAGGGGAAAGCGGCACTGACAGCCCAACTGGTTGGGGTGCAAGACGGGGCCAAGGAGAGCGACCAACGACCAAGTCGTTACAGCCAATCTGGAGGGTGTCCTTACGTCCGGAGGGTTTCCGTGGTTATTCCTCCTGTCAATGCATTCCTCGGAGTCCTATTTAGAGCGCATTCATTCCGTACATGAAGTCTCAACGATTAAGGAAAATAACGGGCCTAGCCCTGTGAGTGATTTGCAAAACTCATCGTGTAAATTAATCGTCTCAAGAATTCGTAGGACATTTCATGCCGTCCAAGAATCTCACCTCTTGTTGTTCGCTTTGTTATTTAGTTTCAGTGCCCTTTTCTTCGCTCACTGTAATGGAGCGCGTTGGGAGCAACAGGCGCTGAGTTCTTAAAGGAGAGCAGTTTCTGGCGGCAGGTCATGTTATCGATTGTAGTGTGTAGTGTTCTGCGTATGCTATCCAAACGTCCGGGCTTTTCAGTACCCCTCATTTAGTTAGCCTCCACTTGACTAGTGCTGGTTAAATACGTATTGAAGCGGGTTTGCACCAATCACGCTGGGTAATTTAATCACGATAATTAATGGCTGGGCACAAGTTTAGCCACGGCTGCCAACACGGGATACGTGGAGGAACTTTGTTACAGTGTAAAGTCATAATCTACGAGAGTAGACTTTTACATTATAAGACAAATACATTCAATTCGGGAGCCACCCCACACAGTGGCAACAACAAGGCATGCTTTCAGTCACATCGTGTAATCCATGAACATACCTTTATCCGTGTGTACGTCTTCGAATTACAGACGTTACCCCAGATATTATAGCAGTTACCGTAGCCTTCCACTGCGAACACAAGACAATTTTATGATCATGCGCAAGCAAACACATTGACCACTCTTTGCACTGGTGCGGCATGAACGAACACAGACAGGAGTAAGACATAAGCGCGGACCCCAAAACAGGCGACGCGCTGCAGAATTTGTCGCTGTCGCGTCTGGTCATGGCGCGACTTCCCGGTTCATTTGAGCAGCGACATTTCGTCGCCGAGAAATGATGTTTTTGGAGATGCAATGCTTATTTTATTCGAGCTAAGTTGTAAATTGCCATAAATATACCGAAAGTAGTATTTCATTCGTCAAAACGAGGAGAACTTGTAATGAAGGTGCTATGTAATATTCGCCGTAACGCAGTGGCGCTGCGGTTGAGGTTCCCACGCCCCGCCTACGTCTTCGTCTGCTACTTTTGTTGGTTGCCCTCTCCACGCTTTCCCTTGCCCACGCGTTCAGTTCGTGTTTCACGCCGCCAAATCTAGCTGGTTTCGTCAAACAACAGGCAACCAATTCAGCAACCTGCTACAAACATCTACAAACATTAATGCTAAAAATTAAAGCTTCCTATACATTAAAATACATGACCATTAAAATTGAAAATCTCTTGACATCTCGAATTCACTCATACATTTTCAGCTATGTCTTCTTGTCCCAGTTCCTCTTCTTTCCAATCTTGATAGCTTCTACATCTCCTTCTATATCTCCCTCAGTATTAAATTTTTCAAGACGTTTTCCCAGATAAATCCGGATCCTCCAGCAGGAGCCTTCTTTCCAGCAAAGCTATATTTTTTTTAGTACCAGTTCAAATCTAAGGTTTCTCATGGACCGGACTGTACTACTGCACTTCTGTATTTCCTTATTTACTAAAGCTCTTTACTGTATTCAGTAGCCTCATGGACGGGCCCACTTTCCTCGCCTTTTACTACTCTTTCAATTCTGAAAGCTCTCCTGTATCAAAATGTAGTGCACCTGAGAATGCCCGACTTTACTACTCTTTTAATTCTGAAACCAGCTCCGGTGGCGCAGCGGTAACGCGTGCGCTTGGAGACTGGGAGGTCCGCGGTTCGAATCCGCGGGCCGGCTGTGCCGTCTGGGGTTTTTCCTGGGTTTCCCTCAGATGTGTAATAGGCGTATGCCGGCACAGTTCCCCTGAAGTCGGCCCATGGACGCAGCTATCCTCCCCCCGAGCGGATTCCGCTCGGTCTTCCACTTCACCCTCTCCTC
Organism: Ornithodoros turicata; assembly: GCF_037126465.1. Lineage (NCBI taxonomy): Eukaryota > Metazoa > Arthropoda > Arachnida > Ixodida > Argasidae > Ornithodoros > Ornithodoros turicata. The sequence continues at coordinate 147,876,908 of NC_088202.1, read as the reverse complement.
CTCTCCACCACCTTTCCCTTCCCGAGAAACATGCCACCTAATCAGGCAGGCAGACCTCTCGGGTTCCTCCCAACGACACTCCTCCTCCTCCTTTAATTCTGAAAGCTCTCCCGTATCAAAATATAGTGCACCCGAGAATGCCCGACTTTACCATCTTTTTTTTCCAATAGCAGAAACATTGAGCCGCGACAAAGCTTTTTTGACGCTCGCCTGGCGGCGGTGACGTCGATTTTGTCGCTTCTCGCGTGCATCTGCCGCGTGTCGCTTGTTATGGGATTCGGGCTATTCACGGGACGAGACGCACGGACGCACTACTGCGAAGTACGTACAAACCGTTCCAGCTTCTATACCTCCTATGTATGCTTCTGGTCAAGAGGTGCGACTCGTCCCGTGTCTGCCCTCTGTCGGTGCTCGTTCTTGAAAGTGGAGGTATAAATGGGGGGGGGGGATTCTGGAGCCGGCGGAAAAATGTCTGAAGCGCGCTGGTCTGAAGCGCCCGTCGGAAGCTCAGCCGAAAGAGCCACTCGAAAATATTGTCGCCACTGGCGCAGGATACGAAAAGGGCTGTTATTGGCTGCGCCAGATCCTTCGCGCCGCGATTGGGCGAGAATCATTTGATTTGATCGAGGAGAGCCGTTGGCGATGGGAGAGTGGGAGGCGTGTCCAGTCGCGCATGTTCGCGTGTACTCGAGTTTGCCTGTGTATTGCGTCCGCTCCGATCGTTAATTTTTGCGTTCGCGGACGCTGGCGGGTTAGTTTCGATGGGTTCGAATGCTTCCGATTTCGACTGTGGCGGACTACCGTGAACGCCCAAAATGAACGCGGAGTGACTGATCCAGCTGATCACAGAAGAATGGAAAGAAGCAGGACATCGCACGAGACCCTTCGTGTGTTCTTCCTTTCCTCTTCTTCTTTGTTTTTCCTTTTCTTTTCCTGTCTTTGTCTTCTTCTTTTCCCCTTTTTTCTTCTCCTTTTCTTTTCTTCTTTGTCTTTTCCCTTTCTTTTCTTTTCTTCTTTGTCTTTTCCCTTTCTTTTCATTTCTTCTTTGTCTTCCCTTTCCTTTTCTTCTTTTCCTTTCGTCTCTTCTTTGTCTTCCCTTTTCCTTTCTTCTTTTCCTTTCCTCTCTTCTTTGTCTTCTCCTTTTCTTTTCTTCTTTTCCTTTTCTTATTTTTTCTTCTCCTTTTCTTTTCTTCTTTGTCTTTTCCTTTTCTTTTCCTCACTTCTTTGTCTTCCTCTTTTCTTCTTTGTCTTTTCCTTTTCTTTTCCTCACTTCTTTGTCTTCCTCTTTTCTTCTCTTCTTTTCCTTTCCTCTCTTCTTTGTCTTCTCCTTTTCTTTTCTTCTTTTCCTTTTCTCATTTTTTCTTCTCCTTTTCCTTTCTTCTTTGCCTTTCCCGTTTCTTTTCCTCTCTTCTTTGTCTTCCCTTTTCTTCTGTTCTTTTTCTGTTCTTCCCCCCTTTTTCATTTTCTTTTGAATAGCAAGCCGACCTCCGTCTTGCTGACCTTTCCTTTTTCTTAATAAACACATTCCCCCTTCCCCTTCGTGTGGAAGTCGGCACTACTTCTTCCGATAGTTTTATTTGCGTACATGTGTTCGCGATAACTCTTGCATGTGCACCTGATGCACTTCCAGTTCAGCCAATTCGAACAGGATCGAGCGGTCCCGCAACCAAATGGTGCCCCCACTATTACACTGTTCGCCCAAACGATCCCTGAAGCTCAAAGGCTTCCCAAAGGACGTCCCCGAGGGAAAGAAATTCGCCAGCTGTCGCGGGCGTGTCGTGTGAGCGTGACAGTCGTACCGTTTCCACCTTGCTCTCATTGTAAATTTCCATGCTCTACTTATATGTTGCATGGGACAACTGAATGAGTGAGGACGATGGGACTAAGTGTTTCACCGTAACACTAGAGAGTTTTTCATCAGAGAGTACAGAGTTTCATCGTGAATTTCTTAGGCAATTTGAAGCTTTGCATATATTTGTCCTTTCTATCCAGCCTCAGAACATCAGTTCTCTCATGTCCTTTATTACATCGACCTTATATTGACCAGGGTTGCGGAATGGGGTCTCCAATTCCGTTCAATTCCATTCTGAGGAATGGAGATATGCGATAATTTCAGTCCCTTCAATTCCTCGGAATGAAAAGGTACGGTCAGTTCCCACTCTTGGAATGGCTTGGCAAACCCAATTTCATTCCGTTAATTCCCTCAATAAAAGAAAAGGACCGGTAACCATATACTGGCAAGTCCAGCAGTGCTAGAGGAGATTGACATTACCAAGCACGGAAAAACACACAAGGACAATGTTATTTCACTCTTGACCGTGTGCAGGTGCGGTGCAAAGGGTGCGAGGACAGAAACCCACCACGTTGAAACCAAAAAGTCTGCCACCGGGGCACCCAGACCATTCCATTCCCATTCCTACGACAGTTTTTGCCAATCCATTCCAATTCCATTCCGGGCTCTGCTAAATCTGGAATGATGCCGGAATCATTCCAACTCAAGAGTGGCAACCCTGGTATTGACCTTTATTGTATCGTTTTCGTAGAGCGCTCGCGATCTGCTGAAACTTTCCACATTTTTTTCTTTATCACGTCACTATCACCATCAAGCAGCGCAACACCGTCGGGGAAAAAATGGGAACGCATCGGCTTCTGAACGGGCGATAGTACCCGACTGGTTCCCTGTTGCGTGGGAAAGGAGGAGGTATAGAGCGCGAACGAACGTGAGATCCATCTCCCGACGGTGCCCCGATCATTTCCCGAATGACGGTCATGTGACCAAGAATATAGGGTCGCTCCCCGATGTTGCGCCGATCACTTCCCGAAAATAACTCAGCACGCGTGTAGAGGACGATGGTCTTCCTCTACACGAGTCCTGACCGGTGATGATGGAATGTCCTAGAGGGCAGACGGGCGTGGCGTCACGCAAGGACGGTGCCCGTAAAACTGACGAGACCGCACAACAGGGCGTGGCAGCTGGGGGACATCGTCGTCATCGGTGGCCACCGCACGTGCACGGATATGCAACATATTTACATGATATTGCATTACGGAGCTTCGTATGACCAGCACTCGCTTTTATACCATCCCTCAGTCCGGCGTTTTTGTGCTTACGATTGCAGCTTCAGAGATATTCCGTTTGGAAGAGACATCGTTTCGATTCGAAATTCGAATATAATCCCGTATTCGATTGGGAATTCGAATCGAGTACACAAGTGTTCGGTTCAGTATTCGAAAAATCCGAATATTCGCACAGGCACAGTTGGTACAGAATGTGCAAACAGGATGTGTCTAGAAGACTATAAATTCCTAGACACACCCTGCCTGTACATCCCGTTAAGTAATGCACTAACACTGCATTAATGCTCTAACGGGGCTAACTTCTCGCAAAGTTTTATGTATAAAACTTTACGAGAAGTTAGCCTCGGGGAAGACAGCGTGCCTAACAGCGAATTCGGGTGGTCATTTCGTAGCAAAACGGCCGAGCGCTCGGAAATTGCTAGGTCGGCGACCGAGCTGGATCACGTGACCGTTGCCACCCGAACATGATTGCTAGGAATCTAGCAGTTTTAGGTACTTGGATCACGCTAGGGGCGTCGCGGTCGCAAGTCTTCGAGTTCTGTCGTCAGCTAAACCACGTGATTTCAACATGCGGGCCAATGAGGGCACTCGCCACCGTTAAAGTGCGGATGTGACGACACCGGATACAGTTGAGCAATCTGCTGCTCGATGGTTTTGAGACCGGGCAAAAAAAGTGCTAGCTAGCAAATTCCGAGCGCTCGGAAAGCGCCACGCGAACATGCGAGATTTGCTTCATTTTGACCAAGCGAAGATGACTGCTCCAGATCTGTCAAAAAAAGTTGCTCCGAAATGACCACCCGAATTCGCCATAAGCAAGTTATATCCTGTCACCAAGTATTAGATGAGCCTAACTTACACGGGACTACACTCTTAATAATGAACTTGACCACATAGCACGCTCCTAGTAACCATCATCCCGAATGACAACGTTCTCGCCCCTGATTTGTTGAAAACGGGAGGAGGAGCCTATTTTGTGCCGTGCATAATGGCACAAAATAGGCTCCTCCTCCCGTTATCAACAAATCAGGGGCGAGAACGTTGTCATTCGGGATGATGGTTGGCTAGGAGCGTGCTATGTGGTCAAGTTCATTATTAAGAGTGTACCTGCATGATGAAGTGCTCAAAACGTTTGAAAACCCAATGGTATCCTACTATGCCACATGGTATATTAACAACTCAGGGGGAAAAACAACTTCACCTACGCACCTACATTGAAGAGCGTAGCGAACAGAAAAGTCCCGGAGACGGTTGCAAGTAGATGCATCGCGTGCAATATTGGCGTCTAGTTTATAGTATAAACGTTGTTCTTAAAGTGTTCACATAAGCTACAGAATAGCGGCAGGTGCGTCTCACAGAGCGGGTTAACTAACTTGACCTTCAAAGTAAAATTTTTCATTGCGACTGAAAAGCAACAGTCAATGTATTTGCTGCCTCTAAGTGGGTGTTATCGGGAGGTTTCCTGCTTCGTTATTCTTTCCAGGTGCTATGTGTCTTCGACATATTCAAGTTCAGTGAAGTACAGCTTCGCGAACATTGCCTTCATTGCTGTTTCCAAGGAGTAAATGGTGTAAGCTTTAAGTTTTAACGTTGCCTTTGTTGCATCTAAAGGTTGAGCAGCACGTGTTCGACGCAGTACAAAGCTCGTAATTGGTGGTACGTCACAATGCAAGTATGATAACGAGCGGTCAGGGCCGGTGCTAGGGGTGTGCGGGGCCTGAGGCGAAGGCTCATCGCGGGACCTGTTTCACACCGCCAGTAATGAAAAGATAAGAAATGATAAGATGTTCGCAGTGGGAGGTTTTAGCAGTATTGGAAATGGCAGCAGGAGAGAAGGATGCGAAATCCTCGGTTATAGTGTGCAGGGTTGGCGGATTTTTCTTAAAAGTGGGACTTTTTCTCAGCACGTGACGGAATGGCACATAACACATTCTTCTCTTTTCCGTTCCCGTCCTTTCAAGTGATGGGACGTATAGCGCTACGACGACGACGTACTGTACCGTTCGGTGCATTCTTCGTCTTTGACGTGGCGTCCTGTCTGTGCTGGCTTCTGATCTTTGAGAAATGGTGATTGCTCGATTATACTAATAAGACGTACTTCATTTTTTTCTGACCAGATAGCGCTGCGGCTTGCTCAGAAATTGCTCAAATTGCTCAATTGCTCAACGTAAGCGGGAAGAGCAGCCACTCGCTGCCGTCCGTGGTACGTGATTGGCCCGAGACACAAGCTGGTTTCATATGGCATTCAGTAGTAACTAAGTTGCAAGTAACTTTTAACTAGCTACTTTTTCAGTTGTATAGCTATACAGGAACTAGTTACTTTTCAACAAAAGAAGCTTCTTACCACTTTGGATTAAAAGAAGCATGAAAAGATAATTGACAGGTCTACGATCATTTTCAATAGAGAATTTTCGTACATCGTACGCTATTGCTTTTACGTACATGAGGGATAGCGTTGGTGGCCCTGCGCACTGCATGAAGCTCTCTTTAAGGTTCGCGCATGCGCAGTACCATCAACGCTATTCCAGCCTTTCGTACGCAGACGCGATAGCGTACGATCTACTAAAACTCCCTAATTTGTTCCTCTGTACTAAAGCGTTCACCCTGTGAAATACGAAGTTGAAAATCGTTTAAATAGCGAAAATATTCGATATTAACCAAGGCCGTGAACGGCGGCTGCTATACGACCCGCCTGCGAGGAGAACTGACAGTGACATCATACAGAGGGGATGTTGCCGATTCGAGGACGGTCTCTTGCGAGCAAATTACAAGATTTGCAAACGAGCTTGCAAACTTCGCCATGAAGTATGTTATAATTTCACCTGGAGCTAAGCTCGTGTCTAATAGTTGACACAGAATCCTACCGCAAAATGCAATGTGGCCGTTGATTGGTTATCGGAGCACGTTTTCCTCTCTGAGCTTCTTCTTCGTCAGAAAATGTCTCTGTCGGTGGCCCTTTGGGAGCTGCTGCGTACGGATCGACGCCTAGATGCTGTGTGCGTCGGATAATCTCTTCCTCCGTCGCTGACAATTTACCAGGTCCCCCAAACTCACCACGGAAAAGCGTGGAACGAAGAAGGCCGCCACTAGATACCCCACTGTTGCCGTTCCGGATCACTTCAGCGCGCTAAGTTTAGCGGCAAAATGTTTTTGTTGTTTCTGCGAATGAATCTAGTATTTATATGTCCAAATAATACGCGTATAACAACTTTCTGTGTCGTGTTTCACTTTTTGGTCCCGTTTTTAAACGTGTTGAGCGATCAGAAGGATCTAGTGCACGGCTGCGTGCATCACATAGCGTACCCGTCGTACCAGGCGCCGCCACTGGCGCCGTAGGCGCAGTCGTCCATTTCTCCTTCGGTGACTTGGCCTGGCTTGGACTGTGCTTCAACTGGATCTTTAGCGCGCTACAATCAAACCCAAGCCAACGTCTGGTAACAATGGGGTATCTAAGGGCGGCCTCCGGCATTGCACGCATCGGGATAGGAACAAATACATGGGAAAATGGCGACCTTGGGGGACCTGCAATTTACGTTTCGCCATATTTCTACTGATTTCGACGGCAGATGTATACGACGGCGTTGTTGTCCAAACCGAAACCATGCACCCACGTGGGCCGGCGGGTGTGTGCTCCCGGTCGTCCACAATTGGCTGGGAGGACTAGACGTTGATGAAGTAAACCCGGCGGCAGGCACTAAAGCCAAACGCACCGCTTCGAAAACATTGTCGCCACTGGCGCAACTGCTCTAAATATCCCTAATTGGCTATGTGATATACAGGGTGGTTCACCAACCATGATAGAAATTCATAGTAAAAAACGTAGGCCCCGGAGAGACGTGCGGCCAAGAATTTTTTTTCCACCAATATCTTTTGCGACGTATTGGTAACATTTTTATTTAATTTCAATTGACGGAAAGTTAATTTCTTGAATTGAACTCAGAAATTTCCCAAAGCAAGATAACGTTTTCTTCGCGGAAATGGGTTCTCCGTGGTCATTTTACTCAGTATAGCACATGATCCCACACGTAATGCAGTGGCAATTGCCGAAATAAATTCGCCGAATATCCGTGGAAATTAGCCTTTGGCTCCGCCTCTTTTATGACGGCTGGTAGTTTGAGCGCAAAGCTGCGAAGAAACGAGGTTACACTGACACGCCACACGAGCCGGGAAAGGGTTACAAGCCTTACCCACGGAACAAGCACGCGCGGTAAGTGCGGGAATCAGAGCTATCTTTTCAAAAATGATGTCACCCGACACTTTGTAATCCTTTCCCCACCTCGTGTGGCGTCTCAATGTAACCTCCTTGCTTGGCAGCTTTGAGCTCAAACTCTCAAACTACGAGCCGTCAAAAAAGAGGCGGAGCCAAGGGCGCATTTCCACGGATGTTCGGCGAATTTATTTCGGCGATTGCCATTGCATTACGAGTGGAATTATCTGCTATACTGAGTAAAATGACCACGGGCAACCCGTTTCCGCAAAGAAAACGTTAGGTTGTATGGCAAATTTCGGAGTTCAATTCAACAAATTAACTTTCCGTCAATGGAAATGAAACAAAAATGTTACCAATATGTGGCAAAAGTTATTGGCAGAAAAAACCCCATGACCGCATGTCTGTCCGGGGCTTACGTTTTTTAATATGAATATCTATCATGGTTGGTGGACCACCCTGTATGTATACAGGGTGTCTCACGCAACGTGTCAAAAAATTATATCAAGATTATATCTAATACATTATCCTCCTGTAGCTCAGTAATGGTAATGTCATCATCCGTTGGGGAACCATCGGAAGCTAAGTCTCTTAGCGATGGACGAGGATCATTGCAGCTGGCCACTTGCCCTAGATCTGTGGCAAACTCTTCTGGAAGATCCTTAGGCTTTCTTTTGGTTGAAACGGACAGCGTGACCAACGGGTTTGACGGTTGAGGGAGGCAAACCATATCAAATTATATCTCAAATCCAGTACGAGCGAGTCTCAGCACAGTCTAGAAATAGCAAGACCCCTTCCTTTATTTTTCCAAACGTGCACTGAAAGGTCCGTGCACCGAGATGTCCCGCACCGAATTGTTCGTCGCCGGTTGATTTCCTATCAGGGGGTTTAGAAATGGTGGCTCACCTCAAAGCCTTGTAATATGTAGTTGCTTTCCGCTGTCCGGGGAGACCATTGTGCTCGATAAGGAGTGTGACCCAGTTACTCAGCTTCTGGTGGAATTCATGGAGGTAACCTCCAAGGGGAATTCCCCGAGTTCCCTCCATCTCAACCTTGCCGTCTGTCAGGAAGTTGTTGGGAACGTAGGTTTTCGTCCCGGGGTTATCCGCTTGGTTGCTGCAGCAGTGGGTCGTGCAACTTCACAGCGCTGAACGAACGGAAGAGCCTAGGAAGATATCCTGACCGCGGAAGAAATTTACAAGCATACGAACTTAACCTGTAACTCACAGCTTAGATAGATGACATTTCAGTTAGTTTGTGGTAATTATTTATTCTTGTATTATATGTCCAGTCAAACGACATCTGCGAATGGCGGCGGGATTTAGTAGGGCTGGCAGTAGCCTCCACGACATACTCCTGACCGAGCTCTGACAGGGTCCTGAAATGTAGAAAAGGTCATTGCAATTATTTTCGCTTTTCACAGATACACGTTACAGGTCCAGAACGATGTCTATCCTCTACTGAAGTTCTTGGATGTAACGACATGCCTTAACGTCAAATATTGAACATGAACATAAATATTGGCGTGCTGCTTGTACATTTGGTATATACATAATACGGGTTCGTCCCATATTCCCCACTTTTAACCAATATAGGATGCACTGCACATGGGCATGGTGAGCCCGATATTGCTAAGCTTTTCCCCATATTGGCTGACACTTTGGCAATATAAGCCCCATATTACCAGGATATCCCACATACTGACTGTTAAGTTCTGTGTTTGTTAATATTGTAGCTGACGACGATGCTAGGCCACGCCCTCGTGACCAGCCAAGCTCATCGGGCACGCATCATCTTCACCCGCGTTCATTCTAGTCGCTCTTTCCCAGTAAACTGGCTTTTCCTCCTGCTGCCTGTCTTCGACCCTTTTCTTCACGTCGCGACAACTGGTGACCCGAAGACTATATGCACCAACCTTCCGCGCATCCAGACGACCCAGGCATGTCTACCCTTCGATCTGGCACCAACACTTCGCCTGGCACTTCGGCCGCGGCCGTTACCCATGAAGACCCGACCTATCAGCCTATCGCAGCACAGACCTCACGGCGACTGTCAACAGCCTGCACTGCAGAGTAAATCGTCTGACTGAGTTAGTGGCCGGCCTGACTACCCTTGTGGTAAACGCAACCACGACACGCCACCGCTCACCATCTCCCTTTCGCTTTCGTGGCCGTCAATCCCGCACTCGCCATTATTCGCCACGTCGATACCGCTCGCCGGTCCCCAGCACAAAGTCCGCCATCGCCCTTCTGCTGGTATCACCGCACCTTTGGTGCGCACGCCCGCCAGTGCAAACCACCATGCTCGTGGGCGGGAAACGTTTCCCCCAGCACCTGATGGCGGCAGATGCTGCTGGAGGCAACGGCAACCGCCTCTTTTACGTCATCGACTCCATCAATCATCTTCGCTTCCTCGTCGACACTGGCGCTGAAGTGAGCATCATCCCACCACTCCCCTCCGATCGCCATCGTTCCTCCCCTCAATCCCTGCGCGCCGTCAACTCATCCCCCATCAAGTGTTTCGGCGAACGTTCACTTACATTGAACCTTGGATTACGACGCAGCTTCCAATAGGTTTTCATCATCGCAGACGTTTCCGGTGCCATCTTGGGCGCCGACTTTCTACGCCATTTTGATTTGCTGGTCGACATCAAAAGAAGGAAGCTCCACGACAACAGTACCGGTCTGTTTGTCCACGGAGTACGTGCCTTACATGCACCGATCAGCCCTGTCATTGTCCGCCCGTCGGCTCCGGAGCAATTTCGCGCCCTTCTTGACGAGTACCCCAAAGTCATCTGGTTGCCTCCAACGGACACTCCACCTCGTCACTCCACCACGCACCACATTCTTACCAAGGGCCCCCCTGTGCATGCCAAGCCGAGACGCCTTCCACCTGAGCGTCTCGCCATCGCCAGACGCGAATTTGACCATCTTCTCGCGCTTGGCTACATTCGTCCCTCTAGCAGCCCCTGGGCGTCTGCGCTTCATATGGTTCCCAAAAAAGACCCAGGGGACTGGCGCCCATGCGGGAACTATCGCGCTCTCAACGCTGTGACCATTCCCGAACGATACCCATTGCCACATATTGATGACTTCGCCGCCCGCCTTCATGGAGCCACTACCTTCTCCAAAATTGATCTCATCAAGGCATACCATCAAATTCCCGTGGAGCCCGCCGACATCCCAAAAACTGCCATCACGACCCTGTTCGGATTATTCGAGTACATCCGGATGCCTTTCGGCTTGCGAAATGCGACGCAGACTTTTCAAAGATTTATTGACGAAGTCACGCGCGGCCTCCACTTTTGCTTCTGCTATCTCGACGACATCCTGGTGGCCAGCTCCAGCCCCGCCGAGCACGAAGGTCACCTCCGGCAGCTTTTCCAGCGTTTAGAGAGTATGGCGTCGTCGTCAACCCTGCAAAATGTGAACTGGGCGTCTCTACCATCGAGTTTCTTGGCCATCGCATAGACGCCGCAGGAATCATCCCACTCCGCCGCAAAGTAGAAGCCATCGACAATTTTCCGCGTCCTGCCACCAGACGCAAGCTCCGAGAATTTTTAGGACTCATAAATTTTTACCGCCGTTTCGTCCCCCATTGTGCCCAGCTGATCCACCCGCACTGCTCCCTCCTTTCTGGGCCCGGTGGACCTTCCAAACCGCTCGCGTGGACTGCTGCCGCCGAAACAGCCTTCCACAGCATCAAGCGTGCCCTGGCCGAGGCTACGCTCATCGCTCACCCGATTCCTGACGCCCCTATCATCCTTACCGTCGACGCGTCTTCTGAAGCTGTTGGTGGTGCCCTCCATCAAGTCACCCCCGACGAACAGCTTCAGCCACTCGCATTCTTTTCAAAGCCTCTGATGCCGGCGGAGGCCCGGTATAGTACGTTTGGCCGTGAATTGCTTGCCACATATCTCGCCATCAAGCACTTCCACCACTTTCTCGAAGGACGCAATTTCACAGTCTACACCGACCACAAGCCCCTTACGTACGCCATCTCATCTGGTTCCTCATCTCATTCGCCTCGGGAGGTGCGCCATCTCGCGTACATCTCCGAATTCACCACAGATATTCGACACCTCCCTGGCACCAGCAACGTCGCAGCGGACGCTCTCTCACGGGCACGGATTTCCGCCCTCACGTTCCCGACCACTGTCGACTACGCTTCAATTGCGCAAGCTCAGGACCACGATGCTGCCATCGAAGACCTCATTGCTTGTCCACAATCTCTGTCCATCCACAAGATTCCCTTCCCTGGAACGCCTTACCATTTGCTGTGCGACGTTTCCACCGGCAGCCCACGACCCCTCATTCCGCAAGATTTTCGACGACACATCTTCGACGTTTTTCACTCCCTGCACCACCCAGGAATGAAGGCCACTCAAAAGCTCATTGCGGCTCGCTTTGTCTGGCCCTCGCTGAACCGAGACGTCCGCGATTGGGCCCGCCTATGTTTGGCCTGTCAGCGCTCGAGAGTTCAGCGCCACACACTTTCGCCTCCATCACCGTTTCCTACACCCGATGCTCGTTTCCGTCATGTTCATCTGGACCTGGTGGGTCTCCTTCCGACATCTGCCGGCAAAGCCTACCTTTTCACCTGCATTGACCGCTTCACCCGCTGGCCGGAACCCATTCCCATCGCCGACATAACTGCTGACACGGTGGTGCGCGTTTTCCTCGACACTTGGGTGGCCCGCTTCGGCGCGCACGGTACGATTACCACCGACAGAGGCCGCCAGTTCACCTCCCGTCTGTTCGCAGAGATGTGCAGTTTTCTCGGCTCCCAACATCGACAGACGACGGCTTATCACCCTTGCGCCAATGGCCTCGTAGAACGGCTCCAACGCACTCTGAAGACCGCCCTGCGCTCACATGACGACCCCAGCCACTGGGTGGAACGCCTACCACTAATTGTCCTTGGCGTCAGGGCTGCCATCAAGACAGACGCCCCTGTCTCACCTGCTGAGCTCGTGCATGGCGCGCCGTTAAGACTACCAGGAGAATTCTTCGACCATGCAACTCTCGCCCAACCCGCTCCTGACCTTCTTCACTACGCCACTCGCCTGCAGTCTTACTGTGCTGACTTGCGACCACTGCCCACACGGTCCTCTTCGTCCCGTCCCGTCTTCATTCATCCGGCTCTTCATTCCGCAACCCATGTGTTTCTGCGGCACGACGCGGTTCGTAAACCTCTCCAACCCCCGTACGACGGCCCTTTTCCCGTCCACTCTCGTCAAGCGAAGACCATCACCATTAGGCTTCCTAACCGGCTCGAGGTGGTCTCGGTGGATCGTGTCAAGCCTGCCTTTTTGTCCGCCATCACCCCGGTGCCCGAGCCTTCTCGTGCCCCGCCCCCTGCCCGCCCTCACCGGTGCATCCGTCACGTTCGGTACATTGGGCACCCGGCCTACCTTCTGTCCGTCTCATACCTCGCCGGCATACGGTCCAGGGAGGGGGTACCTGTAGCTGACGACGATGCTAGGCCACGCCCTCGTGACCAGCCAAGCTCATCAGGCAGGCATCATCTTCACCCGCGTTCATTCTAGTCGCGCTCTTGCCCAGTAAACTGGCTATTCGACTGGCTGTTTTCGACTCTCTTCTTCACGTCGCGACAATATTATTTATGTATATGATTTTCTGCTTTTCTAAGTGGCCCCAGCCTGCAGCATTATGGCGCGTATGGTATGCTTTTATTTCATTTTTTGTTTATCACAAGGGTCTCGGCCTTGCTCATTGATACCAAAACCGCACCTGTGACGACACGCTAATGGGTTGTGTCGCAGTTGGGACTTAGACTAAGGGAATGACAAGGACGTCTCGCGCACGCGAAGGTTGACTTCCTTTGTATACTAGGAAGAGTGTCTGGGGACAGGCTAATCCACTGTTTCCTTGTGGTTTAGGGATTGCTACTAATGTACTTGCCTTTAATTATGACAATTGTGTTTACGGCTAAGCGTCTTTTAAGCAAGCTCTTCCGGAGTACATTTTATTGGATTCATGGATTTTGATGTGCCGATTCAGGGTATTGGGAAAGTGCAGTCATCAACTGTGATTCGTTGGAAACACTTGGGCGGTACACTGATGTTTGTAAATAAAAGGGCCCGGAGAAACAATGAGAGGACGGAACAGCGGAAGGCTACACTTGAGTTTGGGGAAGAGACGATCAGTCTCGACCTGAGGTAACGTGTACTATGTACTGTAATTAAACAGTTATTGTTGCTAGTGCCCTGGAATGGTTTCTGCTCGCTCCGTGACGGACTCGCATCATCCCACCACCACCACACCTTCACGACAACTTCTACCAGGGCGTCTTCGTTTCTTCAACGGTGGAAGCCAGGGCAGAAAGTTGACTCTGACTGAAACATTACGATACTGTCCCATATTGCTGAGATACAGCCCATATTAGGGAAAACATGGTAAAACGTGTCCCATATAGTGTTCGCCAATATGGGACTCATATTGTGAGCAGCGTGAGAAAGCGGCAAGAGACCGTGCTCATGAGGAGGAATTTCTATTTCCGCCCTGAAAGAATGTAATAACTAAGCCTGTCTGTATCGATTAATTAGTGCGGGTATTTTGTATCTTGTAGTTTCAATAAATTAATTACGGTTTCGAGCAATCCTACATGCCATTTCTTTGCTGCTCTAAATATTGAATGTTGTCTTACCTGACATTTATTCCCGTCAGGCTCATTCACTATAGCACGTGTGCGGTCAGAGCAGTAATACTTGCAACCGTATATTCCTTCGTTGTCCTGGAATAAAAAAAAACTCTGTACATAACAAAAGTTGCTCGTGACGTAAAGCAAAAAATTGTTATTATAAATAGCGTGTGACGTGTCGCTTTCGTGTAGGCTGTACGCCACGGTGTCCACACTGGGCGGTGCATACTGCAGTGTCTCGCTTGGACACCTTTAAACACATGCCCCTGTAAAGTCATCCAGGAAGCACGACACCCCTCCGTTAAGTGTGAACCGCATGGCCCGAAAAGCGTCCGAATTCTTTCCGAACCGAATTCGGGACCGAACTTTTTTCGGAGAACAGAATTCCGTACCGAATTCGGCCCGATCTGGCCAAGCCAGATTTCTCCTCCGAAATGGGAAGTGACGCCAACCTAAAAAGTAGAAGCATCCAATGGCTATCCAGCCGGAAGAAGAACCATAGCAACGATGACGTAGCAATAGGGTTGACTGTTGCCGTGTGTGCGACTTCTACCCCTATGAATACAGGGATTATCTCATTGACCTGGATGAGTGAAAGGCGATGTTCCCCAAGGCCAGAAGTCTTCGGCCGAAATTCGGGGTGCATTTCAGTAGCATGCGGTGATGCAGAGAAAAAAGTTCGGTCCCGATTTCGGCTCGGACAGGTTTCGGACAGTTTATCCTGCCATGCGGTTCACCCTTACCACTACACCAGCGGTGGTGGTGGTGGTGGTGGTGATAGGGGTATGTGGGCAACGTCACGACTCACGCCCTGGGGGAATGTGCGTCCTGGGCCGACTTCTAAAGGAACTGTGCCGACATATGTCTGAAAGCGTCTGAGGAAAACCCAGGAAAAACCCCAGACAGCACAGCCGGCACCGGGATTCGAACCCGGGTACCTCCCAGCGGAGAACGACAAGAAACAGGGCACAGACTAATGAATGACCCCGCTACAGAGTCCTCCAGGAGGTGCATGTAGTGTAGCAGGCTTCCTGAAATGCATTCGAGATAGTTAATCTAGGACAACGTTTCCGAGCGTCAACCCAGGAACCGCGTGTCGTTTGATTTCATGTCTGTTCGAACCAGATTCCGGGCATAATGGCACAGGAATCCTTCAGTAACGAAATTAGGAGTTCAATGCTTCCTGTGTGCATTATGTCAGAGTAATGATGAAAGATGGAGGTCACTCAAAAGGTTAGCTAGCTGTAGGACCTTGTAGGACCTGGTAGGACCTGTAGGACTGTTGGTAGAGCCCTGGACCGCTAATCCAGAAGATGTGGGTTCGTATCCTACAGCTGGCTAACCTTTTCAGTGACTTCGATCTTTTATCGTTAATTTCTTGGGCATTTGAGGCTTTGTATGTATTTGTCCTTTCTGTATGTCTTCCAGCCTCAGAACATCAATTGTCTCATTGTCAAAGTAACATTCTTTTGCTCGGCGGTCATACAGCTCTTGCCCAGTGGGTCCCGATGGATTTTCATCAGTGGTGCCTGACGCATGCCGCGCTAGAAATACTTTGCCAGAGGGCCAGTGACTAAGGTGCGCCACTGACCTGCACACCAGGAGGACAGCGTATTCCTGGGTTTGCACGACGTCAAAGTTCTCCACAAACGCACGTATGTGTAGCAGTATGGTGAAGCAGTTATCCCCTGCTTCCTCAGTACGATGCATGCGTGCGGAGACAGTGGCCGAGAATCGGTGACTCCAAGAAGATACGCTCCTCACAGCAGATAACAAGGGATATAGGGAAGACCAAATTGGGAAATGCAGACCCATTTATAATCGAAAGCGCGGTTAACGGAAATCGAAATACCAGGACACCGTCCTAGATAGGCCCAGCCGCCGCGAAAGCAGAGCAGACGCTGCAAATTTATCCAAAGCAGGTGGTATACGTTGCGGATTTCGACAGCTGACTTCCCCGAAAATTGTCACTATACAAAGCGCTATTTGCGCCTCATATCAATTACTGTAGCCTTGTGTGGGGAACAACACCACAGACAAACATTCACACGATTCTTCTCCGAAATCACCAGCGGTGGCGCAGCGGTAACGCGTGCGCTTGGAGACTGGGAGGTCCGCGGTTCGAATCCGCAGGCCGGCTGTGCCGTCTGGGGTTTTTTCCTGGGTTTCCCTCAGATGTGTAATAGGCGTATGCCGGCACAGTTCCCCTGAAGTCGGCCCATGGACGCAGCTATCCTCCCCCCGAGCGGATTCCGCTCGGTATTCTACTTCACCCTTTCCTCTCCCTTCCCGAGAAACATGCCGCCTAATCAGGCAGGCAGACCTCTCGGGTTCCTCCCAACGACACTCCTCCTCCTCCTCCGAAAGCCCCGCTCCTATTTCAAACGTACCACGTGATGCCCATACGAAACACCTTAATGTGCTCCCTTTCTATACTACTTACACGAATATAACTTTCTTCCAAGGTATAAACAATGTTTCAGATATACAATAATAGTTTTCCTAAGCTATGTAGCTTGATCGTTAGCCGACATCGAACCGGCATTCTGGTACAGCGTCCTGTACAGCATGGGGCGTTTGGGCTGGGGCATTGTCATGGCTCTGCAAAAAAATTACTCAGTGTTTTCCAGCGCGTTGTTTTGAGGGCCTCACGCAACCGAACCAGCCCTTGTGCATCTTAGGACCCTGTTATACCTTTTGGGTGGTAGATAATCAATCAGCAGGACACCACCCTCATCCCCCCCCCCAAAAAAAAAATGTCGCCATGATCTCTCCCGCAGAGGCTGTCGTGAATTTTACGGGCGGAGGATGACTCCTGATTTTCCAGGCCATGTTCTCTTGTTTCATCTGGGGGTATCAGCGGTACATTCAGGTTTAATCCCGAGTCCTCAACTATCCTTAAAAGCAGCTGTCATCAGCGTTTATCATGGCTAACATTTTCATGACGGCATTCCGCTCCACTTTTGTTTCAGTTCGAGTGTCAACATTTTGGTCACCCAACGCGAACAGACTTGGACATACGAACAGACCTTGAAGAACTGTGCAGTCAGGTTACGATGTAGCCATATGTATACTCACGCTTAGGTAGTCGTATCCCCTTTCGCACACCCTAGCTGTATTGAACGCTACAAAAGAAACAGACAAACACATTGCTTTAAGTCATAGAACCCTCATAAGAGCTAGAAACCAAGCACGCGAAGAGGGGTCATCTCAACATAGGGGACGTTACTCGCGGCATGAACGCTGCGAAAGAGCGCATGCGCCAGACCGCGTATTGTCATGTATCCTGATTCCGCACGGGCTGGAAGCTATAACGCGGCGTAATGTTCGACAAAATCACGACCTACTCTATGCTAGAGACCTGGACAACTAGCGATCGCCTATATGGGAGAGCCGGGTCATGGGATAGTTACGGTAGTGGCCACAGCGAGCGCCACATAGCATTATTGGGGAGAGGGAATGACAGTATCGCTCTTGCCACCGTCTTTCGTGCTACACAGGCTGTTGCTAAGCACGCGCTATTCTCTCTCTTACTGCTTCGTCGTCGTCAACACAGCCCACCATGCATCGCCGCGGTTTCGGCGAGTCACGTGGTAACGAATAGTGCGAGCTAGCGCCAAATCCCATAGCCAAGCTGCGATTGTCAGAACTACTACCCCACGACCTACTACTATACTAGAGACCTGGACGTCCGCTACGCTCCCAGCACCGGGGTAGTAGTTCTGGCAATCGCCGCTTGGCTATGGGATTTGACGCTAGCTCGCACTATTTGTTACCACGTGACTTGTCGAAACCGCGGCGATGTATAGTAGGCTGTGTTGACAACGACGAAGCAGCATAAGACAGAGAATAGCGCGTGCTTAGCAACGGGCTTAGCAACAGCCTGTGTATCCCTAGCAGACTAAAGACGATGGCAAGGGTGATTCCCTCTCCCCAATAATGCTATGTGGCGCTTGCAGCGGTCACTAACGTAACTAACCCATGACCCGTCTCTCCCATAGGGGAGCGCCAGCTGTCCAGGTCTCTAGTATAGAGTAGGTCGTGTACTACCCCGGTGCTGGGAGCTTTGCGGATGGTCAGGTCTCTAGTACAGTAGTAGGTCGTGGACAAAGTACACCCGAAACATTTGCTTCTCGGCTTCTGCAGAGTCAATGCGGTTTAAAAGGAGAGTTCAACGAATGTGCGTAGTCAAGCAAACAAAGATTTAAACGAAGAACTCGATTTAAATCAAATCTGATTTTTAAAAAAA
This sequence comes from Ornithodoros turicata, assembly GCF_037126465.1. Lineage (NCBI taxonomy): Eukaryota > Metazoa > Arthropoda > Arachnida > Ixodida > Argasidae > Ornithodoros > Ornithodoros turicata. The sequence continues at coordinate 147,858,714 of NC_088202.1, read as the reverse complement.
CTGTGATGTTTTCGCTACCATGTGCTCAAATGACCTCCAGCGCGCGCGACGCCCTTCATAGACCCCGCACTTTTGGAAAGGACGCATCGCAGATGAGGGAAGAAGGAGGGTCCGTCGTGACGTATCCTACTCCCCTGGCATGTAACTAGTGACGTAGAGCCACGTGAGCGGAGGAGACTGAAACAAAGACGGAAGGCGCACGGGGACTTGTGCCCGCGCGCGGCTACTTTCTCAGACAGTTCTTGTAAATTTGATTGCGCAGTGACAATACAATATTTTGCACAGTGATTGCTGATGGGCAGCTTGACGAATAAGACAGGCTTTCGAGACATGATGAATGTCGCCTCATTGCTCCTTTAAATTATTTGCCAAGTACTTCGTAAGTACGTTTGCAGTATGGTACTTTGTACTGCACATACCGTTGATGCCAGATACTCGGACTGAGTACTTTATTTCACGTACAATTTTCGTGTACATCGTGCGTTACTGAGGCTGGCAAGCCATAATGATGTCGGAACCGCTGTTAGGGTAGGACCAAGTCGTGATGCCAAAGCGGACATGGCGCGAAGGGCACATTTTCGGCACAGCTACAGGTTCCAGCAACTCCACAAAACGTCGTCCAAGAACATGTATTAACAACCTACTTACATTTCCTTTTGAGCTCATTGTATGTGCTTAGTTTAGTGATACAAACACCATTGTGGCATCTTCCCGGGTAGGACGTGGCAAATCTCTGGACAAGTGGGAAGAAGGAAGAAAATACGTGTTAGTATTCCATGTGATGAGTCGTCGATTTGCAACGACATCAACCATAAACGATGCCATGTAGGACGGTTTTCTGTTAATTTAGCGAGGTTTCGTATATCGGAAGATACACAATAAGGTCACGGAAGCTCACAATAACGATCCCGAATATACGATACGCCAATCGCGGTGTCTCTTTGAAGTGAGTGACATCACATTGCTAAGCTTGGATTTGATTAAGTTATCGTAGAACTCTTCCGATTTACTAAAACACGCTATTTGCACCGTGCACCGAATTGAGTCTTATCAGATCTTTTGTTCAGGCAACATGACCAGCTGCTTCAGGAGCCCGATCCTTAACTTGTCGTTATCCCATAACGAGGGTTAAATACCGTTCCCTGATTCGCTATGAGCTCTTCCGCGAGCCTACCATAGCGGATTTGGAGCGCGCGAATTTCATGGAAATTCGCAGAAAAACCTGGTATATTATGGTAGAAGTGCAAGGGTGCAGGCGAGCTGGTACATTGTAAAACGACGATAAAACCGGAGACACGGAACAAAAAAGACGACTTGACACGTCGTGTCGTGTCGTCTTTTTTGTTCCGTGTCTCCGGTTTTATCGTCGTTTCACTGGTATATTATGCTGTCCGCTTTCTGATTATTTTATGCATATTGTACTGTATCGTTACAGTTTTACAGTGGTTTCAAAGAGTTGGCCACGAGGAGCACGGACAGGAGTTAGTGCACAGGTTGGTGTTCGTATAAGTAGGAAAGGAACATGAGGGAACCGACCACAATTTGCAGGGAATACACTCTAAGAAAAAAAAAAGGTATGATTTTCTACCCATTTCGGTAGAGCTGCATTGCACTCACATTTGTGCTCCAACCAGTCTTAACTTTTGGGTATAACTGCAGAGTAGAAACTGTCGTTCTACCGGCTTGGGTAGGAAATCCTACCATTTTCTCTTAGAGCAACCGTGAGAGAGAGAGGAGCAAAGGGAAAGGGACGCCGCCACTTATACCCGCGGTGGAGAAGTCGCGTGTAGATTGGCACGAAATGGTAGAAGTACCGTCCTGCTGCAAGTTTGGGTAGGACTGGGAGGTACCCGGGTTCGAATCCCGGTGCCGGCTGTGCTGTCTGAGGTTTTTCCTGGGTTTTCCTCAGACGCTTTCAGACATATGTCGGCACAGTTCCCCTAGAAGTCGGCCCAGGACGCACATTTCCCCAGGGCGTCAGTCGTGACGTTGCCCACATACGTGAGGCCGACAACGGCAAGCCCTTTCACCATCACCACCACCACCATTGGGTAGGAAATTCTACCTCTTTTTGTTAGAGTGTGGGGTAAGCTGTGCTGAGAAGATAGAAATAAGAAATTATATTGCGTTTCTAGCTACGTTGTCTACTACAACCACTTTTGCTGTTGTTCAACAGACAGATGTCTCTCAATTCCTAAACAAATGTCCAAAATTGCAGATTAGGAAACGGGAATCTCGATAGAGTAAGTTACGTAATGAAGTGTAATAGAAGAGCATGTCCTAACATAAAAGTCTAGTAACAGAACTAGTCAGGAGACAAGTTCAATTTCTCCCTGGTTTTCTTTTAAATAATCAATAATAATAAATAATAAATAATAAATAATAAATAATAAATAATAATAAATAATAAATAATAATAATAATAAATAATAAATAATGAATTTAAATAATCAATCAATCAATCTAAAAGAAGAGAACAGCAGTTTCTGTCTCTGTTCCTTTACGACTCCTGTTTGCTCCATTCGTACTCTCTGACGTGAAACGGGGATCTTGGCAGGGTAAAGTAAGTCTCGGGAGAGTAAGGCGGGTTAATCTGGGTAAAGACGAGCAGAAAAGAGTAGAAAGAGAGTAAAAGTCAGACTTACACTGAATTTACTCTCCTTCCTTCCTTTCTTTCTTTCTTAGAGTGAACGGTTCCCGTGAAATAAACATGTTTCTAAAAATCTAGTAACGACACCTCGCCACCTTAAACGTGCTGGAGTAGCTGGCCCAGTAGTTCACCTAACCTCTACATGGTTTCCTTCGTTTAAACCAACCAACCAACCCAGTAGGCGCGCTAAGAAACAAGTATATTTACCACACATGGAGATAATTTATCTTCGTTGATCCAGCACGTATTCCAGCTGTCAGGTTGGCAATAATAACTGCACGCAAGGAGCCGATTTTGGTCGTCCTGAGTTGAAAACAGTAACTAATGTAAGTGTTGCGCGCACACATTCAACTAGGGAACTGTCGTCTGCTAACGTGCCATGTAATTTTACACGTTCCAGTTGGCGCTGCCGATTGTTGCTAATTTTGTAATTTTGCAATGTATTCTAAAAAAACGGTCGCACCCAGAAACCCATTATGAAACGTATATACCACAACGTTCCGCGTCCGCGACAATTTACTTGGCTACTTCTTCGCCAGAGAAGTGCGAAGTGAGAATTTTTAATTTTTGTAAGATTGCTCATGTGCGTATGTGATAATCTCGACAATGAGGCGAAAGTTGAGCCACGGCTGGCAACACCGGACACGTGGAGGAACTTTGTTACAGTATAAAGTCATAATTTACGGGAGTAAACTTTTACAATATTAGACAAAGGCATTCAATTCGGAAGCCGCCGAACACAGCGGCAACGACAAGGCATGCTTTCAATCATATCATGTAATCCATGAACATACCTTTATCCGTGGGTACGACTCGTAGTTGCAGACGTTACCCCAGATATTATAGCAATTACGGTTGCCTTCCACTACGAACACAAGTAGACACATTTATGATCACGCAAAAAAAAGAAAAAGAAAAAAAAAACAGATTTCGCAGTAAGGGTAAATATGTTTGTGTGGCAAGAACGAACACCGACAGAAGTAAGACATATGGGGGACGAGACGCACGGACGCACTAATGCGAAGTATGTTCCCACCGGCCTGGCTACGCCCGTGGTCAAGAGTAGCTCGTTCGTGTCGCATACCGTGACGTATGTACCTACCGGCCCAGCTTATACCACATTTCATACTATCCTGTCTATAGTAGAAGGTACAGTCGTAAGGGAATACGCGGCAGCGTTAATCATATAACGACCGCAAGGGTGGCGCTTCAGCGGGAGTGCGCCAGAGCCGTGTATGGGGCGACTTTGCCCGTTCTTTATTTCGATCTTTTGCCGTCCGAGATGGGTTGCGCGCTGTGACATAAAATACGTCATCACTCGGGCCAATTACCCAGAATGCAACCGGAGTCGTGGCGATCCTGGAAAGCCTCAGTCGGTACCTGCTTTTTTCATCCTTGTCGTTTCAGATGTGCGGCCATGTGGCTTCAACCCAAGCAGCACAGGCTGTCAGGGAAAGAATGGGAATGCAATGGTGACATCGGCTTCTGAACGGGCGATAGTGCCCGACTGGCTCCCAGTGGTGCGGAAATGGAGGAAGAAGAGCGCGAGAGCATCAAATCGTCCCCCGGCGGTGCCCTGATCATTTCCCGACTGATGGTCACGTGACCAAGAGTATAGGATCGATCCCTGATGCCACTGTGATTACTTCCCGACAATCAGTCAGCATGTGCACGAATATGCAGCATATGTACATGATTTTGGCATTACGGAGCTTCGTATGACCAATACTCGCTTTCATGCTCCCTTTCAGTCTATAGCGTTTTCGGGCTTATGAATGCAGCTCCAGAGATATTTCGTTTGGAAGAGACATGGTTTCAATTCTAAATTCGTTTCGTCTAGAAGACTATAAAATTCTGCGCGAAGTTAGCCGTGTTAGTGCAATAATACGACTCTGTCAATAAGTGATTCAATTGAATTACATAATTGATTGTCAATTCGTTACCTTTGTTCCCTCATATTCGTAGCGTTTGGTAGATCGTAAGCAGAAATGAGCACCGACGTTTACGGCCCATCAAATAACCTTTGCATTTGTTGCAAAAATTCTCCAGAATAAGTTCATTTGTTCTGTACACGTTTTAACCTCGTGTAGAAGCTCAACGGGTAATACATACGCGACGCACCTTGCACGTGGCTGGTACCGAAATGCCTGTGTATCGAGGTGTCCATGCACCAAAATACCTGTGTACCGAAACGTCCGTGTACCGGAACGTCCATGCACCGACATGTCCGTACCAGAACGTCCTGCACCGAAAAATCCGTATCCCGTCACAGCATGAGGTTGTCCCATGAACGAGGGAAGCTGCTGGCACGGTCACGCCGGCAGAGTGTTGCTATACTGCTTTCGGGTTATTTCGATGAGCCAGTAACGAATTAGCAACGAGTTGACTATTTTTTTTTTCAATTGAATTAGTTTACGAAGTGCGCCCTTGTGAATGTGCCCTTCATTTCCAGTGTTATAGCTGTCCTTTCGAAGCATCATTTATTTTCGCAGGTGATATGAAATACCTAACGGTGTGTGTCATTGACTGCGTATCGTTGGAACGACTGTCAAATGGATTTCTTACCCGTCCGGACACGTTTTAAAATGGGTAGAAATTCAAAAATAGATCAAATATACGTGAAGTTCGCTTTTTTTTTTATATATTCAGCCCCCTGTTTTTACATTTCCCTCCTTAGTCTCTCATATCACCTGCCAAGTCTGAAGATTCGAGTAGAAGATAGATCTGTAGGATGTTGAATTTTATTGTTGGGTCGCCAACCTTTGCCGAATTCTTCCCTGACGCCATTCCCGGTTGGTACATGGCTGCCTGTTCCCGAGTTTCACTGCACCAGAGCCGAGACCGGAGTTTCCGTGATATGCGAAGGATTTATTTACAAACAATGATAAACCGGCCTCGGTGGCTCAGTCGGTAGCGTGTTCGCCTTCTGTTCCCCAGATCGCGGGTTCGAACCCGGCCGAGGACGCCAGCAACTTGGTGGCAGGGTACAAGTTGCTTAGACACGCCGTCTTCCGCGAGGGACGTTAAATACGGGGTGCCGTGTGATGAGCTTTCATCCCACGTTAAAGAACCCTCAGGTGGGCAGAAGCAATCCACAGACCGACCGCTGTGGCGTCGCTCATGATCTCAGTTGTCTCGCGACGTAAACACCCAATTATTATTAAACAAACAATGATACACATTAGCCATAATACATCTTGTCTAGTCCCCCACCCCACCTTCGCTGCTCCTCAGACTCAAGGAGGTGTCTCCGTTCAACCATAATACATGTCGTGACGTCATTACTTCACCTCCGTTTGTCGACGATGACATCTCAGATCTCGCTTTCCTGTCACTGCACCTCTTTCACAGGGTGACGTCATCGGCCATAACCTCACTATATCAGGAACCACTAATTCAGCAGCTCAGGACGAAACAGTTCCAACCCGTGGACGCACCCGCCCTCTGCTCCTGATTTACAAGTAACGGTGCCGGCTCTCAAGCCGCGCATCCCCCTACGGGGTCCATTCTCTCTGACTCACACAACTTTAGAAAAGCCGTCAGGTACAGGGAAAGGTTAGTGATATAAAGATCATCTTTCTAAGATGTCCTGTAACCATAATTCTGAATACCCCGTATGCCTATTTCTTGTTTGCTATTTGCGGGTTCAGTTTATTTGTAAAAATTAAAAGGTTAAAATTTTTTCATCAACTAGTAGGCGTATCTATTTTTGTCAGAAATGGTTTCTCCTCGCCCGAATCTTTTGTCACAAAAACTTCCTCGCGTCACCATTTTTTTTCTCTGGGAGTTCCCCTCACCCCACTTCAATCGTTTCACTGAGAGTTTTCATCACCACACTGCAACCCTTCGGTCTTTTTTTTTTTTTTCTAGGAATTCCCTTCACCTCAACGTCCGTGGGGTGGGGGGCGATGACGTCCTCGTCCGCCCTCGTGAAGACGAAGACCCCAGCCGTCGTAGAAGACAGCGCGTCCAAGCAACTTATATCCTGTCCAGGGATTTCCCTGCACCCCCTCGGGGGGGGGGGGATGTACACCCTCCCTGCATTTTTGCAACACCCCCCTCCCTGAAATTTCTCAGGTAACCCCACCCAGTTCGGTCACCAACACGTTCTGGTAGTGAGTCCGGCCGCAGCGAATTACATCCTGCACTCTCAAACTTGGGCTGTAGGACCACAGTCATGGAGATGATCGTACCATGCATATGTCTAAAATCATTTGAAAGTAACTGTTAAATGCATATATTGCGCGCATATACGAGCAAAAATGCGTGCGGGTACGCAAACTCAATGTGGATCATCAAGAACCATTTGCGGCCATCTCAAGCAAGCGAGGTATTCTGCTTTTTTTCGTCTAAGGTTTTCACCATTGGTTGCTAGGTATTCATTGAGGTTCGTGAGACAATGTGAGTAAAGTTTCTTCCGTTGTTACTGGAAGATGGTCCGTTGATGTAGCTCACAGATCGAAGATATTCCCAAGAGACGTCCGACAGGCGGTATTCTCGAACAATAACTGGGCTTTATTTACATAGTTATTTACATAACTATATACAAGACAATACTATAGCGACTGCAGTCACGGGGCTTTCGCCTCGCCTTCATCAAGTCGTTGCGGCTTCCACACACGGATTTTCTTGTGTCCTCCGCTTAAAAGAGTGACATTTGGGACACAACCTCCCGCCAGCAAACACCAATCCCAGAAGCCCGGTTCAAACGTCTCCAACTCATGGTTGGCCTACTTTGAATTTAGACCGAACCAGGCACCTCCTAATTGTCCGCCCACTACTCGGTATTTATGGGTAACGGACCAAGCTGTCAATCCGTGCACCATGCAACTTTGGACAGTGCATCTTCCTTGGCCCACTCTACTGATTTATTGCCAGCGAGCATCTGGTCGCGAAGACCCCCTGAGGCGTCAAGTGTCCCCTGTCCAACGTGCCTTCCCCGAATCTCTGTCGGGTGGCTATTCCACTGAGGTGGAAATGTACAATATTCTCGAGGTTTGTAAAAAGTACAACTCTTACAATGTGCTTGTCTTTTTTCTTTGTCGGTCGTGTGATTATGCATCTTAATGCTGAAATGCCAGTCATAATGAATCTGTATTCTAATGTACTGTGTTCTAACGTAATAACATGTACAAATAAAACGGGAAAGCTGTGCAGAGATGTCACCATTGTGCCACGATTCTTTCCATGTCCTCGGAAGAAAAATTCCGTAAGTGGAACCTTCACCAAGCATAACCCCCCTTGAAAGCGCGGCACCCCCTTAGCATTGAATTTCTGGGGAAAATCACTGACTCTGTCACCGAGTATTGATTAGCTTAACCTGCACAGGACTGCACGAAGAACTGCTTAAAGCATTTCAAAACCCCATGGTATCCTTCTATGCGACAGAGTCTATTAACAACTCAGGAAAAAAGCTTCATCCATCTACGCACCTGCACTGAAGAGTATAGTGAACAGAAAAGCCCCGGAGACAGTTCCAAGTAAATGCATCGCGTACAATGTTGGCATCTAGTTTAGTGTAAACCTTGTTCTCAGAATATCCATATATGTAGCGGCAGGTGCGGCACGCAGTGCGCGCTAATTAAATTGACCTTCCAAATAAAAAGTTAATTTGACTGAAAAGCGACAGATGATGTATTTGCGGCATTGTTTGCGGCATTTGTTGCGGCATTGTTTGCTGTTTCATCGTTCTTACCAGATGTGTCTTCGACATTCAAGTTGAATGAAGCGCAGCTGCGGAAACACGTCCTGATTGCCGTTTCCAAGAACTGAAAGGTGTAAGCACTTTTAATTTCTAACGTTGCCTTTGTTGCGCTTAAAGGTATAGAGCAGCACGTGTTTGACGCAGAACGGCGTTCGTAACAGGTGGTACAACACACGTCAACTATGCTAACGAGCGTTTGGTCTCTGGATGCATTTTCCACACCTGAGGATTCTTACACGTGGAACTGGAGAAAAATACGTCTTAGGAAGTGGTTGTATATGCGTAACATTTCGGCTGTCAAGAGTGTGTGTGGAGTGTACTTCCGTCCAAAACAGCGCAAAATTTACTGGAATAAATTTGTTACATAGACTGCACCACGTCACGCAGTGTCTTTTCACGACACTGCTTCTTTAGTTGAAAGATGGAAACGATGAAAGATGGAAGTCACTGAAAAGGTTAGCCAGCTGTAGGACTGTAGGACTGTAGGTCAGCCAGCTGTCCTACAGCTGGCTAACCTTTTCAGTGACTTCCATCTTTCATCGTTAATTTCTTAGGCAAATTGAGGCCTTGTATGTATTTGTCCCTTCTATGTTGTTCCAGCCTCAGAACATCAGTTCTTTCATGTTCTTTAGTTGTACAGCTTGGGACAAAAGTTTACGGAACACTGGGGTGTCGCATTTCTCAACTGGAGCCACACCCTCGCAGCAAACAGGAGGGCGCGCACATACCAAGGGATGGGCAGAATAACAGGTCACCTGTTTCTTATTCGATCTCTTTCTGATAGCTACTAGGGGACCGCTCCGATGACGAAACACGCTAGTGCCGTGTTCCGTAAACTTTTGTCCCAAGCTGTACCCGTGTTCTAGAAGAAGACAACCGATGGCTGAAGTATCTTTCCCGTTCCTGTCCTTTCGAGTGATGGGATGATGGTGATGATGATGATGGGATGATGATGGGTTCGACGACGACGCACTACTCTTCGGTGCACTCTTCGTCTTTGACGTGGTGTCCTGCTGGCTTCGCATCTTTGAGAAATGGTGATTGCTCGTTAGTACTAATAAGACATACTTTATCTTGTTTGACTAGATGGAGTTACGGTTTGTTCAGAGCGTTCGTGCGTATACGCCTTGAGGAGAATGGAAACTGGAAGATCTGCCACGTGCTGCCGTCGGTGGTGATTGGCCCGAGACACAAGCTGGTTTCATATGGCCTTCAGTAGTAACTCAGTTGCAAGTAACTTTTAACTAGCTACTTTTTCAGTATGTATACAGGGACTAGTAACTTTTCCACAAAAGAAGCTTCTTACCACTGTGGGTTAAAGGGACCATGAAAGGATGTTTTGCAAGCCTGCGATCATTTTCAATATAGGTTTTTTTTATATCGTGCGCTATTGCCTTTGCGTCTGCGCACGCAAACATTCACGCATTGATGGTTCTGCGCACACCCATAACAGAAAGAGAGCTTCGCGCAGTGCGCAGAACCACCAACTCTATCCACTACGTGCGCAAAGGCAATAGGGTACGATGTACTAAAACTCTCTAATTTGTTCTTCTGTACTAAAGCATTGACCCTGTGAAATACCAAGCTGAAAATCATTTAAAATTAAGTAGCGAAAATATTCTATGTTAAACACGGCCGTGAACGTCGGCTGCTATACGACCCGCCTACGAGGTGAACCGACCGTGACATCATACACAGGGGATGTTGCATATTCGCGGACGGTCTCTTGCGAGCAAATTGCAACATTTGGAAACGAGCTTACAACCTTCGCCATGAAATATGTTTTAATTGGACCTGGACCTATAAGGTCGTGTCTAATCGTTGACACAAAATCCTACGGGAAATACAATGTGGCCGTTGATTGTCAGTATGGTTACTGGAGCGTGTTTTCCTCTCTGAGCTTCTTCTTCGTCAGAAAATGTCACTGTCGGTGGCCATTTGGGAGCTGCCGCGTATACGGAACGATTTCTATATGCTGTGTGCGTCGCATAATCTCTTCCTCCGTCGCTGACAATTTACGTTTCGCCATGCTTCTACTGATTTCGATGGCAGACATACGACGCCGTTGCTGTCCAAACTGAAAACATGCACCCACGTGGTCACGGGGGGGGGGGGGGGGGGGGCTCCCGGTCGCCTGAGAGCGCTAGACGTTGATGAAGACGTTGCGAAAATCATTTCATGGTCCCTTTAAAGTATCTGTAAAACGTGACTTTTACTCAGGAATAGAGCGGCATGTTTTCCAAGCGTGAACTTTGTAACGAAGTCTCGTGGTGCCTTGGAACTTACAGCGAGAATGTATGGACATAATCTGAATTGATGACGATATTGATGTTGGCGAAAAAATAAAAAACATAAATAAGAGGGAGATTTTGAATTCATCACACGGCAAATTCGGCTACTCCCATAAACAACCATCCCCCCCCTCTACCAAAAAAGAAAGCAACCGCACTTTCGCCGGTTCTACGTGTAGGCGATAAAACAAACACAGACGTCAGCCGTCAACGCAGTGCACAATGAAGCCACATGACATATCCTAGTAGACTGTCGCCAATGCACTACTCGGGATAAAAGTCGCAAGCTCTGATAAGGCAGCATCCCCCTTGTCAGGTGGCCAAGGACTCAGCACTTTTATGAGGTCAAAGTTTCGGTGGTCCAGTTGCTCGAGAAGCAGATTTCATCGACCTGTTATATTATAATAATAATCTCTATTTTTCACTATCGTGAAGGGGTTATGAGGCAAAAAGTCGTAAAGACTTGATCGACTTGCTCAGACGCTGTTGCAGAGGTTGTCTTTGAATGTCCCGTACGGCCACCGATTCAGCATGTGTAGGCGTCCTGGGAGAGCCAGTCCGACTTTGTCGCGGCTCACATCACAATTATTTTTCTTTACCCCATCATCCATTAAATTGGGAGTGCCAATTCAGCGAACTGTACACTCTGCGCAACCGTGGAAGACACTGAGCATATATTCTCGTGCACTGTTCCGACAAGCATCTCGAAGGGCCTCTGTGTACTTTTACGTGACTTTTTTTTACTCTCCTTGCCTTTTCACAAAGGATCGAAGCTTGCCGCCTTGTCTGACCAGACACACCTTACTCCACTTGCTTTGCACTATTCGTGGTCCACGACCACCACATTTTAACGTGTCGAGTGACCTCGATCTGCTGGCACTTGCTTCATCAGGCTTTGTTGCGAGTAGTAAGTATTCAACCCAAGATTTGCACAGAAAATCCACGACAAGTATGACACTTTTTACTTTTAAATTACTTTAAAATTACTCATTTTAAAATAGTGCATAATCCGAGTCAATGCAGCACTTGTCGTGGATTTTCTCTGCAAAGCTCGGGTTATAGAAAAAAATAACTAAATAGAAAGAGAGCACACAGAGAGAAATAATTTATTTGAAAATCAATGACGCCATCTTGATGAAATCACTCCGGTATGGGCGACTGGGCGTTGTTGGGAACGACGATTGCCGAGACAGGTGGCAAGCTAGTTGCAAGGCATCACAGCAGATTGTGACACAGTCATGTCGATATGCGTGTAAGAGACAGAGAACAACAAAATACTAGCGGCGGGTAAAAATGGCAACAAGAACGGCACTGCTAAACAAGTCTAAACATGCGAGATCATGTAGAAAACACGTTTGCGTGGAACACAAAAAAAGTACTAGCCGTGGGTAAAAATGCAACAAAGCACTGCTAATTGACTTTAAACATGCAGGAGTCCATACAAAAACACTGGTCATGTGGAGGAAAGGTTTATGACGAGCGCAGAGCTAGGTAAAAATGCGCCAAGACCAGACGCATTGCGGAAGAGGCCTAACCGCTATGGCAAATCACTCACGTTTCCCTCATAGAGACGGAGTGTCCGATCCCATTGACAACCAGACTTCAACTGACGTGGTGCAGCAACGGCGGAGCGAACGACTGCAAGTTCTCTCCCTACGAAAGCCAGCGCTCGACTGACAAATGCGCCTCCCTGCGGCTGCTACGCATGTGCGCACGTTCCTAGCGCCAATTGCGGCGACCACCAATGAGGAGTAACACATCCGTACCATGTGAGAGGCTAAGAGAGACGTGAATCCCTACGCCCTCTGCAGGCCTTGCTCATTTGTCCAACCAACGCAGTTTCGTTTATCTTACTATATTGATTACACAAAAAACAGAAAAACGATTGCAGAAAAGCACAAAACACCATGCATGAAAGCTGATCGGAGCAATTAAAGGACAACGGAAACGAAATTTGTCCATTGCAAAAAAGGGACCGAACAAGGTGTAAATATTACGTAGAATTATGGTGCCACTAGTATTTTGCGAGTACGCTGTACGGATGGGCATATTTTTGACGATTACGAGCGCGCTGGACCGCCCACCCCACACGATCGCCCATGGAGCGCGCCCGCTGCCGCAAAGCACTGCCGGAAAATCTGAGGAGCGCGTGACGTCAAATATCTCTCGAGCTCCATGTGCGGCTGCCGGGTGAACGGGGTAAACACGGCGAATTCCAACTAACGCCTGAAGATGTTCGATTCGGAGATCTCGTGGAAGTCTGAAGGAGATATATCCTATGAGAGATGGGTTCGTACATGCTTCTTCGTAGCTTCAAGTAGGCATAGACGGATTCGCGGTGAGAATAAGATTCCTATCTTTCGGAAACAATTGAAACATGACAGTCATGAAAGAAGTCAGACATCGGCGGAATTTGAACTTCGCATCTCTCGATTGCCAGTCGAGCGCCAATGGCCAATACGGCCACGGAAACAACCACAAACCGGTAGAGCGTGTTTGTTCTGAAACATATCCCGGCCAAACGCAAGGTAAGACAGCCAGCAATGTAAGCAGCAAAACTGTCACCTAGAGAGAATGAGATCACACTTCGGATGGGTTTTGGGGGCCAGCCTCGCTAGTGTTGTATTTGTAATAAACGTCAGTCGATGTTTGACGCTATGTTTGTGCTGTCTATCCCTGTGTCGTTCGTGCAAGGAACACTATGTCCTCGCCTTGCTGAAAGGAAGTCCGCAATATGCTGTAGCACAGCCAGGAAAGACTTCACAAGCATGTACAATTTTTCTTGTCGCGAAAATCAACCTCCGATCGCAAAACAACCGCGAAATGAAAGCCAGGAACTCCAACAGAGGAGACAACGTGCGTCACTTCCGTGGTCTGCTACGGCGGCGCGGCGACGCTCACCAGGGGCTCAGTGTGCTTCGCGGCCGAATTTTATATCGCGATTGTGGCGGGATTTCAACTAATATACGTAAATCTAAGTCGAATTCCGGATTGTTTTGGTACACATCGCAATATCAGGCAAACAGCTTTGCAGCTTATTTTCGCTTCCGTCGTCCTTTAAGCATTTTCTAAGCTAGGAAATTTGAAAAACGAGGGTCTCCTTCAAACGACCCAGCCAGTATGTCAGAAAGAGAAGCACAGACACAACAGCCTTCTGTGGCAGCAGCTCCCACAACCATCATGGTACGCCATCTGCTCGGGTTGTGCATTTATAAGCGTATTTTTCAGCCCGGTTTCGGGGTCATATATAAGGACTTCAACGTTACCCTGATTTTCACTAATGCCATGCAAAATGCTAGCTCTGCATTGTTTTAGAAAAAAACCTCCTGTGATATTTACTGTTCTGTGATACTGCTGTGTGTTAAATGCTTCAGCTTTTGTATAGTGCTTGCTTTGTTGCCTGAATCTAGATGTCTTGACATAAATAAGTGTATTTTTCGTTCGTTGAACTCTAATTGACTGGGGATCTTTTCAAACTGTATTAGTGGCTACTGTAAAACAAGCGATTGAGACTTTGCAAAATGAAACATCACTTATCGGTGTCGAGCCGATGGTCCTGGTGAAATAATGGTTTGAGTGTAACAAACACACGAGCGGTGTGTTTGTCCTGTCCCTCTAATGGTTACCAACGCTCTCCTGAGACTCAGTCATGTTGCCTCTCGTATTGCCAACTGTACACTCTTAAATTTAAAACACCCTTTAGGGTGTAATCCGGGTGTAACTGGGGTGTAAACAAATTTTTACTCCCAAATTACACCAGCTCGAAGAAACATCCTGGGATGAGGGGTGTTAAATGGGTGTAGTAATAACGTAACACCTTATTTACAACGTCCACTGAGCTCGGGTGTAAAAGAGGCGTAAAATGGGTGTACCGGGCATAGCGCTTTTACATGAACTGTATTTCTTTTGAAATCACATGATATGCTTCATGTTACCTACAGATGCATACAATAGGGCACCTCAGCAGAAATGTTGAGTCTATACTCTAAACCCTGTGACGAACATGTGCCGGTTAAAAAAGTTCCCTCAGAAAGTACAGCCGGTACACAGCCGTAACCGTCTGGAAGCAGCCGTAGCAGCTATCAAATAGCAAGCTCAACGATCCCTATCGCCAAATATGTGTGCCCCGCTGAATAATATGTGTGCCTCCTGAGCCGTATACTCGTGTGCTTGTCGAATAATCCGTGTGCCGGCTGAATATGTGTGCCTTCGCTGGAGCGTACTACGTTGTTCCGCGCTCCGCCCGTGAGGAGTGACGTGGCACCGCGTATTCTACCGCAGTGCATTCGTCGCTGCGTTCGTGCCTGTTATGTGCGCTGCAACCTCGCCTTTGAAAGGCCGACAACCTTGCTTTTTAATTACAAGTTTATGTTTGCTTAAGGTAAGTCAACCTGGCTGTGATGCAACGTACGACGCCTGCGTTTTACTTGTGTTTAACAATCGTTCTGTTGCAGACGATGGACACATTGCAAATGGCGGCAGGAGTGGATCGGCTACATCGGTGAAGGGACGATTTATATTACAAGAAAGGCTAATTGTATTCTTTCGTTACAGGTGAACGTGGGACTGTATCGACTGCAAGGACGTGAGTTACAAAAAGCTGTAATATTCTAGCATTAACGTTTGAACAATACCAGCGTGATGTTCCCTTCGGTTTCTTTACAGGTATCCTGTCAGGTGTCCTGTCTCAACGGTCACGCATATGCGTGCAAAACTGCAACTGCTTCTCACATCGAAGAGGGGTCTAGTGCCACATGCTCGGACAATTATTCGTCGGCCATTTCGTTTGGGGAACTGTCGTGTTCGTCACTAAGGATGATCTTGGTTGAGCTTTGCAGTGCCAGCCTGGTTCTTCGGAGGGGTTGTGTCCATGCAACGTGTGCTTCATATGTGTGTGTTGGGATTAGTGAACCGTGTATGCTTTCCATTCAGCCAACGATGATGTACTGGATGAAATTTAAAGGTATGTGCACGCCAATAAAATTTGGTGGTTCAAGTTCGATGTCCTTGGTGGATTTTTTTCCCTGTTTTCTTCTTCTTCATTTTTCTTTTTTTCGCGAAGCCTGGAGATCATTTTCTGTTAGCGAACTCGAGAGGTATAATGTGTCTCGTGTATTGGTTGGTACAAGTATTCCTTCATTACGTCCGGTACACTGTGGCTCCTGACGTCGGCAGCGATGTCGTACCAGTTGTTTCAGGGGGCACAGGGCACGTACAGCTTTCGCATGCTTCCTCTTGAAGTCATCTGGTGCACTTTTTGTGAAATGTACCAGTTGATCAGGCGGCACCTATCCGTCAATGGGTTTAGTAATGTGCATTGTACCTATTTGAGACGTACTTGTCTGAAGTTTGGGTTTCGGGCTTTCACAGCATTCTGAAGCCTCTGTGAAGAGTCGTTGCAAGTAGTATGCAGCAGGCAGGTCGGGAAAAATCTGCGGTGCCTGTTTGTTACTCACTACCTGCAGCATGCCGCAGAAAGCAGCGAAACCATGAAACCCAGTGACAGACAGTATGTCGCCAGCAGTACATGTCCCGCTCAATATGACTTTTTTTCCAGAGCATTCAAGAAAACCTGTGAAGCGAAAAAGCCGCTGCTCCTTGCTCGCTCTTTCGCTCCTCCTTGAGGGCACATTAAGCTTTGGCACACTTTGATATACTGAATTATGTATGAGTAATTCAACTCCTCATTTATTGGACTGCGTACATGTACATAGGTTCACAGTTTCTGGCTGCCGGCATTTGTGAGAACTATAGCATCTATCTCTCAAGTAGCACATGTATTACTTGACAACACCTTTTTGAAGGGTGTAATATTACCAGGGGTGTTAAATTACACCCTAAAGGGAGTGAGTTATAGCACTTTTGGATTACACCCTAAGGGGTGTTTTTGAAGTAGCAAATTACACCCTTTTTTTAGGTTGTAGCCGGTTGAAAAGGGTGTGATATTACACCCTAAAGGGAGTGAGTTATCGCACTTTGGGATTACACCCTTATTACACCCTAAAGGGTGTAAAAAAATTAAGAGTGTAGGATGGGACAAGCGAAAACTGGCCCACATCACACTTAAAAAATAGCACTGCCCTCGCTCTAAAAACGAAGAGCAGGATAAACTAGTGCCTCATCTTGTCTCTGTCATGTAGTACAAAATAACGGGCGCGCGACATGTAACGTTGGACCGCTTGCTGTAGGCCGTTTTTCGTATTGCATACCCTAGGAAGAACAATGTAACGGGTATCAAGCGCTACACCGTATCTATGTGTGTACAAACGGCACCGTGTAACACGTGCACCACGCGTTACAGTGTAGATTTTTGTGTAGAAAGTACGCAGTGACGCCTGCTCGAGGCGGTAAAATTTAACAAAAATGCCTCTTATTAAGTGTCGCATGCTTAAGAGTGTTGCAACTAGCAATGTCACCACTGGCGATGAAATTCCCCATTCATCATCATAAATAAAGTCATCGTTTCTGCTTGTTGGCGTGAAATGCAGAACTGATATTTAGTGCTTTCCACATTTTTTTTTCTGTTGCCTTAAATTTTCACCTTTATAGTTTTAATCACTGCATTAAACCGGCTCTTGTTCAACTGGTACTGGCACGCCCTTTTTAGATTATATATATAGTAATGGGGCGATGAATTCCTCTATGGCCAGTGAATAACCAATGCTCCTCGTTTATGTATTACACTGCCTGAGAGCCTTCGATATATCCTACGCTTCAATAACCTTCGAATTAATACCATATCAAATTATGTCTCAAATTTAGTACGAGTCAGTCTCAGCGCAAGTCTAAAATAGCGAGACCTTTTCCTTTATTTATCCACACGTGCACCGAGACGTCCGTGAACCGAGATGTCCCGCACCGAAATGTACGCCGCTGGCTGATTTCCTATTGGGGGCTCGGAAATAGTGGCCCACCTAAAGGCTCGTAAAATGCAATTGTTTTTCGCTGTCCGGAGAAACCACTGTGCTCGTTAAGGAGTGTAACCCAGTTGCTCGGCTTCACGTAAGATTCAAAGAGATCACCTCCAGAGGGAATTGTTTTAGAGTTCCCTCCATCTCCCGCTTACCACCTCTCAGGAAGTTGTTGAATGTAGGTTTTCGTCCCGGGTTATCCCCTTGATTGCTGTAGTAGTAGGTCATGCAACCTTACAGCGCTGAACAAACAGAAGAACCGATTAAAGTATCCTGACTGCGGAAAAAATCTACAAGCATACAAACTTAACCTGTAGCTCACAGCTTAGCTAGACGACATTTCAATTAGATTGTATTAATAGTTTATTATTGTATTACGCATCCATATTGACATCTGCTACTGACATTTATAGGGGCACGCAGTAGCCTCTTTGACATTTTCCTGTACGAGCCCGGGCAGGGTCCTGAAACGTAGAAAACAAGGAAGGCCATTGCAATTAGTTTCGGGTTTCACAGACACGAGGTGATTTCTTCATACGCGTAGATAAAAAGTAAATGAAAACCCGCGAGAGAAGGTGAAAAGAATAACGACTGACCGGTTAGAAGCATAAATAATTTAATTACGAGGCTTTCTTACACTAGATGGCATATCTTAAGATAGCAAAATACATGGTCTGTCATGTATTTGGTTACCAGAAGTAGTGCAGACTATGGACCAGTCCAAGGTGCAGTCCATGGTCTGTCACGTACTTTGTTACCTGAAGAAGTGCGGACTACTACACGAAGGTCTCATAATTAAATTATTCACGATTCTAACAGGTGTCATGATTTCTTCATGTTATGACAGCTAGATCCGCGCCGATCAGCAGCCGCTGGAAATGTGTACACGCGACACCCACTCCACACTGCCACCCCAGATGAAACGAAAAGCGGTGCGGGTCGCAGCCACCAAGGTTTGACGGGGGGAATAGCGACACCGCCATGATACTTGCTGAAAAACCATGAGGTGGCGAGGCGGGCGCGACACGTGATAGGCAGCCGCGACACGTGATAGGCAGCCGCAAATCTCTCAGACCAGCGAAAACTTGGACACAGCGTTGGTGCACCCGCAGCCACAAGGACGGCGGTTGCCGATGATGCCCGGTTTCATGGGCGGAAATAATGGTGCCGCGGGGTCCTGTGCGCCCAAAAATACCGCAGTCGTTTTGAAGAGCTGGTGAAACGGATCCTAGGCGACCAAGTGCTATCATGCGCTCTCTTGATTTGTTAAAATTGGGAGACATAAGCTTTTTTATTAACATCGATGTTAATGAACAATAAAAGCTGCACGCCACTGAATGAGGAACATAAAAGCGATTACATTCGCTGCACCGATTGTATTGAGCATATTGCATGTGTTCCATCTGTTCCCCTCTCTCTCTTTTTTTTATTCAATGCAGAACAGGACTTCTTGTAGATATATCACAATAATGGTACCCGCGTTCTGATATAGCAGGACAGCAAGTAAGTCAGAGGAGTAAGCAAGAAAGGCACGTTACCTTCTATATTCGTACCAATTAAATAAAACACACATAAACGCTTTAAACGAGCTGACTAGCCTCCGATTTCACGCTCGCTGTGCGTGGGGGTCGTTGGATGTACTAGTTCCCAATTCAACCTCAATGCTAGTGTTTTCCTCTTGTTGGTCAGACAGATTTTACAGTTGTTCTGTCGTACTTTCTATGTCGATGAACCGTATCGTCCGTAGCAGAGGAGTTGTAAGGGTAATAAAACAATGAGAGGACGATAGCTTTTATTGTCCATAAACATCGATACGAAAAACGATACGAAAAAGATGCAGTGGACAACTTAAGACTCGCGTCTCCCCGTTTTTTACATTCAAGGTCAAACTTAAACTCAAAACTCGTGTCTGACCAACAGCGTAGAAAAATACTAGTATATAGCATTACTTGTAGCCGCTATCAACTCAGGCGTGGCGTGACCGAAGCGAAATAGCCCCAGAGAACCGAGCGAACTCACACAACTAGTTCATATGGCTGTCTCCAGGACTTTCCCTGGCGCGGTGGACGCTTTGCATAAAACGTGTACGAACGTCGTCTTTAGCAGAAATTCCAAAGGGCGCAGAGCACGACTGGGTAGGATTTAAAAAGAGCAAGACACTCTTCACATGATTAATGCGCGCGCTTGATATATTGCCTTAGGCATCTAGAACAGCTAAGACGTCGGCTGCAGAAACTTCATCCCTAAGTATCACAGACAGGTCATCTTCGGAATGGAAAAAGCGGAAGAGCTGTGGAGCCAGGCAGCTTGAGCAAGTGTGGTTTCAAGGGATTCGAAAAGCGGACTGAGGACCAGGACATAAAGGGCAGAGGACAACGGTACACAAGACTTTATCGGTAACCTGGCAGACAGACCCCATCTAGAGCTATAGAAGCTGAAGCTCCGGGGTATAGAGTTTGCATTACGACCTGTAGGATGGGACAAGCGCAATGCCTGCGCACATCGCGCTTCAAAAATAGTACTGCTCTCGCCCTCAAAAACGAAAAACAGGCACTTTCTGCTCTGTCTCCTTCCCCGGCGAACATGAATGAACGCCGATATGATGGGACACCGCAACAGCTGTTCCGAATTCAGCCAATCAGCGTAAAAGAAAGACTGAAAATATGAAGTGCCTAGTATATATACCCGTGGTGCACCCTGTCCAAAGCGTTCTCTTGATCAAAAGAGGCCAAAACCACGAGCTGAATGCGACAATGAGCCCAATAAAGAGTTCATGCAACGCGGAAGAAATGAGCTGCAGGGACTTGCGCAAGCCTGCCAAGGAGGAATGACAAGGCTCAGAACAAGAGAAACTCGCCTTCTTTGGGATCGCTGCATCTGCAACACGCCACAAAATTTTCCAACCCGCTCCAAGAGGGCAAGGGAGTGAGACACTTTCGTAACGACGAGGGACATACATCTCAGCAACTGGCACGCATGTGCAGCAACTTCAAGGCACCTGACGTTACAGAACGGATATTCCTTCCTATCAGACGTTGCGTTTCCTACTTGTCCTGCCACTTCCATTGGCATTAGAGAGTACAGCTTGGGACAAAAGTTTACGGAACACGGCATCTGCGTACTTCTTCATCGGAGCGCTTCCCTGCTAGCTACCACGAAGCGATCGAATAGGAAACGGGTGGCGGGCTATTCTATTCATCTCTCAATATGTATGTCTACTCCTTATTGCTGCTAGGTTGTCGCTCCATTGGAGAAATGCGACACCCCGGTGTTCCGTAAACTTTTGTCCCAAGCTGTACAAGCACGCACGTTCTCGCTCGCACGAAACGACTCATTCGAGAGTCGCTCATTACGAGAAGTAGGACGCGAGATTTCGCTGGAGTGAGTATGACTCTGGAGTAACTATGATTCGCTCTGAGTCTTTCATTTTATTCCGCAGCTGCGACCAGCTGGCATGGCGAAGCAAGATGGCAGCTGTTTGCACCAGCTGAATATGGTGGACCATAGTTACAGCCAATGGAGGAAGGAAACACAGAAGCGGCCGTTTCGAACAGATTTCCTTGGGACACCTCTAGCGGTCGCTGGTGTCAAACCGCCATTGCTTCCTGTTTGCCACGTGATCCTCCCTAAAGTTTCGGTTTAGCAACGCTTCGTTGCTCGCGCTGCTTTCCGCGCTTTAAGGCCTTTCCAAAGTCATTTATTGTTAAAATATGAGCACCATTGCAGAAACAACGTCGTGCTAACGTTAACGTGCTCTTACCACGGCTGCGGCTGTCGTTCAAGGGAAATCAGCTCTGTCACGGGAATAACGTTTCATTCGTAAGTACGTATACTTGGTCGATTGTTTCGTGCCCCTGTGTGTTTACATAATTGTACATACATACTATACATAAACTGTGTGTGTGAGAGTCACCTTTAATCGTTCGTTGGCGAGCTGCTGCTGTGCTACAGCTGCAGGTTCATTTGATTTCCTCCATTGTTGTATAAGTTCGATTAATGTCATTATTTCCCACTTCACACACAGCGTGGCCTCGTCGTCACACAAACGTCGCTAAATGATGTTTCTAGTCCTCCGTTGTTGTCCTGCAGACCGTGACTGGTCTTGTAATAGGGAAGTAAATTTAAAAATAAACCTAGCTCCGATCACTAAGAAACAAAAATGGACGCGTGCGTTCATCACAATGAGGGTATGAACAACCACTACTCCCATAGTCTGCTTTGGCAGCTGGCATGCGCATGCTCTTAGGGGTCACGTGGTAGACAGTAGTATCCCCGAATGCAATGCGAAGGCTGGTACGCCCTTTCCAATGGAACAAAAGTTCGAAGGACCGCTGCGGTAGTGACCGCGTTTGGTCGTGTTGATACGGTATTGCGCTGTTTTTAACTGCAAGTCGCCATTAGCTACACTTGGAATGAACTTCCAGAACCAGCCGAAACATGAAAAGTTTACTATATTATGATTATCTTCATAATCATGCTGCTTAACGGAAAGCAAGCGCCAAAAAAATTGGTGCACTATGAGGCATGTTCGGAGCATTTCGCCGAAGCGTACATCGGAATGAAATAAAAGGGTAGAGTACTACTTGGTGGACAGAGAACTGCAACAATATGGTACTCCTGGTTTCCCGTACAGATCCTAAACGCTGTTTTCTGAAACGAAATATTGTGCCGTCAAGAAATCTACCAACGAATGCTCGGCAAGCCTCCATCAAAAAGCCGGCCTGAGAAAGTCGTCATTGCGCTGCACTGTCAGATATGTTTTTGGGCGATTTCGTTTATTGTGCTATCGATCTATTATTACCATTCGAAAGTTTATCTGTATTGAATAACTCTGTACTGGCTGCTAATGTTCACGATCCTCAAATGTATTGTTACACGTTGCCAGCGTTTTACACGTTGCACTCATTCTATGAGACACCGCTTTTTATCCTTCAATTCAGTTCAAACTTTACGGTGCCCATGAGCAACCAGATTGGTCTGAGTAATTCTGCACCACACCAAATAATTGTAATCAAACATAATACACTGACGGCTACCAAGTACTACAAACCAAACAATAATTGTGACACGGCGCTCAAGGCCTAAGAAGGCTTTTTTTTTTACACACAAAAAAAACTATCTGTCCCTCCGCCAAACACCATTATGAATCTCAACTAAACGTGCGTTCGCAAGCTGGCGAACGGCGTTGCATCCACACTACGCAGTTCGCTCCGCCGCCGCGGGAGGGGCGCCACCGTTCGCGCTCGTCCCCAATAGTTACGGTGCACATTACAGGTCCAGAACGAGGTGAATCCTGTGCGGGAATTTGTTGGAGGTAACGACACGGTTCAACTTCCGATACTGGCGTGCTGCATGGGCATTTGGTATATGTACCCAATACGGGTTCTTCCCATTTCCCCCATTTTTAGCAAATATTGGCTGCACTGCACATAGGCATAATGAAGCCGATTTTGTTAAGACTTTCTCCATATGAGCTGTCACTTGGCAATATAAGGCCCATATTGGCAGAATGTTTCGCATATTGACTAAAACAGTGTGATAGGGACCCCCATATAGCCGAGATACAGCCCATATTGGAAAAAACGTGGTAAAACGAGCCCCATATATGACACGTACTACCAGTGTTCACAATATGGGATCCATGTTGTGAGCTGTGTGGGTTGCAGCAAAAGGGCGGGCTCATGAGGAGGCATTTGTACTTTCGGTGTGAGCGAAGGTAATCACTGAGTCCGCCTGTACCGATTAATTATCGCGGTTATTTTGTATTTTGTAGTTTCAATGTATTACTGAAGGTTTTGGGTAATCCTAGATACAATTTCCCTGCTGCTCTAAATAATGAATGTTCGCTCACCTGACAATTAGTCCCGTCAGGCTCACTTCCTATAGTAGGGTTCACGGCAGAGCAGTAGTACTTGCAGCCGTATATCCCATAGCTGTCCTGGAATAAAAAAAAATCTATAAATAGCGAAGTTAGTTCGCGACGTATAGTCACAAATTATTCGTATAAATAGCGTGTACCATGACGCTCGCGCGTAGGTTGTATGCCGTGGTGTCTACACTGGCCGGTGCATACTGCGGTACCTCGCGCAGGCACTTATGTCCCTGTATAAAGTCACTCAGGAAGCACGATACCCTACGTTAGCCACTACACCAGCGAAGATCGACAAGAAACAGGGCACAGACGTGTGGCGAAGAAGACGAAGGCTGCTACCCGGGCCGGTGCGTGAATAAAAGACGATCGAGCCAGTTCTCGAACTTGTTCCAGCCTGAACGGTCACACGCCTCGCTCATTCCACTGTGGTGACCCGGACGTGATGCAAGGATCATCTGATGCACAACCCCCAACCTCTGCTCCGCCCCTGCAGACAGCGTAGGTTGCGCATTTCGCAATTCGACTGCCCCCTTTTTCCGTCCGAGGCCAGAGATATGGTTCCAGCAAGCTGAGTCACAGTTCGCGCTGGGCCACATTACATCGCAGATCATCAAGTTCCACCATGGTTTATCAGTGCTGCCTGAGGACGTCCTACTTTAAATCGCGGACAGCATAAGCACCCCTGCGGCCCTAGAACCGTACGACATACTCAAGGTCGCCGTGATCGGCAGATCCCAACCCTCTGACCGACAACGCCTGCAAGAGATAATTTCAAGCGAGGCTTTGTGGGACTGCAAACCTTCTGACCTTCTCCGGCACATGCAGGCAGTCCTCGGAAATGCCTCATTTGACGAGAAGCTCCTCCGCGAGCTATTCTTGTCGAAGTTACCTCCTACCGTCCAGCTTGCCCTCTCTGTCGCAGACGCCACGAATCTAGTAGCCATGGCGTCCCGCGCGGACAAAGACGCGGATTCCAGCTTTTCTACCAACCTGGCATCCGTATCAAGCAACGCTATGCACTGCCAGCCGTCGCTCGCGCACTCCCAAGACAACTCCGACCTCTCCCCCTTGCGGGATGAGATACGCCGTTTAGCGGACCTGCTGGATCGCTCCCTTTCCCGCGACCAACCCCCGTTGCCCGCACCAACGCCGTGCTAGAAGCCGTTGCCCGACTCCGCCACCTTCCAGGCGTCGCGAGCTTTGCTGGTTCCATAAGCGTTTCGGCCGTCGAGTTCGCCGCTGCGAATCACCCTGTAACTGGCAGGGAAACGCCGAAGGGGATTACTAGCGGGGACCCAGGATCCCCACTCTACGAACCCCAGTCGCCTTTTCTTCATCAAAAACGTTGCGGCAAAAAAACTTTCTAGTGGACACCGGAGCAGAAGTTAGCGTACTACCCGCCACACCGCAAGACAGAAGGCACAGCCCGCTCATGTACTTTACGGCAGTAAATGGTTCCCGCATTCCTGTCTCCTACCGTCGTTCCTTGCCTTTGGATTTCGGATTACGAAGGGTTTTCCACTGGGTGTTCCTGGTCGCAGACACCAAGCACTGCATACTGGGCAGCGATTTCCTCAGCCACAACACGATCCTGGTAGACGTCGCCCGACATCGGCTTCTCGACCATGTTTCACGTATGGCGGTTAATGCTCAGCTGGTATCGCAACTTTGCGCCCTCCAGACAGCAGTTACGCAAACCTACCTGGTCAATTTCCATCATTAACTGCCCCGTGTGACTGGACCCAGCCCGTGAAACACCCCGTCGTCCACCGAGTCATTACTCAGGGCCGACCAGTCTTCGCCAAAGCACGCCGCCTTAGTCCGGAAAAATTAACCATTGCGAGACAAGAATTCGACCACATGCTCGCAGTGGGCATCGTGCGGCCGTCGTCGAGTACATGGGCCTCCCCCCTTCACAGGGTTCCTAAAAAAACAGGTAACTGGAGGCCGTGCGGCGACTACCGCACGTTACACCTGGCCACTACTCCCGACCGTCACCCCATTCCCAACATCTCTGACTTTAGCACGGGATTGTCTGGCGCTTGCATCTTCTCCAAAATCGATTTAATGAAGGCTTATCACCAGATACCCATGGCGGAAGAGGACATCCCCAAAACAGCAGTCATCACCCCATTTGGGCCATTCGAATTCCTTCGCATGCCTTTCGGGCCACGAAATGCGGCACAATCGTTCCAGCGACTTATTGACAGCATCACAAGAGGGCTACCTTTCGTATTGGCCTACCTGGATGACCTGCTCGTGGCCAGTGCTTCCCAGAAGGAACACTTAACCCATCTCCGTGCCTTGTTCCAGCGGTGCCGACCATGGTTTGCGCATCAACGCTGATAAGTGCGAGTTTGGAGTTACTGCCTTGGAGTTTCTCGGCCACCGTGTTGATGCCTAAGGCATTACTCCCCTTGCGAGCAAGGTCGACAAAATACAGAATTTCCCCTTGCCCACATCAGTGACCCAGCTACGCGGTTTCCTGGGCATAATTATCTTTTATAGGCGTTTTGTCCCGCGCTGCGCGGCCATTCTACGACCACTAGAAGACCTGCTTCAAACTAGAAGACCTGCCCAACAGCGTGCCTTTGTCCGTCGACACTATTGCAGCCTTTGAGCGAGCGAAGCAGGCCTTGGCGACAGCGACAACCTTAGCCCATCCGATCAACGGGGCCCCCACCTCCTTGATGGTTGGAGCCTCGAATCGCGCTGCGGGCGCTGTACTCCAACAACACGTATCGGGCCACTGGCGACCTATAGCCATTCCAAGAAGTTCTCCCCGACGGAGGAAAAATACAGCACCTTCGGTCGAGGGCTTCTCGCCGCCCTTCATGGCTGTCATGCACTTCAGATACTACCTCGAGGACAAAACCTTCGTAATTTTCACAGATAACAAGTCTCTCGTCTCCACCTACAATTCCGGAAGCTGTCGCTACTTGCCCTGAGAACTTCAGCATCTCGCGTATCTGACAGAGTTCAACGCACAGTTCGAGCACGTCGGGGGGGGGGGGGGGGGCTGACAATGTACCTGCTGACACTCTCAGTCGGATCTCTACGATCGAGCAAACTACTGTCGATCTCGCAGATATTGCCCACCAGCAGCGCTCCGACCCAGATCTACAACGTATTCTACCCACCTGAGCTTCCTCACTCGCGTTCCAGGAAATTGACTTCCCCGGGATTCCAGCCCCCGTCTACTGCGACACTTCCACAGGCACGGAACGTCCGTTTCTGCGAGGATGTCTGAGACGTGCCATTTTCTCGGCCTTTCATCTCCTGTCACATCTAGGAATCAAAGCGACGCAACGCCTCATCGCTGCGCGCTATGTCAGGCCGTCGATGAACGCTGATATCCGCAACTGGACCAAATCTTGCGTTCCTTGCCAACAAGCCAAGGTGCACAGACACACCGTTTCGCGTCTATCGGCTTTTCCAGTACCCACCTGTCGGTTCGACCACATCCATATCTATATTGTCGGCCCGCTACCACCCTCAGGGAACAACCGGTACCTCTTAACATGCATTGACCAGTTTACTCGCTGGCCTGAAGTCATTCCTATGCAAGATTGCACCGCCGAGACCGTCGCGCGCGCCTTCCTGTTTACTTGGATAGCGCGCTTCGGCGTTCTTTCCAGATAACAGACAGGGGCAGGCAGTTCGAGTCTCGGCTCTTTACAACGCTCTCGGAGCTCATCGGTACAACTAGTTGTCGCACAGCAGCGTACCATCCCAGCGCCAACGGAATGGTAGAGCGGTTGCATAGGCACCTGAAGTCTGCAATTATGGCCTACGAAGATCCCTCCCATTGGCATGATTTCCTTCCATTAATCTTGCTGGGGCTTCAGACCTCGTAGAAGGAAGACCTCGGCTGCACGTCCGCCGAGCTGGTCTATGGCACCAGTCTTCGACTTCCAGCCGAGTTCTTCGACGCTCCCGCTTCCGATACCCCGACCCGTTCGGTTTCCGTCGACTTTATTGACAAGCTTCGCGGGCACTTCTCTTATCAAACCGACACCAACCAGAGCCAATCAGACCCGCCCAACTTTCGTCTCCCCAGATCTTTCGTCCGTTCGTTTCGTTCGTTCATGAGGTTTTGGTCTGCTGTGTTCTTCATCAGTTAGGTGAGCGACTCGTTCTTTAAATTGCGCTTTGTTGTAGTAATTTTGTTGAATGGGTTGTGATTTCAACACTCGGTTAGATCAGAGATTGAGAAGTTACCCGTCAAAAAGAACTCGTTACAAGTTAAGTTTCCGTGTGCAAAATGTAACTAAGTTAATAACAAAGTTCTACAGCATGAAATATAACTCGCAGTTACTGAGTTACTTAAAAAAATAACGAGTTACTTCCAAGTTACTTCGGACACAAAACAGCATTACGCAGGTGCAGCCCGCGTGAGTAGTTGAGTTAGACCTCGAGTTGCCTGCGAAGGAGTGCAACACGCTTTGGTCGTTTTCGTTTATGTCCAACAATAGACCTCACCGTGTTTGTAAATAAATAATGATAAATAATAAATAATGTGCTTGTTGCTGTTGTTCACGTGTGTTTTAGCATTGATACCATACTCCATTGTGTCAATATTAAATTGTGTTTGGTAACGTTAATTAGTTTATGGGCTCGTTTTATTAGCTCGTCACGGGCGTTACATGCTCAATTTTACGCGCAAGGTCTTTCTACAGACCTTGCAGACTGTGGCCTTGTGACTGTGGCAGACTGTGACTTCTACAGACTGTGGCAACCTGAAGAACCGGCACAGGCCTATTGGTCATAACTATAGAGGGCGGATATATATATGAACTAAAAACTTCCGCAATATATGTGTAACCATGCAGTAAACTCTCGAAATATGCAGTAAAAACCGTGAATATAGGCATGTCTCTCATCGTTCTTGATATGAAGGCAAAAGTAATTGCGCAGGCTGGAACCACTCTTACAGCCACCGTCGTGACGATGTAACTACATAAACTCACACTTAGGTAGTCGTACCCCCTTTCACACGTCCTAGTTGCAATGACAGCTGTAAAAGAAACAAACATTGCTTTAAGCCACAGAACTGCCATGATAACTAGAAACCAAGCAGGCAAAAAGGATACACACGAGACGTTACTCGCAGCATGATCGGTGCAAACAACGCATGCGCCAGCCACCGTGCTGTCACTGATGACGTTTTTGTGACGTCATGCAGCTTGATTGAGCCCCGGCTGGACGCTATAATGCGGCGTAATGTAGGGCAAAATACACTCGAAACATTTGCTTCTCGGCTTCTGCAGAATCAAATGCTGGCACCACAAACATGATGTGGGGGAACTGCATTCAAGGAACTTTAACTAACCTTGGTTTGACTACAGGAACTATAAGCCTCACCTATACATAAACTAGCCAAAGTCGCTTCATTCTGTGTTGCTCCAGCGCTCCCGTCGTGCCAAGCTTAACCATTGCTAGAATACGCATTTCATTAGGTGAAAGGATCAGCTCCGATGATACGATTCGACGCTCTGGTGCTCCGTAGGAAGTTCGCCGTCGGCGTGGCGCACCAGACCTCGGCAGTTTTGACTTTCGCTCACTCAAGTTCACTCACCACCCACCCAGTTCTCGGCTCGCTCACTCACGCTCACTCACCGTCCACTCAGCTCTCGGCTAGCTCAGTCAAGTTCACTCACCACCCGCCCTGTTCTCAGCTCGCTCACTCACGCTCACTCACCGTTCACTCAACTCTCGGCTCGCTCATTCACGCTCACTCACCGTCCGCTCAGCTCTTGGCTCACGCAGTCAAGTTCATCCACCACCCGCCCAGTTCTCAGCTCGCTCACTCACGCTCACGGACCGTCCGCTCAGCTCTCGGCTCGCTAATTCACGCTCGCTCACCGCCCGCTAAGCGAATTGCGGTCTTACGGCTCTTCCTTATCTTCCATCACCCCCGTGTGTCAACGGAGCGTATGAACATGAAATTGACAGCCGGATAGCTGATCCATAGAGCGCATTGGTGCACTGCTCCACGCAAGAAATATGTAAACCGAAACCAATTAATTACTCTGAACAATCACTAAGTGTCGACGCGGTTTTTTCTTGTTATATTTTTCGCTGAAGGTCCCGATGATTTCAGATTTTCAGTTTCAGATTTTATTTATGCACAATGATGCGTAAAACAGGTTCCGTAAGCATGCGAAGTAAAATTTAATTAGGTAAGTGTTTAATTAGTAAGTTTAAGTAAATGTTTAATTAGTGAGCGTATGCAAATGAGCAGGTCACTACTCGGTTTATAGCCCCACTGGCCACTCAGCTCCAGACTCGCGAACTCACGCTCAGTCACTGGCCGCTCAACTCTCGAATTGCACGCTCAGGTTCACTCAGTGCGCACTCACTCACTGGCCGCTCAGCTCTTGGCTCGCTCACTCACGCCCAGTCACTATGCATTCACTTCTCGGCCCACTCACTCATGCTCACTAACGTTCACGCACCGCCCGTTCAATTCACGACTCGCTCACTCGGGTTCACTCATGGTCCGCTCAGCTCTCGGCTCGCTCACTCAGACCACTCACCACCTACTCAGCTATCGGATCGCTCACTCACGCTCAGTTCATTAGCCGAATTGAGCGTGAGTGAGCATGAGTGAGCGCGCTCATGAGTGAGTTTTGCCGAGGTCTGGGCGCCACTCACGCTCCGTCTTGCGTGTGAGACAGGAGAAAAAACGCTCACAGGGCGACGACACTAGGCAACTGATCATGTTATAAGTAATGTCTCCGTCTGAACATGTGAGCCGCCATGATAGATACTGTAGGTTTAAGATGTTACGAATGGTATCTCCTACGACCTCCGTGCGCCGCTCTCTCACGTCGCAGCAGAGGGTTTAAGACACGAAGCAGACAAAACAAACCTACCTTTATTACCTACAAACGGCACTGGGGCAGCGCCCAGCCTGTTGGACGGCATCAGCCCCATCTCATCATCGTATCTTTATGTGTGTATGTCTGAGTGTGTACGCGTGTGTGTGAGAGAGAGAGAGAGACAAAGAAAGAAAGAGAGAGAGAGAGAGATGGTGTAGCCTCACCGAGGCAGAGGTATAAGTGGAGATGTAAATGGGAGAAAATAGGGTAAATGAAGGTATCTGATATGAAATTGAAGTAGTTGAAGGTAATTAAGAGTAAGTAGGGGTAATTAAGAGCAATTAAAGCAAGCAAGTTGAGTTTAAAGGTAATGAATGTAAGATATATGTACTTAGGAGAAAGCTTTAACTGAAATTAAAGATTACCAAATTACCTATTACCGTAGGCAACTAAATGTAATTAAAGGTAATTAACTTCAATTAAACGGAAATTGGGAGTGAATAAGCAAGTAAACCTAATAGACCTCTCCCTGTTTGTAAACAAATGACGTCATAGTGTTCGACAGCACCACCAATTTGGTAGAGTTGAACAACGCTCGAAACTAGGGGGAAAAAAAGGTCGCGCCCGAAAGCCAGGGTCTTAAGGGGATTACGATGGTCCCTGAAAGGGATGCGACCTTCGGTCCTACTTTTCTTTCAATAGGAGGCAGCAAACAAGTGCCCATTCGTGGAACGCAGCCCTCCCCTTCCAATTTGTTTCGGTTTCAGTCTGTCTGCCAACGTCATGGTGACGTTTCTCGGAAACAGGTCTATTAAGGGAAATAAATGAAATTCAAACTACCTCGGGTAACCGAAATTGTAAGTTAGATTAACTGAGGCCAATTAAAGGTTAATAAAATGGATTAACGTATAGTAATTGAAAGTGTCGAACCGGAAGTCAAGTATAGTCGGGAAGTGGACAACCGGAAGTCGGGCTTAGACAGGAAATAGGTACCCGGAAATGAAGTATAGATCGGAAAAAAACGCTTAAAGGAAGACTTTGGAAGAATTAAAAAAAAAGTAAGTTAGCATCATACGGAGCACGAACCGCGTGCTCGATATCGAATACAACATTGGGCGTGTTAGGTTCGTGCTCCGGGAACATTCCCTCTTTCAGAGGATCACTTAACTCCTCCAAAGTGACTTCCTGTGCACATTCCCGGGTACACCCCGCGCACCCCTTCTTCGGAGCTGGAGAACGCTGGGGAAGAGCGGGGCCAGTTCCCGAGCATGACGCATGTTCCGGTGTACTGCCTTTCGAAATGGCGCAACCGTTGCAACACGTTGCAACCGCCCATGCTCTTTGTGTTTCTAGAATCATCGGATGTCGGCGGTAAATAGTCATACGATTACAGAGGACTGCTATGGTCTACTGTTATGTTTACTTAAAAGCAGACGACAGGAAAGAGCTCTATAGGAGGCGCGCGCTCAGCGGCTCTGGCGCTCGGCTTCCGCGGATAGCCTCACAAACACCATTAAGTGCAGACACCAGGGGTACATTCCCCTGAGAACCCGGGATATGGAGCTCGGGAGCCTGCTTAACGCACCCATTCGCATTCATTGTGCGCCAATACTTCATTCGTAAATGATGACAACAGCAAACCGAAACCGAAATGCAAAGAGCAAAAAGCAGAGCTCCATACTACAGTGGTTCGTCCGGAGAATAGCGTGACGTCACTCAGCACTGTCGTCTGCTTCAAAATCTGCATTCTCCCTTGGCGGATGCCGAATGATATCATCAGTCTGTTGTCCTAAGTGCACTCTGGCTTCACACAGGCGAAGCGCTCGCTTCGTAATCAATTCGTTTCAATAAAACAGGCTCAGTTCTGGAACGAGATCTTCCGTACACATGCTCCTGACATCCCAAAGGCACCACAAGCTTTGTGGTGAACTTCTTGTGGAGTCCCACTCTAGTGATAACGTATTCCTCTCGCATTTATTATGTCCAGGTTAGACTAAGTTCGCTTTTGGCAGTTTCCCGCGCGCGACTGTGCATTTAACAGTCAGATAACATTTATTTTCAGTAGTATATTTTGCAACAGGGATTTTGATCATCTTATTTCAAGCCCAAGCAGCAAAACCCTGGCAAGCCCAAATGATGTCGACACATATGTCCTGTACAACCAAGTCATGGCGTCCGAGCGGACAAGAACCACAGCAGGAATGGCATATTTTGCAGAGGTTTCAGCAACTCCACAACAGGTCCTCCAAGAATATGTATGAACAACTACTTACGTTTCCCTTTGAGTTCATTGTATTTCTTTACACTGCTGATACAAATACCATTGTGGCATTTTCCTCGGTAGGATGTGCCAAATCTCTAGATATGTGGTGAGAAAGAACAAAATACATATTAGTATTCAATGTGATGAGTCGTAATGAGAGCGAGTCGCAACGACATCAATAGAGTTTTGAAACATCATTTGGGTAGTAGCGATAAACGATACCATGTACGACAGTTTTTCTGTTAATTTAGCGAGCTTTAGTATATTGGAAGGTGCTCACAATAACGGCCCAGAAAATATGATAAGCCAATCGCGGCGTTTCTTTGAAGCGAGTGATGTCACATTGCTAAGCTTGAACCTTCTTGATCGTATCGTCATCGTAGTGTTCTTCCGATGCACAGAAACATGTTATTGGCACCAGCGATTTCCCCAGAAATTCACTGCTGCGGCTGGTGCCGAGCTTTCAAAGGGGGAGCGATTATGGTTGATGAAGGTTCCACTTAAGGAATTTTTCTTAGACACGGAAAGAATCGTGGCACATTGGTGACATCTCTGCACTCCTCCTCGTTTAAATCAAGCAACCAGCCCAGCAGGTGCAGTAGCAAACAGGTATATTTACCACACATTTCGACCCCTCTGTTTCCTTGAACCAGCACGAATTCCAGTTGTGAGGTTGGCAATAATAAGTACACGCAAGGAGCCGATCTTTGTCGTCCTGAGAAAATAATAAGTAAAATAAGTGTTGCGTGTGCACATTCAACTTGGAAACTGTCGTCTGCTAATGTGCCATGTCATTTTACACGTTCCAGTTGGTGCTGCCGATTGTTGAGCATTCTGCGTGCAATGTATTCTAAAAGGACGGTCGCATCCAGAAACCCAATATGAAACGGATACCACACTGTTCCGCGTGGGCCGACAATCTACTTGGCTATTTTTTCTCTTTTTTTAGTCAGAGAAACACGTAGATATTACATATAAAGGAATTTTAAAGATCAACGCTGCTTCCGCTGCTGCGTAGCCTCGACAACGAGATCAGCGTGACGTCACCCCCCCTAACAACAGGAGAGAGAGGGCCTTGTTCAGAAGAGAAAGGCACCGTCCAGACCACAGGGGTGACACAAACCTGCCATTGTTGTACCTACCCTCTAGCGGGTGCTTTTGGCAAAACTGCCATCTTGTCCCGGTCGCACGTCATAAAAAACGTAATGTTGAGGTCATGTGACTTTGTTCACGTGTTGTTTTGCCACTTACCGACATATTTCCGTCGTCATAACGCCAAGGGATGAACGTATTTTGCCACCGTAAACTAGGCGGTGCTTCTTCCGCAGCATGGTAGCCCATTTCTCGTTAGTTTAAGTACATCGCATCGGTTCGGTCGTCATCACATCTTTGGAAGTCGTCAACAGTACGTGGCCTTATGTGCAAAACTACGCGTTTTACTGCGGGGTTCTCAGATAAAAATAACTACCGTGACCGAAAGACATCCGAAACGTTGCACAGAAACAACAACTGCGTCGTTTACAAACAGTTTGGCCGCCAATCACTGGCGGTGCCATCTTTAAGGTCACGTGTGCCTTAACGTTTGCTGTCACGCACGACCAGGACCTGTCCAGGATGCATGGTGTTTGCCCAGTACGCTTTCGTCTACGGAGCAATACACTGGATGCCACCCCTGTGATCAAGACGCTCGCATCGCAGTGGTACTCGCGGGGAGAACCTATCATACAGCCACTACACGGCGTTTAGCGCAAGCCGTCAACAGTGTGGATCGGCGCGGGCAATTCGCATTGCATGCTTTACGTTCGGTGCGTTCCCTCTGCTTTTTGGTCGGTGGTATCAACGTGGGAACAAAAAATGAACATTCTGAGAGGGGCAAGACACTAGTACTGGACATATGAATTGTAACTAAGACATGAGCAGAAATAACACGTCCTTTTAACGGTACGAGATTGTAACAAGCGTCTGTTTTCTCTGTATATGTTGAGTGCGTGAATGGCGGTGACCATGGTTATTCCTCCTGTCAATGCATCCCTCAAAGCCATTTAGAGCGCATTAATTCGTTGGTGAAGTGTTTGTTACACATAATCGCAAATTTCGTGAGCTGTTTCCTGAGTTTGGCACGCCAAACTTTTCGTCGTTGCTTGTTCTTTAGGAAGCCATGAAAGCTAATTCCGGGTTTGGTGCAATATCTATTGCACTGAGGAACGTCCCGTCGGTACGAATGGACGTCAGCTGTCTTTCTATATGTAACGTTTTTAAGGCAATCTGATGCTTTGTTGTGCCCGCCCTTCCGTGTTCCAGCCTCAGAATAGGTTCCTATCATGTGGAACGCAGTAACAATTTACTATTTTTCCACAGTCGCTACAACCGCTATGCAGGTCTAACGAGCCATCCACACTCTGTTTTTTTATCATCTCATCATCTGTTTGTACATTCTGTGTGTAAGTGTATTATGATAGCCAGTTCGACTTCGTTAAAACTCACATCCCCATTTTTTTTCTTTATCACATCACATCACATCCACAGTCTTGGAACGCACCGCAGCGCCACCTTTAGGCAGCACCCTGAGTTGTGGTGTAGGGAATGACGTTTCCGCCTTTTTGCAGACAGCGAATTCCGGCATACCCTCAACATCCGGCGACTCTTTTGGCCTTGCATTCGATCGAATAGCGCCTGAACTGAGCCAGTTCCAGTTGTATTTTCGATACCGTGGTCAGTGGTTAACGAGGAATAAAATGACACCATATAGTGTCGAAATCCGCTGGAACGGATGCGACCATCTCCTTAGAGGGAGACTTCTGAAGAAAATCGGTTGAGTTCTTTTGTTGCTTTTACGATCACCGGTATGTTTCGAACGCAGTTACGGTATATCTCGCCTGAAAACGGCGCAGACGTCACAAAAATCCTTTCTGAAATGTGTAATCCATGTGAAATGTGTAGACCATATAATCCATGAACATACCTTTATCCGTTCGTACATCGGGATTTGACAGATGTTACCAGCCCAGCTGTGGCAGTTACGGTTGCCTTCAACTGCGAACACAAGACAAAGTTATGATCATGCACAAGCAAGGAAATCGACCTTTTTTCACAATGGCCTTTGCGCATGCGTAGATCTTGAGGCGCCGGAGAGGATCATCTTTATCTTCACTAGGTGACGCACTATGAGAACGACACAAGTGGTGACCAGTGGGGAGACCCGACGAATGGCGTGACCTTGTCGGCCTCACTCCGGACTGGTTTTGGTCCTCTGTGCTGTCCAGGTGAATTTGTTTTGAAGAGCGTCGAGCATGGTTCGTTGGAGAGCCGCTATGATACGACGCTTATGTGAAAAAGGTCCATTGCCCTCTCTTTGCAATTGTGTGCCAAGAACGTACACCAACAGAAGCAAGACATACAGGGGACGAGATGCAGGACCCACTACTGCGAATTATGTACTAGCCGGTCAAGCTTCAACTTCCTAAGTATGCTTCTGGTCAAGAGCTGCGACTCGTTCATGCTCGTTCTTGTCGCGTACCGTGACGTAGGTACCAACCGGCTTAGCTTATGCTTCATTGCCTACTCTGTCTAGTAGAAGGTACCATCGTCCGAAAATATGCAGCAACGTTAATCACATAATGCACTGCTTACACTGTACATATCACCAGATTTTCTTTATATAATCACATAATGACCACAAGGATGCGTTTCAGCAGGAGCGCACCATGCAGAGCCGTGTATGAGGCGACTTTGCCCGTTCTTTATTTTGATCTTTTGCCGTCCGAGATGGTTAGCGCGCCGTAACGTGGAATACGTCATCGCTCCGCCAATTATCCAGAATGCAACCTGAGTCACGGCGATCCTACAGAGCCTCAGTCGGTACCTGCTGTTTTCACCCTTGTTGTTTCAGATGTGAGGCCATGTGGCTTGAACCCAGGCAGTGCAGGCTGTCAGGATAAGAATTGGAATGCAATGGGGTTATCGGCTTCTGAACGGGCGATAGTGCCTGACTGGTTCCCAGTGGTGTGGGAATGGAGGAGGTATAGAGCGCGAGAG
Organism: Ornithodoros turicata; assembly: GCF_037126465.1. Lineage (NCBI taxonomy): Eukaryota > Metazoa > Arthropoda > Arachnida > Ixodida > Argasidae > Ornithodoros > Ornithodoros turicata. The sequence continues at coordinate 147,822,164 of NC_088202.1, read as the reverse complement.
AACATCAGACCGTCCCCCGACGGTGCCCAGATCATTTCCCGACCGAAGGTCACGTGATTAAGAATATAGGATCGCTCCCCGATGCTGCTCTGATCACTTCCCAATAATCAGTCAACACTTGCTCGGATGTGCAGCATATGTACATGATATTGGCATTACGGAGCTTCGTATGACCAATACTCACTTTTATGCTCCCCTTCAGTCTAGCGTGTTCGGGCTTACGATTGCAGCTTCAGAGATATTCCGTTTGGAAGAGACATCGTTTCGATTCGAAATTCGAATATAATTCCATATTCAATTTGGAATTCGAATCGAAGTGCTCGCCTCAGTATTTGAAAAATCCAGTTATTCACACAGGCCTATTATGCACAGTTAGTACAGGATGTACAGGCAGGGTGTTTCTAGAAGACTATAAAACTTTGCGAGAAGTTAGTCGTGTTAGTGTGTTAATACGACTGTGTCAATAATTGATTGAATTGTGTTACATAATTGATTGTCAATTCGTTCCCTTTGTCCCTCGTATTCGTACCGTTTGGTACATCGTAAGCAGAAACGACGTTTTTGGAGGAGGAGGAGTGTCGTTGGGAGGAACCCGAGAGGTCTGCCTGCCTGATTAGGCGTTAAAGGAGGGATTAAAGGAGGAGAGGAAAGGGTGAAGTGGAAGACCGAGCGGAATCCGCTCGGGGGGAGGATAGCTGCGTCCATGGGCCGACTTCAGGGGAACTGTGCCGGCATACGCCTATTACCCATCTGAGAGAAACCCAGGAAAAACCCCAGACGGCACAGCCGGCCCGCGGATTCGAACCGCGGACCTCCCAGTCTCCAAGCGCACGCGTTACCGCTGCGCCACCGGAGCTGGTGACGTTTTTGGAGGAGGAGGAGGAGGAGGAGGAGGAGGAGGAGTGTCGTTGGGAGGAACCCGAGAGGTCTGCCTGCCTGATTAGGCGGCATGTTTCTCGGGAAGGGAAAGGTGGTGGAGAGGAGGAGAGGAAAGGGTGAAGTGGAAGACCGAGCGGAATCCGCTCGGGGGAGGATAGCTGCGTCCATGGGCCGACTTCAGGGGAACTGTGCCGGCATACGCCTATTACCCATCTGAGAGAAACCCAGGAAAAACCCCAGACGGCACAGCCGGCCCGCGGATTCGAACCGCGGACCTCCCAGTCTCCAAGCGCACGCGTTACCGCTGCGCCACCGGAGCTGGTGACGTTTTTGGAGGAGGAGGAGTGTCGTTGGGAGGAACCCGAGAGGTCTGCCTGCCTGATTAGGCGTTAAAGGAGGGATTAAAGGAGGAGAGGAAAGGGTGAAGTGGAAGACCGAGCGGAATCCGCTCGGGGGGAGGATAGCTGCGTCCATGGGCCGACTTCAGGGGAACTGTGCCGGCATACGCCTATTACCCATCTGAGAGAAACCCAGGAAAAACCCCAGACGGCACAGCCGGCCCGCGGATTCGAACCGCGGACCTCCCAGTCTCCAAGCGCACGCGTTACCGCTGCGCCACCGGAGCTGGTGACGTTTTTGGAGGAGGAGGAGGAGGAGGAGGAGGAGTGTCGTTGGGAGGAACCCGAGAGGTCTGCCTGCCTGATTAGGCGGCATGTTTCTCGGGAAGGGAAAGGTGGTGGAGAGGAGGAGAGGAAAGGGTGAAGTGGAAGACCGAGCGGAATCCGCTCGGGGGAGGATAGCTGCGTCCATGGGCCGACTTCAGGGGAACTGTGCCGGCATACGCCTATTACCCATCTGAGAGAAACCCAGGAAAAACCCCAGACGGCACAGCCGGCCCGCGGATTCGAACCGCGGACCTCCCAGTCTCCAAGCGCACGCGTTACCGCTGCGCCACCGGAGCTGGTGACGTTTTTGGAGGAGGAGGAGGAGGAGGAGGAGGAGTGTCGTTGGGAGGAACCCGAGAGGTCTGCCTGCCTGATTAGGCGGCATGTTTCTCGGGAAGGGAAAGGTGGTGGAGAGGAGGAGAGGAAAGGGTGAAGTGGAAGACAGAGCGGAATCCGCTCGGGGGGAGGATAGCTGCGTCCATGGGCCGACTTCAGGGGAACTGTGCCGGCATACGCCTATTACACATCTGAGGGAAACCCAGGAAAAACCCCAGACGGCACTGCCGGCCCGAGGATTCGAACCGCGAACCTCCCAGTCTCCAAGCGCACGCGTTACCGCTGCGCCACCGGAGCTGGTGACATTTTTGGCCCATCAAATAACATTTGCATTAGTTGCAAAAATTCCCCAGTAAGCTCATTTGTTCCGCACACGTTTAACCTTGTGTACTACTCGTGTACTACTACTACTACTCGTGTGCAGACTACTACTTGTGCACTACTCGACGGGCAATACATTCGCGCCGCACTTTACGCGTGGCTTGTACCGAGATATCAGTGTATCTGGATGTCCATGTACCAAAATATCTGTGTACTGAAATGTCCGCACCAGAATGTCCTGTACCGAAACGTCCGTGTCCTACCACAGCCTGATGTCGGCCCTGGTAGAAGAGGACCTGGCACGGCGACGCAGGCAGAGTGATGATTGCTTTGATGATTTTGATGAGTCAGTAACGAATTAACTATGTGTTAACTTTTTTTTTTCAATTGAATTAGTTTACAAAGCGCAGCCCTCCGAATGTGCCCTTCCTTTCCAGCGTTATTGCTATCCTTTCGATGCATCTTTAGACCTCGCAAGTAATACAAGATGCCTAATGATGTGTGTCATCAGCTGCGTATCGTTGGAACCACTGTCAAATGTATTCTTCACCGTCCGTACATGTTCTAAAAGGGGTTGAACTGCAAGCGTCGATAAAATACCTAAATAGTTTCTTCTTTTTTAATTTTAAGCGTCCTCCATTACATGCGAAGTCTAACAACAACAACAAATAAGTTAATGATAATGAATGGGGAAATTCGCTACGTAAGTCTAAAGCTCCTGCTAAAGAGGGAGTTGTTGGATGTTGAATGTTGTTATTGGTTCGCCAACTGGAGTCCCAGACGATCATCAACTTGAATGACTCGTTGCCGAATTCTTCCCTGACGTCGTTCTCAGTTGGTACATGGCTGCCTGTCCCCGACTTCACTGCACCAGAGCCGAGACCAAAGTTCCCGTGATATGCGAAGGATTTATTTACAAAGTATGACACACGTGAACCATAATACATGTCGTGAGGGCGTTATTTAAAATCCGTTTGTCCACGACGTTAGCTCCGACCTCGCTCTCCCTACACTGCACCTCCTTAACAGGGTGACATCTTGGCCCATAAGCCCAATACAGGGTGTTACCCTATAAAAGTCTACCCGCGCCGGCATGCCGTGCTCGCCAATTACTCAATGCAGGAGGTACAATGTGTTGCCTACGTATAAAACTCATAAGGACATTCCATCATGTTAAATATCGAAGTGATTGAGCACCGTAACGCAAAGTTATAGCGCAAAACGTGAGGCTCCCGTAGTCAAAACAGCCAAGATGGCGCCTCTGAGTTAGCAGACGACATCCCTTTTGGGTGTCGTCTGCTGAGTATGCGTCGGCATTTTTCGTTCCTCACGTTGCTTACTTCTGAGCAAAATACGACAGTTACACGAAAGCGAAATGAAAACTGCAGTTCCATCCGGCTGGAAGGATATGCGTCACGTTGTCGTGTGGGAAGCAGCATGTCAAGTGCTCTTCTCAACGCCGCCATCTTGTTTGTTTTGACTATGGGAATTGCACGTTTTGAGTTATAACTTCGTGCTGCGGCACTCAATCACTTTGAAATTTACCAAGATTAAATGTCCTTATGAGCTTTATATAAAGATCGCACAATGTGCCACCTGCATTGAGTAATTGGCGAATACGGCATGGCGGCACGGGTAGACTTTTATAGGGTAACACCCTGTATATCTGGAACCACCAATCCGGCAGGCTAGGTCCAAACCCGCCCTCTGCTCCCGATTTGAAACTAACGGTCCCGGCTCTCAAGCCGCGCATCTGCTACGGGTCTATTCGGTCTATTCACACGACGCAACTTTAGAAAAGCCGTCAAGTGCAAGAAAAGTTGGTGATTTAAGGATCATCTTACTCCATGTTCCTGTGACGATAATTTTGAATACCCTATGCCTATTTCATGTTTGCTATCGCGAGTATGTGTATAGCCTTTTGAATACCCTATGCCTATTTCATGTTTGCTATCGCGAGTTCAGTTTATTTGTAAGAATTAAACCGTTAATATTTTCGTTCAAGTAATAGGCATATCTATATTTTTGCCACAAAATGGTTTCTCCTCACCTGAATTTTTAGTCTGAAAAAAATTCCTCGCCTCACTATCTTTTTCTCTGGGAATTCCCCTCACCTCAAAGTCCGTGAGGATGCACACCTCAACCCTCGGGGAAGACGGCGCGTCTAAGCAACGTATATCCTGTCACCAAATATTAGATTAGCTTCACTTGCACAGGATTGCATGATGAAGGGCTCAAAATATTTCAGAACCCCATGGTATCCTAGTATGCGATAGGATCTATTAAGAACTCAGGACAAAAAGGCTTCATCTACGCACCTGCACTGAGAAGTGTAGTGAACAGAAAAGCCCCGGAGACGGTTGCAAATAGATGCATCGTGTCCAATGCAATGTTGGCATCTAATTGAGTTAAACCTTGTTGGTGTGTTGCTATAGAATGGAGGCAGGTGTGCCTCACGTGAAATGTGTCTTCGACATTCAAGTTCACACATCTTTATTGTCGTTTCCAAGAAGTGAAGGTGTAAGTTTGAAATTCAAACTTTGCCTTTGTTGCACTTAAAGGTTGAGCTTAAAAGTTGACTTACTGGTTCGACATTCAAGTTCACACATCTTTATTGCCGTTTCCAAGAAGTGAAGGTGTAAGTTTGAAATTCATACTTTGCCTTTGTTGCACTTCAAGGTTGAGCAGCACATGTTTTTTTCGAAGTACAAAGCTCGTAACTGGTGGTACGTCACAATACATGTATGATCACGAGCGGTTGGTCTCTGGATTCATTTTGCTCACCTGAGATCACCTGAGGGATCTTACAGGTGGAACTCCGCGACAACAATACGTCTTAGAAAGTGGCAGTATATACCCGTAATCTTTCCAGCTGTGGCGAGGTGGCCGACATTCCTCATTGTCTTCTGCACTGCCAGCAGCACATTCCCCAACGGCCCCCCTTTCTTCTTTTCCTTTTCTTCTCTTCTTTCTCTTTCTTCTTTTCCTTTTCTTTTCATTTCTTCTCCTTTCCTTTTCCTTTGCTTTCTTCTTCTCCTTTTCTTCCCGTTTCTTTTCTTATTTTTCTTTTCTTCCCCTTTTCTCCTTCTTTCTTCCCCTTTTCTTTTCTTATTTTTCTTTCCTTCCCCTTCCCTTTTTGTTTGGAATAGCAAGCCGACCTTCGTCTGGCTGACGTTTCCTTTCTTTTTCTTAATAAACATATCCCCCCCCCCCAACGGCAAGCCTTCCATCGCCGCATAATACCTTCTGGGCTGCAGCACATTGTCCACGGTTAGAGTCACTAAATAAGCTACGGTTCAGAGTATCGACACTGAGTTCCAAGAGCGAGCATGCGCCATCTTGTTTCCGCGCCACGCTACCCACGCGCACGCGCACTGCACACCTTAGCGCACGACGCCATCTATCATGCGCGGATGAAATATTCCTGTCGTTTACAAGCAGCAGTTGACGGCCTTGAGCTCACCTTGGCATCTTCGGGACTCTCCGGTGGATAATACATGGATTATCGCACAACAATCATACACGCTTTTCTATCCATTGCCAGCATTATGCTAGTCGTCTTTGATCCTCCAATGGGGTGATACCGGTGTGGTGAGGAAACAAGATGACACTCCTGCTCTCCCTTAAGGGCGAAACACATGTACGACAAAATGCATGACCCGTCGTGCGACGAGTCGCACAGTTTCGTGTCACGAGTTGTCGCGTGCTGCATCAGCAGACACATGGGCGGCGACATCCTTACGACATGTCGCTCTGAACCGCCGTGTTGCTGGTGGTGCTAGAACAGCGCGGCCAGAGATACACTCGCTTACACTTTATTTAACATAACGAAATGTGCTCACAGTAAACGAGAACAATTCATTCCTTATTTCACGTGTCTTTCAAGGCGCAACACGACGAAATCAGCCACCGTTTGCATTCAGAACACACACTGTCCGCCATTTTTTCTCGGATCCATCGCATCTACCAGAGAGGTAGCATCATTGGCTGCTTCGCTCATGACGTCACTACATCCGCACGACAACCCGCCGACGGGAGCGGAGATATCTGAGCAGTTTTGTCGCGCTGCGACTTGTCGCAGAGCGCTGCTGCGACGACCTATTTCTCCAGAATCAGTCCCAGGATGCTTTGCGCTGCGACGCGTCGCACGACGGGTCACACATTTCGTCGTACATGTGTCTCAGCCTTTAGACCTCAGTGTCGACACTCTGAAGCGAAGCTTATTTAGTGACTCTATCCACGACCACCCTCCTTGCTCCCGTCCTTCGGCCTTACTCGGTGGGCGGTATAACTACCCGGCTCCGCTTCTTGAGAGACTCGGGCCTTGCGTCTGCCCTCTGACTGGACATTCGTGCTGTACTGCACTGCACTGCGTGCCTGTTTTTCTTTCTTTTTTTCTTTTTCCTTCTTTCTTTTTGTTTAGTTTCAGTTTCCTTCTTTATATTTCTCTTTTTCGGAATACCAAGCTGGCAATAGCCTGTCCGACATTTCCTTTTTCAGTCTTTCCTTCGTTTTTTCTTTCACTCTATTAAACATATCCCCCCCCCGTAACCTTTCGGCACTCACGAGCGTGTGTGCAGTACACCTCCGTCCAAAGCCGCGCAAAAATTTACCGGAATAAATTTGTTACACAGATTGCACCACGGCACCCCATGTCTTTTCCCGGCACTGCTTCTTTAATGGTTCCCGTGTTCGGGAAGAAGATAAGCTATCGCTAAAGTATCTTTTCCGTTCCCGTCCTTTCGAGTGATGGGACGATGATGATGATGATGATGATGATGGGATGATGAGTGCGACGACGACGCTGTGTACCCTTCGGTGCACTCTTCGTCTTTGACGTGCTGTCCTGTTGGCTTCGGATCTTTGAGCAATGGTGATTGCTCGTAGGTACTAATAAGACGTACTTCATTTTATCTAACTAGATAGCGTTGCGGTTTGCTCAGAAATTGCTCACATAGCGTATACGCCTTGGGAAGAACGTAAGCGGGAAGACCTGCCACGTGCTGCCGTCGGTGGTGATTGGCCCGCCACACAAACTGGTTTCGTATAGCCTTCAGTAGTAACTAAGTTACAAGTAACTTTTTTTTTTTAGTATGCAAAACCTTTTCGCGAAAGTTTACCGTAGACCGCCGCGGAGGGACAGGAAGGCACAAAAAGGGAACCAAAGAAAATGGAAGAAAGTAAACGAGGTTCGAGTAGAGACGGCTCAGAGTGCGAGCGACGAAGACTGCACGCTTGCTTTGTCGTTTGTCGATGGGCAGAGTCCAAGCAAACGACTAGGCGACGTCGGCATATGTCGGCACAGTTCCCTTAGAAGTCGGCCCAGGACGCACATTCTTCCCGGGCGTTAGTCGTGACGTTGCCCACATACGTGGAGCCGACAACGGCAAGCCCTTTCACCATCACCACCGCCACCACCACCACCACTAGGCGACATGTCTCGGCGTGGCCGTGTCACGTCGAGACTGTGTCTCCTCACGGGAATCTCTTCCGTGAAAAATTTCCTCATCTCGAAACGTTTCTCCAAGGGCATTCGCCTCACCTCAATCTTGCTACAGAAAATTTCTCTCACCTCACCTCAATATTTTTCTGAAAAATTTCCTCGTCTCAGTCTCCCTTTCTGCAAGTTTTCCTCACCTCACCTCAATCTGTTTCATCTGGGACTTCCCCTCACAGTAACTTGTACCCTGTCACCAGGTGCTACACTAGCTTAACTTGCACAGGACTGCATGGTGAGGCGCTCAAAACGTTTGAAAACACCGTGATATCCCACTATATGAGACAGCGTCTATTGAAAAGGAATTTTCCTCAGATCACGGGCGGGTCCATCTTTAAAGTCACGTGGCCCTTGAAGGCCCATGCTTGGGGCCCATTTCAGGTTTGCTATGGTAGGTTCAGCTTATTGTACCGATTAGATAGTTAATATTTTTCATCAACTAGTAGGCGTCTCTATTTTTGCCACAAAATGTGTCTCCTCACGGGAATCTTTTCCCTGAAGAATTTCCTCACCTCGGAACGTTTATCTAGGGGCATTCGCCTCACCTCAATCTCTTTACAGAAAATTTCTCTCACCTCACCTCAATATTTTTCTGAAAAATTTCCTCGTCTCAGTCTCCCTTTCTGCAAGTTTTCCTCACCTCACCTCAATCTGTTTCATCTGGGACTTCACCTCACAGTAACTTGCACCCTGTCACCAAGTGCTACACTAGCTTAACTTGCATAGGACCGCATGATGAGGAGCTCACAACGTTTGAAAACACCGTGATATCCCACTATATGAGACAGCGTCTATTGAAAAGGAATTTTCCTCAGATCACGGGCGGGTCCATCTTTAAAGTCACGTGGCCCTTGAAGGCCCATGCTTGGGGCCCATTTCAGGTTTGCTATGGTAGGTTCAGCTTATTGTACCGATTAGATAGTTAATATTTTTCATCAACTAGTACGTGTCTCTATTTTTACCACAGAATGTGTCTCCCCACGGGAATCTCTTCCCTGAAAAATTTCCTCACCTCGAAATGTTTCTCCAGGGGCATTCGCCTCACCTCAATCTCTTTACAGAAAATTTCCTCACCTCGAAATGTTTCTCAAGGGGCATTCGCCTCACCTCAATCTTTTTACAGAAAATTTCTTTCACCTCACCTCAATATTTTTCTGAAAAATTTCCTCGTCTCAGTCTCCCTTTCTGCAAGTTTTCCTCACCTCACTTCAATCTGTTTCATCTGGGACTTCCCCTCACAGTAACTTGTACCCTGTCACCAGGTGCTACACTAGCTTAACTTGCACAGGACTGCATGGTGAGGAGCTCAAAACGTTTGAAAACACCGTGATATCCCACTATACGAGACAGCGTCTATAGAAAACTCAGGAAAAGAGCTTTATCTATACGCACCTGAACTGAGGAGTGTAATGAACATGAAAGCACCGGAGACGGTTGCAAGTAGATACATCGCGTGCGATGTTGGCATCTAGTTTAGTATAAATGTTTTTCGGAATGTCCATTTATGCTACACAATAGCGACAGGTGGTTTTCGAAAATACAATTTTCAATTCGAATGTAAAGCAACAGTTAATGTGCTCACCGGCGTGTTCTGTGTATTTTTGACAATCAAGCGAAGTTAATGGCAGTTCCGCGAACACGCCTTCATTTCCAAGACGCGAAAGTGCAAGTTGTGATTAACGTCGCCTTTGTTGCATTTAAAGGTTGAGCAGCATGTGTTTTGCGCAGTACAAAGCTCGTAACTGGCGTTTTTATGTCGCAAGATCATGACAAGCGTTTGGTCTCAGTATTCAGTTTGTTCACCCGAGGGTTCTTTCAAGTGGAACTCCGCGAGAGAAATACCATAGATTGAGAAGTTACCCGTCAAAAAGAACTCGTTACAAGTTAAGTTACCGCGTGCTAAACGTAAGTAAGTTAATAACGAAGTTCTTCACATGAAATCTAACTCGCAGTTACTGAGTTACTGAACAAAAAGAACGAGTTACTTCCAAGTTACTTCGGACACAAAATAGCATTACGCAGGTGTGCAACACGCTTAGATTGTTTTCCTTTATGACCAACAATAGACCTCTCCCTGTTTATAAATAAATGACGTCATAGAGTTCGACGGCGACAAAATTTGGTAGATTTGAACTACGCTCGAAGCTAGAGGTGAACAAGGTCGCGCCCGAAAGCCACAGTCTTGAGGGGATTACGACATGATCCCTTGAATGGACGAGACCCTCGGTCCTACTTTTCTTTCAATGGGAGACAGCGAACAAGTGCCCGTTCGTGGAACCCAGCCGTCCTTCCGCTTTGTTTCGGTTTCAGTCTGTCTACCTATATGTCATGATGACGTTTCTCTGGTTGAGGTCTATTCGAACGCTTTGCATCTTACCCCCTGTGGGCGCACAACGGTTCAGCTTTATTTCAATGGCAGCAGTTCTTACTTCCTGAATAAAATACTGACACTCATTGAATATCACGTTTTATGGCAAAATATGCCATGAAGGAACCGGAGAGAAAGCAAGAAAATGTGTGGACGTGAGTGAAAACCGAGTTAAAAGTAACTTGGAACGTAACTTAAGTTACTTTGGCAAAGTTCCCAAAAAAAGGAACGAGTTCCTCTGAAAGTTACCACGGCGCAAAAGTACCGAGTTACGTTACAAGTTACCAAAAAAAGGAACTTAGTCACAGTAACGAGTTACTTATAACGAGTTACCTCGAACTCTGAGAAATACGTCCTAGGTAGTGGTAACCCTTCGACAGACAGGAATGTCTGTACTATGTACCTCCAAGGGCACTCCGACGCGAGCTGGTTGGATATACCTTCCTCCAAAAATGCGCAAACTTTACTCAAAGAGAAACCCCGGTGCGAGCTGGTAGGATATTATCGTGAACTGACACGTAGCGTGAAAAACCGGGACAATCAGACGCAAGCTGAATTAATTTTTATAGCTAAATGTGTTTTTTTTTATAGTGGTACACTCTTAGAAATGAAGTTCACCGCATAGCACGCTCCTAGCCAACCATAATTTCGAATGATATCGTTATCTTCCCTGATTTGCTGAAAACGGGAGGCGTACGCCTTTTTTGTGACAATTATGAACAGCATAAGTGTCACACAATAGGCTCCGCCCCACGTTTTCAACAAATCAGGGACGAGAACGTTGTCATTCGGAATGATGGTTGGCTATGAGCGTGCTATGCGGTGAAGTTCATTTCTAAGAGTGTAGTCGTAAAAATCTCGATATAACAACAACCTTATTACGGGATGCTGACTGGTGAGTTTCATTCCCGATACTCTACGCTGCCTCTGCTCCAGATTGGCTGTAACGACTTGTTCGTTGGGCCGCTCTTCTTGGCCCCGTCTTGCACCCCAACCAGTTGGGCTGTCACTGCCGGTCTCCTCGGTTTTCTCCGAGTCTCAGGACTCGTGAACTGCATGTAATGTTGTTGTGCTAATGTTTATGCTCTTCTTTCTTTCTTTCTTTTCCTTTCTTTTTGTTTCTCTACCCTTTTCCTTTGTTTCCTTCCTTTTTTTTATTCCCCCGTTCTTCTTTTTTCTTTCCTTCCTTTTATTTTTCGTTTTCCCCTTCCCCCCTTTTCCTTTTTCTCTTCGGAATAGCAAGCCGGGTCTTTGCCTGGCTAACCTTTCCTTTCTTTTTTCTTAATAAACATATCCCCCCCTCCCCGCCCTTTACCAGTCAAGTTAGCGGACGGTGGAATGAGCCGTTCCTGCCGTTTGGGTGATTTCTTTAAAGGGACTATGAAATTTCCCGAACCCCCATACTTTTTTTCGATGGAAACTGTTCTTCCCGCAGAGAAACTAATATGCCACAAATTTTTCCGGACGAAATCGCTCCACTCTGCGAGGAGCGCGCGCTGGAAATGTCTCTTCCGCGTTCCTCCTCTCCCGCGCATATTTCCCTGTCGATGGTGTAACTGTACGGACCGCTCTTCGGTTCCCCGTTACGTCACCGGTGTTGCACAATGGCAAGTAATGCCGCGAGCTCGCTGTGGCTGCCGCCACTGCCGAAATCTGCCGATCGCGCGAAAGCTGCTGTCATGGAGATTTCCACTCCCGATGAACGCATACGCGGGATCCTACGGATCAGCAACACGTCACGATGACGTGTTGCTGAGCCGGCCGTGGTCGCGTCAAGTTACCCGTTGTGTCTCCGCTCGGCAGCTCGTCACGGCGCGGCGCCAGCTGTCCTCCCTTCGCCGCTCCGTTTAAATTCGCTCCCGCGAAATCCGCTCGCGCGACGAAAGTAAAATTTCGGTTCTAGACTCAGAAAAATGTCTTCTTTCGAACGAAACGAAGAAAAAAATCGTTTCATAGTCCCTTTAAGTATCGTCATTCTGTTGTAGTCCCACATATCCGCTCCAGGTCTCTTGACCCCTAACGTGATATTTTTTTTTTTTTTCATTCCTTCTGGCGTGAGCATCCTTAAATTCAGCGACTATACACCTGAGATTTGCTCATACGCCTCATAAGAATAACACGGTGATCAAATGTAACTGCCCGCGTTGCTCCATCTGTGGCACACTAGCTGACATTTAGCACGTTCCCCTGTCACTGAGTTCCCCATAAACGGACAAGCTTGTGACTGCGCTTAACAACGAGCAAGATCATCGCCGGTACGTTAATTCTGGGAACTCTGGGGCCAACCAATCATCCCAGCGCTTGGTCATCTGGGCCCCGATTACGCTTCCTCAGGGATATGCGATTGGTTTAAGGGGGAATCACTTCTTCAGAAATCGATGAGTAATTTTCGTTCGCACAACACACATGAACGCTCTCAACTATCATCATAAGATTTGTACTGGCGTGTTCCCTTAGCTTTTCTCCAGTCAATGACGTATTTCTTTTAGAGGACAACGTTGATCCGTTGATTTTTAATAAATTAAAGTTTGGTGCGTCTCGAGCATGTGGCTGCCATCTCGATAGAGTGCCGCACACTAAAACATTTGCGAATTCGGGCTCAATACAAATCAACCAATAGTCCTGGAATTCGACAAAATGTGTCATTGACGAGGGCAAGGCAAGGACAACATGCCCCAGACAGAACACCATCTCCTACGGACGTCCGAAATAGATCCCAATGTCCATATCCGAAAACTGACCTCCGCAGGACTCTCCTCGGATATTTATGGAGGGATATCCGTAGCCGTATATCCGCAGGAGGTCCTGTTGCGGCTGTTTCACGGATTGTCCGAATCAGCTCCGTGATGGGATGCTGTACGGATCATGTATTTGAAGAGAGAGAGAAACGCGGGACGATGTAGCACTGCAGAAATTCGACTTTCCGTGAACCAACTCACTTTCTCAAACTACATGAGTAAGAAACAGAGACATTACCTCTACGCCGAAGTAATACGCCAAACAATTTCTCATTTCACGGTTGTTTGTGCACGTAATCCAATTATACTTAGACAGCTCACCCTTCATTTCGACTGCCAGGCGAACGAGGCTTTCGAATGTGTAGAAGCCCGCGAGAACACCAATGTACAGTGTCTGTCCCCTGTTTGGAGAGAATGCAACCTTATTTCCAAAGCATTTCGGCTGAGTGGCCCAATCTCTTGTTGCTGTTTCTTCTTCTTTGCTTTTTTTTTTTTTTTTTGAGAGAGCCCGCGCCGATTTTCCCTCATGGGAAGCAAAACGGAGCAACAGAAAGTGAAACGAGCGGCGACGGCGGCAGATGTAAAAAAAAAAAAAAAAGAAATGGCGGAAACACGCTTTATATTTTACTACAAAGCGTATACTGACTTCCGAAAAATAAAAAAGTAACACGCGCTCCAGATACATGCTACATCCCAGAGAGTTCCTGTTTATGTTCGTATGCCCTGGTTATGTCCGCAAAGTGGATGTTCGTAGGAAGTTCGAAGCCCGCCCAAGTGGATCACCGTAGTATCTCCGCTGGAGGAATTTCAGTATTCTGCGGATAAGTATATCCGATGGACATCCGTAGGACAGAATTTTCTGACTGGGGCCAGTACTTCTGCTTTGACGATATTTTACGCCATTTCTGAGCACTGTGCGAACAAACGTTCTCTGTTGTCTTGCGCAGAAGTGATTCGCCCTTAAAGTAGCACAGAAGTCATTTTTAACACCCAGTTTTCTTCCTATAAAACTGTTAAGTAGGCCAGTAAGATGCACCATGCGAAGTAATTTACACCACAGAGTCATAATTATCGCAGAAATTGAATTTAAAATACGCCGCAAAAAGCGACCGTGCGCAACGGTGGTGAAGAGCAGTACCAGCCTGTGATCTGCCTGGAACCTCGCGCTGACGCTATAAGGAGAACGCTCGCTGATTGGCCTAGAGAAATGTCTGCTACTCGGCTGTCGTCTGCTACTCGGCTGTTCGGGGTTCTGATAAAGCCTTTCTCCTTGCTCGGTAATGCTTCGGCTGCTCCTTCTATCCCCAATTCTCCGTGAAAACTGGCAAAACAGGTTTACGGCGACAAAGGGACAAGGCGCTGACCCCCACTGACCGACAAACCAGAACGAGTCTCCTTATGCCGTCATCGGTGACGTGCCATCATACCTCCTCATCCTCGTTATAGCTGGAGTGGTGAGTTAAGGGTGAAGGCGCGGAGCTATGTTTATGCGAGTTTTTTTCTGGGAAACAAATTGCACACATCAAAACCTTTCGCGCTATTCGGTATAATGACACACACACTTTCATCAGGCATCTTAATCTGAATTTTTTTTGGATGGCCCTCTGTACTCCTTTAAAGGTACCATAAAGCAGTCGAGGTGCATCCTCATGTTTGGTGTGCCCTAAATTGTGTACGTCCTCGGGAGTAAAATGCCGCAATATTTTATCACACAGACGTTATAGCTCCCGAAAAAATGCAAAGTTAAATCTACTGGCAACAGTGTGGCGAAGCAGGCCGACGAAACGCCAACTCCGCCAAGTACGGCGGCGAAAATGTCTCATGCGCACGACTCTGGGCCAAACAGAGCGACGTACGATAGCAGCGCCACAATGCTGAAACAAGGCCCAGGTATAGACGTCTAGCTACTGAGTGCAAGATTCAGCTTGTGTTTATTTTCTTTCACACAAATTACACTTTCTCAAAAGGTAGTATTTGCAAATCCCAACAGGAAAGCCATCTGTTTATCGGCCTCCTTATTTACAGGGTTGCTCGACAAATTGAGGACTTCTTCCCACCAGGCGTCGCCCCGACATTCTTGACTGCGTTTTTGTTTACCAATTAAAAATACTTCGAATAAACTCGCGCGCATATTACTCGTTGTGCTGAACCTTTGAGTCTATAGCACTCTCACGTGATGCTGATTGCATAGGTTCGACCTCGACTGCTTTATTGTACGTTTAAAGCTCTTTCGCTTAGTTTCAGTGATATCAGTGAGGCGCTGCATTTCCGCGGAAGTGTGCGCTGCAAGCTTCTGCCTCCAAACACTCATGAACGCGATGTAGTAAGTGTTGGCCACTAACTACTTCTACAGTAGTTTAACTATAACTACTAACTACTTTGTGATTGAGTAGTTTAACTAGTAGATCAACTACTTTTCAGGGGAGCAGTTAAAACTACTTTTTTAACTACTGCAATGTAGTTTAACTACATCTATAACTACTTAACGTTGTCCACCAACACCAATCCCATGTAGTCTTCTTGGGCACCTAAATATGAATCACGAGCAATAATAAACTTTGACTCAAGCCATTGCTACGGTCGTCAAATACAAAGCTTGCAGCGGGATTCCTTCTGTGCCTACGCGATAAACTAAGTCGCAGAATTATTTCGCAGCAAATGAGGCTTCACTAGACAAGCATTAAAAGTGAAGATTTAGTACACATGCACGACACAATTGCTCTGCACCTCCGTTCTCATCAAACAAGTAGCTCAAGGTAAAGGTCGGAAGCACAATCATGCCGTAAAGCTTGCGGCAAAATCGGAAGTAGTTGGCGCCTTCAGTAACCTAACTACTGTAGTTAACTACGTAAAATTGTAGTTTAACTAGTAGTTGCCACTACATTTCTGCAAGTAGTTGATAACTACTTTTTAACTAGAATCAGGTAGTTTAACTAGTATAGTTTAACTACATGTAGTTAACCACTGGCCATCACTGGTAGTACCTCACCATCGTTTACAGGCTGCTTTACACGATTCCCGTCGAGAGACAAAAGTACGATGCCCTCGTGAGGTTCGAACGTCTTCTACCCTACAGCGTACCCGGGTGACAGACTACAATTACCGTGAAGACGTCCCTATCAGATCGAATGTATATCCGACCAACCCACACGGATTCGTACGGAAGCTGGAAAAGATCTCTTATCAGTTTAATGCTCGGCCGTCGACGACGCGGAACAATTCGCGCCGGCCAAAAAAACCGGTTGCGAGAAAAAAAAAGAGACCGAAAAATTTCGGCGTCGTTTCGCCCAACTGGACAAATCGTAGCCACGTAGGTTGTTCTTGATGAAGAAGGCTGTCACATTAAATGAAATAATAGCGCCTGATGGGTCTAAACGTCGGCGGCGGCGGTGTGGTTATCGCGCTTATTACGGATAATATCTCGGGTGAAATTTATCGGGGAATGGCTCGCGAGAAGGCGTTGCGATAGTGATTTATATTCGGGAGACTACGCGGAAGACAAAGCAGGATTATGGCTGATCGAAGATCGATTTCAGAGAGTAATTTTGCCATAATTAAAGTCGATAAAGCCCTCAGTGCGCGGATAAAGACGAAGGATGTACACAAAGACGACGACGACACAACACTGAAATGCCAACCAAAGATTATCCCATTGGTAGAAGAAGAAGAAGAAGAAGAAGAATTTTATTCCGCGCAAACTGGGCGCATAAATACACTCGAAAAATACCCTCTCCCAGCCTCTCCTCGTATGGGTCTTCCTGATTACGGCTAATCACACCCTTCTTTTTTAGCTTTAACTCGCCAACATGAACGTTGTTATTCTATTTTGTTTCGTTTTGGATTTGGTATGGTTTTATTTTTATTGTTTTTTTATTTTTGTATTTGCCATTTGTAGACTTTGGACTATGTGTAATGTAGGTGCGCGTCCTCAGTTGGCGCTGTTCAACTGTATAGGTTGAAAGGACAGTTTCGAGCTACGCACTGATTTTGAAATTCGTGTATTAGAGCAAAGAATCAGAGCCCGGTCCACCACCCAGTAACCATAGGTTATGGATTTCGTTCAATGAAGAACAAGGAAGTTTTTTGTCTGCGACATGTTCCGCAAGGAATAAAATGAGCTCCTGCGAAAGAACGACAGTCGCTTGTGCCCTGCAGCCCCCCTCCCCCATACCAAGACATCTCATACCGGGACATCTCATACCAAGTCAACTCGTACCACGACAATTCATACCGGGAGAACTGATGCCAAGACATGTCATAGCGGGACAACTCATACGGGGACAAATTATACCAACACATGGCAGCGCCCTCTCAAGGAGATGCCTTGTCTTTTCAAGCTGAATTGCCATTCAGAATATTCTAAACTGATATAAGTGACGTAAACAACACAAGCACACTTGCACCACCCTTGCACCTGGCTGCCTCTACACAATGCTTTCCGAATGGGATTTCGAAACTGATGGTAAAAAAAATAGGAATAAAGTGTAAATCTTGTTGAACGAAGACCTCACTGTGAAATTGCACGCGAATACATCGTCACAGAAATTAAAAAAAAACATCCAACGTCTGGAGAAACGTGCCAATCTTGAAAGAAACGATGAAAGATGAAAGTCACTGATAAGGTTAGCCAGCTGTAGGACCCGAACCCACATCTTCTGGATTACCGGTAATCCAGAAGATGTGGGTTCGAGTCCTACAGCTGGCTAACCTTTTCAGTGACTTTCATCTTTCATCGTTAATTTCTTAGGCAACTTGAGGCCTTGTATGTGATTGTCCCTTCTATGTTGTTCCAGCCTCAGAACATCAGTTCTCTCGTGCCCATCTTGCCTGTCTCAAGCGAGCCTCTCTTGCGGATGATGGGGACCATGCGTATGATTAGGACGATGCCCAGAAAAAGAACGGTCTCTGTTCGAAATATCAGCGGCTCTCGTCCTGGTGCAGCTTATTTTCAGATAATGATTCAGGTCTTTCATCGGCAGTGCCCAGAGCCGATATTGCTCCCGGTAATTTGGTTGACGAGTCTCACAGTGAGAACGGAAATTCTACGTTGTCCAAAAAGTTTAGTACTTACGCACCGACCATTTCACAACCGTCGTGCCGCTAGCCCAAGGCGGTAACCGCGGTAAAAACTCTTATATCATTTCTTTTTTGAGGTAATCTTTAGCGTTATCGTATCTGCAGATGCTAGAAAACTGATGTATAGGTTGAGACAATATTTTCCGCCCACACGTGCTTATTTGTACGGTTAAAACGGCCGCACACCAGCTCCACGCCGAGACTGCACTCTTAAAAAAAAAAGGGTGTACTTTAGCTCCTTTTTTTGCCGCATATATAGCACCCTTTTGGAGCGTACAATTACTCTCAAAAGGGTGTCCCCTCACTCCCTCAAGGGAGTAGCATAACACCTTTCTCCCTACTGGAGAGTAATATTACTCCCCGGCAGCTCCAAAAGGGTGTTATATATGTGGCAGGAAAAAGGAGTGAAAGTACACAATTTTTTTTTAAGAGTGTGGGAGGTGATACGGGTTCAAATCCTGTCACCAGCTGTGCTGTCTCAGGTTTTCCCCGGGTTTTCCGAAGACTTTTTTTCCAGACGAATGTGTGCACAGCTTCCCCTGAAGTCAGTCCAGGACGCATACTAACCCCCCTGTCCCCTATACTCCTTCCTGTTGTCCTCTCTCCATCTGTCTACGTCTGTACGCCGCTCATGGCCACAGTTGCTTCGCGGCGCAAACAAGAAAATTTAAAAGAATTGAAAATAAAAGCGGAACTTAAAAGAAAACGAAAAGGAATACGAGACTCAGTTAAAAACATAATGTTACGAGAGGCTGCAGTCAGAAAAATGCATCTACATATAGTCTCCGCTAGCAGGCCAGGATTTCGTGAGACATCAAACAACCATCCTCTCGACGTATCACTTAGAGGTGTTTCGACACAGACAGACGCGAGCGGCTGTATCTCCTTCCGCGCTGTCGAGTACGGTCGTTGCTTCTGCGTATAGTTTGTTTCCATTCTCTTCGTTCACAGCCCTGAAAGGTTCCGCATTATTTTCACTGCGAAAATCAGCCCGCCTAATTACGGCGGTAGCCACGCAAGCTGCGGTTCCACTTGAGGATGCACAGAACGGGCGGCGTGGTATCACGTCGGATACTTCCAAGATCGCCACTGGCGGCGCTGTCGCGACGAAGCAGCGCGACATCTTTAGGTGTCGCACCGTGCCTATGGTGGGACACGTGCTTCAATGGTATGCCAGTAACCGAAAGCTGGAAGGGCTGCACGTTCCGCCTCGTGAATCGGAGTATTACTGTCTTTTTCTTCGAGATGTCCAAGCCCGCTAGTGACATGTACTGCTGGATAGCGGAGCGACTAGAGCGAGTTGGACGCGTCGCTAGAGGGAAATAGCCACTTTCCTGCCGACGCAACTCGGAAGACCATTCATAACAACGTTACATGAGGTGGGGCTCAGAACGCTCCCCTGGGGGCACACCATGAGTCAACGTCACAAGGTCTGTATCACCTTGGCTTGTGCGGACGAACAGTTCGCGTCCATGGAGGAAATCAGTCAGCCATGAGAGTGCTCTAGGCCGGCATCGAGAAAACCATGAAGGACAGAAGCGTGACTTGCAGTGGCGTACGCCCGCCTAAAGTAGCACAGAAGTCATTTTTAACACCCTGTTTCCTTTCTATAAAACTGTTAAGTAGGCCAGTAAGATGCACCATGCGAAGTAATTCACACCACAGAGTCATAATTATCGCGGAAATTGAATTTAAAATACGCCGCAAAAAGCGACCGTGCGCAACGGTGGTGAAGACCAGTACCAGCCTGTGATCCGCCTGGAACCTCGCGCTGACGCTATAAGGAGAACGCACGCTGATTGGTCTAGAGAAATGTTGTCTGCTACTCCGCTGTTCGGGGTTCTGACAAAGCCTTTCTCCTGACTCGGTAATGATTCGGCCGCTCCTTCTATCCCCAATTCTCCGGGAGAACTGGCAAAACTGGTTTACGGCGGCAAAGGGACAAGGCAGCTGACCCCCACCAACCGGCGAACCAGAACGAGTTGTCCTTATAACGTCATCGGTGACGTGGCATCATACCTTCTCACCCTCGCTATACCTGGAGTGGCGAGTTAAGGGTGAAAGCGCGGAGCCACGATTATGTGAGCTTTTTTTTTTTTTCTGGGAAACAAATTGCGCACATCAAAACCTTTCGCGCTATTCGGTAAAATGACACACACTTTCATCAGACGTCTTAATCTGATATTTTTTATGGCCCTTTGTACTCCTGTAACATCGAGAAAGGCTGCCAGCACTGCCTTCTTGCGCACCTTTGCCTCTTCCACAGACGTGATTACATCCAGAACTGAATCTACTGCTCATCTGTGCTGACGAAAACCCGCCATTTCTCGCGGGAAGAATCAGCAATGTTTGAGCGACCACCCCAGTCTGACGAGTACCATGCGCTCCACTACCTTGCAAAGGCAGCTTGTCAGTCTCGCTGGTCTAAAGGAGGACAGCTGCGATAGCGATCTACCTGGCTTCAACGGCGGAATAACACGTACGCGCACCCAACTGTCTGGTACTCTCCCTGACCTCCGTGACTTATTAAATGCCTACAGTACATATTTCATGCATTTCTGGTCGAGCTTGCGGAGAGCCCTATAGGTGACGTTATCCCGGACCTGGAGAGGAACGGACCCGAGACAGAAGTAGTGCAACTCTGAACCCTGCCCTCGAGAAGTCCACATCCAGGTCCTCGTTACTGACCGTGGGCGCAGCTTGAATTCGTTCGACTAAGGTTGTCACATGGGCGGAAAAACACAAAATACTTGCAGCCTTCGAAAAACGGCAATGGTGTTGCAAAAAGCCTGAGCCACCTCAGCTTCGGACTACGAAGAGGGTGACATCGGCGATAACGCCACATTCATCATCATCATCCGGTCGTCTTTGCCGGCTGTCTCCAGTGGCTCCAGTGGCACTTTCCGTTGTGGAGTTCCAAGTTTGAAGGCGGGCTTATTAAATGTGCACGTTGCGTGCATCGTTTTTGTATCTGGTTGATGTGAGCTCGAGAGAAGGTAACACCAGAACATGCTCGACAATTTTGTTGAGCATGTTCAGAATCGGCGTTCTCTGAGGAGGAGAGCGATTGAAGAGTGCCGACACCTACATTTTACTTCTGAAATAAAGTTCCGTTGTTTGACAAAGTATCGTGGTGATAGGTGTCCCGGGTGGCATCTAAAAAGAAAGACGACGATCGCGCGCCAAAAGTTACGGCGCTTTGGAGAACGATCGTCTTTGTGCAGGACATTTTCGCAGACAGAGATCAGGCAATGCATCCAAACTTTTTTTTTTTGTAATAATACGTCCCGTGTAGCACGTACAGAAAAAAAATATCTCTCTCGTTTTATTGGGCTCTCTGCCAACACGCATTTCCGAACTCTATAAAATTGTCGAGGTGCCCGTTCAGGGGTAATGCAGTGAGTGAGAATTTCATATGTTGAATTCCAATGGCAGAGTCGGAGCAAGTGGCAGGCTCCGCAGTGGAGCGGCTTGATCTGGCCTAGAGCAAGTGATCCGAATCTGCGACTGGACTTCCGCACAACTTGGAGTTAGCGCTGGGTAACCTCCCTTGGTGGATGGCGGCCAGAGACGGAGGAAGAAGAAGAAGCGGATGCTCATGTTCCATTATAACGCCATGTTTTGCAACATCAAGGTCCTCCTAATCTCCTAACGTTGCCCTGGTAATGTCTGATTCTCGCTTCCTTCATGAAACAAAATCGCCAACGTACGACGCGAAATGCTAGTCACGGCGAAGACGCGTTGCAAAGCAGCCATGTTGGCGGAATAGAGACAGGAAATAGGAAGCACGAGCGACAAGTGACACGTCACGTAGAGTTCCGGTTGAATCTGCCTATTTTGGCGGAGCAGTCTGGGTTGCTCCCTGGAGCGACCTTGGCTCGAATGCCGCTCCGAAGCTCCCATTGGAAGACTCCAGAACTGTTCTCAATCTGCCATTCGAACAGACTTGCTCTCGGCGGAGCAACAAAACTTGCTCCGGAGGCGCTCCGAATCTGCCATTGGAATTCAACAATAGCTTCGGTGGATGCTCCATGTTGTTATTAGCTGTTCCTAAGGGTTGGTGGCATTGATTACAAGTCTGTCAGCGTACTTGGGAACGGTTGAGCTCACAGACATCCGATTTGTATCAATTTTCACAATTTCCACAACTTTGTGGCAATTTCTAAACGGAGTGTTGCAGCGACCTCGCGGTTGCAGTTTTACACTTTTATGACTTGTTGAAGCTTCGTCAATGCATAAAAAATTATTTGACACTGCGTTCTATTCGCGCCAGTTACAGGGTTAAGGGTAAAAGGTGCGTGTATACTGAAGGCACTGTACGGGATGCGATTTCGGCTGACGCCCTGAATACGCTATGCGAGCAACACGATCGAGTGTCGTACGTCCCGTTCCGTGGAGGAAGATGAAGACCTTTGTGTACATGTTGATTGAAAGTGATGAGGATTGTGTTCTCAGCAGTCCCTCCAGGAAGCCACCCGTCGCCGAGGAGACACAGGAAACTTATTCGTCGACGTCAGAGAGTGCTGAACAACAACTTGATTGTGAGATGAGGAATGAATGCTGGTCCGTGGGGGGTTCCCTTGAACTTCTT
This sequence comes from Ornithodoros turicata, assembly GCF_037126465.1. Classification (NCBI taxonomy): domain Eukaryota; kingdom Metazoa; phylum Arthropoda; class Arachnida; order Ixodida; family Argasidae; genus Ornithodoros; species Ornithodoros turicata. Next base: position 147,799,693 of record NC_088202.1, on the reverse strand, counting down.
GCCGCAAGCCATATCTACGCAGGCTTGTCAAAAGGTGACGACGATCCGCAGAACTGCCTCCAGCGCTTACGGTCAACCGCCGCCAGCTCTTTAGTGGCTGCCTTGCTCGCGCGGCAGGTTTCTTGAATGTCTTTGAGCAACCCAGTCCGACGAGTTCTGCGCTCCGCATTGGACTGTATGCCCGCAGCTGCTCAACCCTAGGGTTTTCGACGAAATGCCCAGTGACGACATTAACATCCTTGCTTGATGAACCAAGGGCCTCCTCGATGCATTTGTGTAACTCACTCCTGAGTGAGTTACACGAAGTTACCCTCACTGAGTGAGTTACATTTGTTTCGCCTTCTTTGTGATAAGACGGTCGTTTTGTTTTCTTTGTTATGAGGCTGTTGTCACCAGAATCGAGGTCAAACCGCGGGAGAGAAAGGTAAAACAAGAGGCGGGAACACGTCTTCCTCTCCCCGCACCTTCCGTGCGCTTTTCTTTACGACAAGAAAGCAGGAGGGGATAAAGCGAATTTTTTACTAATTTTTCCGACCATTTCTGTTGCGATACTGTGCATAGTTTTTGCTGGGGCCGGGGCTATCCGTGGAGGACTTCCTATTGAGGTTCGTGAGTTAGGGAGGTTCGCTTGGCACTTTACAAAGTATAATTGAAGAAGATAAATATCCCGCAATTAAATATTGTCCAAAGTCTTTCTAAATGGCGGCAAAGGTTCCTCGAAGGTAATTGCCGAAAGTCCCACAATCATCCGGCGAGTACGTTCCCAGTTAGAATTTTTAATCGCTTTAGGTGAAACAGGCTGTATATGGATGTGCAGGTGTTGGATACAGTCCTACACGGCATCGTGGGAATAGCTGGAAAAAAAATATCCCGATACTGTCCCGGCATTGTAAAAACGACCCGGGATTCCGAATCCTAATCCTATAATCTCTGAGACAGGGAAGCCCCTCGTGCGCGCATTGAATCCACAGGTCACAGTAAAACCCTCGCGGGGCATTGTTTTGGTAGGCGTCACCATTCCGCAAGTCGGCTTCACCTCATTACCGAAACGGATTTGGGGAGGCAAGGCAAGCTGCCAACGTCGCACTAAACTAACCTAACACATAATTAACTGTTCAAACTAACCAAGTTTGTGATGTCTTAGGTTAGTTTAGTGATAGGTTAGGTTAGGTTGGTGTGACTGTGGCAGCTTGCCTCATCCCCCAAATCCGTTTCGATGGGGTGGGGCGGAGGCTAGCTGCACCAGTCGCACTAACCTAACCTAACCTAACCTAACACTAAACTAACCAGTGTACGATGTGTTAGGTTAGATTAGTGATAGGTTAGGTTAGGTTAGTGCGGCTCTAGCAGCTTGCCTTGCCGCCCCAGATCCGTTTCGGTAATGAGGTGAAGCCAACTTGCGGAATGGTGACGCCTACCAAAACAATGCCCCCTCGCGGTGTACTTCGTCAGAATAGAGCATCAGCTACTCACCCGGTGTTTCTAAGCTGTACGTCATACGTAGAGATGCAAAATTTCCGGAAATTTTGAATCGTTCGAAAAAAAAAAAAAAACGTTTTTCTTTTTTTTTTTTTTTTTAGAGAGACTGGCAAAAATGGAAACAAACTCATTTACTGCTGAGTCGAAATATTGCCGGCCAAGCCACACAGCATACAATGAGCTAGAAACTTTAGTAGTGTTCACCCTCTAGGCATAAATGCAGAGCAGAGCATCCCATGAGACTGCTGTCTACTCAGCGATAGGTAAGTATTAGAGAACAACCCGTCCATTCCAACCAGAACTCCGACATTATGTGAACGCGATGGCGATCGCTCGGAGCAGCCAGACGGAGCTCTAAGTTGGTGGTTGATGGCAGATTAGAGGCACCTAAGGCACAGTTGGCGGGTTGGAACGCATCGAAGGCACGAAAATTCACATTTTTGAATTTTGTCGCCTGAAAATTCTGGACAATTTTTCCGGAGACGAGGAAAAAACCCGAAAAATACTCTTTTTTTTTTTTCAAAATTTCCGGTTTTATTCCGGGGCTTCGCATCTCTAATCTTGCAGGTAATCTTCAGGGTAATCAATATACGTCACAAGGTCCGTCAAACAATGAGGCGTGACCCAGCCGAGCGTGGTGTAGAAATATCTCCGATATACGCCGTTGTCCGCTCACGACCCCGTATGACGTAACACGTTCGAATACGACCACGCACAGAAGAATACGGTACGAGTCTCACGACGTGACGTTTACATTCTGCTCGAACGGTTTCGCGATTATTAATCGACCGGTCTTATTTCCGGGAAAAAAGCGTTCACTTGATCGATTATAGCCGAAGAGCGACACCTCGACGTCGGTCTTTTCTATTTATTTTACTTTTACCTTGTAGAGGAGGATGGTCTTCCTCTACATGAGCCCCGACCGGCGATGATGGTATGCCACGGAGAGGCGATGACGGTGGCCTATCTCCATGGCCGCGCCGGTGGAACTGAGGCAGGTGCTTCAGGCGCGTGGCCATCTTCGTCATTGTCCACGGCCCGCTACAGGGCTCCCCCCTCAGACGCGGAGCGGCGATAAGAAAGATGGAAATATCACGTCTATACCGTCTATACAGGGAAAGCAATCAGGTTACGAGTCTAACGCTCTACATGTGCAAGTGTCCAGCGTTAACCACGACGAGGTCTCCAATGCGCTGCAGTCTTTCTGGGAGTTAGAGCACCTTGGTATTGTTGACAGTGGAGAGTCGGAGGGCAAGAAGCATGAAGTTTTCCAGAGGTTTCAGGACACAACCAGATTTGAAGATGGTCGTTATACAGTGCGCCTGCCGTGGAATGAAGACCTCGTCTCACGACTGGGAAACAACAAGGCTGTAGCGGAGCAGCGTTTACGCAGCGCCACCCGTACTCTTTTGAGAGATCAAGAGGTCATGAACGAATACGATCAGGTGATACGACAGTATCTCATTAACGGTCATGCCGAGCGTATTGATGCAGCATCACCAACACCTGTTGCTGCCCCGGAATATTACATGCCACATCATGCAGTTATCAGACGCGAGAGGGAGACTACGAAGGTTAGAATTGTATTCGACGCCTCATCGAGTGCTCCGGGTTTTCTATCCCTGAACCAAGTTCTGCACGCCGGTCCAAACTTGAACTCTGACATCCTTTCTCTGCTCTTAAGGTTTCGAATGCATCGCATAGGCATGGTGGCAGACATCGAGAAAGCTTTCTTGCAGATTGCACTTCACAAACAGGATACAGACGCTCTGCGCTTCTTATGGTACACTTCGACGCCGATCGCAGGACAGCCTCTACCGTCTATTGAGACATGGCGCATGACACGAGTGCCATTCGGAGCACGATCTAGTCCGTTCCTGCTGTCCGCGACCATTCAGCAGCATTTACAGCAAGTCGAGAAGGATTACTTGCAGACTGCTACGCTCTTGGAGCAATCCTTTTACGTGGACGATTTAGTGGTCAGTGTCAGCACCTCAGGAAATGCCAGGACACTTCATGAGGAAACTCTGAGCATATTCGAAGCGGCCGGCATGAAGATAAAGAAGTGGGTCACTAACGACGAGGCACTTCTACGAGAGATGTTTAAAAAGGGGAACTCTACAACGGAGACTACACAGAATCAGACTAAGAAGGCTTTGGGGGTCATATGGGATCTTCAACATGATCAGTTACGATGTTCAGTTGCGTCTGTCCTGGACTCCATGACGGAAAAGGAGAGTGTCAAGAGACATGTACTGCAGACCATTTCCAGGATTTACGACCCATTTGGCCTGTTAGGACCCTTCACTATTTCGGGCAAGATCATGCTCCAGAAGATTTGGGAGGCAGGATTGCAATGGAATGATCAGTTACCTTCAGACATCGATGCAGAGTGGAGAGAGTGGTGCAAAGGAGTCGTGGAACTGCAGCACATATCTGTTCCTAGGGAGATAGCGAGCAACTCATTCGTCGACAGGCTGCGCAAGTTGCATATTTTCGCAGACGCCAGCCCAAGGGCATATGGTGCGGTAGTCTACCTCGAGCATTTGTCCGACGACGGTTCTCGCGGCATGGCATTTCTACTTAGCAAAAGCAGAGTCTCACCTCTCAAGCGCCAGACACTTCCGAGGCTTGAACTCACAGCAGCTCTTCTTGCTGCCAGATTATATCGCTTTGTATCCACTGCTTTGCAGACAGAGTTCGATTATGTATGTTGGACAGATTCCTTAATCACCTTGCATTGGATCAAGGGATCGGCATCCAGATGGAAGACCTACGTGGCAAACCGGGTGCGCCAGATACATGAGCTGACTTCTCCTGAAAGATGGCGTCATTGTCCTGGTGAAGAGAATCCGGCAGACTTTCTCACGAGAGGGATTAAGGGGCATGAGCTGCGTGACTGTGAAGTTTGGTGGAAAGGCCCACGATGGCTGAGTCAGCCAGATTTATGGCCGCACACAGCATTTCCAGATCATACTGAAGGAGACGAGGAATGCTTGGACGCGCAGGTGGCATTGGTCAGCTGCACGACACATTTACTTTCACCCGAACGTTTCAGTAGTGCCAATCGACTTCTTAGAGTCACCGCATGGATACTGCGCTACGTACACAACTCGAAGCGGTCAAACGTCAAGAAAACAGGTCCTCTCTCTACTGAAGAAATGGCGTCCTCAGAGCTGTACTGGATCAAGGCTACTCAGACAAAGCTACTTACAGAAAGGTCCTCTCATCTCGAGAACTTCCGCCATTACCAGGATAACGATGGACTACTGCGACTAGAGGGTCGTCTGCAGTGCTCTCAGCAGTCACAAGCAGCCAAGCATCCCATACTGTTGCCGCCAGCGTCAGAGGCTTGGTTCACGTTGCTTATCATACTCAGAGAGCACTTAAGGATGTCCCACGCCGGTATACAGGAAACTCTGCACCAGTTAAGAGAAGAATTCTGGGTAATCAAAGGTCGTCAGTCAGTGAAGTATGCTCTTTATCAATGTCTTTTTTGTCGACGACTGAAGACACGCCCCTGCACAGAGCAGGAGGCACCCTTACCTGCCGATAGGGTCACTCAGCAACTTGCGTTTGAAGTCGTTGGCGTAGATTTTGCGGGGCCACTTTATTACAGAACGGCCGAAGGGCAACGGAAAGCGTACGTGGCTCTTTTTACTTGCACAGTCACCAGGGCAATTCATCTTGAGCTCGTCTCCGACCAATCCTTCGGGACCTTCCTTATGGCCGTCAGACGCTTTGTAGCACGCCGAGGTTTGCCAAGGAAGGTCTATTCAGATAACTTCTTAACCTTTAAGAAAGCCGCTCGAGAGATTCCTGCCTTGCTGGCGAATCAGTTCCAAGCGGTACGTGAGTATGCCACACAAGCACGAATAACATGGGAGTTTATTGCCGAACGTGCCGCCTGGTGGGGAGGCTTCTGGGAGCGTATGGTACGCTCAGTTAAAGATGCTCTCAGAAGAACACTAGGTCGGAGTCAGCTAGACTTTCAACAGTTGCTGACCGTGTTAACAGAAGTCGAAGCGATCGTCAACTCACGGCCATTGACACAAATGTCAGAAGATCCTGGCGACACCCAAGCTTTGTCTCCGTCGCATCGGATATTGGGGAAGCGACTCACGGCGTTGCCGCCAATTAAGAGACGTCAGACAGCGTGCGTAGACGCCGAACCGTTAGAAGTGCTGCAAGTAAAGGAACGGCTCCTCACTGCATACTGGAGGCAGTGGAACAAGGACTACTTGCTACAGCTTAGATCTGCAAACCTGAGTCGACATGCAACCTCCAACAGCGTTCAACCGCATCAACTCGTACTACTGGCGGATCAGCGGCAGCCAAGGATGTTTTGGAAGCTAGCAAGGGTGCAGGAGCTTCATACTGGACGTGGTGGACTTGTACGATCGTGCACGCTCAAGACAGTCACTGGTTCCTTCATCAGAAGACCAATTCAGCTACTTCATCCTCTTGAGGTCTAGATTTGAGACGCATCGGGCGGGGGAGTGTTAAGGAAGAGGTGGATTAACAGCTGGGCTCGTGCTAATCCCCGAGCTAAGAGGGCGTGCACTATTATTCTTTTGGGTTTTGTTCAGTAAACGTTTTGCTCTGGCTCCGATCGTCTGGCTCTTCCTCTACACAAATTTAAAACTGTGGGCGTGTGGTGAAGAAAGGCAGGCAGCAAAGTAGGAAGCCACAGTTTATTGGGCAGCGCGATCAGTGGCTGCCAGAGGACTGAACTGCCTGGCACAGAATGCCAGGGAAGCGCATGTCGCGCGGCGCGTAGCGGTGGCAACTTATTCTTCGTCGGCTGCCACAAGATTGTCCACGGCCCGCTACAGGGCTCCCCCCTCAGACGCGGAGCGGCGATAAGAAAGATGGAAATATCACGTCTATACCGGAGGGAGAGAGCGAGGGCGGCCGTGGATGACGTGCACTACAGGACGAATTCGTGGGACGGCACAATACCCGTTGCGTGAAGCTCTCGATGAGCGAGGCAGATGAAGGGCGAATCGTTGGGCGTGAGAGTCGTGGCCTGGGGTGCCGCAACCGGCACGGGAGCGTGAGCTCATAGGGTCCCAGGAAATGATGCTGCGTACCCGTGAGGATTGCCGTGAAGACTGCCGAGACGCTGGCTAATGCGGGCCGTGGCGTCGGCGGCCGCGACTGCCGAAACCGGCAGGCGAGCATTTTGCTCTGTTGTCGCGGCCGGCTGCGAATGTGCGTCGAGAGGCGGAAGGGAAGTGGCGGGTAGTGAGTGTGCCGGGGTCCGTGCACAGCGCAGGGCGGTCCCCGGGATCCGTCAACCGATGGTCGGTTAGAGGAACGTATGACCAGCGACCGGTTGGAGCGTTGCATGGTCGTCCGAGTGGGTACCGTGGAGGGGGGCAGTACGTGAGCGTCGGCGCGTCAGTCGACAGGAGAAGGGCAGTCGTGATGCTGTCGTCGTGAGCCGGACGGTGAAATGCTGCACGGCTGCAGAGGTGGGCGGGCCGTGCTGGACGGTGAGGCCGCAGACGGAAAGGCGCCGGGTACGTTAACGGCGGGGTTTGCCGGCGGTGGGTCCATGTATAGAGCGCTGTGGTAGTGCTCGTCGAAGGCGTCGTCAGGAATTTGGGATAGTAACGAGCCGAATTGTATCCGAACATGGTGTTCGTTGTCCGGGTCACCAAATGTAGAGGAGGTGGAGTTCCTCTACATGAGCCCCGACCGGCGATGATGGTATGCCACGGAGAGGCGATGACGGTGGCCTATCTCCATGGCCGCGCCGGTGGAACTGAGGCAGGTGCTTCAGGCGCGTGGCCATCTTCGTCATTGTCCACGGCCCGCTACAACCTTTATTATTATAACAAAGCGGCTTAATGGAAGGTTGAATGGTTGTGCAAAAATAGTAATCAAACTTACGATGAAAGCTAAAAAGAAATCTGTTATTGTTAGCAACCACGAAGCAATCGTAGCAATATGAGCGGAGTACCAACCTGGAGAGACGACAGCAGAAAAATAAGGTTAAAATTTGGGCGGGTTGGTATGACATCTTTTAAAATGGATAAAATACCCCAGTGCGAAGGTAAAACAATGGGACGAGACGAACACAGACAAAGGGACGACGCACAGCACTGATGCTGCAACACAGTGCTGTGCGTCGTCCCTTTGTCTGTGTTCGTCTCGTCCCATTGTTTTACCTTCGCACTGGGGTATTTTATCCATTTTAAAAGACAGCAGAAAGGGTTGGTGAAAGGAGGAGGGGGGAAGGGTGTATGTTTATTAAGAAAAAAGGAACGGAAAGGTTAGCCATGCAAACAGCCGGCTTGCTATTCCGAAAAAAGGGGAAAACAAAAAGAAAGGAAGGAGAAAAAAATAGCAAAAAGGGGAATCAAAAAGAAAAGGAAGGAGAAAGAAAAAGGAAAGGGGGAATCGAAAAAGAAAACCCAAGCAGCACAATGTACTGAAAGTCGAGTGCAATAGGGGTAGCCGGTATGTGTCTTATCATTGTTCTTTAGTTTCACAAGTCTGCTCAAGGCCTTCCACCTACACGTCCACCCCTATTGCACTCGACTTTCAGTACATTGTGCTGCTTGGGAAGGAAGGAAAAAGAAAAAAGTAAAAAAAGCAGAATCGAAACAAAGGAAGGAAATAAAAAAGAAAAACTGAGAACACAAAAGGAAAGGAGGCGGTCTTCTCCTGTCCTCATGCACCGACTTAGCCACGGATATATGGTAACAATGGCAGTGAAAAAACACTTGGCGAGGCATAGGCTACTCCAGCGCTACTCCAGCGCATGGCTAAAGACTCTGCCATGAGAAGCTGTGATGTTTCTGATGTTTATAGGCTGGCGCTTTGCTGCTGACTGATGGTTATTGCGGTATTTCATGCTGGGTGCCACAACAGCTCCACTAGAGATCTTCGTTGTGAAGATAACATTCTTCTCCCGGTCAGTTGCTTCTGTCTGGATGTGATTTCCTGTAATTTCGAGACCTTCGTTCTTGTTCTGTGTGCAGTGGGACATGCGTTGATATGACATCTTGTTACGGCGAATCTGGTTGTTCACCATTTCCTAACCCCGACACGGTGAAAGGTAGAGCTTCATGCATGTCCTTTCTGGTGCTATCTGTCCAACTGTCAGAGAAGGCGTAATATTTCATCTAGGCGCGGAATTGAAATGCCTCATGAAGATATGCGTTCTCTGTGAATTCCCTTCAGACAGTAAGTATCGTGTTGAGAAGTTGCTCTCTGTGGCTTAGCAGGCGCGACATTCCTTCTTGGCGCAAAACTGCGAATCCCCGTGGACATAGGGGTTCCCTTGAACGAACGTGCCTCAAATAATAGGCATCATCAGAGTGTCATGTGGACCAGTTGCCCACTATATTTCGTCCTCACTTACTGGGTGCACTCTTAAAGGTACTGTAAAGCAGCAGGCATACAATTTTATATTGTTGGCTCACTTGACAGCCCGGGTGCTCAGTACACAAACGCCACAAATGTCGTTCAAATCCACCCTATAGTTTTTTTTATAGAAAATTAAGTTTCAATATTACGGGCAACTCTGTCTATGACCCGACACGAACTCCGCAGTTCCCGCCATGCAGGGCCGCTGACATAAACATGCAAATAACAATGGAGCGTACAGCGACATCTGTGGACTGCTACCATCACCACATCGACTTGCCGGACGTGGTGCATTTCTGCGTAAATGGCTTTCATGGTGATTCTGCTGGCAGGCTGTTACTCATTAACACGATGTACCAATGTTCTTGCGTTTTGACAGACAGAAACTACCTCTTTTCATCGAACTTTTAAAAGAAAGTTCATGAAGCCGGCTACTAAGCCTATGACTTAGCCGATAGAGGGTGGGGGCATGTAACACTGTTGCTCGACGAATAGGCGATTGTTTCCCACCAGGCGTCGCACCGCGTCCTTTCACCGCAGAGACGTATATTAAAAGGGAGTCTGGCCATTAGGAGGAGTCACAAAAAGAGGCTCGACCTGTCAATCACAGTTTCGCTCCTCTGATTGGTTTGCTCTTTACCAAGGGGGTCGCCATGACACCATACTGCCACCCAAAATGGCGACGAAAACAAACACAGTGAAGCGGGGATTTCGTGACAAAAATTTTTCACAGACTAACCTGATTTTACGCTGCAAATGTACATCTTAATATCAATTTCTCGGAAATCAGTTTCAACTTATGCTCATCCATCAATATCTAACTGAAAATAATACGTTTTGTCGGCGGTGTTAGGCCTAGTGAACACGGCGATCACAACGAAATCATAACAAAAACGGCGCTGTGCTGTACAATCTTTTAACAGCTGGATTTCATGGATATAAACATTCTTGCCTCTTATATTCCACCTATTCATGTAGATTTGTTTAAAAATCATACCGACAACAGAATGTGTCCCAGCAGGTGGTTCTGCCGGCAGCGGTACAACGACGGAAGCAGATGACAATTCCCGACGTGCCTTACGCTCCCTAGGTGGCGCTTATCGAATTTGCACTAACAATCCACTACTTTTGCAGATTGCGAGAGGTATCCATTTCAATCCCATCCAATCCACTTGCCACCCAAAATGGCGCTGCCCATGTTGGATAGGGGGGCAAATAGTGAGGATAGGCTGATTGATAGCGCCCCATATTTCAAGACTTCATTGGTCGGAAAGCTGAAAAAGTGGGTGGAGCTTCAGGTATAGGCATGACCCATTAATGGCCAGACTTCCTTTTAATATATGGCTCTGTTTCACCGCAATTTCGGTAGTGATTAAAAAATATTTAGAATTCTCCGTCGCACATAAAACTTGCACTGTGGGTTTCTTTCGGCATAAGCTTTCAAATGCCACTACCAATATTAACAGCTTGCCCGCTGCTTTACAGAACCTTTAAAATAAACCTTAACCACACAGCACGGTGAAGGCCATCCATTGCATAGTATGATAATGTTATCGCTCCTGATTTGCAGAAAGCGCGGGGCGTGCGTTTCTTTTTTTTCTGACACTTAACAGTGTGCAGAAATTTGTACACCTCCCAACAACAACAAATAAGTTAATGATAATGAATGGGGAAATTCGCCACGTAAGGTGCGGCCCACTACCCCAAGGCACAATGGGGCAGGATGAGATGTGTCCTGATGATGAGGTGATGAACGATGCTAAATAGGGTCGATAGTCAGTGGAGTCAGTAAGACATCAGAACGGGAGGCAGAACCACAGCACAGAAGAACACACACCACACGCAGGCAGATCATAGGGTAGAGAGGAGACCAGTGTCCCGGAGAAAAATCTTGAAATACTCAAGAGCTCCTGTTTTTAACCAATCAGGGGAGAGAATGGTATGTTATTCGGGATGGTGGTTAGCAGAGACCGTGCTATGCGGCGAAGTTCATTTTTAAGAGTGTAGGTTAGGTGAGCCATAGGTTATGGCGCATACGCTATAGCAACGCGGCTAGCTGTCACTCGTGCAGTAAAATTACGGAAATTTTTCTTACAGTGCACACCGACAGATAAAGAAACTGGCAAAGATGTGCATACAAATAAAACTCAGCAACAACGAAAAATTTTACGCGTCAGGCGTCTTTGTTGCGATTATCTGGGGATCGCGGTTTTTGCTGACTATACAACGACGACAAAACACGTTATTTTCACATAAATATCGACACAGGAGCATAATTTAAAAGTGATAGTTCCAAGATAGCTACAAGAGAATATGTACTCGCAGAACGACATTAACGTAACTCGCCAAAAATAAAAAAAAAATAAAAAAAAACGCAATTAAATCCGCGCAGTTTTAAGTAGGGTTTGTGGTTTTCGGCATTTATTTTCAACCCAATTCGGGGGGTGTTTATCGGCATTTATATTGGGGACTATAAATCGGATTTTTTCGGCATCTATATTCCGCCCAAAAAATAAATGCCCGAATACGGGCACCTATTTATTTCGCATGAGGAGAGCCTATTTTGCGGGCGAAGTAACAACGAACCGAAAAGAAGTGAATTGATTCATCGTTACATTAACAATGTCTTTTATTGCCTGTGCCAAACCAGCAAACAATGAGACTACCTCTTGTTGCAATAGATGCAAGCGTACATCATCATGCTCGCATCTGTCATAGCGGCTCGCTCCTTGCGATTAATAACACGCAGTTTAGAGAACGCGCGCTCAACATTAGCGTTAGAAACAGGAATAGCCAGTATGCTTAAGGCGCACTGCGATAACAAAGGCCATATGCTGGAACGGGTCGTCCAAAACTGAATAGGAGATATATCCACCTGAGGGGCAGGGCATGCAGCATATTCGAAAAACTCCCGCTTTATATCATCCATACGAGATTCATCAACACAGCTGAGGTCATCCTCCTATAAGCGCTTACGCACAACGAAACAAGGGCACAGCCCGAAGATAATGCCACGCTCGAGAAATAGTCGACAAAGGGAGATTCCAAGGGGATTTCCCTTTGCGGTTCCAGGTATGGCAGCTATCAGGATACGGGAAATTCGTATTTTTTCGGAATATTCCGAATCTGAAAAAAATCATCCGGGGGGTGTTTTCCGGCATTTTTCGGAAAATGCCGAAAACCACGAACCCTAGTTTTAAGCTAGGCCGCCATTTTCACGAAACTTTGATGTGATGACGGCCCCCGTAGAGAATAGCAACCAATGAAAAGTCCTCAAGTTTCTTTAACACCAGCATCTTTTTAGGGCCTTCTAGAGCACTTGGCTTGTCTTGGCTTCGCCCCACATAACCAGGCAACGCCGCCATTTCTCTTCCACGCCAATTGGGCCCGCTGTGTTGACGCTCAGCGACGAAACTCAATTTTTTGTAAACTCGCGCGAGATTACCTGTGCCAGACGATTCTGGACGGTACATAAACTACTGTGTGTATAGATTTACGAGCACAGACAATTACAAAGCGAAAAAGGATTTCCTAGGTAGTGACTATATCATATCAGTTACACAATAATTTGATTAAAAAACATAGACGTCACACTGTAATATTTGAATCACCAGGGCCAATGATCTATTGCAGGATTACAGGTACGAGAGATTGCCAAATATATAAATAAATGGAAGGGATATGGGGGATCACGGTCACGTGGTGGACGGTTTCGACCAATAACGATCGCGGCGGCGAGGGAAAAGGCTGGCGGTACTCTGAAACTTGTTTTTCTAGTGCTCTAGGGTCCTCGAATTGCCAGAAACCCCTTTTGCTCAGAGGCAGAGCCGTACATCAAAAGTGAGTCTGGCCGTTGCAAGGAGCCCAAAAAGACGCTTGACCGAAGCCTGCGTAATAAAAAACGGCTCTGCCGCTCTACCGGCCACTCTCACGCTCTTCAGCCAGCAACCATTCCTGCAATTCCATGTCTTCCCGACATGCCTCTCTCCGTCGAACTGACCTTGATAAAAAATGGTCCCTCGATAAAAAAAAATGGGAGAAATATAACTTTGGATAGCCTATAATAGTACGGAACGAAAGGGACGTATGAGGTATACTCGTGCACTTAAAAAAAAAAAAAAAAAGAACCTCACCGAATAGTATGCTCCTCCCCAACCATAACCTCGAATGACATAGCGTTCTCTCCCCTCATTTATTCAAAACGGGAGGCGTACGACTTTTTTGTGACACGTATGAAGTTCGTAATTGTCACAAAAAAAGGCGTACGCCTTCCTTTAAAAAAAATCAGGGAGAGACCTATGTCATTCGGGATTATGGTTTGCTAGGAGCGCGCTATCTGTGATGTTCTGTTTTATGTGTACATGCCGACCTGTACACTATTAAAGATGAACTTCACCGCATAGCACGCTCTTAGCCAACCATCATCCCGAGTGACAACGTTCTCTCCGTTGATTTGATGAAAATTGGGACGTACGCCATTTTTGTGGCATTATGCAGTTCATAATTTGCACAAAAATTGCGTCTCAACCCGTGCTCATCAAATCAACGGAGAAACCTTGTCATTCGGAATGATGGTTGACTAGGAGCGTGTAATGCGGTGAAGCTCTGTCTTTAGAGTGTTTTCCAAGTTCAAATGTGTTACGAGTAAACTTCAATATTACAGTTACAACGATACTCGTAAAATTCCAGAAAAACCATATTCAAATGCCATAAAGATGAACTGCGAACAGCCCCAAACTCTTTCCATGATAAGCTGTTGCATTCCACTTCCTCGGCACTGCTCTAATGCATCTTTCTTGCTGACGCCTCGCCAAAATCATTTGCGTAATTACTCTCCAGGTACTTTCAAGTGCCCTTGAAGTTCACGAGGTAATATTTGGCCTGAGTTGTCCGAAGTTGGCAAATTCGTTCCACAGTACACTCCTTGCTTCCCCCAAAAAAACCTGTCGCCCCTCGCGGCTTACCCAAAGTCAACACACGCACAAAAGCAGAAAATTGGAGGTGCCATATGCGGCCCTCGAAGGCAGCAACCGCCACAATAGCGTAAGTACACCGGCCGGGGCTACCATAAATCAAAAGCCATCACAACAAAAAGCCTACATCATCTCCCAGACGGCGGCGCCACATGAAGAGGCTCCCGCCAACCAATCACTGCTCGTCGAGGAGAAGGGGCGCATGCGCCCTCTATCGACAGGCACGCGAGGTCGAAGCGGCGTCCTCCGCGTCAGTTTGCAGACGTCAGTGTGACCATCGGTTTGGTGCACAGTGGTTTTGGTGTTATGTTTATCGTCTGCTTGTACACTGTGTACCTGCCATCGATGACCCAAAGGTGGGACGAAGAATCTTTTGGGATAACTCCGTGCCAGCGCGGAATTGTGTGATCGGCGACCGTGTCTGCTTTTTGTGTCGGCATGAGGGCGACCGCTCGATGTTTCGTGCGGTCCAGCCGGTTTCTTCGCTCCGTGGTTGTGTTGTGATGGCCGGCGCCGTTTGGCTAAGCAGAGAAGCTCTTGGATTACGACTCGAACGTCCGTTTTAGCCTGGGGCCGACAAGCGAAGACGATAGCCAGCTGAAGGTAAGTAAGCGACGTTGTCTTGCCCTGCTTTGTCAGATGTGATGGCCACACAGGCCGAGTTACCTGTCGTGAGCTGTTGTCATTAAGCTTCCCGTGTGTGGGATCCTTGCGTGATGCGAGCGATAAGAATGACAGCTCTGATTCTGACTATAGTTTGGGAAGCCGCTGTGCTTGGCCGCCGCGTATAACGAGGTTGTCGGACGGTGCGCTCGACATTTTTTCGCGCGCTCGTATTCAGTGAGTTCTCTGCATTTCACACTGTGACGTAACGCTTTTTTCGAAGCACGTGCGAGTATGTTGATTTGCGCATGTGTTACATCGCATTCGCACTCTTTCGTGAAAGAACGAAGGAAGAAAGCTGATGTCATACAGGGCAGACTGAGCGAACTAGTTTGCTTCGCTTTAGAAATTACTTAACTTATTTACTCTAACACATTGCTCCGTGTGATTTAGTGAAAATGTAATAGTGACCCCCGCAGTGAGTACTGAAATGCTGCATTGTTCGAAAATATTGGTCAGACGAAGGCTTTGCAATTTCCTTCCAGTATTCTGTTTCGAGTTTAACGATTTCCATACGGACACAGCAGTGCGTAACTAAACGGAAACTTAATAAACGTAGACACATTCTGTAATGCGCATTGGAATGAGGACCCTGCCGCGCAAGGTGGCAATTTGGGCGTGTTGGTTGATAACAGTCAATTTTGAAAGTGCTTAAACTGCATAAAAGTACAAAGAGACGAGACAACACACAGCACTGCCTTGCAACAAAAGAATCTTTCTAAAAAAATCTGCACACACAAAAAAAGAAAAGAAAGAGCTTTGTTGGAAGTCAGTGTTGTGTCGTCTCTTTGTCCCTTCGGGTAGTTTAAGCCTTGCTCTATCACTTTTAAAATTAACCCTGAAAAGCCCAACTATAACGCTATAAACATGTTTCAATACTAGAAAAAGCTCCGAATATAGTCCTTATATGTACATCTACTTTTTTTTTTTTTTTTTTTTTAGTGCTGCATATGTGCGTGCTCTTCTTATTGAAGTAGATCACTTCATTCTAGAGCACCTTTTGTTTCTCTCTCTCTGTGTGTATCTGTTCCATAGAGCCCTGCTTCGTTTAATTGCTGCTTTTCAACAGTATCGGGCAGTAAGCAGGTTACAAGTTACTGGTGCTACTTGTAACTATTGTTACCGCTTTTGGTGGAAGTACCTTTCAAATGTAACTGTAATTAAACGATACGGGTAGTGCTATATTTTCGCCAGATGCTCGCATATCCTGACCGACTTTTTCATCGTGAATATGATTTCCGTGAAATTCGGTACGTCCAGTTCTGCCAACGCTCCCACTGAAAGACCTTTTTAGTGCGGGAAGGCATGGATATGAACTCAAGCGCTTGAAGCTTGCTGACGGTAACTTGAAAAAAAACGACCACCGCTTAAATGCAACAAGTATGTGCAAACAAGTATCTAGCGCGTAATTTCGGTTGGACAGTACGACAAAGTTATGCAAATAGCAAAATAAGGTTTGTTAGAGTCGCGGTTACGCGGGTTTTGTTTCTTGAAATGTGACAATGTAACTAAGTTATACCTTAACATGGTTAGCGTATAGCTGTAAGTAGTTACATTTCGGAAACTGTAAGTCCCGCTCAGGTACTCTTTTCAACTATGGGGAATATCCTGCGCCACAGCCACAAGATATTCCGTAGCAGACGACAGGAAAAGACGCCGACGGCGTCGTCTGCTAAGTGTCGTCTGCTAAATACGGGCTAGCTAGTATTCTTTTTTTTGTTTTTCCCATCATATACAGTATTCATTTATCGAGCGGTGCTTTTCTCTTGTGTTGCGATTTATGAAACGTCCATGTTGATCTGCTTTCCCTTCTTCTTTCGTAGCAATGACCCAAGTTCGCGAAGTCAATCGGTGACGGCGAAAAATGTAACGCGAGTACACGAGTCTCCTCCGCGACGCGGTCTCGTTTCGAAGCCAGGGGAAATTGGCGGCCCCGTCGTCTCTGGTGATTATTCTTGAGCTCATTCATCATATCCGCGGTGTATTCATGTATCCCGCTTTCCTCTCAGGCCCTGCGTCTCTTCCGCAGTCTCTGTTTATCTTGCAAGAAGGAAAAAAAGAATAAGACAACAGTCGGCTTCAGTGTTTCTATCGTTTCTAGATCAAAGGTTCGGGACCGTTATTTCTTTAATCGCGGAGACTGAATTTCTAATAAGTAACTTACGAACATACGGTGGCGTGTCTACTTTGCAGCTGGTGGTATACATTGTAAACCGATTATTAAATGGGTAAAACGATGTGTAAAACAACAGAAGTAAAACAACAGAAGTAAAACGATCATGAAATATGGGCTGCTGAGTTTGAGGACGAGTCGTGTTGTTATTTTCTGTTCCTTGTCTCGGGTACTCTTACGTCAGAATTTTCGTCCCAACTGCGCTCACTTTCTTTTAGAGAATTACAACTTAAGATAACGGTGAACACTGTGCTGCAGACGCCACCCTGCACATTGCTCGTTATGTACGGCGGCAAAGATTCGCATGCGCATAACACTGTGTCTAAAAACAATAGAAGTCGGCTACGTAGCCGTCAGGAGCAGCAAGCAGGTAGGGAACATAGATCAGTGTTGCTTGACGAATTGCCTTTTTACCGCAATTTTACTCGCAAATTAAAAATGTTTAGCGTTCCTTGTCATAGTATATATATATATGACTCGTTGTGCTGGGTTTACAAGCAACAAGCTGTTAAACATCACCTTGTCTCCGTCTACTGCTTTATGATAACGCTACCTTTAAAAACGCTCGATTGAGCCTCCGCAATTAATGCCGGTTACTCCGTGGTCATTGTCGTTTCAAAGCACCGTGTATACTATCGCAAGTTTGGAACTGACACCAACGTCGCTTAGGCTATGTGTACGTCACACCGATGTTGATTTTATAACCCTTTGAATGAATGAAACTTTACCCCATAACGATTACGCTTGTTCGTTTATTTTTTTTTCTTGTTTTTTTTTTACCAGCTCCCGTACGCCGAGACTGGGAGGTGACATGGGTTCGAATCCTCTCACTGTCTGAGGTTTTTCCCTGCACTGTAAACTGAAAAACACCCTTATGGGTGTAAGTGGCTTGTCCTATAACTCACACCACTTTTTACACCGTATGGTCTGGAACACCCTTTTTAGAGGGTGCATTCTGTGTAAAACACCCTTTGAAAGTGTTCGTTTCCTTGAAAATGCCTTCTTTTGCACCCTTTAAACACCCTTTTAGGAGGGGTGTAAGATTGTTAAACACCCTCCTAAAAGGGTGTATAAAGGGTGCAAAAGAAGGCATTTTCGAGAAAAAGCACCCTCCAAAAGGGGCGTTCCAGACCATATGGTGTAAAAAGTGGTGTGACCTAAAGGACAACAGTCGTCATGAGCGGTCGCTCCGTAGACTAACTTTGCCCCGCCCCAGGTTTCTATAACCGGACCTCGATATATTTCCCCGACGGCAGGTGGACGATGGTAGTACGGATCCAACGCGGCGCGGTGCGTGCTATTATTTGAGGCTCGTGTAATGTGCCGGTGTCCGCCCTGCGACCTCTTTTCCTCTGCGGGCGCCAACAATAGCGGGTGTAATGTTGGAGAAGAATCGACTATTCCATATTTGTTTTCTCAACAATGGGTTCACTGCCAATGACGGTGGGTACAGTTGGCGCGTACCACTTGACCTGAGCTCCCGCTGAACGAGGCGAAACTTTGTGTTCGTGAAACGGAGCATGCTTCTTGGCAGTGATGGGTGACTGAGTTGTAGCTGCAGCAAAGCTCGTGAAAATCCTAGTGCAGCGTTTTGTTCTTTTCAAATTGGTCGTCAGTACGTTTCCGTCTACAGTCAAACTCCTTTACAACGAAACTGAGGGGACAGCAAAAAAAATTCGCAGTAAAGGTATTTTCGTTAAAAAGGATGTCCATTATTGGACCTACAGGGCTCTAGCGGGACCGCAAAAAAAATTTGCTGTAGTGGTATTTTCGTTAAAAAGGTGTTCGCTATAAAGGAGTTTGACTGTATTCAGTCCATACATGTTCCTTCCCAACTGAAGAGTTCTTCATCGGGATCTTTTTCGCTATAACGTTCCAGAGCACGGTGAAGGAGTCTGTGCGTCCTGGGCCGACTTCTAAGGGAACTGTGCCGGTATACGTCTGAAAAACGTCTTCGGAAAACCCCCAGATAGCACAGCCAGCACCGGGATCCGAACCCGGGTACCTTCCAGTCTCGACGTGACATGGCCAGCACGCTAACCACTGAGACACGCGAGCTCGACTATGCGGTTTATAGATGATCTCTACCAAATTAACCAATGAACGAATGTCAATAAATTAGGACTTCCCCCTTCTTTACTCCAGTCGAATCAAAGTTCCGCCCCGCGTATGCGTCATTTTTAGCTAATGCCTAATTTTAAATAAGGTTTCATGTTTTCCACCTTTGCCAACAAACGTCACAAAAATGTCCGCCGAGTACCCCATGGCAGCCTCTGCGCCAACCATTCTGCCAAATGACACAATTATCACTCCTGATTTGTAGACAAACAAGGATAACTGACCTTGAGATGAGTGAGCAGGGGTCGCAAGTGTGCCGAACTCCGCTTACCGCTACGAACATTCCCGAGTTTAAGCATGCAGCGCATGATTAGAAAGAAAAGAAAAATGTGAAAAGCAGCAAAAAAAAAAAAAAAAAAAAGAAAATGGTAGGAAAGCGAAAGCCAGCATCATTGCCTAGTGGATCGGTACTCCTCCAATAAAGAGCAATTCAATTCAATTCAATATACAGCGAAAATGGGCTGAATTTGTTAGAGGCAGACATGTACAAAATACTCAAAAATGTATTTAAGATAAGATAATAAATACTAACGTTAGAATGTAATTAAGATAGAGTATAAATACATGAAAACCAAAGTAACTAAGATAGAGTACAAAATACTTCAAAAAGTATTTGAAATACAATTAAGATACTATTTATCATTGAACGCAAAAAGTCATCGGTCACTGGTCAATGCGGCAAGTCGCCGCTATGTGACATGAATCACATAAACCTCGCGCACTACGCTAGCCGCCGCTGTCTGATAGGAGTCATCTAAACACAAGTCCAAAAAAGATGACAAAGAGATACTACATAACTCCACTAAGTATATGTGACCCAGAACAAAGCAAACTTCTAGCAAGTCCCTGCACGGTGAGGTCAGAATTCGGCATAACCGCGTCAAGGCACACAGAATAGAACCCTCACTGGCCAAGGATTAGTACACACGGGGCAAGATCTCTAAACGGGGACTTCCAAGAAGGGCCAATGTCCGGGTCATGTCCGAGGGACTCAGGAAATTTCCACTGAACAAGCAAGATAATGGAAAGACGAGACACAGAAAGTTTGAGAGGGAGAACCAACATTTGTAATTAGAGCATTGAGTACAAAATACCATAAAATGTATTTAACATAGAGTATAAATACACAAAACAAAAAGTATGGGGTAGAGTACCAAAATACCGCAAATTGTATTTAAAATACAGTATTTTAAATACAATACTCCAAATACGTACAAGTCTGGTTAGAGGTTCTACTTTTACGACAACATCTCGGCAGAACTCACTCATGCTGAATGCAGCGAATGAACTAAGCATACGGAGAGCTGAGAACGAGAAGTGAATGAGCATGAGTGAGCAAACGAAAGAGCTGAGCAAGGAGGTGAGCAGGAGTCGAATGAGCCGACCTATCTTTACGACACAATTCCTAATACGAAAAAACACTACAGACAGTTCCATGGAACCACAGCGGCACTTGGATAGAAGGGCATCTGAATTCCATTATTTCCCCTCAACATAATAAAACTTATATAACGCATCTATTTTCAGATCTGCTTATCACCGCGTGGTTGGGTCGCGCACCATCCTTACCTCGTACTTCTTCACGCCGCCGGCGACACGACCGTCAACGTCAAAGACTTTGTAAACGTTGCAGACAAGCATGCTGGTATTGCCTCGTTGCACCCTTCAATTCGAGTTATCCACATGGACATGCACCGACGTGGTGTCCACATTTTTTTTATCCTTTCTGTAGAGACGAGAACGAGAAGGAACCGCACCCTGGTCAAATGATGCGCGAGGAAAACCTGCTCTGGAACGAGAGTTATGCCTCCCTGGGATAGTCATGCATATGGATGTGCGATCATAAACGTGCAGTCATGCGGGATGATGTCTCATCATACGCTATATGCTGTCTGACAGCGGTGTATCATACCGCTCGAACAAAGGCCCAGTTGAGAGTCGCTCATAGTTACTGGTATCTCACTCCATATCGGGTGTGCGCATCCAGCCTTAGATTGATAATGGGGCGGTTGTCAGATTTCCACACCATGAAAAATGAAATACGATGTGCCCAGATACGGCCTGAAACAGATTGATCTGTTGAGAGGAGGGGGCGTACGCCCTCTATTCTTCGGCAAGTCGTAATAGAGAAGTTGGCCCCGAACGCGTTGTATATTGCGATGATTTTTCTCCCTGATGCGCGATTCAGGAGATACCCTCGTCTCAGGATGTCGTAGGAGAGTGTCGCGTTTATATGCAGGAACTAATACTGCCGAGGAGATGGAATGGCTTCTATCCGTGTATTCACACGAGCGACATCCTCACGGAATATTCTAGTGGAAGAGAAAGCGAAAACACTGCTCACGGAGCCCAAGTTCCGCGTCCCGTGTTATGTTGAGCATTCACACGGTGCCGGAATACCGGGAGTGATCACTTAGCAGACGACAATTAGCAGATGACACTTAGCAGACGACACTTAGCAGACGACACTTAGCAGACGACACTTAGCAGACAACACTTAGCAGACGACACTTAGCAGACGACACTTAGCAGACGACACTTAGCAGACGACACTTAGCAGACGACACTTAGCAGACGACACTTAGCTGACGACACTTAGCTGACGACACTTAGCTGACGACACTTAGCTGACGACACTTAGCTGACGACACTTAGCAGACGACACTTAGCAGACGACACTTAGCTGACGACACCTAGCTGACGACACTTAGCAGATGAGCGTCTTTTCCTGTTGTCTGCTACGGAATATCTTGTGGCTATGCGTGGCATGATATTCCCAACGGTTAGCAGTGCGCGTGAAGACACGACGTTGAGCGCCCCCGCGAACGTGCCAGCAGAAAGCTACAACGTTTTATCGCATCTTCCGCTGGACTATTCTGGGGAATGTTGCTCGTGTGAATACACGGTTTATTCCAGTGCGGGGAGTACATGGACACGGAAGAAGACATCGTAACAAACGCGTTTGTTACCATGTTACTCAACCAACACGTTCTACATCTCGCACAGAAGAAGACGTCCGGCATGGTTTCGCCGAGCTGTCAACACCACTGACTATGGGCAGGGCCCGCTTGAATAGATAACCGTGCAGACAGACATGAGGATATGACAAAAACAAACAAAAACGACACGTGTAGGGGGCGTTTCGATTGCGATAACAGGCTGCTATCATCGTTGAACTTCGTTGAATGCCGTTCTAGATAAGTAATTGGTGTAGATTTATACCACTAACACACGGGCACATTTGAACTCTTTTCATTAGGGGGTCCTGCAAAGGACACAGCTGCAAAGGACACCTTCGCGAAGGGAGTTCGTGCCGGTGACACACGGCATGAGCGAACTCCTTGGTTCTTGACATTCGCTCATGGTTCAAATAAGATAAACGGTAAGATACCAGTCAGGTAGTTAACAGTGAATATAACCAATACGACCAACGAATTATAAATACGTACTCCAACGCTGCAACTGCAATATCTGCACGCAGACTTCGTGTAGTTGAACAATGAAAACATGGTCTAGTCTTCGTTCGAGAGTATTGTCGTATCGCCCTTCGTTCGAGGCTACGCCATACGCTTTTACAGATGAAAAGGAGATCGCGGATCACAGTTTCCCAAAAGGACCGCTTCGTAAAAGGAGATCCTCGTTTGCCGTCTGTCACGTCACGCAACGCCCTTCTGTTAGGTGTCCCTTTCTGTAAAGGAGTTCAAACGTACCCTTTTATCAGGGGTATACTACACGTAAGATGTAACGGTCTAAAATTGGAATTTAGCATAGCTCGCTCAGAACAGAGGTACGTCGTCCTCTTTTCTGATTTGTTCAAAAATGCAGGTACAGTCAAACTCCTTTACAACGAAACTCAGGGGACAGCAAAAAAAAAAAAAAAAAATCGCAGTAAAGGTATTTTCGTTAAAAAGGATGTCCATTATTGGACCTATAGGGCTCCAGCGGGACCGCAAAAAAATTTGCTGTAGTGGTATTTTCGTTAAAAAGGTGTTCGCTATAAAGGAGTTTGACTGTATACGTTCTTTTTGTGACAGATTCGAGATACGACAATTGCTAGAAAATGACTCCTCTCCTCAAATCATCCAAATTGTTCTTGTATTTGGAATGTACCATTTTTCACGAGGGGTCAGCGGGACATATAAAGATTGCTGGATAAATTCCCTTTAACGACGCTGAGAAACCACTGAGGAGCACGTTCCCTTCAATCGTACAACTTTTACCACTCACGATTTTTTTTTAAAGCATCGTTCGAAGCTGAAGACCACACACACAGTTTCGATGTTACCTCTCTGTACTTGGCTTCCCCCGCTTCACGCAAGTACCTGCTAACAGTAAGGCATTTTTATTTGTTTTGACGTTTCTTTACTTTCACCTCACCGAGCTGAGTTTTGACTTTTACGACGCTTAAAACCAGTTGACACCGGGGGCCGGGACGGGATATGTTTTACGGTTGGCTGTGGGAGGAACGGAAGCAGGGCTGCCGTAAAACGAATTGTGGTTGTCGTTAAAAACGGACAATCGTTAGAAACGTATTACGATAAGAAAGGCCGGGTCGCGGTTCGTAATTTGGAGCGATATGTGCATTATGGACGATTCTTGTATTTGTTGCGTTACCTCGATAAGGTATGAGAATCAGTGATGGCCACTAACTACTTCTACAGTAGTTTAACTATAACTACTAACTACTTCGCGATGGAGTAGTTTAACTAGTAGTCCAACTACTTTTCAGGGGAGGTAGTTAAAACTACTTTAACTACTGCAGTGTATTTTAACTACACCTATAACTACTTAACGTTCTCCATCAACACCAATCACATTCTATAGTGTTCTTGGACACCTAAATATGAATCACGAGCAGCGATAAAAGTGAAGATTTAGTACACATGCACGGCACAATTGCTCTGCACCTTCGTTCTCATCAAACAAGTAGCTCAAGGTAAAAGTCGGAAGCACAATCGTGCCGTAAAGCTTGCGGCAAAACCGGAAGTAGTTGGCGCCTGCAGTAACCTAACTACTGTAGTTAACCACTCGAAATGGTAGTTTAACTAGTAGTTGATAACTACTTTTTAACTACAATGAGGTAGTTTAACTAGTAGTTTAACTACATGTAGTTAACTACTGGCCCTGGTATGATTATTGCAGTAAACCAACGCTATAACCGAGATCGTTTTTTTTTCTCTCTCTCTCTCTCGAATTGTTGCATCATTCGGAATCTAGGGATGTCGCGACGGAAACGCATGCATGCGAACCCGATTATTCGAAGTGTCCTGCCTGCGTACCACGTTTGCCGACTAAACCCGTGCGGCAAACCCATCGTACGCCGTTTCTTTCTTGTCCTTAAAAGGACGCCTAATCGTAATCGCACATGAAAAATAAACGCCGTCGGAAACGAACCCTCTTCTTCTTTGTTTTGATTGGCCTGGATTGGATTTTGATTGGCGACTGGTTTGACTGCACCGGCAAGCCGGTCATTCTGCCGTCACGAGCACTCGCTCGGTAGCGGAAACGCGGGCTTCTGAGTCTAGTGTCACTGTTTGTTTTTCTTCTTCTTTTGGCATTTTCGCTGTTATCGAATTGCTGTTTATGAATATTTCTTCCGAGTTAGTTGTAATGACGATGGACCGTACATATCATGGCGACCTTGTATATCGGACAGCGCCTCCCAAACTGGCAAAATTGGGCACCAAACCAACCAAGAGTTGCAAAAAAAGAGGGGTCCCGACGTTTCGGAGCCACCTCGCTGGCACCTTCTTCTTCGGAGGTGACTGTGGTGGGCAGCGGCAGCGGGTCTTATACTTGGCGGTACATTCGTTCGTTCGTCATGCGGCGAGGGCCGCATTGACATTTATGTGCAGATACTTCCCTTCCCCATCCCAGCACTGACGACGACTTCTATATCTTCCGGTCTCTCGATCGGTGTCTCGAGCGCAGCGAGTCGAGAGGTAGAGGCCACGTTGAAATTTTGGAACGCCGATGAACAGGTGCAAAGAGGCCCCCCTCCTCCCCTCGATTACGAGGTCCATGGGAGCGCACCGATGAGGTCGCCAGACGAGCCATGACCAGCTGCGGGTGACAGCTTGCTTCTTTCTCGAACAATGAAGCCACCTTCAGTTCGTACTGGCGAGCAATGAAATTTGGGAATGTCTGGAATCCCCCCCCCCCGTACAAGTCTTCGCTGTTTCTCATTTGGTAAGTAGGTTCTCGCCAGTGGCGTAGCAAGTGGGGGGTTTCGGGGATTCAAAGCACCCTCAAAACATTTGGTAGTGCATTTGGGAGAGGGAAAACGAGGGTAAATCCTCTCCCCCATGTACACTCTTAAAAATGAACTTCACTGCATAGCATGCTCCTAGCCAACCATTATCTCCAATGATATCGTTACCTGACCTGATTTGTGGAAAACGGGGGGCGTACGCCTTTTCTGTGACAATTATGAATAGCATAAGTGTCACAAAAATGGCGTACGCCTCCCGTTTTTAACAAATCAGGGCAGATAGCGATATCATTCGAGATGATGGTTGGCTAGGAGCGTGCTATGCGGTGAAGTTCATTTTTAAGAGTGTATAGTTCCCGTGGAACCCTTCCCGAAATATTTTTTGGCTACGCTGCAGGCAGTGTTGTGCCCCGCTACTCAATTTAGGTAGCGAAATACCGCTACCCGCTACCCTATTTAAAAGTAGCGCGATACTAGCGGCGCTACATATTTACGAATGTTGCGCGATACCGCTACCGCTACGAAAAAAAAAAAATGTAGCGCAATTACCCTTCCGCTACTTTTTCACCGATGGCCTATGAATATGTACCATATATATACGCCACGCCAGCCAGATTCAGGGCTGAGAGACGGCCGCGGCACGACTTCTTTGAGTCGGGCTTACATGATCTGACAGCGAGTTCAGTGGACGTATTCTAGCGTCTAATTTATTTTATTTTCTCCCTCAAAAGTAGCGGTAGCGGAGGCGGTTCCGCTGCTCAAAATTGTAGCGGAAATTACTTTCCCGCTACAAATAACAAATGTAGCGGAGTTACACCTCCGCTACTGAAAAAAGTAGCGATTACAGTAGTGCCGCTACAAGTAGCGCCGCTACGCACAACACCGGCTACACCTTCTTGCAGCGGCACTGCATAGACGTCGTTTTAAAAGCACCAGCTCGCGTGGCGGAGTGGTTAGCGTGGCCGAGTGGTTAACGTGCCATATCACGTCGAGACTGGGAGGTACCCGGGTTCGAACTCCAGTGTCGGTTGTGCTGTCTGGGGTTTTTTCCTGTGTTCAGTTTTTTTCAAGATGTCAGATATACGTCGGCACACGTCCCTTAGAAGTCGGCCCAGAACGCACATTCGTCACACACACAAAAAATGACCACCCGGTTGTTTGTATTGCAAACTGTAGGATGGGACAAGCGCCATGCTCGTCCACATCACGCTTCAAAAATATAGTACTGCTCTCGCCCTCAAAACGAAGAGCAGGCACTTACTGCTTTCTTCTCCCTCCTCGGTGAACATGAAAGAACGCGGGACCGCCCGGTTGTTACTTGAGAATTGCTAGACGCCATTTCAAAGGTGAGGAATTTCTCTAACCGCATGACAACGCTCGAAATGGTTCAGATCGCTCCTAATTTCAGGAGTTATATAGCGGGATTTTTGTGGGAAATAACATATACCCTACAAAAACGCCTCCCGTTTTCGACAACAATAAGGATCTTCATTCAATCCAACACCTTTGTATAGCTTGGAATGGGGTAGGGTCCTGCACTCAACGCAGAGAAACATCCCACATCATCATCATCCATTCATCTATGTTGTTGTTGTTGTTGTATAGCTTGGGCATTGCGTCAAGTTCAAGAGCGTGCGACAGAAGCTTACCGGGGGTAGACACCGGACGACCGGTTCTATACTCTGGATTCTCGCGTTATGCAATGACGACAACGTCAGGGGACAACGGCCGATTGGTGTTTTACTTCGGCGTCTTGGCCCTCTATCATATGGCTCTGTTTCGTCCGAATGCTGTGGTGGACAACCATGCCGACAGTGTTGTCATCTTGAAAGCTGCCTCGGTGAACCGAACCAGCTGGTACGGCGTGCCTCGCCCTATACTGATACCAGCGTCCGAATCCGTCCGAGGACGTCAGCAACTTGGTGGCGGTGCACGAGTTACTAAGGGGCGTCACATTGCGCGAATTACGTTAAATATATGGTGGACACGATTTAACGCGCCCCTTAACCCTCGCATGGACAAAAAATTAATCAGCGGAACGAGCACTGCTGCGTCGCTCATGAACATAGTTGTTTCGCGACGCTAAGGCACCGATATTATAAGTCCAAGGTAAGTCCAAGGCGTTGATATATCACCGAAAGACAACAATGAAAGCGTAGAGCCTGCTAAACGAAGTCGTGACATTTAAAAAAAATTGCTTCACGTGTTTAGTAAACATCAGGGTGAATGAAATAAACGCACTCTTTATATACTCGTAAACGTGTTACGGACGAAAGCTACCGAAAAGACATGAGAGAAACTGCAGAGTGGCAATAATGCACGTTTGGTTCGCATGTGTTTACTGGCACCAACTGGCTCGTATACAGGGTGTCCCTGAAAACGTGTCATTGAATTATAATA
Organism: Ornithodoros turicata; assembly: GCF_037126465.1. Taxonomy (NCBI): domain Eukaryota; kingdom Metazoa; phylum Arthropoda; class Arachnida; order Ixodida; family Argasidae; genus Ornithodoros; species Ornithodoros turicata. The sequence continues at coordinate 147,772,296 of NC_088202.1, read as the reverse complement.
AAAAAACTACGCAACCTAGAATCATGCGGTCAACAGCATTTGTTCTTATTAGGTTTTTGCCACATCCTAATGTGAATGTCATGTACTCAAAGTTTAATTATGTAAATATTTGCGAACTGAACTCGGAAATTTGCCAAGTAAAGGTCACTTTTTTACCCCACCAATATGAAGAGCGTGCCGAATTCACTCAAATTCATGATAATTCACAGTGATATTCACGAGCTATCCCATCGGAAAAAATAGCCGAATATCATGCTTTTCGGAGCACCGGACCATAGCGCGCGATGACTTTTTGAGCGCAATCGCTCTCAGTGCGACGAAAGGAGGTTCCGAAGCCGGCCCACAGAGTGATAGTAGAAAAAGTAACAGTTCCTAAAATTGGGAGAGGGAAAGCATTATCCCAGCGAAAGTCGGACGTGATAAGCCGTGCCTGTTTTATCTCTCTCTGGGATGTTAGGGAGGGCTGGGTTTCCAACCTCCTTTCGTCGGACTGACAAAGATTGCGCTGAAAAATTCATCGTGCGCTATTTTGTGCGACCTCCCTAGAGCATGATGTTCGGCTATTTTTTCCGAAGGGACAGCTCCTGAATATCCCTGTCAATTATCATTAATTTGACTAAATTAGACACGCTCTTCACATTGGTGGGGTAAAAAAGTGACCTTTACTAGGCAAATTTCCGACTTAAGCTCGCAAATATTTACATAATTAAACTTACATTACACGACATTCACATGAGGAGGTGGCAAAAACCTAGTAAGAACAAATGCCATTGACCGCATGACTCTAGGTGGTGTAGTTTTTTTATTATAATTCAATGACACGTTTTCTGGGACACCCTGTATACTGGCACCAATGATAAACCAAGCTTGGACCTACAAACAGGAAAAAGTACCAGGCGGGCAACAGAAGGTGCTGCTGAAGAAAAGGCTAGGTTTCGAAACCCCACACGGTTATCATGGATAAACGTAGAGGCGCACAAAAGGACGACACACACGAGCGTTGGTGTGTGTGTGCGTCGTGTCGTTTTCTGTGTCTCTGCGTTCATCCATAAAGATATCTTATAATAACCAACAAGCTCTCCTTTTCCTGTCATGAATACCCCATATGGTGTATTCATTCTGAGCGAGTGGTTGAAGGAGATGCGTGTAGAGATCTTTCGCAGAGGCCCATGGTTAACAATTCGTGACTTTCACAATTCGTGACGTCACAAGACAGAAGAGTCGAGATGGCCCGATTAGGGGTCAGCGCTTTCCGTCGTTTTTACGAACGTATACGAGGCCAATTAATTTCCCCACTAGAAGTCAATGTCACGACAGTGCAATGCCGCGAAGTGCACAACGAAGCGTACTATATACTTCGATGTCGATGACACTGGGTGTTGCTCTTCTATACACTAAAGATTGTATACTCTCGTCGCCCGAAATTACCGTCTAGGGTGTGTGACGGTTGGTGGGAAGCGTTCATTGCATTTTAACTACGAGCCATTCGCAGCTGTGTTGCGGAACTTCTTCGGCGCTGTTCATGCATTCAAGACGTTTTTTTTTTTTCCTTCTTCGCTCGCCACACAACAAAGACTGATATTATCGTCTTCTTTTTTTTTTTCTTTTTTGTCTCCCGTCCGTTTTTATGGCGATAAGAAAAATATATCGCCGTCCATTAAAAGGTCCGTCCGTCCTTCCGCTTTGCGAATATTTATTTCTTATTATCCGAATTTAAGCGACATAATTGGCACGTGCTAAGCAGCATGCGATAAGCGATAGTGACACTGGATTTTGGAACCGTAATGTAGACCGTGAAATCTGATATCGTCAAGAAAAAGAGCAGAAAAGTAGAATGACCGCTGTATACCCAACCTATATTTTGTTAATTAATTGATAGTGCATATATAGCGACTGATTTCCTTTCGCAGAAAAACGCCGTTTTTTTTTTTTTTTTAGTTCGAGCGTTGCCTATAGTTCCTTGGGTCCCAACATTTTTCTTCTCAGAATGCAAATACTGCCGTAGCCGGGACGACAGTGACTAATGTCTCCACTTTTTTTTTCTTCTCTCTCAAGTAATCTAATGAGATATAGCGAAATTTCAAGGTAGGTGTGGCTGTCTCACCAGATCCAGCGGAGTAAGGGTAATACCTTCCACGCAGAGTTGAGTGTGCTGGGTGTTTGCCCTCGCAGGTGGAAACGCGATTGCCGTCAGAAAAAAATAAAGAAAGTCATGCCATTTTCCCTCGAAGTCGACGCAGGATCCCCCATCCATATACGGGCACTGAAACGAAAGATGATGATGATGATGATTTGTTTTGTTTTTTTTTGGCGCAAAAGCTACTAGGGCTATAATGAAACGAAAGAGCCACAAAAAGTCAGGCCAAGGGCAGGGGATATGTTGTGTCATTCCATCCGCTTCGAGTGAGACGGTAACGAGGCGCTTGTGGTGACCCTAACGTGGCCTTCAATCAGCTATTCTGGAGCCCCAGGGCCCATGACCACCAACCAATAACGTAATGAAGAATGAGGAATGAAACCAGATTTTTCAATCGTTTTCTTTTCTTCTTTTTTTTTTCTTTCCCCCCTTACATGGTGCGGTGTCGCCTCTGTCTATGTTAGGCAGCGCGTACGTATGAGCACTTGTGGTACATTCACCTCAACAATAAGTTAAGATCACAGCAATCTGGGCTTCGAGTGCACGTTGGTAAACGAACCTTGTATTTGTAACATCGCACTAACGCTACATATAAGCTTATAAGCGGAGCAGCGTGCCCGGATGTCATCCGCGGGAAATTACAAAAGGAACTGAGAGGGGTAGAGAAGAAATAAAAATAAAAATGCGGATCAAACCGCTATCTACAAGGGTCGATGGGTCTTACAATTTTAGGAGTCACATTAAAGTACACTCTTAAAAATGAACTTCACCGCGTAGCACGCTCCTAGCCAACCATAATCGCAAATGATATCGTTATCTGCCCTGGTTCGTTAAAAACGGGAGGCGTACGCCTTTTTTGTGACAATTATGAACCGCATAAGTGTCACAAAAAAGGCGTACGCCTCCCGTTTTTAACAAATCAGGGCAGATAACGATATCATTCGAGATAGTGGTTGGCTAGGAACGTGCTATGAGGTGAAGTTCATTTTTAAGAGTGTAGCAAGCCCGAAACCATCGTACAAGGGTTTTTTCCCGGTTGAAACTGTAAGTAATGGCAACAGTATACAGTGGGTAAATAGCAGATAATTTCAGTGTTCCTGCACATAGTCATAATCGTTTGTAAATAACTACGCATTTTTCTCGAATCCGATCGATATTTTCAGTGTCGCATTTGCAAAAATCAGCTTGTCTGAAGCGGAGCTTCTCATTAAAGAATTGTACTACACACACATCGTCCGCGGCTACACAATAAATACTTCGCTCCTGTGCTTTGTGTGTATTTCTAATTTAGGGTATTTCACGGTAATTGTTGTCATTTCGGCTCTCAGGCATCGCATATAGAACGTCCTGCAGAGGACACGGTTGTCTAAAATCGGCACTCCGTGGTTTATCTCGTCTAAAATCTCCAGGTGTTACGAGACCATTTCTTTTTAGTAATAAACACGTGCAGCACCATGGTCCGCCTTCAAATACAATATTGGCGCAACACTTTCAAGCGCAACCGACGTAATATGGTCATAGGGCCTGACTTTTTAGGGTTAAACCCGTATCCGCCCGATATTTACCCCCCGAACGAAATCTGTAAAATTCGGGTTTAACCCGAATCTACCCGAAAACATCCGTGTCGCGTGGCACACTCATAAGCGTGCATTAAAATAAAGTTTGACAACATTGCTAAACATTAGTTCCGTGCTAAGACAAATTTTTATTAAACAAAAAAAAAATCACCCGAACACACCCGAATTCCTGACGACAGAATACGCCGTAACGGGATTTAACCCGAATACACCCGAATTTTCGAATGAAAAATATCACCCGATATTTACCCCCCGAATTTGGCCAAAAATAAAACCCGAAAAAGTCAGGCCCTAATATATGGAACGTATGGCGAAGTAGTGACAGGCGATTTTTTTTTTGGTAACCGTGTCTCCAACAGAACTTTTCAAGGTTGTCTTCTCCCAAAGGCATCTCGAGGAGCAGTCTTGGTTTCTGTAGTGTTTCTCGTGTGTGCCCGCATGCACCAGATACGGGGTTCGTTGTCCCCGTAATTTATGCAGGTAAGAAAACAGTGGGGGCGGGTCTCGAAAAAACGTGAACATCCACTCACGTCGGCGATGCACGCATCGTTCGGGAGCCTCGATTGTATACAACCCTGTTTACGTCCATGTACAGGTTGGGACAAAAGTTTACGGAACACGCGAGCGGGTGAGTTCACTGTTTCGGAGGGGTGGGAAGGTGCGCTGTTAGCGACACACACACACTCTTAAAAATGAACTTCACCGCATAGCACGCCTCCTAGCCAACCATAATCTCGAATGATATCGTTATCTGCCCTGATTTGTTGAAAACGGTAGGCGTACGCCTCTTTTGTGACAATTATGACCAGCATAAGTGTCACAAAAAAAGGCGTACGCCTCTCGTTTTCAACAAATCAGGGCAGATAACGATATCATTCGAGATTATGGTTGGCTAGGAGCGTGCTATGCGGTGAAGCACATTTTTAAGAGTGCAGTGGCAGTTCCGATGTCGCTTGAGTGCGTCTGAAAGTGGAAGCTACCGCTGTGTGTCGCTAACGGCGCACACTTCCACCCCTCCGAAACATTGAACTGAGCCGTTTCCGCCAGCCGCTAGAGTGTCGCACCTAGAGTCACTAAATAAGCTACGCTTCAGAGTATCGACACTGAGTTCCAAGCGCGAGCATGCGCCATCTTGTTACCCACGCGCACGCGCACTTCAGCGCACGATGCCATCTATCGTGCGCGGGTGAAACGTTCCTTTCGTTTGCAAGCAGCAGTTGACGGCCTCGAGCTCATCTTGACGTCCTCAGGACGCTCTGGTTGACAACACATGGATTATCGCACAATAATCACACACGCTTCTCTATCCCACTGGGAGCATTATGTTAGCCGTCTTTGATCCTCAAATGGGGATGATACCGGTGTGGTGCGCAAACAAGGTGGCGCTCCTGACCCTCCCTTCGAGACATCAGTGTCGATACTCTGAAGCGAAGCTTATTTAGTAACTCTAGTCGCACCGAAGAAAAAGTACGCCTCTCGCGTGTTCCGTAAACTTTTGTCCCAACCTATGCTCCTAGACAACTGCGGGTGCGTCGTGGGCAGCGTGCGGCCCTATGTACTGATCCTAAGGTTGCTGACTGGAACCCATCGCGCCACGCAGAAACACTGTCTCAAGGAGATTGCCCAAACAATAGTGAGGAAAAACGTTCAGCTGCACATAGAAAAATACTACCGTGCTTCTGACAAAATGGCGTATATAGACGCAGGCTAGGTGGTGAATGAACCCTATAACGTAAACGCTTTAGTCTGGGCACACAGAGGGACGGCACGAACACACGACTCAAAAAGTCGTCGTCGTGTCGTGTCCTCGAGTTCTGTCGTATATCCGTGCCGTCCCTTTGTGTACCCAGACTCAGGCTTTTATTTTATGGGGTTAAACCGTGCTTCGAGAGTTCTTCGTTGTGCAAGAATTTCTCTGAACATTCCTTACGTTCAAGAAGGAGACTTCCTGGCGTCCTTTTTCGGGACCTTTTAAAGGTAAAATATACGGATAAGCCGAAGTTATCTCTTGAACGGTTATCTCCCTCTCTCTCTCTCTGTGCAAAGAGTTCACACCCAATGAGTTGTTTTATTTTGTTGCCTCAATGTCCCGCGCCGCTCTATGCCAGAAAATTCAAACTGATCAAAAATGAAATGGGGAAATTACATTATAAATCCTGCCTACACAGACTCTCCGGGGACTCTCCAACGTAAGTGTCATAAAAAAGGCGTACACCTCCCGTTTTTAACAAATCAGGGCAGATAGTGATATCATTGGAGATTATGATTGGCTAGGAGATTTCCATGCGATGAAGTTCGTTTTTAGGAGTGCACGAATATAAACAGAGTTGCTTATCCGACTGGCACCAGATTCTGGAACATCGCCTCAGAGGTAGAGATAAAAAAAAATCCGGAAATTTTGATCCGCTAGAAAAAAAAAAACGTTTCTTTCTGGTATTTTTGTTTGTTTTATTAAAATGGAACAGAATTGAAACAAACGCTTGAAGCATTGCCGTCCAAGCCGCAGCATACAATGAGTTAGAAACTTCAGTAGTGTTCACCCTCTTGGCATAACCTAAGAAGTCGGTTATAACCTCCCAGGAGGACCCGGTTGCACATCACCTTCCGCGATATTTGAGCGCATTAGGTGGTAAAAATGAATCCACGGACCACTCATGACACGGTGTTACCTTTATCGCCATCGTTACTCGTCGGAGTCGCGCTTCTATTATGAATGGTACGTCTTTCTATATCCGACCGTTTTCCGATGCAGCACCACACTGTAAACTGAAAAACACCCTTATGGGTGTAAATCGCTTGTCCTATAATTGACTCCTCTTTTTACACCGTATGGTCTGGAACAACCTTTTTAGAAGGTGTATCCCGTGTAAAACGCCCTTTCAAAGGGTGCTTTTCCTTGAAAGTGCCTTCTTTTGCACCCTTTATACACCTTTTTAGAAGGGTGTTTAACGATCTTACACCCTCCTAAAAGGGTGTTTAAAGGGTGCAAAAGAGGGCATTTTCAAAGAAAAGCGCCCTTTCCAGGGGTGATTTACACGGAATACACCCTCTAAAAAGGGTGTTCCAGACCATGTACGGTGTAAAAAGAGGTGTCAGTTATAGGACAAGCCATTTACACCCATAAGGGTGTTTTTTAGTTTACAGTGCACTTACCAACGGCACAGATCTCTCCCTCGGTGTGATACAGTATGCTCTTTCATTCCTCCCCGTCATGCTCGGCTGGGTCCGGGACATCTTGCACGACAGCTTCGTGTGAATGATTCCTTTATACATACGGGACAACACGCGTGGCGCCATTCTTCGCTGCATGGATGGCCTATGTGGAACTCTTAATCTGTACATCATATAATGGAACCAGTCTCGTGGAACAAGTCGGACGAGGAAGCGCCGCGATGCAGCTATGAGCGGTGCACAGAAGTTAATAGAGGACAGCAGCACTGGGGGAATTAGTATGAGTACTGGGCAGACTTCACGACACACCATAGGGTGTAGCTGGACACGAACCCACCACCAGAGTTGTGCCTAACTCGTTACAAGTAACTCGTTACTTGGTAACGGTTACTTTTTTGGTAACGAAGTAACGACTCAGTTACTTTTAAAAAAATAGTAATAGTAACGGAATCAGTTACAAAAATTGGTAACTCGTTACTGACGTTACTCGTTCCTTTTCTTGAGCACGGGGGAGCACATTTCGGCACTCTGTGTGACGCAATGCGTGCAGATTTGACCTGCGTGACCAGTCCCTCACTGGATGTGTTGTTGTCCTTTCTCTTGTTTCCGTAATTTCGGACCATCACTCTTTCCCAAGAATGGCCACCAATTGTGCTATGGCTACAAAAAACGCGTTTCGACATCTAGCCTTTTCTTGTCTTTGCTAAGCTTCTGAGCGCTCTAAATTACGACGCAGCCCCTCGCCTGTTTTTGGGAACCGTTGGTGATCGGTGGCACGAAAACCAGTGTTTTTTCTTGTGTTTTCGTAATCTCCGATCACCCCCACTTCGGAAGCAAGGGAGAAGGTCCAGGCAAACTGATATACATTCATGGTAATGGGCCGAGGGACACGGAACACGAAGGACGGACGACAAATTTCGATTATCAGCTTCTTCTGAAGTGCAATTCCTCAATTATAAAGAGTTGAAGGCAAGTGACGGCATGTTTGTTGGCTCCTTTAACTGAAAGTATGCTGCGGTAACGTAAAAGTAACTCGTTACCTGTAAGTAACGAGAACTCGTTACTTTTGTATGTTGGTAACGAGTAACGTATTTAGTTACTTTTTTCTGAAGTAACGGGTAACGGTATTTAGTTCCTTTTTTTTCGGTAACGGGCACAAGTCTGCCCACCACCTCTCAGTCTTTACCGTGGCTTTGGTGCTAAGCAAGCGGGTCTCACAGTGCGGATTGTGTTGGTATCGCTATACATTCCCAAGCAGCACAACATCTTGGCCCAATATTGGACCAACATTGGCAATACCAGCTCAATACTGGTCCAATATTGAGCCGGCAATACTGGCTCAATATTGAATCAATATTGGCCCAATATTGGCTAAATATTGAAACAATATTGGCAATACTGGGCCAATATTGGCAATACTTGCTCAATATTGACCCAATATTGCACCAATAATGACAATACTGGCTCAATTGTTGGACCAATATTGACCCAATATTGAACCAATATTGGCGTATTGGGCCGAGATGTTGCGCTGCTTGGGTTAGGGTGCCTGAATACTAGCTCCCTCTGTGTAGGGTGGAGTCACCCTTTGGAGAAGCGAACGCCGCAGAGCCGCCATATTGACTCCCAAGCTTACCATGCATGAATGCTGTGCGCCGATTGTACTCGCTTTTTCAAACCACCCTCGCTATGTATCTACTCAATTCCACTACCACTACCAGAAAGCGAAACGGAAACGAAATTCAAAAGTGGTAACGTTAACGAAAACCAAATTCGCAGGACGTTTCCCTCAGTGTTTTCGCGTTAATAGGAAAATTATATATATCCGCACTATTCTTCCAGTCATCATTCATTCATTCGTTTATTTTCTGGACTTTCTTTCGTGTTGAGCCCACTGCGCAGCAAGATGGGCGCGAAAGTTTTGGATGACGTGTTATTTTTGCGCACGAGCGCAACCTAGAGAGGCATCTACTCGCGGTGTATAAGATTCGTGACGAACTTTGCATTAAAGTCTTTAGTGTTTGTGTTTGGTGTGGCTGTCCTTTTCCATCCAGTATGTAACTAGAATATCTGACAAGAAAAAGCCAAAACCAGACAGTACGAGCTTCGGAGGAGAAACAGAAACCATGCAGTACCGAAATTACCTCGGAAACGGAAACGAAATTCTTAAAAGGAAACGGAAATAGAAACCGCTACCGAAAATCGTCCAGAAACAGAAACGGAAACGAAAAGCCGAGTTTTTCAGTTACCGGAACCGGAACCGGAAACAATAATATTTTCGGTAACCAACCCTGTGTTATATACGCAGTGCAATGTAGCTCTGTCGCCGTACTTGGCGCGCAATGTGCAGTTGGTGGCGACTTCGACAGAATGTTGCCCGTAATCTTCCATTTTAGAACAGAAAACAGAAAAAAACAGAACAGAACTACAGAAAAACCTATGTTCTAACAGAAAAAACTATGAGCGCCATTGTGACGTAAAAGTACTGACGGCTCAGGCTATCGAATAGATAAATTTTCTGAGATTGCTTTAATAGACGCCGCTTCAGCGAGACGTTCCGGATAAAGAAAACAAGAGGTTTTGCTTCCTATATCTGGAGAAGACATTCATTTTCCGGGCCCTCAAGCTTACAGTCGTCGAGCGGCGATGAAAGTTGTCCGTCCCCATTAAGAGCAACAAGTAGACGTTGTCTTCATTGGCTGCATCCATTAACCTGGCGGGAGTCGGTCAAAGGTTGTTCTTCGGGAAGGGGGGTCATACAAGAGTTGGTAAGAGCCCCGAAGACATGAAGCTTTTCTATACTGCTCGGCGTCATTTGCCGTGTCATATGCACGGGTAGTCTTCAACGATAAGTGAAACCATTGAAAATTCACCAATCACGTAACGTATCGACCTGTCAGGGTGCGTTGGACAGCCTTGAGAAGTTGTCGCGTGGTGGCGCTACGTGCATTTTCAACGATCATTTAAGACTATCCTGGTATTAGTCTTGTTGCACAGCAACCGGAACCAAAGGACTGTTGAAAAGACAAGTAGTGGAACTAGAACCTTCCAATATCTGGATCTTCGCCTTTCTGTGACATTTTTGCAACAAAAAGGCCTCTCTCCTAATATCGGAAGCAATAACTGTACGATTGGTCGACGTGGTTCGCACAGAGCGTGTCACGCGGTCAAGTTCAATTTTTACTTTCGCTTAACTTTCACTAACCTCATTCCGTGTTACTAACATCACGAACCAGCTGTAACTTTGTAGCTTTTCGTAGCTAACTTACCGCAAGAGAAGCGAGCTCTAAAACGCCGGTCAAAAAAGGCGCGTCAATTTCACGTCTGCTTCTTCTTCGTCTCTTTGACTTCTTCGTATTATTATTATTATTTCTGTCTCGGCGTTCTTGCTAGTCGTAAGTCATACGCACAGTACCCTTCTGTTTTTAAGCGACGAGAAAAAAGATATTGTTTACGCGAAAGAAGTAAAAAAAAAAGGCTGCTTTTGACGGGTTAACCCGCGCGTGATCTGCGATACCCTTCTCCTGTCGTCTGCTTCCTTACCAGGCGTCGCAGACGATAGCCAGATGTGCGCGCTCTGATTGGCCCAGCTCTAGATAGAGACCTCTGCACCGGAAGCTGTGTCGATGCGCAACAAGGGCTCCGCACGGATGCGGGTATTCCAGGAAAATAACTTTTTTTTCTTTTATCATGGGGTCACAGTACCACGTGTAGACGTCAACAATCTTCGAGTTCGAGAAACCGAAAATAATTTCTAAGCAGTCGGTCAGAGAGTCGTCTGCGACCACACTCTTAAAAATGAACTTCACCGCATACCACGCTCCTAGCCAATCACCATCTCGAATGATATCGTTATCTGCCCTTGAGGCTTAATCGTTTCATCGTCGTTGCGGTCGTTATGAGCTAACGAGCGGCGGGAAATTCAAAAAGGCGCGCGGGAAATGAAAAAAGATGGGCACGTGACACATTGCGCGTGACGTATCCCACGCCCTTCACGTATCGCGCGAAGAGCGCCGTGCACGTGTTTTATCACGTTTTTAACAAATCGGGGCAGATAGTGATATCATTGGAGATTATGATTGGCTATGAGCATTCCACGCGATGAAGTTCATTTTTAGGAGTGCACGAATATAAACAGAGTTGCTTATCCGACTGGCACCAGATTATGGAACATCGCCTCAGAGCCATCTAGAGCTCGCGAAAGTTTTCGTTGTATACCGGGTGTTTCAGTTAAATCCCCGGGCTAAATAATTCGCGAACGGGTGCACCAATCCACGAACTTTCTTTTTTACAAGTATCTGTCCGATACCACCTACAAGCTGCACACCGTGTGAATGAGTGGGAGGCGCTCATTATTAAAATAAAAATGCAAATGAGTTTCGTCAAAAAGCGTATCTTCTAAAGCAGGGCGCTGTCGGCATTAAAATGGGTACTACCCCTTTTGGGACCTTCAGTGGACACCTTTTAGAGAAAAATCTGCCACCGAAGCGGGTCATTTGTTGCAGTAATTAATTGGTTTCGGTTTACGTATTTTTGTCGCGGCTGGTCGCGGCGAAGCGCAAAAGGGCGTATTTCATTGGTGTAATTCATTAATGTAAGGACGTAATTTATTGATGGATAAGGGAGTGAAAGAGCGTCCTTTTGCGCTGCGCCGCGACCAGCCGCGACAAAAATACGTAAACCGAAACCAATTAATTACTGCAACAAATGACCCGCTTCGGTAGCAGATTTTTCTCTAAAAGGTGTCCATTGAAGGTCTCAAAAGGGGTAGTACCCATTTTAATGCCGACAGCGCCCTGCTTCAGAAGTTACGCTTTTTTACGAAACTCATTCGCATTTTTATTTAAATAATGAGCGCCTCCCACTCATTCACACGGTGTGCAGCTTGTAGGTGGTATCGGACAGATACTTGTAAAAAAGAAAGTTCGTGGATTGGTGCACCCGTTCGCGAATTATTTAGCCCGGGGATTTAACTGAAACACCCTGTATATGCAGCATCACTTCGTACTGAGCTGAGCTTGAACAAAACTAACCATGTATGCACCATTCCCGTTCGGAAAAAGGGAGATAGACTCGAAAGCCGAACCCCGACAGGCAGGCGTTTTTATAACAGAGATTACGTGATCGGCCAGGTGCACGCGGTAGGGGGCGTACAGGGAGGGTTCCCGAAATAGAGTCTACACTTCGACCCCATATAATAACTGGTATACAAAACGAGCCCCACGCTACCTTATAAACACAAACATTCAATATACACGTGGATTTTCCACGTCTTGCCCTCGCATTTGCGAGCATCCCCGTGATATAGAATGTGTCGTGTTCAGTGCTTCCATACTTGGTTTAGTTCCCTTTATTTAGATCATATTCGGGCACCACGTCTATGCACACATATATCAAAACAGAAACAACGTACAACGATGAAACATGAAAGTCACTGAAAAGGTTAGCCAGCTGTAGGGATCGAACCCACATCGTTGATTTCTTAGGCAATTTGAGGCTTTGTTTGTATCTGTCCCGTCTATGTTGTTCCAGCCTCAGAACATCAGTTTCTCTCTTGAGCGTACAAATATTTTCGTACGATAATTTAGAAACGAGACTATACGTCTGGTTATGCGGCCAGACTTGTGCCCGTTACTCCAAAAAAAGTAATTGGATTACCGATGCCGTTACTCTTCTAGCTAAATTAATTGATTGCCGTTACAAATTACTCGACTCAAAATGTAATTGAGTAACGAGTATAAAAGTAACGCGTTACCCGGGCCGTTACTTTCAGTTCATGCAAAAATTTCCGCCGCTGTTTGCTTCGAAAAAAGAGAGAGAGAGAGAAAGAGAAAAACTTCAAAAACTCGCGCGTGAGAAGTGGCAGTAATATTTTTTCCCGCTTACTACAGTGGAATAGCCCAACAAAGACACAGGAAATTGTTATGTTCACAGTCACAGATCATTCAGAGAGCATTGTTATCTTGTCGGACTCTACTTCGAAAGTAATTGGTTATCCGGTAATTGATTACTCAAAATTGTAATCGAATTGCTTGAAAAAACACTCGTTCGCAAATATAATCGATTACTCGAAAAATTACTTAAAAAGTAATTGATTACATGTAACGCAACTACTTGTAACGCTTGTTACGTACACGTGGTTGCGCCCAAACGGATGTTCTGACAATCGGCGCAGCCTTCTTTACCGCGTTTCATTGCGCGTGGACTCGGGCGAGCGTTGGTTACCGTGGCAACAGACGCGTGCGAGACCTTCGGTAGCGGAACGCAAGGAGTTCGCCCGAGATGAACTTTTTTCGCGCGCGCGCGGCAAGTCGCAAGCGAAGAACCAACCGCCGCATTACACGCATGCGCGTTGAGGCGCGTCTCCATCTCTGCGTGAGATGAATTTCAACATGGCGGCCGCTGTAAACGTGGAGAGCATAGGTGTGGCAAGGAACACAATGCAGCATTCATTACGCTTTCATTGAAAGTATAACAGCGGTTTGTTTCGCTCCGGACTTCAACATGGACGTGAAGCGTTCCACGATGACGCTTCGTGGACAAGGACGTCACGAAAGACTCTCATTGGCTCACACTTGCGGTGGACGCATGTACAGTGAACCCTCGATTTATGAACACCCTCGGTTCCCCGAAAAATCGTTCATAAATCGAGGGATTCATAAATTGAAAAATCCGTGAAGTGAGTGCTATCGAGCAAATGGAACAGTATTTCCGAGTTGCGATTGTGTTTATAATGTAATATATCGTGCAATTTTGCTTTCGACCACGCCTTCTGCTGTATCAATCTCACAAAGAACAGACGTTAGCACATTCACACTATGTTTATTATGCAATACTAAGTTGTTTCATTTTGCTTTGGACCTTCCGCTGTGTCAATCTTGTGAAGAAGAGATGTCAGCACATTCGCACTCGATTGGTCTCGGATTTCTTCAGGGATTTTTAACATCTATTTGCGTATTAATCTCCGGGTGACAGCGGCCACCTTATTCATCAGTTGAGGTCAGGAACACTTGGTCGCCCTTGTGCGACCCCGGAAAACCCGTTTCTTGTTCGAATTTCGAGGGGTTAAGAACCGAGGGTCCAATAGCTGGAAAAGGTTTTGTCCATTCAGGCGTCATTCATAAGACCACGGAATAATCCCTTTGAAGGTTTCTGTTGACCTCGGAACGACCCGTTCATAAATTGAGGGCAAAAACGCTGGGCAACTCCTAGTTGGTTCCCAGAAATTCCATTCATTATTCGGATATCGAGGTTCATAAAACGAGGGAAGAATGCATGTAAAAAGTTTGGTTCCTCGTGCTCCTGTTCATAAAACGAGGGAATTCATAAATCGAAGATTCATAAATCGAGGGTTGACTGTATATGTAAACAGACCAGCGGATCGCTTATGTCGCACGTATTCGCTTCGCGCAATGGAACGCAGCAGTGTGTGTGAACCACGCTTTTCGCGTACCAGATACGCGAAATACTCGAGGAACGCAATCGGTAACCTTATTGCGCTTATAAAGGTCGGTCCTCACCGATGCGTTTTGACGCGCAGGCATCCGTTCCGTTGGCCTGTATCCGTCAGTCACCATGACAACGAGCTAACGGAGAGCTCCCACCACAGGGGTGGCATCCAATGCATTGCTCCGTAGACGAAAGCGTGCTGGGCGAACGCAAAGCATCCTGGACAGGTCCTGGTCGCACGTCACAGCAAACGTCAAGGCACACGTGACCTTAAAGATGGCGGTGCCCGTGATCGGCGGCCAAACTCTTTGTAAACAATGCGGTTGTTGTTTCTGGACGACGTTTTGGATGTTTTTCGATCACGGTAATTATTTTTACCCGATAATCTCACAATAAAACGCGCAGTTTTACACATAAAGCCTCGTATTGTTGACAACTTCCAAAGATGTGATGACGACCGCGCGTTAAGAGTTACCGAGCCGATGCGATGTACTTAAACTAAGGTGAAATGGGCTACCATGTTGCGGAAGAAGCACCACATAGTTTACGCTGGCAAAATACGGTCATCTCTCGGTGTTATGACGGCGAAAATATGTCGGTAAGCGGCAAAACGACACGTAAACAAAGTCACATGACCTCAAAATGACGTTTTCTATGACGTGCGACCAGGACAAGATGGCAGTTTTGCCAAAAGCACCCGCTTGAGGGTAGTTACAACAATGGCGGGTTTGTGTCACCCCTGTGGCTCCCACGCACGGACGTAGAAGACTTCGCAACGACTCAACTTTTCCGCGCAGCAGGGCGTTCGACGCAGCAAGGAGACCAATCAGAGCGGCGAACCTGACGCATGCGCAGTTTGTACTTGGTAGGTAAACAGTAATGGCGGCCAACGGAGCAATTACGTTGTGTGGTTTTGTGTATGTGGTGCTGCCATACTGGCATTGCAGTGCAATAAATTGCAGTGCGAAATGGAGGTAACAAGACGAGGCCAGATTATAAAAAAGGCAGTGCAGCGTGAGAACGTGTGTTCTTGTCTCATTCAATTTCTGCTGAAAGAGTAGCGCCGGCGAGGAATGCTGGGCCACAAGAAATCCAACGAAAGCATCGCTGAGCGTCACCGCTTCCGTATCTTCCATATCGAAGCGCTTTTAAAATCGGCTGTATGGGCATGCACTGAACCCACGTCGGTGCGCTTTGTCGACCATGTGTCAACCACCGTCAACAGACGGACGTAGGTCCGTGGCAGTGAGAACATGTCAACGCATTGCGCTGGGTCCCGTGCGCTGGGTCCCGTGGGTGCACTGAGGACCCGTGCCAACGGAACAGATGCCCGTGCGTCAAAACGCATCAGTGAGGACCAACCCTAAGTTTCGTTCATCGTCGAATATGCGCAGCGTCAACGGTCAATGGACGTCATGGAGCTCTCGCAGAACATCTTTGCCTTCCCCCATTTCTCTCAACGCAAACTGGTCGTCCAGGTCGCCCTTGGAACTTGACTTAAGACTTATTCTTAAAAGCCTGTCAAGTGATCAGAGTATAGTGTGGCCTTTAGCTGAAGAGATAAAATGTTGCCCAAACGGTGTCCGCCCTTCTAACGCCCCATTACATAACGAAGCTTCAGTGGACGTGACCCAGTTCGAACATTAAAGGGTATGGAGGCGACTGTTCATTCCATTTTTTATATATACAGTGAACCCTCGTTATTATGACCATGGTCGTTCCCGATAATTTTGGTCATAATGCGGAATTGTCATATTAACGGGGGGCATTTGCAGAGGTTTCACTAAATTGTTCCCCAGGAGTATGGTCGTAAAGCGCGTATGTCAGATTATCGGGGGTCATATTAACGAGGGTTCACTGTAGGTGTTCAAACTCAAACTCGTCACAATCAATCGCGCGGATGCAGTGCGCCTGTCATTTTCGTGACTGTGCTACCTCCAAGCGGTCGCTCGTGGCAAAATGACCGTCTTGTCCCGGTCATGGCATCTGGCATCACTCTGTGAAGTCACGCGCCTTTGTTCCCGTTCCGTTTCAGCGCTTTCTGACGTGCTGCTACTCGCATAAAACCGAGACAGGCGAATATATTCTGCCATTGTAAATTATGCGGTGCTTCTTACCCGAAAAAATCGACGAAAACCCCTTTCTGGGTAAAAAAAAAGGGACAAAGGATGGTACAAGTAAAGACAAACAACAACTGCACTAACTGACAACCAAAGTATTATTCCGTCAAACCAGGTCATCAGTTTCGGTCAGGTCAAACCAGACAGTGAACCATCGTTAATATGGCCCCCGATAACCTGACATACGCGCTTTATACGACCATACTCCTGGGGAACAACGCAGTGAAACCTCTGCAAATCCCCCCCGTAAATATGACAATTCCGCATTATGACCAAAATTTTCGGGGACGACAATGGTCATAATAACGAGGGTTCACTGTAACCTTCGTTAATATGATCCCCGATAACCTCACATACGCGCTTTATACGACCATACTCCTGGGGAACAACGCAGTGAAACCTCTGCAAATCCCCCCCGTAAATATGACAATTCCGCATTATGACCAATATTTTCGGGGACGACAATGGTCATAATAACGAGGGTTCACTGTAACCTTCGTTAATATGATCCCCGATAACCTCACATACGCGCTTTATACGACCATACTCCTGGGGAACAACGCAGTGAGACCTCTGCAAATCCCCCCCGTAAATATGACAATTCCGCATTATGACCAAAATTTTCGGGGACGACAATGGTCATAATAACAGGGTTCACTGTAACCTTCGTTAATATGATCCCCGATAACCTGACATACGCGCTTTATACGACCATACTCCTGGGAAACAACGCAGTGAAACCTCTGCAAATCCCCCCGTAAATATGACAATTCCGCTATTATGACCAAATTTTCGGGGACGACAATGGTCATAATAACGAGGGTTCACTGTAACCTTCGTTAATATGACCCCCGATAACCTGACATACGCGCTTTATACGACCATACTCCTGGGGAACAACGCAGTGAAACCTCTGCAAATCCCCTCCCGTAAATATGACAATTCCGCATTATGACCAAAATTTTCGGTGACGACCATGGTCATAATAACGAGGGTTCACTGTAGTAACGTCCTATCTAAGTTTTAGCATGGCTTTTGGAAAGGTTTTAGTACTGTACCACAATTAGCAGAGGTTGTATACATAACTTTGCAATCAACTTTGCAGCCATGCGATCAATGATAGATCTCAGTTAGATGCGGTATTATTAGACTTCCATAAGGCTTTTGATGTGGTTTCACATAGAGAGCTCATACAGAAAATTAGGACTATTTTTAAGAAGGATACCGTCGTGAGATGGCTATATGATTATCTTTGTAATCGAAAGCCGTTTGTGTGTTTCGGGGTTTTTAATTCAACTCGGAATGAGATCTCTTCTGATGTACCTCAGGGATCAGTGTTGAGTCCATTGCTCTTTCTTTTATTTATCAACGATTTATGCTGCGCTGTGTCAGTTATACCAGTTTCAGTCCAGTTGTCCTTGGGAATGTAACTTGGAACTTACAGCTTACTTTCCCAACAACAACTCGTTAGTGTAACAAGTTTATCTTGCAAGTTAAGTCAGGGCACTCTAAGAAAAAAGTGTGTGAAAAGGTGTTAACTTCTATTGTTAACACCTAGACCAACACAGCGTCTGGTAAAGAGTGTAAAAGGGTGGTAAAAGCAATTATCGTATATCCAAATTGCTGCAAAAGGGCGCACGCCCCCCTCGCTCATCGAATCAGAAGTGGTGACCCTATCATTCGTGGCAGACAGTGACGTAGCAGGTATAGAACTTTGCAACCTTTTAGGCACAACATATGCGACAAACATTACCTCCTAAAAGGTATGACTGCTCCACTTTCTTTTTCTTTTTTTTTTTTTTAGTGTGGCGCACCAGTGGCATGACATGGGATTTCTTGGCTTTCCGTCAGATATTCAGAAGAGGGATGTCAGCACTGGACGCATGCACTAACCTCTTGTCGTGCTCCTTCTGCCTACACAAAAAAAAAAAAAAAAAAAAAATTGTGTAGTGTACTATAGTGTTACGGACATTTAATAAATTTGCTGAAACGAGAGTATTAAACGAACCAATGCTGCGACAGAGGCACACGTGCAGCCGCACCCGACCCTTTCCCGGTATACCATCGGGTGAAGGTATTTCAAAGGGATTTTCCATATTCTCGGCAGGCGCCCTCACGCTGTGCTCGCCAAGGTGTCCTTCATCCATCATCACTGGGAGCAAGATTATCTCTGCTGGCCGGCATTCGATTGCTCTGTCAGCAGCTGATAGACTGGTGTGCGTATTTCTCCACGGGGATGCGTATACACATACGAGAGTTGTGTACAAGACCATTAAGCCTACACGACGGGTTCGCACGATCTCCGATGACCCGCAACGGCTGCCGCGCTTCGTTGCCGGCTCTCACGGCGCCTTTTCATTATCATCCCTACCTTCTTTCATTCGCTGTATTCTCCACTTTCTTTTGTGAGCATGCAGCGTCTTCACTACATCCACAGCACGCTTTCAATTAGTATATAGCCCGCATTGTACGTAATCAGCAGTATCCGTGTGTTCGTACGAGCGATATCCTCACGGAATATTCTAGTGGAAGAGAAAGCGAAAACACTGCTCACAGAGCTGAAGTTTCGTCCCGTGTTATGTTGAGCATTCACACGGTGCGGAATATCGGGAATGGCGTACTGCGCCCTTTGGAGACGACACCGTCAGCGTGTTTTCCTGACACTTAGACGACACTTATAGCAGATGACACTTAGCAGACGACACTGTCAGCGTGTTTTCCTGTCGTCTGCTACGGAATATCTTGTGACCGTGAAGCAGGATATTCCCCGCGGTTAGCATGGGTAAGTTTCTTCTAAGAAATAAGAAAGTTACAGCTTTAGAAAGGTGAAAATAGTACGAGACCCGTATTTTCTAATTTAACGCTCGTCCTGTCCAACCACCGACCCCATGTCGTCATTATCGTTGTTGTCCAACCGCTGAATTAGATTTGTGACTTTTATGACCCCGTGCAACGACATTGCCGTGACCGCCCCGCGATCACTCTCTCCGTTGGACCTGCCTGCTCAAACCTCCTTCTCGCCCCTGTAGGGCGTAGTTTGTGAGAGGGCGCGAGTTGGCTCGGTTGGCTCGGTATGCTCTTTTGCCCGGTAGCAGCACTTACGTACGTTCCATTTTCTTCAAAATTTGTATTCGTTATGCGAGGTACATGCAAACTGGATATCTATATATTGTGAAAAGATCTAGAAGGTGACCAAAGCACTTGCAGTGATATAATGCGCGCGACTTCCTGCAACTTTCGCCGATTTACAATCAGAGTAGGGATCGATCCCGAACCCTACTTCGAAGTCGACCCCCCTAGCAACATGCCGCCATGCGAATCGCTCGGCAATGCACGCGAACACTCAACAAATCCGTTTTTAGAGTACACTACATTTTCGTGCGTTTCCAATCCAAACAATTTTCGTGACATCGAGTAAAAATTGCCAACAACATTGAAAAACAGAGTGTCTGCCAACCTGAAAAATTTGGGAATTGTAAGGGAATTTTGATGTGACTGGAAAAGCCGGGGAAGTTGCCAAAAAGAAGCTGAAGTCAAGGAAATCGCACCTCATTCCATCGTCATTCATGTAGTAGTAGTTGTTGTTGCATACAAGTGCCATAACGATATCGCAGCAATGTTGCCGCGATTAACAGTTCGGCAATACGAGAAGCGCAGAGGATGAAAAGTAGGGCAGCCTCACTCATAACTTCATAAGTGACCTTTAACAAAAAAGAAACAAGGATCATAAATGAGACGTAGTACCCAGTGATGGCCACTAACTACTTCTACAGTAGTGTAACTATAACTACTAACTACTTCGCCGATGGAGTAGTTTAATTAGTAGTCCAACTACTTTTCAGGGGAGGTAGTTGAAACTACTTCTTTAACTACCGCAATGTATTTTAACTACATCTCTAACTACTTAACGTTGTCCATCAACACAAATTTCATTCTATAGTGTTCTTGGACACCTAAATATGAATCACAAGCAACGATAAAAGTGAAGGTTTAGTACACATGCACGACACAATTGCTCTGCACCTCCGTTCTCATCAAACAAGTAGCTCGAGGTAAAAGTCGGAAGCTGGAAGGGAAAACCCTGGTTTTCTTTTAAATAATCAATCAATCAATCAATCAATCAATCGGAAGCACAATCGTGCCGTAAAGCTAGCGGCAAAATCGGAGGTAGTTGGCGCCTGCAGTAGCCTAACTACTGTAGTTAACTACTCGAAATAGTAGTTTAACTAGTAGTTGCACACTACATTTCTGCAAGTATAGTTGATAACTACTTTCCAACTAGAATCAGGTAGTTTAACTAGTAGTTTAACTACATGTAGTTAAACTACTAGTTAAACTACCTGATTGTAGTTAAAAAGTAGTTGTCAACTACTTGCAGAAATGTAGTGGCAACTACTAGTTAAACTACTATTTTAAGTAGTTAACTACAGTAGTTAGGTTGCTGAAGGCGCCAACTACTTCCGAGTTTGCCACAAGCTTTACGGCACGTTTGTGCTTCCGACTTTTACCTTGAGCTACTTGTTTGATGAGAACGAAGGTGCAGAGCAATTGTGTCATGCATGTGTACCAAATCTTCACTCGTAATGCTTGTCTAATGAAGCCTCATTTGATTTGCTGTGAAATAATTCTGCAACTTAGTTTATCGCGTAGGCACAAAAAGAATCCCGCCGCAAGCTTTGTATTTGACGATCGTAGCAATGGCTTGAGCCAAAATTTATTATTGCTTGTGATTCATATTTAGGTGTCCAAGAAAAATACAAGGGATTGGTGTTGGTGGACAACGTTAAGTAGTTAAACTACATTGCAGTAGTTAAAAAAGTAGTTTTAACTACTCCCCCGAAAAGTAGTTGAACTACTAGTTAAACTACTCAATCACAAAGTAGTTAGTAGTTATAGTTAAACTACTGTAGAAGTAGTTAGTGGCCATCACTGATCACTGGTAGTACTAGCAGGAAAAAAAAAAGGTCCTCTTAACTGTTTGCCTGCACTTGTATTCTGTTTGTTTGAATTCAATAAACGATCCGTTTTATGAGTGATCTGTATTAAAACGTAGGAGCAGACACCAAGTTCCCCATGAGAAAACTGATGTTCTGAGGCTTGAACAACATATAGAAAGGACAAATACATACAAAGCCCTACAAAGCCATGTATTTGTCCTTTCTATGTTGTTCCAGCCTCAGAACATCAGTTCTTTCATGTTCAACAGTTGCCGCTCGCGTCGATCCCGTCGTATGATTGTGTGTATGAGTGAGAAAAATGTAAGAGTGAAAGGGGGATGAGGTGAGAGAGAGTGGTTGATGCGTCCCTTCAGATGACACACCCCGAAAGTCGCTGGAGAGGCGTGTTAGCTTAGCTCAATTGGTAGAGCCCTGGACCGGTAATCCAGAAGATGTGGGTTCGAGTCCTACAGCTGGCTAACCTTTTTCAGTGACTTCCTTCTTTCATCTTTCATCATCTTTCACCAAATTCCTGTTTGTTTTGGTGAGAGAATTCGCTCGAAATAGTCAGTAAAAAAAGAACTGTTTGGTTTGATCAGTGAATTCGCTCGAAATAGTCAGTAAAAAAAAAGTCAGGGAATTTGGAAGCTACCATTTGGTGGACACCCTGAAATACTATACGGTCCACTGCCAAGGTGGAAATGACGTCGGCAAAGTGAGATGTCACCCGAGCGCCATATACCGGCCTGACGACGCAATTATGTGCGCATAAAGTATATGCAGTTAGCATTTATCATCATACACTGGGACAAACACGTTTCCATCTCAATGGTTGTTGTCCCGCGGGCCATTTTTATAATTGAGTGTAATTTCTATTCCGCACTCGCATTGCGATGCTTCTAACCTGTCCCTTTCGAGTGGAGGGGGATTAAGCCTGATTGCAACGAAGGGTGGATATAGAGCGAGGAGGAAAGCAGAAGGGCCCTAAAGGTATTTCGACGGAAGAGAACGAACGTACTGGAAGTGACGTATGGCTATAGGGGACAAGTTTGAGCTTCTTTCAAGACCTACACTCTTAAAAATGAACTTCACCTCATAGCACGCTCCTAGCCAACCATTATTTCGAATGATATCGTTATCTGCCCTGATTTGTTGAAAACGGGGGGCGTACGCCATTTCTGTGACACTTATGCTGTTCATAATTGTCACAGAAAAGGCGTACGCCCCGTGCTTTCAATAAATCAGGGCAGATAACGATATCATTCGAGATAATGGTTGGCTAGGAGCGTGCTATGCGGTGAAGTTCATTTTTAAGAGTGTATACAAGTGTCATGGAGATGAGAAGGCTTTGTCGCTATGGGGGATCATTTCGAGACGAATTCCGAAACCGGAATTTCAACGAAAGGAAAGTTAGGTAGCAAGCGAGCTGGTGGTGACGATCCTGCATGACTTGAAAACCCGAGACGAGGTAGGGACAAAAATAGACAAACACAAACACGGTGTGTGTGTTTGTCTTTGTCTGTTTTTGTCCCTATACCTCGTCTCGGGTTTTCAAGTCATGGATCGAAATTTCAGTTTTCTCCCATAGTAAAGAGAAGGAAAAAAACAGAAAACGTTTGAGAGCATTAAACAGTTTAATTTGCGGAAAAAAAAAAACGAGTCTTTCGTGCAGTAGCCTGCTCTTCTAGAGGTTTGAGAACCTGCTACGAATAGTCCAAAATATATCAAACCCAAGTCGCAAAAGAGTAGAATGCGAGGGTTTTTCACGTTCTTTTTTTTTTCTTTTGTTTTTCACGTTCTACGATGTTTTTTTCACGTTTTTTCACGTTCTACGATTTCTCCCATAGACGAGCTCACACTCTCAAGACCCAAGTTTAATCTCGACACATCCTCTCAGTAATCGCTATACCACTTTCCAATCGTCACGCCCGGTTTACAACGCAGCTTCTCGGACAAACCGACGCTACTCTAATTTCCTAAGGTGTGTGTGTCAAAAACATGAAGATGGGCCATATGAACAGCGGACAAAAGCAGGGATGAAAGATGAAAGTCACTGAAAAGGTTAGCCAGCTGTAGGGGTCGAACCCACATCTTCTGGATTGCCGGTCCAGGGCTCTACCAATTGACTTTTTGACAATTGGTGACAATTTTGACAATTTACCAATTGACAATTTACTTTTCAGTGACTTTCATCTTTCATCGTTGATTTCTTAGGCAATTGAGGCTTTGTTTGTATCTGTCCTTGTTGTTCCAGCCTCAGAACATCAGTTTATCTCTTGTTGAAAAGCAGGGAGGAAACATTTGCTGCGTGCACCGCTCCCTGGCAGCCATAATAGCACGTGGCATACCGTCTTCCCCAACGTCTTTCCCATTAATTACGACACGAACGAACCACTCTCGCCCTCAAGAAAACCAGGCGACATCTGACGCTCGCTCTAGCAAAACGGAGCAACCCTGACCGCTTCGTGCCTTTCCACCGCATGCCCTTTTTAACTTGCACGTCATTTACCTTTCAGTTATACGTGGGTTCTCGTACGTTCGTCAACCTGACTTCCCTCATCCTTTCACTCTTTCTCGTCCGCGGAAACGATTATGTAGGTTTCCCTCTCTCTCCTGGTCGGACAGGTTTGTTATTTGTTGGCTCGTCGCTGCCCCGGTGTACAGTCCTCGGCTTCTGCCGCTAATTCTCCCGTGCGTGCTCAACCTGGCCGTTTTCCCTTCTCTTTCCCTCTCTCTCTCTAGATAGGCACGGCCGGTATGGCCACCTGGACGGCTAGAAGAAAGCAAAAAAAACTTCGTAATAATAGCAGCAATAAAACGAGAGGAAGAAGAGCGCCGCCAGCGGTGTGTTTTGGAATTCGTCTGCTTCTCAGAAAGCAGAAGTAATGCCTTCTGGAGTGCCGCGGGATGGCGCGTCTGCCGTCGTCTGCGATGGTTGTCGTCTGCGATGCGATGTGCGCGCTCAAGTTTGTGGCACCAGTAATGTGTGTGTAGTTTGCTAATGACGGAGTTTGCTCGTGCCCAATTAAATGAAATGTTGAGAGAAATAAGTTGTAGCCGTAACTTAGTGGTGCTGTATGAGGAGTTCATGAATGGCACTGTTCTGACAACATACTGAAACTCAGAACGCATCACAGCTTAGCTATAGGTGAACCGAACGCTGGCAGTATGCTGATACATGCCACCTCATTTCTCACCATTCTCTCTCTTTCTCTGTTTTTAATAAACACCCCCCCCCCCCTACCAACCTCATTCACAACGCGCTTGAAGGGGGCAGTAACGGCGCCCGCGCTGTCAGGTGTTTTTTTTTTTCGTATTTCTTTACCTTGATTTTCTTTTTTGAGCCTGGAAAAAACAACCACGCAGGAGGTACTTGATTACAAACAACTGACTCTGGAGTTTCTGATGGACGGCTTACCTATTTTCCGCCGGCTCCGAAATTAGTACATATTTAAATTTCTACATATCTGATCTCAATGAATGAATTAATTAGCGGTAATACAAATATATATCCTTACTCGCACAGTACGACTTCAGCTCCAACTCCCGCTGACTTCACTCTCGTATAATGCTTTTTTTTTTTTTTTTGTTCGAAACTTAGTAGGGTTTTGAAACGCTTTTTATGTCTGGTCTTTGACGTCATCCTATACGAGTGCCTGATACAACGTTTGCTTTCTCTACAATTATATAATACTCATAATATATATAAATCATATAAATATATACTCATAATATATTCTCCGCAAGCCAAAGAAACATTGTATCCGGAACTTGTGTCGGGACCGGAAGAATGACTCGGTCCCCTTTTATAACACAGCGGGCAACTCCCTGCAGGTGGCAGCACCCACGTGGAAGCTTATCGCATGCGGACAAGAATAATGCGACAGTCACGACTGGCAATGGCAAACCGTTTCTTTTTTCTTTTCTTTTTTTTTTCTTTTTTCGACCCAGCGGGAATTCCTGTTCCAACGGCGCAAGAAAGGACACGGTGACGGACGGAGGTCGACGTTCGCGTATTTTAGGCTTTAACATATTTATACGCTTCTGCGGAGATTAGTGTAAGCGGAGATAAAAGAGGGAGTTG
Organism: Ornithodoros turicata; assembly: GCF_037126465.1. Classification (NCBI taxonomy): domain Eukaryota; kingdom Metazoa; phylum Arthropoda; class Arachnida; order Ixodida; family Argasidae; genus Ornithodoros; species Ornithodoros turicata. The sequence goes on along the minus strand of NC_088202.1, from coordinate 147,746,821 downwards.
GTGTCAAGAATTATCGACTTCTCCCGCATGTTACGATGTCGTCTGGGAACAGGAGCTTTCCTTGTATACGAGAGAGACGGACACCGGTGTGGAATTCTTCTGCGGATCATCCAGGGAGGGAGCTACTGATGGGTGCTTTTTTTTTTTTTTTTTACCCGTAACATAAAAAGGAGAGACGTCACTAAGACGGATCAGTGAGCTGCTGCGAGACGACACAACGGTGGATATACCCGCTCGTGTATTTCACGGGGTTCGAGGCAGAATGCTCGGCAAAGTGTTTGGCGATGTATGCAGACGGGCCCCAAGCAGCACAGCATGTTGGTCCAACATTGGACCAATCTTGGCAATACTGGCCCAATATTGGTCCAGTATTTGTCCAGTATTGGGCCAAGATGTTGTGCTGCTTGGGGCTGTTCAAAAAAAGACCGATTACATCGTACTTGTGGCGAAGCAGAACATAGTTCGCTTTGTTGCTGTGCATGCCGTCCACATCGACGTGATCTTCGCAGTATTTGGGTAGTAATTAACCTGGTTACAAGTTACAAGTAACTTGTAACACGACACACATCTTTCGTGTGTTCTTTGTGCGCTGCCTTTGATGTTGAATTATGCCTCACTAACTCGCCGAAGTTTCCGTCGTTACCGTCTTTGTAACATACAGAGTATATACTTTGTAAGTTACAAGTAACTAGTTACAGTTACAAGTAACTTGTAACAAGTAACTAGTTACAGTTACAAGTAACTTGTAACAAGTAACTAGTTACAGTTACAAGTAACTTGTAACAAGTAACTAGTTACAGTTAAGTTAAGTAACTTGTACAGTTAAGTAACTTGTCGCTGTAACTAGTTAGATACTTTCCTAGAAAAGTAACGTGTAACGGTAACTAGTTATCGCTATTCGCTAAAGTAAATGTAAAATGTAACTGTAACTAGGCGGCAATATTTTCCACGCGTCAGTTCTCTAGCGTTATTTGTTCGTCGGTTCAAATGTCCAGCCATTTCTCCCAAACATTCTACATATTTTGTTATCTCGTACACAGCCAGGATGCCCTAGACTAAATCCCACGACCTTACGGTGGACCATCGGAAATGCTCTCCTTATAACACAGTATAACTAGCTCGAACAGCACATGCGCTAAAGGAATTTTTTTATTTACCTTCGTTTGGCTTTTTCAGAATGTAACTGTAATGTAACTAAGTTATTTTAATGTGCTAACTGTTGCTGTAACTAATTACTTTTCAAAAAGAGTAACTGTGACTGAGTTACTATTTTTGCATTTATCTGTGACCTCGTTACTTTTTTTGAGTATCTTACCCATGACTGGATCTTCGTGCTGGACCAACTAGACCCTCGTCTATTGAACTATGAGGAACGAGCGATCCGAGCCACCATGAATTTTTTTACGATAGGGGCTTTACGTCGCCAGACAACGACGATCCGAAATTTCTTATCTTTCTCATTTTCTCTCTCACACACGTACACTTTCAATTGAAGCAGAGATGGAGAAAGTTCGTGCCAAGTTTGCTTGTCGAAACCTAAGAAGTTTGAGATGAACAAATTAGAATGGCTGAGTCTCGCTCTCGCGTTCTCCTAATCGTCTTGTGTGTTCCTTAAAGTGGGACTCCGCAACGAAATCACCACAAAGATTGTGACACAGCAGTAATCCTTGGGGTTCCATGAACATACATACGAAATATCGCGTTCCCAAAGTGCGCAGATTTTATTCGAACAAATTATTACGAAGTGAGCGCTTCGCCTTTGTGAAGCAAGAGGGCGCTGAAAGCAACACTGCCGACGTCATTCTGCATGGAAGAATGCAAGCTTCGTAGCAGACGACAATGCTCGGTGACGTCACAATATCTTCCTCCGGGCGAACCGCTGTCTGCTTTGCATGTTGGTTTCGGTTTGGTACTGTCATCATTTACGAATTAATTACTCCTAGAAAATGAATGCAAATGTTGTATTCGGTATCAAGGAAGCGATATGTGTTCGGTATGATGCTCACCTAATTTTTTTTTTTTTTTCGAATCCTTGCGAACTCTCCCTTTGAACACAATAAAATCTTGCCTCTTTGTAAGTATAATTCGACATTAAAGGCAGTGCACACAGAACACACAAAGACACGACACACGTCTTCCGTGTGTTCTTTGTGCGCTGCCTTTGATGTTGAATTATGCCTCACTAACTCGCCGAAGTTTCCGTCGTTACCGTCTTTGTAACATACAGAGTATATACTTTGTAAGTACCGTAATTTCACGCATAACCCGCACCTCAGATAAGCCGCAGGTCCCGCTTTTAGGAACGTTTTGAAAGTTTTTTTTTTTTGCAGATAAGCCGCACTCGCAGATAAGTCGCGGGCAATACGACGTGACTGATTTGTGCGACAAATGATACCATAGAGAAGGCCATAAACCCTGTGGTCCCCTCCATACTCCAGGGTCGGCATAGTGTACCACAAATGAGGTCAGCTCTACAGAGTTCTACGAGGAGCCGATTGTGCCCTTGTTGGCCGTTTTTCATGGATTGATGGGTCAGTGGTCTTCCAGAAGACGCGAATCACTGTCACAGTCACTATTAAGCAACTGTTCGTGCATCAGCAGGGCGGTGCTGGTCCAGAGACGCTGTTGGCACTTTCATTAAAACCGGCGTATGCGAAAAATACCAGGAAAAATAGTCATCAGATAAGCCGTACCGGTGGATAAGCCGCAGAGCGCCTGTGAGAAAAAAAATCGCGAATAAGCCGCAGCTAATATCACTCTAAGAAAAAAAGGAGTAAAACGGGGAGTAATTGCAGCTTCTACTCCCCTAGTCTGCAATTACTTCCCATTTTAGACCCCTAACCCGACATTTAGTCCCGACATTTACTCCCCAGGACTGCAAATTGTCACTAAACTTCGCGAATGGTCTCGTGAATGCAAAAGTCTACGTAAATATGTGCCCTTGGTCAATTTGAACGACATAAGGCGGTATAACTCAGACAACGTAGCAATTTTCCAGCCACACAGAGTAAGAAACAGTTAGCGCATCTTTCTTCGCAAATTATGCCCTAGTATGGCGCAAGATTTTCTATCACTCGATATATCACGGTTGACGGTTTGCTTCAAAGTATTTTCATGCATGCGCACCAATTATGTACCTGGAACTCTTATACAACAGCGCGTGAAATGCGGTCTTCACTCGGTGACATTCATTTAGGGTACTCCCGTGCATTTACTCCCGAAAGGGACTATTTTTTGTGGCAATGCAATTACTCCCCAAAAGGAGTAAAAGTACTCCTTTTTTTCTTAGAGTGTACGCGTGAAATTACGGTAGTTATTCCAGGACGAGGCCAAGAGAAACCCGGGCGGTTTATCCCGCGACGCATTGGGGCTCATCTGATCGGACGTATACCTTTCGGCTACCTTCGTTTCTATCTATTATGAGAGTTGTGTGATGTATGCGTGGCGTTTCCCATCCCACGTGACGGGCTATTCGGGTGTTTGTCTAATGGTTTGTCTAATGGTCCTAATGGTCTTCTTCCAAAACCGCACACGCCCGCAAAACCCTTCAGTGACACAGTCGTTATTTCCGCGGGGGCATATAAAGAAAATTACTAGCCACTCTTCAGCGGCACTGATCGCACAAACACAGGGACGGCAACTACCCGACGGTTTATGACTTTTGCCATTTTCCTTTACGTTTCGCCGAAACGTCCCTGAGGTGTGGCGTCGAAAAAAAAAAAAAGCGCTCGTGTAACGTGCCGGATTGTATAACAGCGCCAGAGAGAATTCGTTTCGCGACAGTTTTTGCCATCTCGTAAATGCGAAAGTGGACGAAATTAATTTTTGAAGTTCACTTCCGTTGCGGACGAATTAGGAAATTGTGTCAATTATATGGTTCTCAGTTGTTCGGGTCACGTGTTTTCCTAGATGTCTGGAGGATGATAACGAAATGGTTACGAGCGGGGGTCTATAGTAGTCTGCGGGCCGAATGAAGTAGTCACGCATGATGTTTCTACAGAGAGGTAGAAAAAATTAACAAGGTCCCGGAGCCTTCCACGGGACAAAGAAAAAATGATGATGATGGTTGCAGTTTCTATGGCCGATATCTCTAAAAAATTTGGAAGTTCTCATGTATAGGGTAAAAGTGGTTCATCCCCAAGCAAAAGAGCAGGGTGAAAAGGCACTTGATATTGATAAAATACTTTAAAATAACGTCGAGAAAAAAAATAAAAATAAAAATACGTCAATGCTTTATGATACTTAATAAGATAAATATCTATAATAAATACTATAATAAATCTAATGAATTTATATAGAATAATTCTAGAATGCATAATAATAGGTGACTGCCACTATGTTCTCCGCGAAATAAGTACCTCAAATGTCCATTGTTCTCTATAGATACCGCGTGATCATTGCCAAATATCTATCGTTTAAGAACAGTCTCTATATCCTTTTCCGTAGTTTATACATTCATTCCGGTCTTTCTTGTCCGTTCTTATAATCGCAATAATTCTGCTCCTTAAATTCTGTCGCCCTCCTTCTGAATTAGCTTTTTAAAAAAAATCCTTTTCTTTCTCCGTACGTAGTTCCGGTTTTACTGCTACTACGGCGCCGTCACAATGGATCGTGGTGTGTACAATTACGCGAACAAGAAATGAAAACGTCTCCAAATGAAATAATGGGGGCAAGCGGGCTTTGGAAACTGGGGTCCGTTGTTATTTTGGTGAGCCCAAATGACCGGTGAGCGATGAAGCAGAACCACCTCCACCAAGATTCGAGAAAGGGCAAAGCAAGATGGGGAGGGGTTTCCTTCCTTCCCCCCTCCACGCGGTTCCTTCTTGAAAAAAAGAGCTCACGTTTCAAGAGAAGGCACCTCCTCATCCTCTATAGCGATGAGTTTCCCACAGGAGCTGAGAAGAATGGTTGACTTTTCTCTGTGTGTGTGTGTGCCCACGCACTCGAGTATATGTATAGTGGTCGGAAGACATTATGCCGCCCATAAGGTATCTCTCTCTTTGTGCGCACGTACTATCATCTTCTCTCCCCCACACTCAACGAAGTTCTCCCTCCCTCTTTTACTGCTCTCTACCTGTACTCGCCGATTCTTACCGATTCTTACAATGTGCTGCACATCAGGGTTACGGAGTTGCCACTCCGGAGCTGGAATGATTCCGGAATCGTTCCGCATTTTAGCAGAGCCCGGAATTGAATTGGAATGGAATGGCAAAAAACTGTCGTAGGAATGGGAATGGAATGGTCTGGGTGCCACGGTGGCAGACTTTTTGGTTTCAACGTGGTGGGTTTCTGTCCTCGCACCCTTTGCACCGCACCTGCACACGGTCAAGAGTGAAATAACCAGTGATGGCCACTAACTACTTCTACAGTAGTTTAACTATAACTACTAACTACTTGGCAATTAAGTAGTTTAACTAGTAGTTCAACTACTTTTCAGGGGAGTAGTTAAAACTACTTTTTTAACTACTGCGACGTAGTTTAACTACATCTCTAACTACTTAACGTTGTCCATCACCACCAATCCCTTATAGTGTTCTTGGACATCTAAATATGAGTCTCAAACAATGATAAACTTTGGCTCAGGCCATTGCTACGATCGTCAAATACAAAGGTTGCGGCGGGATTCTTTCTGTGTCTACGAGATAACCTAAGTTGCAGAATTATTTCACAGCAAATGAGGCTTCACTAGACAAGCATTAACAGCGAAGATTTAGTACACATGCATGACACAATTCCTCTGCACCTCCATTCTCATTAAACAAGTAGCTCAAGGTAAAAATCGGAAGCACAATCGTGCCCTAAAGCTTGCGGCAAAATCGGAAGTAGTTGGTGCCTTCAGTAACCTAACTACTGTAGTTAACTACTTAAAATAGTAGTTTAACTAGTAGTTGCCACTACATTTGTGCAAGTAGTTGATAACTACTTTTTAACTACAAGCAGGTAGTTTAACTAGTAGTTTAACTACATGTAGTTAACTACTGGCCATCACTGGAAATAACATTGTCTTTGTGCTTTTTTCCGTGCTCGGTAATGTCAATCTCCTCTAGCACTGCCGGACTTGCCAGTATGGTTACCGGTCCTTTTCTTTTATTGAGGGAATTAAAGGAATGGAATTGAGTTGCCAAGCCATTCCAGGAGTGGGAACTGACCGTACCTTTTCATTCCGAGGAATTGAAAGGAATGGAATTATCGCAAGTCTCCATTCCTCGGGGTGGAATTGGAACGGAATGGGAGACCCCATTCCGCAACTCCGCTGCACGTGCACAGTATACATATTGTCTCTTTGGAAATAAAAACGTGCGAATCTCGAAAGCGAAAAGAACAAGCATATCGAGCTGGTATAGCTCGTCCGTGTGCTCATTGCAAGGTTCTTGGTTCGAACCCAGCAAAGCAACTTGGTAGCAGGGTGCACGTTGCGTAAACACGTCGGTTTGAGCGCACGACGAATAACCCTAGGTAGGAAGGGTAGCCCGATCAATGTGTCAAACCGTTTGTACATCCGATACATCCTCTTCTATAATCTGTTGTAAGCACGACCTACCAGATTATAGCCACCACTCATAATCGGCAAACCCAATGAGGAGCCCGTCCGCACGATCCGCTAGGGGCGCTACTCATCGACGCGCGAGATCTGCATCGTGATTGGACGACGGAAATTTGAATTTTGAACGCGCGGAAGCGGACGCACGATTATCGTTGCAGACGACAGCAACGAAGTTCCTATGAAAACGCGTAGAATGATGATGATAATCAACTTTAAAAGGAAGCACCTCTCGTGGGACATTCACCGCTTGTACAAAAATACTAAGGTAAGCTAAAGTACAGAGTACTGTAAAAATGGAGGCAGCAATGACCGGGCCGATGAGCAGCGCCACCGCTGTAGCCTCCACATGCGGCGCTGGGAAGGGGTCGGTTTGACATGGTCGCTACACTCTAGTAGGTCGTGGTTGTAAGTCATCTTATGAGAGTTTAGTGAGAGCTTCTAGAAAAGCCAGGAGTGAAATAGTTCTAAAAGCGATAAACCCCCCTACCCTACACGCTTGCACTACACGCTTTACCCTGAAAGATGAAAGTCACTGAAAAGGTTAGCCAGCTGTAGGGATCGAACCCACATCTTCCCCAGGCAGCACAATGTACTGAAAGTCGAGTGCAATAGGGGTGGACGGGTAGGTGGATGACCTTGAACAGACTCTTGAAACTAAGGAACATTGATAAGACACATACCGTCCACCCCTATTGCACTCGACTTTCAGTACATTGTGCTGCTTTGGTCTGGATTACCGGTCCAGGGCTCTACCAATTGACCTAAGCTAACACGCCTCTTCAGCGACTTTCGGGGTGCGTCATCTGAAGGGACGACAAAAAAGCCACTCACTCTCACTCACCCTCCCTTCACTCTTACATTTTTTGCTCACTCATATACACATTCATACGACGGAAATCGACGCAAGCGGCACCTGTACGCACCTTTACCCTACACGCTTTACCCTACACATTTTTTACCCTACTGTGAAATACTTTACAGCGACAAATATAACGTTCATCTCTCGGCTTATGGGAATAATGTTGGTAAGCGCTATACAACGGAACAGGTGAAGCATACTACGACCTCTAAATGAGTTTACCATCGAGCGACAGCCGGAGAGTGGTCATAAAAACGTCCGCTTTCGGTCTCTGAAATGGCGCTTTATCTTTTCAGATACCCAAGCGAGGTCATCATCGAGGCACTTTTAATCTATACCAAGGACACCATGTGTGCGAGTCAAGTTCAAAGTGGAAGATACTTCACTGGAGAGTACACCACGAGGATAAAGCGCTGAAGGTAAAGTTCCCTTTTTTTTTTTTTGCTTCAATTTATTAGGTCTCAGAAAAAATAATAATAATACGACAAACGACGCAACTTGAGAAAAGTGAGGGTCGCTTCTTGGTGTCAGTGAGTCAGTGAAGCTTGTGGTTCTTCAGGAAATATTTCTGTACACTAAACACTGCGATATATGGATAGCCTCGCACAACTGCATATTTATTTACGCGATACAACATCAATCTTACACTCATCAAAATGAGTCGTTTTTTGAGTAGCTGAGCGCAATCAAAACAATAGCTATATGATTTTAAATAGGTGCATAGATGTATTCAAGCTGCATTTCGGGCCCCCTTTTTTTGGAGGGGGGTGCGTCCTGAGCTGACTTCACAGGGAACTGTGCCAGCATTTGTCTTAAAGTAACCTAGAAGTTATTTGTAACACCCTCTTTTCGTTCGATAAGACTGTTAGGTAGGCCAGTAAGATCCACCGTGAGAAGTACGTAATTCGCCCCCACACAGTCATAATTATCGCAGAACTTGAATTTAAAGTACGCCGCGAAAAGCGACCGTGCGCAACGGTGGTGAAGAGCAGTACCACCACCCTGTGACCTCACGCTGACGCTACACAGTCCGCGCTCGTTAATTGGTTCACTGTGTCGTCCGCTAGTCAGCTATTCAGGGCTATACGCAGAAGCATTGCCAGACTTGTACACGTTACTAAAAAAAAGTAATTGATTACCGTTACCGTTACCTTGTACGAAAAAGTAATTTTTTACCGTTACAAATTACTGGCCGGAAAAAGTAATGAAGTAATGCCTCGAAAAGTAACGCGTTACTTTGCCAATTACTTTCGATATCTTAGAAAACGATACAAAAAAAGATAGAAAAAATGATATCCACATAAAAAAAAAGAAAAGGAAACTGAGCGTCGACATCGTTGTGATATCGACAGTATTCCGCACAAGACTGACAGGGGCTCGTGGTCACAAGAGTGGCATTAGGTTATCGGGGTCCGGAGTTCTGCGAAAAATGTGTCGAGAGGTTGAGAGTTTTGAGAGTTCTGTGAAAAGAGTCCCAACTGGGACTCCTACAAATGACTCATCAGGTTCACGGTACAACCTACAGTCCAACTTACTGCATACAGGCCGGGTTACGGATAGATAGTACACATGAATGGGGAGAGGACAGTGGACTCAAAAATACACTACACGTGCGGAGCACTGTGGCAATTGACCTCGGGTTCCTCGGGTAAGTAATTGTTGCGGGAAAAGTCCTAGGGATAAGACAGCTGCCTTGCACTGAACTTGCAGAGGGCAGTTGGTTTTGTCTTCTCGCGGCGGTGAATCATCCCATATATGTGTGTGTGCGTCGTCCCGAACAATGTGGATTCTTTAGTTTCCAAGTAATCGATTACTTGGTAATTGATTACTGAAAATTGTAATTGAATTACTAAAAAAATTACTGGGCCCCAAAAGTAATCGATTACGTTACAAATTACTCAAAAAAGTAATTGATTACTAGTAACGCAATTACCCGTTACACGTTACGTACAAGTCTGAGCATTGCACACAGGGAACAATGAAATCCTCCATCCTCACGGTCACCCCTTCAATTCCTAATCTCTCCCTAGGGAACAGGTTTACCGGCTACAAAAGGAGAAAGCCCTCACACAGAAAAAGAAAAAAAAAAAAAACACGCGCTGACCTCAACTGACCGCGCAGACGGCATGACGTCACTGTCGTTCCTTCTCATCCTCGTTACACCCCGGGGGGCGAGTCGAGAGGGAACCAGGGCGCCTGTGTTTGTGTACGTTTCCTTTCCTTTTCTTTTCTTTTTTTTTTCTGAAAAAAAAAACGTTCAAATGCATGCATCAAAACCTTCTGTGCTGTTCAGCACATTTCAAACTGAAAATATTTTGAATGGCCCTCTGTCCTCCTTCAAACTAGCAGATTCTCGTTATAGGTGCAACACCCTGCATATGCAGTGCTGGAGCGTAAAGGTCGATCGACTTTGCATTTTGGCTCGTATTTCCGACACAATGGGGAGCACAATAGATACCAGAAAGCATTGTTGCTGGGATGTCTGGACAGCCATATATCCTTTTCGGTCTTTCGGAAGACGAACGCGGCTGCGAAAAAAAAAAAAAAAAAGAAGCCCGATACCATGTCATGCACGAGTGCCTCCCTCCAACTCGTCCGGAGCATGCGCAGTCGGCACAGGAATGGTCATATGTGCCATCAGTTGTTTTTATTTCTGACTTCATTGGCGACGCTCTCACACTGACGGATGGGCATCACGTGACCTTCTCACGCCACCCAAAATAAGGCCCAGACAGCTGTCCTGTGCTGGTACATAGCGACGTCTTAGTTATAATCAGGGGGTGACTTTTTCGGGTTCAACCCGATCCCGCCCGGTTATCCCCCCCCCCCCCGGAATAACCTCCGACCAGTTCGGGTTAAACCCGATTTCTCACCGAATTCAAGTCACTATGAAATCCTCAAGTGACGTTTCGACTGAGGACGAACAAATGTAGCCACGTGTTCACTTAAGGGGTCACTTAAGGGTTCAGTTAAGGTCACTTGAGTTCCCAGCAATACACCCATGTGTGTCAACACTGTCTATGCCTTCGGGGATTGCCGCTGTAAGGTCACGATCTCGCAAAACAAAACAAAAAAAACAAAAATAAAAAATAAAAGATTAGGAAAGGACTTAATAGACAAGAGGAAAAAAGAAAACACCCGAAAGCACAATTATCGCCGGATTTCTCCTGGAATTACAGATTTAAAAATACCGCCCGATTTTTACACCCCCCCTCCCCTTGAATCTGAGAAGGGTATTTAACCCGAAAAAAGTCACTCCCTAGTTATAATCTGCTAATAATAAATAATAATAATAAATAATAATAATAATAATAATAATAATAAACTAATAACAATAACTAATAATCTCCTAAGAGCTTAGGCTTCTCTTTTCTGACATACATATATACGATATCGATATCGCACAACGCTGAGCTCACAGCCAATCGCAATCAGTTTTTGTTTTAATTCGGTGCTAACGCCGCGAAACAACTGTGGCTATGAGCGGCGTACAGACATGAACACATGGAGAGAGGACAGCAGGAATGAGGGGGGGTTATTATGCGTCCTTGGCCGACTTCAGGGGGAACTGTGCCGACGTCCGTCTGGAAAGTCTTCGGAACACACAGGGAAAACGTCAGACAGCACAGTCGGTGACAGGATTCGAACCCGTAAATCACAATCAGTGAATCCATCAATCAATCAATCAATCGGGAGCCTTCCCGTTCGGCTCACTGCTCGGCTGTACGACCGCAATCAACTTCTACCGACTTTTAATGCCCGCCGCCCAGTTATTCGTTGATTTTGAAATAGTTACGAACAGTTTTGACGCAAAGAGGCGCTTATATATGTGTTGCGTCGATACACAGTATATGCACACTGCACAACGTTTGCTTGCTCAGTGTGAAACTTGCAGTTCAGTTCAAACTTGCAAAGTGTAGTTTATCCCTAATAACGAACAAGTGCCACACGACTGCGTATACGACTTCGTGATGAGCGTTTGTAGTTGGGTCCGTCAAACACTCTCAGCAAAACAAAATGTTAAACGTACATGATCGTATCTTTATACAAAAGGAAAGTAGCGAAAGGCTGCACGTATAATACCCCTGTCACACGGGCATTTCGATCCTTCTCAAATCCGATCTGCATCGAACTTCCCGAGCACGCTCGAGTTTTGACGCTGCTACACAACTCCCCACTCTCCAAGGCCGAAAATAAAGTTGTTGTTGTTGTTGTTGACGCTGCTACACGGCCACTTTCAATGCGCATTGAATGGTTGACCTGTGCAAATGGATAAACCGAACTCATTAATTTCGCGTTTCCTCTATAACAGCGATATTAGTGGTAATTTATCGTATACCGATGTAAGCATCATTTGTAGCTTCGCGCGCATGTCCGTCTTAACTTATGACAGTTCACCGGGGTCGAGGATGCAAATGGCGGCCGTCGAGCCGCCTCGAAATTCTCAATCCTGTTATGGGAACTGTCTTGAGTCAAGCAGGATCAAAGTTCGATCCTGCTTGGAAGCGGCCGTGTAGCACCATCCGATCTGCATTGGGTTCAAGCAGGTTCGGTCGAGCAGGATCGAAAATGCCCGTGTGACAGGGGTATTATTTGTTCCACGCTATCTTTGTCGAAGTGTGTTCGGACGGCATTCGTGCTTCTAAGTGCTTCAAGTGCTCCTAAGGTTGGAACGCACGACCAGGGATCCCCCCTTCACACACCCCTAATGCCTCCAACCAAAATCTTGCAACACCCCCCAAGTATGCCTGCCAACAACAACAACAACAACATAGATGAATGGATGATGATGATGATGATGATGTGATATGCCTGCCAGAAAGGCAAAAAAAAAAAAGCCGGGAAAGTAACAAATATGGGTGTCACGACACACTGTAAGCTGAAAAACACCCTTATGGGTGTAAATGGCTTGTCCTATAACTGACACCTCTTTTTACACCATATGGTCTTAGAACACACCCTTTGAAATGGTGCTTTTCCTTGAAAATGCCTTCTTTTGCACCCTTTAAACACCCTTTTAGGAGGGTGTTTAACAGGGTGTTTAGGGTGTTTAGGAGGGTGTCAGTTATAGGACAAGCCATTTACACCCATAAGGGTGTTTTTCAGTTTACAGTGCAACGTTCCACGAAAACCTGATATAGGCTGGTCGAAAGATGCACGATGTTTGTGTTGGGAAAACAGTGTGCAACACACAGAAACATATCGTAACACACGAAGAAGCCTGACATTTATCTGTCAACAAAAAAGACATCGCCAATGTCCACCCTGCAAAAGGAAAAAACTCAGACGGAGGCGAGGAAGCGACCTTCCAATGGGAGCGCTCCGAGCAAAATTATAGATTCATTTTATCTCTTTTTGTTTTTGTTTTTTTTCACCCGCGGACGGCGTAGAGCTGAGGGCGATTTGAGAAGCTCTGCGCTAATAAGAGCATCGCTAAAAATACTAGTAGTTAAACAAAGATGAGCCCGTGCGTTTCCTTTGAGAGCAAACTGCCTGACGCTCCGAGCCGGCAGAAAATAGGTGAACAAGACATACTAAAAAAAAAAAAGAGGGGCGACTGAACCGCGGCTGCAAGCGCATCTCTCCCTCTTACGTCAGAGAAGAGCAAAGATGAAAGGTGGTTGTAACTGTATTCGTCCTTGTTGTAGCTAGGGTTGCCACCTTTCGTAGTGAAAAATATCGGCTGAGGGAGAGGAGGTGGAATAGAGGGAAAGGAGGAAACGTTCGCGGGAAAGGGAAAGTAAGTGAGGGGTGGACAGTATAGAGAGAGAGTGAAAGAACGAGCGTACTGGCTCAAGACAACAATGATAATAATAATAATAATGAATAACTAAGAAAACGACTGGTGATTACGGAGTTGGATCTGTGCTCCAGATTTATTCAAGCTGCAGTGGAATGTTGAAAGGAAAACCCTGTAAAAACCCCTATGAAAGGTGTTCAGCCACAAATACCGGCAAAGCGCTGCCGGTATCACCTTCCTACCGGCAACCGGCAGAGAGAGCAAATAAACGGCCGTGCCGGTATAATACCGGCCTGGTGGCAACCCTAGTTGTAGCTCCGCCATGAATTCTCTCTAAAAAAAAAAAAAACAACAGAAAGTAAGGTGTGGTACTCGGAGTAGTTTTACAACTAAAAAAAAAAAAGAACTTGACCAGTAATCACTCCTCATTTGTCGAAAGCGTCACTAACAAGTTAGCATAACGAAAAAGACCTTCCGTTTTCAACAAATGGGGTGGGGGGGGGTGGGGAGACATACCGGGAGTGAGTAGTCGGTGAAGTTCGTAAAATGTTCCGCCACTGATCTCTTCCAGCCCCCACCGAATAGGGACCGGAGATTTTCGAGGCGGTAATATCTCTGTCGCTGTTTTGGCATTGGCGGTGGACATTGAAAGTATCCACCCTCAAGAATAACCAACAGCGTCAAGGCCCCTAAGAGGATTCGAACTCGGGACCCCGCGCGCAGAAGGCGAGCACTCTACCGACTGAGCTATCGTGACGAGCGGAAACGTTTTTGGGGAGTGCTCGTTTTACTTCCGCGCTGCTCCTTTTTTTTTCGAGACTTCCTCCCTCGTGACTTCCCGTTAGATTTTCGTGCTCTCCGCAAAGAGGTTGTGAAACTTGTCGGTCGTGTCAGATAAATGGAAAAAACAAAAACGCATCAGTGGGAATTAGCATTTCAAGTCCTCAAGTGAAGACGGAAACAGTAGCCTAGAAACTGAGTACTGCCAACACTGAAAATCTTGCTCGACGCCGATACATCTTCAATGGCCTGTATCTCGCTAGCTAGGACTAGAGATGCGAAATTTCCGGAAATTTTGAATCGCTCGAAAAAAACCGGTGTTTTGGAATTTTTTTTTTCCCCGAAAAATTGGACAAAAATGGAAACAAACGCGGTTACTGCTGAGTCGGAAGCATTGCCGGCCAAGCCATAGCATACAATGAGCTAGAAACTTTAGTAGCGCTCATCCTCTAGGCATAAATACAGAGCAGAGCATCCCATGAGACTGCTGTCTACTCAGCGATCCACTCCGACCAGAACTCCGACATTATGTGAACGCGATGGCGATCGCTCGGAACAGCCAGACGGAGCTCTAAGTTGGTGGTTGTTGGCGGATTAGAGGCACCCAAGGCACTGTTGGCGGGTTGGAACGCATCGAAGGTACGAAAATTTAAATTCTTTAATTTTGTCGCCTGGAAATTTTAGGCAATATTTCCGGAGACGAGGAAAAAACCCGAAATGAACTGTTTTTTTTCTCAAAATTTCCTGGTTTTTTCCCGAGGCTTCGCATCTCTAGCTAGAACACGTACAAAAGTTATCTTTTTTTTTTCTCTCTCTCAATATTACGGCATACAGCACAATGCGTCCGTGATGTAATAAGTCACGTGTCTCAAAGTGTGACAGCCTTTTCGACGCATATTAAACGGACAAGGCATGCACGGGTGGCACACTCTAAGAAAAAAAGGAGTAAAACGGGGAGTAATTGCAGCTTCTACTCCCCTAGTCTGCAATTACTCCCCATTTTAGTCCCCTAACCCAACATTTAGTCCCGACATTTACTCCCCAGGACTGAAAATTGTCACTAAACTTCGCGAATGGTCTCCTGAATGCAAAAGTCTACGTAAATATGTGCGCTTGGTCAATTTGAACGACATAAGGCTGTATAACTCAGACAACGTAGCAATTTTCCAGCCACACAGAGTAAGAAACAGTGAGCGCATCTTTCTTCGCAAATTGTGCCCAGTATGGGGCAAGATTTTATATCACTCGATATATCACGGTTGACGGTTTGCTTCAAAGTATCTTCATGCATGGGCACCAATTATGTACCTGGGACTCTTACAACAGCGCGTGAAATGCGGTCCTCACTCTGTGACATTCATTTACTCCCGTGCATTTACTCCCGAAAGGGACTATTTTTTGTGGCAATGCAATTACTCCCCAAAAGGAGTAAAAGTACTCCTTTTTTTCTTAGAGTGCAGAACACCAATAAGAATACGATATTGTGGCATTTTTATTCTCAAGCTTTATATACATGATGCTGGGTACTTGACTTATTCTTTCGTTGCGAAACAATTCTCTCGTTAGCGATCAAGACGCGGCGCTATTTCTCACGAAAATGACCGTTGGAGGACTGTGGGTCACCTAGAGGGACGGCGAGACAGAAAAAATAGTTGGAGACTCGATGTGTCACACGCTTTTTCGTGACATCATAGAACGAGGAAACCGTGACATCATAGCACGCTGAAGGCGAACAGTTGCAAATGAGTGATACCGTTATCACTCCCGATTTGTGGAAAGCGTGGGCCCTTTTTGTGACAATTAACGTAACCACGTAAGTGTCACAAAAAGGCCTCCCGTTTTAAGGGACCAGTGTGGAAAATTAAAAATCGCCCTCAAGAGCCACGTGGGTGAAATTGATTACTAGTATCGTAGATGTCGTTTCTACCTTATTCCTTTTTTTCTTATTCTTCTTCTTTCGCGTGGAAAATATCTTCGCGTTTTTTATTTTATTTTTTTTTTGGGGGGGGGGAGTAGAATTGCATCGAGCAAAGTGATTTGCAGGGATCGAAGTCCCCAAAAGGTGTTGGATGCCCCAATTTTAAACATGTACGATTTCGGAAATCAATCAGGGGTATTACCAAGGGGGCTCTGGAGCGTTCATTCATCGTGTCATTACTCATTACTTCTGTCATGTGGAAAGGATTTCCAGTAACGTACGACAGCTAGTAGCATAGACTTGTGGATCGATAGAACTACAGTATACTGTTAATCGTTGAACGGGCCACTTACCGTGTGAGTGGCTATATTGTCGGGAACAGACACACACGTTGCTCGTAAACCCAGCTCAACAAGTTATACACGTCACAGGGAACGCTAAATGTTTTTAATTTTTAAGTAAAATTGCGGTAAAAAGATTCGGGGCGACGTCTGGTGCGAAATAATTCCCAATTCGTCGAGCAACAGTGAGCTATGTTCCTGACTCGCTTGCTGCTTCTGACGGCTATGTAGCCGACTTGTTTTGTTTTAGGCCCAGTGTTACGCGCGTGCGATGTAGTTTTGCCGCCGTACCTGACGGGCAATGCGCAGTTGGTCGCGACTTCGACACAGTGTTGCCCGTAATTTTCAATTTTAATTTTCTATATAAAAAAAAAAAACTATGAGCGCAATCGGGAGAAATATGGTGACGTAAGAGTACTCAAGAGGCTCAGGATATGGAAGAGACACATTTTCTGAGATTGCAACTCTACTTCCTTTTAAAGTCCAAACCTAAACCAAAGAGCTGCCCCCCCCCCCAGGGTTTTTTAGGGTCTCTACCAGGTTTGCGGAGTTGCCACTCCGGAATTGGAATGATTCCGGAATCATTCCAGATTTATCACAGCTCGGAATGGAAGGGGAATGGAATGGCGGAAACTGTCCTAGGAATGGAATGGAACTAGGCTTTTTTTTCTTTTCGAAGGCGGAATGGAATTGGACTGGTCTGGGTGCCGCACGGTCAAGGCCGAAATAACCTTGTCTTTTTGCTTTTTCCGTGATGGGTAATGCCAATCTCCTCTACAGCACTGCTGGGCTACCCAGCACGGATACCGGTCCCTTTTATTTTATTGATGGAATTAAAGGAACGGAATGGGATTTCCAAGCCATTCCAGGAGTGGGAATTGGCCATACCTTTTCATTCCGGGGAATTGAAAGGAATGGAATTATCTCCATTCCTCAGAATGGAATTGGAATGGGTGATCCCATTCCGTAACCCCGCTCTCTATACAACGCTTATACAGTCACCGTGCAAAATATTTCAATTACATTCGCAGCCAATTATTCGTAATGGATTTTACTAGCCGGCGCTTTCTCTGCCGTGGCATCACTGAGAGCAAATTCCGGTTTTCTCTTTCTTGCCGAGAGACCCCCATTCCAAAGAAAACATTTCCTCTTACATATCTGCATCTCAAAACAGCCCTTAACCTCAGTCACACACACCCTCGCGATGTCCGCACAACGTCCACGATTAATGGTATATGCTCCCTCAGCTCTCTAGGTATTACTGCGCTGCAGAGAAAGATGGCTGGACGCAGAGAGGTCACGCTCCATCCCTGCGCCACAAAACGAAAACCATTCCCACTGCTTCCGCGTTGGCTGTTAAGATTGGCAGCATGGCATTACGCTGCAGCAGAAAGTGCGCTCTCCTAATGATAGCGACTGATGGCGCATGGTGGCGCTGCAGTATTTCTCCTGGCGCGCTATTGCGTCACCAACGGCGTATGTAGACGATGTAGTTGACGGACTAGATTTCTTCTCCTTCTTATAGCAAGAACACGACTATAGTCGATGCTTAGGTTATTCGTCGTGAAACCGAACCGGATTTTTTTTTTAGATTCCGCGTTAGCGCCGCGAAGCAACTGTGGCTATGAGCTGCGTACAGACGTGGACAGATGGAGAGAGGACAGCAGGAAGGATTGGGGAACAGGGGGGGGGGGTTATTATGCGTCCCGGGCCGTCTTCAGGGGGAATTGTGCCGACATTCTTCTAAAAAAAGTCTTCGGAAAACCCGGGGAAAACGTCAGACAGCACAGTCGGTGACGGGGTTCGAACCCGGGTCACCTCCCAGTCTCGGCGTGGAAAGCGATCATCCCAGAACCACTATGCCACGGGAACTGGTAGAGCCGGATATGAGCATGCCCTTCATTTTTTTTTCTGGTTCATCTAAAAACTATGACGCTTTGTTCAATGAAATTTTAATCGTGCCGCGCACAAGTAATATACGGTTGAATATATATACAACTCCAAGCGGCGTTCATATAAGCAGTTGCAAAAAAAAAAAGAAAAAATCGAAAAAAAAACCAAAGAGGGACGTAAAAAAGGAAAAAAAAATCGAAAACAAAAAGCAAAGAGGGACATCAAAGTTCGGTCGTTCAATCGCCGTTTAGAAGAAATTAAACAGAAAGTCGACTGTAAAAAAAGAAAAAATCGAAAAAAAAAACAAAGAGGGACGTAAAAAAAGAAAAAAATCGAAAACAAAAAGCAAAGAGGGACGTCGAATTTCGGTCGTTCAATCGCCGTTTAGGAGAAATTAAACAGAAAGTCGACTGTGTTTTTTTCCCCCATCGTGCTCATAGATGGCGCAACCGTTCGCGAGTCTCGATTTTATATAGGGCCCGCTAATTCGTAATTAAAGCGACCGTACCTCTCACAATACTTGCACGATAAAATCGATAAATAAAATACGTAAATAACGCCGTGGTTCTTCACAGCGATTCTCGCCACGCCCTCTGTAGGCCAATAACCCGCAAGAACGTGAATAACGTTCCGATGCACACACACACACACACACACATGAATACACGGCCTCTTTATTGTTCGGGGGTAACGCGCTGGGGCGCGGTACTGTTTGCCGCTCATCTCGTGGATGCCATTATTGAGTCTCCTATGGGTGCTGGGACTGTGAACGGACAGGTTTTCTATCCGGGCTGTATAATGACATTGCACGTAAAAAAGTATATGTCGCCCAGACCCCTTCATCAAAAGGTGCTGCATCATGTATGTAAATTAAGAAGTACGCAGAAAGGAACGCGTAACATTAAATTCCCCGGGACAAGATATATATTATTAAGATATAAGTTTGGTATAAATAAATATATAAGTTTGGATATTTCCTGCGTGCATATCCGGTTGCCTTTCTTTCTGCTTGGATTTCGCCCCCGTATTTTTCTTTTTTCTTCTTAAAAAAAAAAGAGGAACTGAACCGAGCTCAAACTCTCTCCTGATTTCAGGAAATGTTTATCCGATCAACGCCGCTAAATATTTCGCTTAAAAATTTCCCGAGCATTTACAACGAATAACTGGACCAAGCAGCGGCGGAACGAGCATGATTATTTATTGTTAATATTATTGTCATAGAATAATATTATAATAGAATAAGTATAAATAAAATACACTGGGTACGGTGCTACACTAGAGCCGTGGGAAATGAGCGGGTTTTTTAAAGCCATAGTTTCGTCGCGGTGCCGAGACGGCGCAAGTAGACAAATTGGAAGCCGGCCACCGCTTGGTATGCGGGGTGTATGCCAAAACTCTGTTGAGCCAAGAGTCCTACTTTTGGAAGTAAATGTGAAAACAAGACGAAAAACGAATCGCATATACGCTGCGTGGTTCGCTATGACGTGAGCATGAGCAGGCGAAGGTTTGCGGACGTCACAAGCCGTGGGCTGTGGAGACCGAGTCGATCGGGGACCCCAGAGATTTCGTGGCTCCGATGCTTCAGGCACGAAAACCGGAACCGGAAGCTGTTGATATTGACATCACGAGAGAGACAGAGACTGCCGGCAATAAAAATCGCTAGTAAATAATTGGCCGCGAACATTATTGATATGGTATTTTGCGCGTATAACTAGTTTGGTTCAAAGGCCTCTGGTGGTTCAAACAGGTATCCGCATACCGTTAAGCAACTTTATACGGCATAATTACGGGACTCCCGACGCGGAAGGCCCACATCATCACCATCATCATTTCAAACAGCTCAAATTCAGCGTCATCCATGTGACGTCACCGACCTTTTTTCGGTTCGGGTTTTACAATTTTACAATCGTCTGTATAACCGTGCCGGCATAGCATTATTTAACATATACAGTCAACCCTCGATTTATGAACACCCTCGGTTCCCCGAAAAATCGTTCATAAATCGAGGGATTCATAAATCGAAAATTCAGTTAACTGAGTACTATCGAGCAAATGCAACAGTATTTCCGAGTCGGGATTGTGTTTATAATGCCATATATTGTGTAATTTTGCTTTTGACCATGCCTTCTGCTGTATCAATCTCATAAAGAACAGACGTTAGCGCATTCACACTCTGTTTATTATGCAATACTAAATTGTTTAATTTTGCTTTGGTCCATGCCTTCCGCTGTGTCAATCTTGGAAATAAGAGATGTCACCACATTCGCACTGGACTGGTCTCGGATTTCCTCCGGGATTTTTAACCTCGGTTTATTAATCTCCGGGTGACAGCGACCACCTTATTCATCAACTGAGGTCAGGGACACTTGGTCGCACCTTGTGCGACCCCGGAAAACCCGTTTGTTGTTCGGATTTCGAGGGGTTAAGAACCGAGGGTGCAATACCTGGAAAACGTTTTGTCCGTTCAGGCGTCATTCATAAGACCACGGAATTATCCCTTTGAAGGTTTCTGTTTACCTTGGAACGATCCGTTTATAAATTGAGGGCAAAAACGCTGGGCAACTCCTAGTTGGTTCCCAGAAATTCCGTTCATTATTCGAATATCGAGGTTCATAAAACGAGGGAAAAATGAATGGAAGAAGTTTGGTTCCCGGTGCTCGTGTTCATAAAACGAGGGAATTCATAAATCGAAGGTTGACTGTATACTAATAATATTTACAATAAATATTATTCTATGACAATAATATTAACAATAAATAATCATGCTCGTTCCGCCGCTGCTTGGCCCAGTTATTCGTTGTAAATACTCGGGAAAATTTTTAAGCGAAATATTTAGCGGCGTTGATCGGATAAATGTTTCCTGAAATCAGGAGAGAGAGTTTGAGCTCGGTTCAGTTCCTCTTCTTTTTTTTTTAAGAAGAAAAAAGAAAAATACGGGGGCGAAATCCGAGCAGAAAGAAAGGTAACCGGATATGCACGCAGGAAAATGCTGGGAAAGGGTGATAGAGAGAGAGAGAGTCTCGATCGATACCCCCTGTGTGGGGGAGACGCGCCTTTCCCCCTACAGGTGCTTCCCTGCATGACTCACCCGAACATACCGTGTTTTACGCCCGATAACTCGCCCGTGAGTTATCGGACATAAAACCTCCTTCTGTGAAAGAAACGGAATATGCCTGGAGTCGAAACATATTTCCAGCGATGGCCAGTAGTTAACTACATGTAGTTAAACTACAAGTTAAACTACCTGATTGTAGTTAAAAAGTAGTTATCAACTACTTGCAGAAATGTAGTGGCAACTACTAGTTAAACTACTATTTTAAGTAGTTAACTACAGTAGTTAGGTTACTGAAGGTGCCAACTACTTCCAATATTGCCGCAAGCTTCACGGCACGATTGTGCTTCCGACTTTTACCTTGAGCTATTTCTTTGATGACAACGGAGGTGCAGAGCAATTGTGTCGTGCATGTGTACTAAATCTTCACTTTTAATGCTTGTCCAGTGAGGCCTCATTTGTTGTGAAATAATTCTGCAACTTAGTTTATCGCGTAAGCACAGGAAGAATCCCGCCGCAAGCTTTGTATTTAACGATCGTAGCGATGGCTTGAGCCAAAGTTTATCATTGCTTGTGATTCATATTTATTTGTCCAAGAACACTACAAGGGATTGGTGTTGATGGACAACATTAAGTAGTTATGGATGTAGTTAAACTACATTGCATTAGTTAAAGAAGTAGTTTTAACTACTCACCTGAAAAGTAGTTGAACTAGTAGTTAAACTACTCCATCCCAAAGTAGTTAGTAGTTATAGTTAAACTACTGTAGAAGTAGTTAGTGGCCATCACTGCATATTTCACACCAAAACGGTATAGGGGAGACATGGAGTAAAGTTTCTTCCGTTGTTGCTGGAAGATGGTCCGTTGATGTTGCTCACAGATCGGAGATATTCCCAAGAGACGTCCGACAGGCGGTATTTTCGAACAATAACTGGGCTTTATTTACATAGTTATTTACATAACTATATACAAGACAACACTATAGCGACCGAAGTCACGGGGCTTTCGCCTCGTCTTTATCAAGTCGTTGCGGCTTCCACACACGGATTTTCGTGTGTCCTCCGTTTAAAAGAGTGACATTTGGGACACAACCTCCGCCAGCAAACACCAATCCCAGGAGCCCGATTCAAACGTCTCCAACTCATGGTTGGCCTAGTTTGAATTTGGAACGAACCAGGCACCTCCTAATTGTCCGCCCACTACTCGGTATTTATGGGTAACGGACCAAGCTGTCAATCCGTGCACCATGCAACTTTGGACAGTGCATCTTCCTTGGCCCACTCTACTGATTTATTGCCAGCGAGCATCTGGTCGCGAAGACCCCCTGAGGCGTCAAGTGTCCCCCGTCCAACGTGCCTTCCCCGAGTCTCTTTCGGGTGGCTATTACACTGAGTTAGGAATGCACAATATTCGCGAGGTTTCTAAAAAGTACAACTCTTACATCTCCCCCCTTAAGTTACTTGTGGGGCACTATTGCGACACAAGGAACAATATCACTAAGAGTTGTGTAGCCTAATCATTTGGATTACGATAACAACAGCTGCAAACACTGTATACACTGCAATGCACTCGCGTAAGGATATTCCCTCTTATGGTCTCAGGATCATCAATACACACGTCAACTTAAATACGGGCTACGACACAGTGCAGTACAAACGTAACTGAAGGTAGAGTTCACAAGCAAAGTCCCACTGCACTTGCACTCTATAGGTGCCTCATTGCCCACATCCCATAGTGCACCAGAACCGACATACATTATATATGGGTTTTAGTCTAACGTGTCGAACACTAGCCTCCCCATTGTGACTACCTCTGCGTGGGTCCTATGTGCGATTACGATCCCTAACACTTTGTCAGCAACCCATCGCGCCGGCAGGCTCCGTTTGCTCACCAGCGGTCTGGAACGGAGCGACGCGTCATATACGCGTTCGTGAGCTACTTCGAGCAACTCGCTCGTCACATTCGTGTCTGATACGGCTTTACCTGTCAGGAGCTTGCGAGAAACATGACTTGTGCCTGTTACGGACTTGTGAGGATCGCTACGGATCTCACTCTTTTCGAGGCTACATGTTTCGACCTCCGTGCTATGCTCATTCTCTGCAGGTGTTTCATTGCCGATGTGGTGCACTGCGCTGGGGCGCTTGCTCGCCTGCCCCTCGCCCTCGCAGTCGGACGTCAAGCTTCCGCCTTCATGACTGGGCAACTGCCCTTCGCTCATGCTAGCGTGCAAAGCAGTGCACTGCAAACGGACGTCGCCGACCTGCTCGGCGCAGTGGTCTTCGCCCGTGCAACGAGAATTACCGCAGTGCTGTACGTCTGTCACCACACGGCATTCGACATGAACTGACGCTTCTGACAAATTTCCTTCGCTATCAATGTCTGACTGACTGATTACATCGACCTTCAGGTCGCCTACGCTGCTAGTATCATCCTCAGCATGGCTGAAAGATGCTACGACGGTACTAGACGTCACGCCCTCAATGATTGCTTCACACAGCAGCTCAAAATTACTTCGCTCTGGAGGCGACAGCTTTGAGTACGACTGATCAACTCTCCCATTTAATAGGGGGTACAAAAATCCCGCTCTCCACGGATACGGAACGCCTTGAGCATCAAGTGCTTGTTCCACGTCTCGTAGCCACTGGGCTACTGATGACGGTTCGTTGGGCATTTCCTTAAGGGACACGCTCAGCCTGCCTAGCAGGTCTCTCACCTCAACGAACCTTTGATTTGGACGGAAGGTTGCGGCTTCACGTCGCTCATTACACCTCAAACTTCGCGCATTGTTTACTCTTAGTTCGGCAAGTTGAAGTTTCAAATCTAAGATCTCCCATTTCTTTGCGGGCGCCGCGGCGATCCCACAAACGCCATGTACATATTCGACGGCGTCTATCAACGCTGCGTCTACCTCTAGCTCCTCATCGCTCCGCATGTTTTCCCTGTCTCTGTGCCCGTTACTAGACTCGATCATAGTGCACACAGGACGTAAGCAACGAAACACCTACCTCATGTATCTTGCTTCCGGAGGATGCGTTGAGGTTCTGTCCAACAATCCAAGAACACAGCTGACCCCGGTGATGCTGCCGCTACAACGTCGCGTCACCGCTGCTTGGGTCTCTGGGTTGTCCTTGCTACTCGTCGCTGGCACAGACACCTTCACTGCAGTCCGTTGCAGTTAGCTTCCGCTGTCCGTCGCGGAGCTGCTTCTGGGCTTGGCTAGCACTGCTTTCTGGTCACAGCCGCTCCAACGGCTGCAGCCGGCAATGCTCCGGCTAACTTGCCTCGAAGTTGTTCCATGTTGCTGCTGGTCGTTATGCTTCTTCGCAAAGCTGGGATCCTGACGATGACTGGAGCTGTCCCTTCAGTTTCCTGGACACTCCGATGGTCTGCCGCTGTCTTGCGCTGATATGCCCTCGTTGTTCCGACTCGAAATATCGTCCGTCCGTCCGGATGGTTCAACTCTCCGTAGGTGAGCAGACTGTCGTGCTGCGCCAGTAAAGTTTCTTCCGTTGTTGCTGGAAGATGGTCCGTTGATGTTGCTCACAGATCGGAGATATTCCCAAGAGACGTCCGACAGGCGGTATTTTCGAACAATAACTGGGCTTTATTTACATAGTTATTTACATAACTATATACAAGACAACACTATAGCGACTGAAGTCACGGGGCTTTCGCCTCGTCTTTATCAAGTCGTTGCGGCTTCCACACTCGAATTTTCGTGTGTCCTCCGCTTAAAAGGGTGACATGTGAGACACAACCCCCCGCCAGCAAACACCAATCCCAGAAGCCCGGTTCAAACGTCTCCAACTCATGGTTGGCCTAGTTTGAATTTAGAACGAACCAGGCACCTCCTAATTGTCCGCCCACTACTCGGTATTTATGGGTAACGGACCAAGCTGTCAATCCGTGCACCATGCAACTTTGGACAGTGCATCTTCCTTGGCCCACTCTACTGATTTATTGCCAGCGAGCATCTGGTCGCGAAGACCCCCTGAGGCGTCAAGTGTCCCCCGTCCAACGTGCCTTCCCCGAGTCTCTTTCGGGTGGCTATTACACTGAGTTAGGAATGCACAATATTCGCGAGGTTTCTAAAAAGTACAACTCTTACACATGGGGAGGATTGTCATCACAGTTAAGCACACTCCACGGACAAAATTGCATTCTCGTGGATTGAAAACAAATTGGACTTCGGAAGCCGATCGACCCTATACGCGAAACTGATGGAAAAAAAAAAAGAAGAAGAAGAAAATAAACAAACAAACAAAGGAATCGCGTGCCGATGCAACTGTTAAAGTGTATTGTAAAGCAGTAGAGCTGCAATCTGAGAAAATGTATCTATTCTATAGCCTGAGCCCTCAGCGCTCTTGCGCCACAATTTTCGCACCAATTGCGCTCAAAGTTTTTCTTTAGAAAATTTAAATTGAAAAATACGGGAACTAAATTTAAAAAAAAAATATATATATATATATATATATATTGAGCGTTCCCTGACGTATGTATAACTTGTTGTGCTGGGTTCCGCCATCGTAACCTCTTTGTCGGCAGCTTTATGGTACATTTAACAACATCATTGTAATGATGATGACTGGAGAGTTCGATCGCCATGGCAGTCAGTCAGTCAGCTACTTTACGAAGGGAGTTGCCTCAGGACAGGAGCCGCCGAGATTTCGAACAGAGACTGTTCTTCTTCTGGGCATCGCCCTCATCATTGGCGTGGTATTTAAAGGGTTAGGTGTGACATGTGACACACCTAACCCTGTAGCCGTGTTAGGTGTGACAGCCCGGGTTGTTGACCCACAAATCGCATGAACCTTTAACATGTCACACCTAACCCTTTAAACACCATTAAATTTACCATTTACCATTAAAAATTTAGGCACTAAAGACTATGGAAGTAGGCAGGCATTCATGCCCTTCAAAATACCAAAAAAATAGGCAATAAAATGCAAAAATAGGCACGTCAATCTGGTACGCTCCTTGGATTTCTTGATGGTTCAGAATGCTGCATCGAGGAATACTTGCTCGTTCAAAAGGCTACGGTACCATACAAGCCTTGGCGTCTGGTACATGAATGCTGAGGCAGCCGGGAAACACGCTGTATTGAATAATATTTTTTAATTTTCCGCCCTCGAAGATCTTGAGAAGTCACATCTTTTGATCAAATGTATACACGAACCCCTGCTAGCATACCAAAGAACTGAAGGAAACCAAACTAAAAAAAAAAAAAAGGAACAAAAGGCACAAACATGCAGAAACAAAAAGCAAAATGCAACATTCAGCATGAGCCAGAAAGGCACACTCGCACTTACACCTCTAAAAAAAGGCTCTTATGGCGTCTAAAAATGTTAAAAAAGACTACCATTCTACAGAGTCGATAAAATGGAAGGCAACCCAGAAAATGTCGCATTTAGGCGTTTATAGGCATTTCAAGGCAAATGCCTAAAAATCCGGGACCTATACTCATAAGAAGCCTATCTCGCCAAACGTAGAACTTGGCCGAGAGAAAAAAAAAAGCGTCGTGAACACCTTCCGGTCTGCTCGCAAATATTTGGATCGTCCAACTGCGGATCGCTAAAGCAACCCTCCTGGCAGGAACGTGACGACCGTGAAAAGACCTCAGTTGCGAGATTGAAGACACTTCTTCACGCCATAGACACCCGCGCGCTGAGAAAGACCTATCATTACGTGGGCAGCGCATTTCTCGGTATAACAGGAATTCCGTGGCAGCCCTTTTATTTCCTGTCAGTGTGTGGACGATATCATTTTCCCCCGTGAGATGGCGCTCTTGCAATTTTACGCGTATACCTCGGTCGTTAGGCTGTCCTATTTTCGCGTCGGCATTGAGAGGTGGGTATATTTTGAACTGTGGATTTCACGCTTCAGTCCAGCAGCCACGTATCAACCGTAAATAATAAGGGCGTTGCGCGAGAACGCTAGGATTGTGTCTGCGAAATGGGATATGGTTTGCGTAAAACGTTGATAGTGAGGTTTAGTGGATCGTACGCTATCGCCTTTGCGTACGTAAGGAATAGCGTTGGTGGTTATGCGCACGCGCAAAACATAAAGAGAGCTTCGCGCACTGGGCAGAACCACTACGCTATCCCCTACGTACGCAAAGGCGATAGCGTACGATACACTAAAACTCTCTGATATCTTCCGAAGTTAGGGCTTAGCGGGAGAGGATAATCCGAGGGAGAGAGGGCGTTAGTGTTTCATCTGCATCTCTGACCTGCATGTTCGATCGAAAAACGGAACCTGACCCCACAACACCACCATTCAACAGAAGAACGCGATAACGATACCGTTCTGACCTCTACACTCTTAAAGAAAGGGTGTACTTTAACTCTTTTTTTTTTTTTTGCCACATGTATAACACCCTTTTGGAGAGTACAATTACGCTCAAAAGGGTGTCTCCTCACTCCCTCAAGGGGGTAGCATAACACCTTTCTCCCTACTGGAGAGTAATATTACTCCCCGGCAGGGAGAAGGTGTTATGCTACTCCCTTGAGGGAGTGAGGAGACACCCTTTTGAGCGTAATTGTACTCTCCAAAAGGATGTTATATATGTGGCAAGGGAAGGAGTTAAGCCCGAATCCCATAACAAGCGACACGCGGCAGATACACGCGAGAAGCGACAAAATCGACGTCACTGCCGCCACACGAGCGTCAAAAAAGCTTTGTCGCGGCTCAATATTTCTGCATCTACTCCCAGTAGATATTTGTAGCATGTCGCTGAGTTCGTTGCCTGTTGTTTGACAAAACCAGCTAGATTTGGCGGCGTGAAACAAGAACTGAACGCGTGGGCAAGGGAGAGGGTGGAGAGGGCAACCAACAAAACTAGCAGACGAAGAAGTGGGCGGGGCGTTGGGTACTTCAACCGCAGCGCCACTGCGTTACGGCGAATATTACGTAGCAACTTCATTACAATTTCTCCTCGTTTTGACGAATGAAATACTATTTTTGGTATATTTATGTCAATTTACAACTTAGCTCGAATAAAATAAGCATTGCTTCTCCAAAAACATCATTTCTCGGTGACGAAATGTCGCTGCTCAAATGGACCAGGAAGTCGCGCCATGACCAGACGCGACAGCGACAAATTCTGCAGCGCGTCGCGTGTCGCTTGTTATGGGGTCCGCGCTTTAAAGTACACCCCTTTTTTTAAAGAGTGGACAGGTTTTCCCTAAAACGTTACATACACGCAAAGTGTCACACAAAAATGGCGTATGCCCTTCATCCTCAAGAAGTCAAGGTAGGCCAGGATTCCGAATGGCCCTCGAGCATGTTGTGCCGGAAAGCTGCTTACAACATCATCGCATTCTGTGATTAGAGTGTACGACGTCTTTCATCGTTCAAGAAAATAATGCTTGAAGTAATTGTTAATCCGGCACATGCGTGAACGCATAGGAGTTTTCAATCCGCCGGAGGGGGTTGGGGCACAATGCCCTTCCCCCCCCCCTCCCCCCACGCAAACACTTCAACCTACGGGGTACTTTGCCCCCGCTTCATGCACAGAGGTCGAGCGGGGTGTCTGGGACTCTATGTCATTTTGCAGATTTTTACCGCATTGGCACGTTCGCTGGCACGAAGCCTGCGA
Organism: Ornithodoros turicata; assembly: GCF_037126465.1. NCBI lineage: Eukaryota > Metazoa > Arthropoda > Arachnida > Ixodida > Argasidae > Ornithodoros > Ornithodoros turicata. Next base: position 147,718,097 of record NC_088202.1, on the reverse strand, counting down.
TTTTTCGGATATCCATTGGAACGTTCATCTTGGGTGTCAGCTGGAAAAAAATTTTTTTTGGGGGGGGGCGGAAGGGGGCTGCCCCTCCCCTCACTGAGAAAGTTTAGGGGGGGGAGAACTCACGCCCCCATGCAGTCTGCGCCTATGCGTGAAGGTCTACTCTTTTTAGTGACAAAGACCGAGTATAATCGCAAGACAACCCAGGAGCACGTACGGGTATTAACACTCGTCAGTTTTAGTACAACGTACGCCGTCGCCTCTGTGTATACGTAAGGGCTAACGTGGTGGTCCTGCGCAATGCGCAAAGCTCTGTTTGTGACTTACGTACGCAGAACCGCAAACGCTATCCGTGACGCACTCAAAGGTGATAGCGTAACGATAGATTAAAACGCACTATTGACTATAACTGTGAAGAGGCGAACAGATGGACACTATAGTGCGAGACGTGGGATTTATATGCGTCTGGGGAAAGCCTGCCAGAAGGCTGCTCAGAAAGCAGCGCCGAATTCAATCAATCAATCAATCAAAAGCTTTATTTCAATGAAATACAGTGTGGCACTTGAAGCAAAAAGCTGCATTGTGCAGCTCGAAAGGGCTCCAAGCCCGCGAATGAGTTTGACAGTCGCGAAAACGAAAGTATGGATACCCGGGACAACAAAAAGAATAGACGAAATAGCAACACATATCTGGACCTGGCTAGCAATAATAGTTTCAAAAAAAAAAAAAAAAAAGAAGAAGAAAAGAGAAATACAATACAATACGGAAGATACAACAGGGGTAACAAAGAAGTAGTAGGAAATGTCCCGAAGCGTACTTTTATCAATGTATACAATATTTAGGTTATGGCAGAGTAATAGAGGCATCTGATAGGCGATTTTTTGGTGCCCATAATTTGTTCCCGAGAATATTTACAGGTGTGCGGGTGTGATACTTTTGGCGAGGCTTCCGTTAAACGTACTAAACCAAATCGAAACCGAAATTCGAACCCAGCACACCTCCCAGTCCTGGGGCGTGACATATTGGAGGTCCCACCAGCGAGAGCCAAGGAGTGCCTTCCGGGTTCAAGTAACGTCGCTCGTTTGATAAGTTGACGTCAGTCGCGTTTTCCAAAATGGACGATAATGTGACAGGGTTGAGATAAATGACTCGGCCTCGCAGCGCGATAAGTGTCGCTTCCGGCATTCCTCGCAGTTAATGAGAGACAATAGGCGTGTTCCCATTGTTTAAACGGGGTATCTTTATTGATCCCAACAGCGGGTTGCTTTCCGCGCTCTTAAGAGCCTTCGTGTCTAAAATTACGAAGGGCCAACGACACTCGTTTCTTTGTGTGGATGCCCGGCATTTGTCCTGCCATCCTGAAGCCATCCTGAAGTGATCATTTGTCGCAGAGTAACCATATTGTCCTAGCCACCAGCGATGGCCACTAACTACTTCTACAGTAGTTTAACTATAACTACTAACTACTTCGTGATAGAGTAGTTCAACTACTTTTTAGGGGAGGTAGTTAAAACTACTTCTTTAACTACTGCAGTGTATTTTATAACTACATCTATATCTACTTAGCGTTGTCCATCAACACCAATCACATTCTATAGCGTTCTTGGACACCTAAATATGAATCACAAGCAGTGATAAAAGTGAAGATTTAGTACACATGCACGGCACAATTGCTCTGCACCTCCGTTCTCATCAGACAAGTAGCTCAAGGTAAAGGAAATCGTGCCGTAAAGCTTCCGGCAAAATCGGAAGTAGTCGGCGCCTGCAGTAACCTAATTACTGTAGTTAATCACTCGAAATAGTAGTTTAACTAGTAGTTGTACACTATACGTTTCTGCAAGTAGTTGATAACTAATTTTTAACTACAATCAGGTATTTTAACCACATGTAGTTAACTACTGGCCGTCACTGCTAGCCGCACTCATAGATAACATCATTTTTGAAGTAACGTGACCTTCTTTGTCTTCTGTGCTCGCCGATATGCGAAAAACGTACTTCGCTGCTGTCCTGGTACTGTGTCCTGCAGTATATAGCCTGTCCAGTCTTTGTCGATGGGCTCCCATCTCGACATATACAGGGTGTTTCATCTAAAGTGATAAACAAATTCTAACTGGCGACGTACTCGCCGGATGATTGTGGGACTCTCGGCAATTACCTTCTGGAAACTTTTGCCACGGTTGAGGAAGGCTTTGGACAATTTTTAATTGCCCGAAAGCCACGGTCTTGATGGGATTACGATGGTCTCTGAAAGGGACGCGACCTTCGGTCCTACTTTTCATTTACTAGGAGGCAGCGAACAAGTGCCCATTCGTGGAACCCAGCCTTCCCATTCTGATTTGTTTCGGTTTCAGTCTGTCTACCAACGTTGTGATGACGTTTCCCGGGTTGCCAGCAAGCACTTTTGTTTTCGCCCAGACTCGATGAAACCGGGAAGCGGGTTCCCCAACTATATCCGGTGTCGTCACATCCGCACTGCGAGGGTGGCGAGGGCCCGCAGTGACCCGCACGTCCAAGTAGAGGCGTGCGCCGCCGCCGATACTGCAAGAGCTAGCCGTGGCCGTACAAGAGCCCGTACACATTCTTTGTATTGGTTAAATCCGAAATATAACTCTGCTTTTTCAAACAGTCGTCCACTCAGAGCATGCTGTCAATAATTTGTACTTAAAAGCTTCAAAACTTATTCCTTGAAAGACTATAAAACGACGGCATCGTGTTCACTTTTACACAACACTTACAGAAGCGGGACAGGGGCGGAGAAGGGTCACGCCGATAGAAGCAGGTCGGCGTGACGCCGCCGACGCCGACGGCACAAAAACAGGAGGTACGCCGCCGCCGACAAATTTGCCCTCGGCGCACACCTCTACGTCCAAGTTCACGTGGGTTAGCAGACGACGAAACCCGAAGACGAGCGGCCCGGATGCCCCTAGCGTGATCCAAACGACTGCGATATCATACTTTTGGTATCCGTCCTTTTAAAGGGATTAAGGCAACCCAAACTAAAACCGCTAGATTCCTGGCATTCATGTTCGGGTGGCGACGGTCACGTGATCCAACGCGGGCGCCAGACTAGCAATTTCCGAGCGCTGGACCATGTTGCCACGAAAGAACCACACCCGAATAGACCTCTCCTTGTTTGTAGACAAATGACGTCATAGTGTTCGACAGCGCCACCAATTTGGTAGAATTGAACTACGCTCGAACCTATAGAGGCGAACAAGGTCGTACCCGAAAGCCACGGTCTTGAGGGGATTACGATGGTCCCTGAAGGGGACGCGACCTTCTGTCCTACTTTGCTTTCAATAGAAGGCAGCGAACAAGTGTCCATTCGTGGAACCCAGCCCTCCCATTCCGATTTGTTTCGGTTTCAGTCTGTCGACCAACGTCATGATGACGTTTCTCTGATAGAGGTCTATTCGCCATTAGTACGTTCCAGACAGAGCCTACAGCGCTTCCAGTCTCCCTTGCGAACTTGCGAGGTACCCGGGTTCAAATCCCGGTGCCGGCTGTGCTGTCGGGGGTTTTTCCTGTGTTTTCCTCAGACGCTTTCAGACATATGTCGGTACAGTTCCCTTAGAAGTCGGCCCAGGACGCACATTCCCCCAGGGCGTGAGTCGTGACGTTGCCCACATACGTGAGGCCGACTACGGCAAGCCCTATCACCACCACCTCTTGCGAACTGGCGGACGCTCGTTTCGGAGTTGGCGAGGACGTTAATTTCGAAGTCTTCATTGACGACGGCATGCTTCGGTTGCCTTCACCTGTGCACGGGCTCAGGCCTCCGGAACTAACCGCTCAAAAAATTTTGCAAAACTAATCTGACTGGGTACCGGGCGACCTGGGTCACGGGACGCGTATATTTGCGATCGCCGTCGGGAGTGCTTCGGCGCATTCCACAATCTCAACTCTTTCTGCCACGGAGTATCTTGGCTCGGCCGCCATCGCAAAGCTGTACGGCAGTGAACAGAAGGCGCGCAGCGCTGGATGCACGGAACATAAACAAAAGAATATCATGTGGAGGAACAGTGCGATTAAGCGTATTGCGATGTCAGTGCAGTGGGAGTAGTGTTCTAAGATCTTTCTCTGGCCAGAGGGAAGCAGCGAAACCGCGACTGCATCCCGCCGGCAACTTCGTGATTACCCGCAGTGATTATCCAGATTATACGCAAATGTCGTACAGCTGGCTAACCTTTTCAGTGACTTCCTCCTTTCAGCAAATGTCGTCATCGCATGTGACGTCCTGACGTAAAGGGGAGGTTGTATTTCCTGTGCGCTTTCAAACCATTTTCATCCCAATTTCGGTGCCGTCAACCGCGAATTTTGGCCTCGGGTAGTTCCCTACATATGGTTCTCTTTTTTTTTCAACCCAATTTTTTTTGCCTAAGTTGCTTTTCAATTGCAATAGACCTTTACCCGGGAAACGTCATCATGACGTTGGTAGACAGACTGAAACCGAAACAAATCGGAAGAGGAGGGCAGGGTTCCACGAATGGCCACTTGTTCGCTGCTTCCTATACTCTGTGCAATTTGAACTTCTGCGCAGGAGAGGGGAAAATGGGCGGAGAAATCACGTGGGCAGCGTTCCTCCACTCACCGGTCGGCGCGGGGTAACCAACGTGCTCGATGTTGTGGCTGCGGTTACTTCGTTGCTTCCTTCCCACGTTGGCTCTCCGCGTGCTGTTTGTTGTGCTGGGGGGCGACCAATCATGTGCCACGTTAGGTTACGTCATAGGCTGAGGGAAAGGGAGGAACTGAGGAGCTGCGCGAAAGCGTGACCTACTTGCAGAGCGTATCGAAAGAAAAGTAGAACCAAAGGTCGCGTCCCTTTCTTGGACCATTGTAATTCCCTCAAGACCGTGGCCTTTGGGCGCGACCTTGTTCGCCTTTACGTAGCGTAGTTCAACTCTACCAAATTGGTGGCGCTGTAGAACACTATGACGTCATTTATTTACAAAAAGGGAGAGGTCTATGGGCCTGTTTCACGACGTTTGGGGGCACTCAGAACCGTATTCCGCAGCACCATTCGTGGTCGCGTAGCCGGGGGTTTTTCCGTACACAGGCATGTATCATCTACACTGCGTCTCTGAAAAATCGTGGCGCAAGGATTTCCACAAAAGAGATGACGTTCCCGGTACGGCGGTTAGGCAGGGAACACGCCGGACACGACCGTCTAGTGAGAGCGCTCTACACTAGGGGAGGACAGTTGGCGCTGCGGTCGTTGGACGAAACTTTAGTGCAACAGGCTTATTGGCTCAAAATCTGATGTTTCAGTGTTCCCATAAATTCTATAGTTAAAAAGTTTCTTAGTCATCTGGCAGTTGCACGGTACCTCACAAAAAGTGTCCATCTGGCAGTCGAACTCATCTGCAAGAACGGCATCCGTGTAGCTTTCGTAACTTTTAAATTTAAAAAAATCTGCGTAAACAAACTGAGAACTGGCCGAGGCTGACCACAATTATAGGGACGACACAGACACGTAAGTTTCAAACGCCCACAAAAATCTCAGGTTCGATTCCCGGCGTCAGCACCTCTTTTCCCTGAGCTGTTTTTGAATTCGTAAAAATTCTGCAACGGATAAAAATCAACACGCTCTACATCGTTCTATTCCGCGGATACAGCACGCTGCGTTAATGAAGTTCCATGAGTCAATTAATAAAGAATCATTTCCTCCTTTCCAGAAGCTCCATATTGACCAAAGATGTCGTCCGCGCTGTGGTCGGGCGAGATCCAACACGGCTGCGGACTTCCTCCCGCGTACAAGAATCCGTTGAGCAATCACGAGACAGAATCGCTCAAGTCCGGCGGCCACGGCAGCGAACGATCTCGGAGGTCCAACAACCACAACAATTCATCTTCGAGACATCAGCACAGCAATCATAACAACCACCAGAATCAAGGAGGAGATCACGGGTCGTATCGTGCCACCAGGAGGCACTCTCATCGCTCCACACGCTCGTGTCCGACGCAGGTCAAAGTCGGGCAACAGGTACGTATTTCAAAAGTACGGCTTGGGACAAAACAACAACAACTTTATTGTGACCTTGGAGGGTGGGGAGGTTCATCGCCACAGGCGATACTCTACCCCATTGCTGGTGGGAATGGGGGGGAATAAAATAACGAGCCCCTTCACAATAACGATCGAAGTCCGATGGTGTCCAGAAATGTCAGAAGAGCTTCGAGCGCAGAGCGTTGTTGGGCTGGATTGGGCCAGGGACCAAGCAATTTCGATAGGGAGAAGGGACGAGAGTCCAGCTGACGAAGAGACTCGGAGAGTGTGGTTCGGGAAGGCTGGTAGTGAGGGCAATGAAGAAGAATATGCTCCAGATCCTCAAGAGCACCACAGTGGCCGCATTAGGGAGAGTCAACTTGTCTCAAGCGGTAACGCCACTGAGCTGTAAAGGCCACATCGAGGACATCTTGGGACAAAAATTTACCGAAGGCGTATTTCTTCATTGGAGCAGTACTCCTGCTAGCTATCAGGAATAGATTTAACAAGAAACCGGTGACTGGGTATTCTGCATGTATTTAGTTACGAGTTTAATAGATGTAATATTGTTCTTCTACGCTTCGTAATTCTATTTACGATTTATTGTTTAATTCTTCTCCTTCATAACTTGCGCAGCGTTAATACAAAAACGCGCTCTCTTTCGTATTCGGCCAAGTAGACGGACCGCCCTCCAGATACCTCTATCCGTCGTTACGTCATCTGAAGAATTGTAGCACCCAATCAGACGCCAACGCGGAGGTACACAAAGTTCTGCTTTACCCTTCGTTTGTTTTACACAGTGTTATGCGCGTGCAATCCCCCCTACCAAAGTTGCCGATGCGCAGTTGGTGGTGACGAAACTTGTGACGTTAAGAGCACTGAAGGGTCAGGCTATAGAATAGATACATTTTCTGATAATGCAACTCTACTTGCATTTTCTGTACCTTCAAGCTCACACAACACACAAGGAAGTTGCAGCACTCGCATGCGATTGTTTCTCATGTCGTGTTCCTGAACGCACAACCCATAAGTTCTGCAGGCAATGGGGCTTTTCACGAGATAATTGAAACCAAGTACTACTACATTCATGCTAAGCTGGTACACCTGGCGACATCGCGCGGCGGCAGAAGTGCTGTGAGATGCTTGACACCAGACACCGCTATCTCCTATTACGCCACCGCGCACCGCGTCTTACCCCTTGCGGACGCTCCTTTCTGCGAGCCGTGTGCAAATCAAACGCATGGGAGTACCGAGCAGGTCGGAGCAGGTGTAGTTGTCATAAAGTGAGAGGAGGAACATGAGAGCAAGGAGGAACGCAGAGAAGAGGTCCACAGGCGATTTAAAGAAAATTCTGGCGTACGAGTTTCTCGACAAGAGCAACAGCTTTCACCAAAGACTTTTAGGGTGTTTACGTTATGTGCTTCATAGCCTCTTTAAAGCCACGCATTAATGCAAAACTCTATGTCAAGAACGGTACCTGTCTCCGGTAGTTTGAATGTGTTAAGTGCTATAGAAGCGGAGATGTTCGTAGGAAGGTAGGGGCAACTATGGAGCAAGGTAACCTGAGGGCTTGGGGCAGGCGAGAAATGCGTGGTTCACACTACAACTTCTCTCCGTTGCGGTTACGGTGCGGATCCAGTGCGGAGGCGGCTGTCGTACGACACGCTGTTCAGACATATGCGTTCTTGATACGTCAAACGCTTGTGGTTGACCAATCACGTCTCCACTCCACCACGTCTCCATTCCACAGGCAGCCATGAACGGGCAACGTGATGTGGTCGGCGAAACTTTGAATCTCTGAATGAATCTCTGTACTCGGCTCGGCGTGGGTCGTAAAGCCACGGGTATTTCTCGATCTCTGAAATTAGAGCTTCTTCTTTTGCTAACGTGCTTTCACCGGAGGCAGCCATGTTGGAAAAGCACGCGACAGCACAGCAGTGATGCGCTTGCGCGGAGCGCGTTCGCTCATTGGTCAGCTGCATCTCCGCAGGTAGCCCGTACCGCATGGACTTCGGTCGAGCTCAACTCTTGCGGTGCGTGTGCTTCTCGGAGTGTCGTGCTTCGTTGTCATGACAACCGTGTCGCGCCGCATCCGTAACGCATGAAAATGCAACAGTGTGAACCAAGCAAAACGTGAAAGATTGCCGCGCATGTAAAAATACTTCTACGGACGAACGCGTTGGAATGGAATAAAGCGGACCGCACTTTGCCGGCCAGCAGTCCCAACACCCCCTAGACTGAATGAAGGAGGGAAGGAAAATATGAGTGTATTATGCAACTGTCACTTCTAGGATGAATGCTTACTGCAGATTGCAAAAGGGCAATGCCATTTCAAAGGATTGGCGTCACAGAAGTCTTGCGCTTCAAACATGGTGGTCCGAAGGCCGGCTCTCCAAGATCCAACAGGGATGCAAGACATGTTGGACCTCCACCAATTGAAAGGTGTAGCAAAAAGTGGACGAAGCGTTAGTACGAAAAACAGTACAAGCACACATCACGCGCCAGTCATCGTTGTCGTTCCCACACCTCACAATATCACTATAGAGGATGTAGGGAAAGGAGCAGGAATCAAGCTTGAGGGTAACGCTTAGTGGCACGGATGGCTAGAACAAGTGTGCGGATGACTAAACCACCCTCGATGGACGAAGTGCACCTGTCACGAGCGAGTCATCGTCTTCTTCCCATACCTTATGGTGAATTCGGGGAGGTCATTTTACGGGGGGTTCATTTCTGGAGGTCTAGGCAACACGGTCTAGCGCCAACGCATAGTCTGAGGTCCGAGCTGGATCACGTGATCGTTGCCAGGAATCTAGCGGTTTTAGTCACTTGGATCACGCTAGGGGCATCTGGGTCGCTCGCCTTCGGGTTTTGACGTCTGCTAACCCACGTGAACTTCGACGTGCGGGTCAATGCGGGTCCTCGCCACCCTCGCAGTGCGGATGTGACGACACCGGATATAGTTGGGCAACCCGCTGTCCTGCTGTATCAGTGCCGGTTGCGGTTGGAAAGCGCCACGCGAGCGTGCGAGATTGCTGCGCTTTGAGCAAGTGAACATGACCGCTCTGGATCGGGCAGAAAAGTTGCCACGAAATGACCACCTGAATTCGCCATTACACTCTTGGCGGTGCATGAGTAGCCTGACAGAGCCTGTGGTTGGCCAGATGATGAAGTTGTTTGTTACAGTACCAGTACTGATGAAGAGCTGGCTTCTGGTCCAAGAGACCCGAAGATAGTAGTCCTTCCATCCGTAGTACCGAGGACTGGTGATCCGCACAAAGAATCGATACAAAGGTGTGCCTTGAGTCAGAAAAGGTGTGTTGGTCATCATCTTGCTTCGAAGGAGATGGTGGCGGCGCTGCAGTGTCTGTGGGCATTGGCAAAGATATAGCGGTACAGGTCAGTGGCGGTCGTATGCCCTGCTGCCGCAAGCCTTGAAGTACAGGACAATCCAGTGGTGTCGTTGACTGACCAGCTGAGACGTTCACCTCTAGAGCCGATTCCAGGAGCAGAGACAAAGGACAGACTTTGGGGTTTTGTAGTACTTCACCTTTCTGGGATGAAACTCACTAAAGGGAGCCGGCTGTGTCGGGGTTATCGAAAACCTGTCGTTCAAGTTCTGACTGATAGTTTCCTTCACAGTAGTCAATGCATTTTGTTCGGTCATTTGAAGCCGGATATCGGTATGTTCCAGAGGGTCGTTGTCATCAGTTGGGGGGGCATGAACATCAGATGTCAGTGAACAGTGAACGCCTTGGGAAGGTCTATAATTCTTATATGCTTCTGCGAAGTATTTTTTGATGTTGCAAAAGCACGGTTATGCCATAATTCATAGAGAGGTAGTGCGCTTGGCACTCCAAGTTACTCGGGTCATGAGCTTCGCATACGAGTCGCATATGACTCCGCCTCATTGTAATAGACCTGTCCTTGTTTGTAAACAAATGACGTCATAGTCTTCGACAGCGCCACCAATTTGGTAGAGTTGAACTACGTTCAAAGTTAGTGGCGAACAATGTCGCGCCTGAAACCCACGGTCTTGAGGGGATTACGATGGTCTCTGAAAGGGACGAGACCTTCGGTCCTGCTTTTCTTTGCCCAACAAGTGCCCATTCGTGGAACCCAGCTCTCCCCTTCCGACCTGTTTCGGTTTCAGTCTGTCTACCAACGTCATGATGACGTTTCTCGGGTAGAGGTTTATATGCGGGGCTTTACGTCGCGAGGACAACCGTGATCGTGAGCGACGCCACAGTGGTCGGGTCTGCAGCTTAATTTTGCCCACCTGAGGGTTCTTTAATGTGCTCTGTAATCTCAACACACGGCACACCGTATTTAACGCCCCTAGCGGAAGACGGCGTGCCTGAGCAAGTTGTACCCTTCCACCAAGCTGCCACCGTCCTCGGCCGGGTTTGAACCCGCGATCTTGGGCTCAGGAGGCGGACACGCTACGACTGAGCCACCGAGGACGGCAACTCTGCCTCAGTTTCAATTTCGTCATCGTCTGCGATTGCCGCGATTTGATGATTCAGATCAGTGAGCAGGGATGATTTCCTTGTTAGTGAAGTGGGTTTGGAATGGATTTCTGCCCTGGATGGAGCAGTTTCTTGAAGTGATGTCATTTTCGAAACACAAGGACGAAGAGGGGCACGTGGCGTCTGGAGTTGTTCCATGTGTTGTCTTGTTCCTGCTGTTCTTTAGTCATTGATATGAAGGTGATGCCTCCGTCCCGGGCTTTGACACCGAAAATGTAGGGAAAGGAGCAGGAGCCAAGCTTTAAAGTATAACGTTATGGCGGATGCCTAGAACAACTGTATACGGATGACTAAAACAACTGCGCACCTGTCACGAGCGAGTCGTCGTCTTCTTTCCTTTTCTTACAGAGGATATTAAAACGCAATAAGGAATTATACTTCGGCCCCCGTCGACACTTACTATCATGGTTTACGATTGCTTTTCCTCTCGGTCAGCGTAACTTAGCGGCAAACTTCAAAGAAAACTTGTAGACTCTCTCCATAGATGGTGCTGCCCGTCCCCGTAGTCCGCGTGCTCGTCTCCAGCAACTTCATCTTCCCTCGTTTGCGTGGCTAAGCGGCAACGTGGTTTTCGTTCGCTAATTCGAACATCTCTCTCTCTCCTTGTTTTGTTAGTTCAGGTAAGTTGTCCCTTCCTACCCTTAGTAGGTTTAATCTCTACATTAATCTAGGACTGCTTTTGGTGGGCTATCATACTTAAGCCGTTGGGACCTGGAACCTTAGGTCCGGCGTGGACTAAAACCGTTAGGTCCGTCGTGGCCTAAAACCCTCAGGTCCGTTATGACCTAGAACACTCAGGTCCGTTGTGACCCGCAACCCTTAGGTCCGTTGCGACCTAGAACGCTAGGTGCGTCGTGGCCTTAGGTCCGTCGTGACCTAGAACTCACAGGTCCATCGTGACCTACAACCCACAGGTCCATCGTGACCTACAACCCACAGGTCCATCGTGACCTAAAACTCTCAGGTCCGTCGTGGCCTAGAACCCATAGGTCCGCCGTGGCCTAGAACCCATAGGTCCATCGTGGCCTAGAACCCATAGGTCCGCCGTGGCCTAGAACCCATAGGTCCGCCGTGGCCTAAAATCCTCAGGTCCGTTGTGACCTTGAACACTCAGGTCCGCTGTGACCCGCAACCCTTAGGTCCGTTGCGACCTAGAACGCTAGGTCCGTCGTGGCCTTAGGTCCGTCGTGACCTAGAGCTCACAGGTCCATCGTGACCTACAACCCACAGGTCCATCGTGACCTAAAACTCTCAGGTCCGTCGTGGCCTAGAACCCATAGGTCCGCCGTGGCCTAGAACCCATAGGTCCGTCGTGGCCTAGAACCCATAGGTCCGTCGTGGCCTAGAACCCATAGGTCCGTCGTGGCCTAGAACCCATAGGTCCGTCGTGGCCTAGAACCCATAGGTCCGCCGTGGCCTAGAACCCATAGGTCCGCCGTGGCCTAAAATCCTCAGGTCCGTTTTGATCTAGAACACTCAGGTCCGCTGTGACCCGCAACCCTTAGGTCCGTTGCGACCTAGAACGCTAGGTCCGTTGCGGCCTAGAACGCTAGGTCCGTCGTGGCCTTAGGTCCGTCGGGACCAGTCAATGCTTACTAATCTAATTCTTCATTGCTCCTTGCGGTTACCTTTAGGTTGCGTCCTCTCCACGCAATGGCACTTGAGGAACGACTCACTGCATTAGAAGCCATCCTGGCCGGACTCACCCCAGCTGTAAATCACATCCTGGAACAATTCCCTCCGAGGGCGGAGACGGAAGTCACTCTCTCTGAACAAGGCAGACCAGATCCATCTGGGGACTATCCCTCTGAATGGGATCCCCGCTTTGAGGATGAGCGATCGGCTCAGGAGGAGGAGCCCAACCCCTTGACTTCGGAAGGCCCTCACTCGGGGCTCTCCGTCCCTGCGGCTACAATACCGCTGGGGAACCAGGTGACGACAGAGTCAGCTCCTGTCGCCTCCATGGCAGATGACACATCTACACCAAGTTGGTTGGGTGCATCTTCGGATTCTACTCAGCGGCAGTGTTCCCGAGCAATCGAAGAATTCATCCACAGTAACTGGGCCGGGGAGTCTAGAGTCGAACGTCGAAGACGAGCCAGAGAATTGTTCAAATTGCCAGACTTGGCATGTCTCCGAGTGCCCAAACTTAACTCGGAGCTAATAAATACGGGCTTAGTTTCGTCGGGACACTGCTCTCAGGGATGTCCAAGGCACCTTATCCTGGGTAATGGCTCCACTCATCGACATTTTAGATCTATGTTTTCGGGGAGTCATTTCGGGCCCTCCGGGATTGGAAGTTTCGTCCGGTGTACCAGTTGTTGATGCAAGAAAGGAAGTAGCCGATCGGGTGGCAGCAGCAGTCGTACATCTCGGACATACCTTTGACCTCCTGTCCGAAGAACGCCGACGCTTCCTCGTCTCTCAACTACCTGCCCGCTTGCGGCCTGTAATACCTCAGGAGCCGGACGACGGTGCTGTATTCGGGCGGAGTTTCCTGTTCGCTGATGGCGTTTTCGACAGAATTCTAAAGCAAGCGAAAGCCGTGGAAGCTCTTAAATCGAGTTCTACGCCATTCAGCCGGTCCTTCGACGAACCACCATCGAAGGTGCCTCGTTGGGAACAGCCAACCAGCCGTTCTGGTGGAAGAGGTCGGGCCCCTTCCGCAGCCGGGCCACAGCCCTTTCGACAACGCCCCTCACTTCGCAGCTCGGGAGCGAGGGGTGCGGCAGCAGAGCCTGGCTGTAAGTACATTTTTTCCCTTTCACCGTGGTGCAGGGAAATTAGCAGCATGTGTCCCGTTTTGGAAAAGCATCACTTCGGACCCATGGGTGTTACAGGCAGTGCAGGGGTACCGATTAGAATTCGAAACGCCACCCGAGCCCATGATTCAACCTCTCGCGTTTTTCCCGTCGACCTCTCCCCAGGGAGAGAAGGCAGTGGAAGCATTGTTGCAGAAAAGTGGTGTCGCACCCATTCATCGGGGCCAGGTGAAGTGTCTGTCCCCTTTCTTCACTATCCTCAAGAAGGACGGAGGGGTACGACCGATTCTAAATCTGAAAGCCCTGAATCGATACGTCCGCCACGAGCACTTCAAGATGGAGGGCTTGTTTTCACTCCGCCCTCTCATACAGCCGAAGGATTACATGGTGAGGATAGACCTGGCGGATGCATACCTCGCTGTACCGATTCACCCGCTGGACCGGCCGTGGCTGTGTTTCAACTGGAAGTCCAGTCTTTTTCAGTGGACTGCTCTACCGTTCGGCCTCAGATCGGCTCCCAGAGTTTTCACCAAATTGCTGAAACCGGTTGTGGCTTTTCTGAGAGCCCAGGGAATTCGTATGGTCATATATCTGGACAACATTTTGCTACTGCATCAGGAGCCCCAAACACTCCTGGCTCAGCTTCACTTGACTGTCTCGACCCTCGAAAATCTGGGATTTCCAGCGATTGCAGCCATAAACAGACAAGGCAGTCTACGGTCAAGGCATCTATGTGCAGTAGCGAAGAGTCTGTGGGACTGGTGTCTGAAGCAGGGCATCTCTGTTCACGCAAGGCACCTTCCAGGAGCTCGGAATGTTCAGGCGGACTGGGCGTCACGGACGTTCCGGGATTCCAGCAGTTGGAAACTCCTGCCGGAAGTATTCGAGAATATATCACACCTATCGGGCCCCTTTACAACGCACCTGTTCGCAGGTTGTTCCAACTTCCAGGTTCCTCATTACATCAGTTTGAAACCCGACCCTTATTCGGCGGGGATCGACGCTCTGACTCAGACATGGGACAAACAAGGTCTATACGCGTTCCCGCCGTTCTGTTTGGTAGGGAAGTGCCTTCTCAAACTACGCGAAGTACCATCGACTTTGGTCATAATAGCCTCAGTGTGGCCGACACAGCCATGGTATCCCCTTCTGCTACAACACGCTTGCGACCACCCTCGCCTCCTACCGGCGTCAACAGGCCTTCTCCAAGATCAGGACCTCCATCCCCACCCGCTCACGAAAACAGGGAGCCTAACTCTAGCAGCCTGGAAGGTGACAAGCCACCCGAAGCTGTTGACGCGCTTTCGGAAGACACAACTCGCCTCCTCAGGGCTTCCTGGAGGAAGCAGACACAATCAGCGTATGCTTCCTGCTGGGGAAAATGGATGCGCTGGTGTGGCGAACGGCACATTGATCCATTTTCTCCGTCTTTAGCTCAAGTTCTGAATTTGTTAGCTTCCCTTCATTCCCAGAATGGCTTAGGTTATCGCACTGTGTGCTGTTATAGATCCACCCTATCGCAGTTTCTTCCACCGGTTCAAGGAGTTTCGATCGGTGAACATCCAGCAGTTTCTCGCCTTCTGCGTGGCATTTTTAACTCGTGCCCTCCAACGCCCCGATATTCTTTCACTTGGTCTGTTGACCGAGTCACGTCCTTCCTGACTCAATTAGGCCCAAATTCTGACATTTCGCTGCGACAGCTAAGTTATAAGCTGGCGACACTTTTTGCCCTGGTTTCTGCTTCGAGGTCTTCAGACCTCAGCCTGCTGCCGATCTCTGGCATCAAACGAGCTCCCGATGGTTGGGAATGGGCTTTAGAGGGCTTGAGGAAGACCTCAAGGCCGGGTAACTCCCGTCCTAGTCTGTTCATCCCCTCCTTTCCTGATAACGATCTTATATGTCCAATCCAGTGTGCAGTGACTTACCTCCAAAAAACTGCCCCCCTTCGATCAAATACGTCTCGTTTGTTCATCACGACCCAGAAGCCGTTCCGAGGGGCATCCAAAAACACAATTGCTAATTGGATTAAACGCACCTTGGCACAGGCGGGCATTGACACTACCTACTTCTCAGCACACTCGACTCGAGGTGCCTCCACATCAAAAGCGGCTCAACTGGGCGTCACTGACGACCAAATTCTTGAAGCCGCGGACTGGACATCCACCTCCACATTTAATCGGTTTTATAATAGACCGTCTAACCCACGGGCCGACTTTGGACGGAAGGTTCTGGCTTTGAACAAGCAATCGTAAACCATGATAGTAAGTGTCGACGGGGGCCGAAGTATAATTACCAGTTTCACAGAACGGTACTTACCTGATTGGGAAGCTGGAATTATACGAGGCACACGGAGACACTTACTATCATGGTCCCACCCACCCTCCCCACATTTGGCTATCATATTAACCACGTCTCTTTTGTCCGTTGCAGACCGCAACAGATAAATAATGATGCACCTCCCAGCATATGGACGCTGACTTTCCTCTGTGGGCAAGTTGAATGGTTGAACGTGGTTGAACGTTTTGGACTTTGAGGAGTTTTCTGGATAGTATCTCGGGTGACAAATAAATGTTGGCTCAGTACTTATGTGACCTTTTAACTGATATCCGCTTGGCATACGTCCTTGGGGACGTGTGGGCTGCCCCCCTTTTCCGACAACACACTCGGGAAGATGAAGTTGCTGGAGACGAGCACGCGGACTACGGGGACGGGCAGCACCATCTATGGAGAGAGTCTACAAGTTTTCTTTGAAGTTTGCCGCTAAGTTACGCTGACCGAGAGGAAAAGCAATCGTAAACCATGATAGTAAGTGTCTCCGTGTGCCTCGTATAATTCCAGCTTCCCAATCAGGTAAGTACCGTTCTGTGAAACTGGTAATTGGTGGTTTTAAGGACGCCATACAAGCGGCATGGTCGACTGGATATGGTACCTGCTTGGTGGCAGCAGGTCCAGGTTTAGTGGTTCAAGTCTGGAAAGTAGTGGGCTCCAATCCTATACCACTGCCTGAGGTTCCTCCCGTGTTTTATTACTGTTGACTTTCCAGACGAATGCCGACACTGTTCCCCATGAAGTCGGCCTCGAGAGGCATATACGAGTCCCCTCTGCCTCACACTGTGTCCTACTGTCTTCTCTCCATCCGTCCACATCAGAACACCATTTATAACCACATCTGCATCATGGTGCTAACAGGAAATTTTAAAAAGTCAAACCTCGCAACAGGAACATCTGTTTAGTGTACCGTAATTTCACGCGTATAAGCCGCACCGCAGATAAGCCGCAGGAACCGTTTTTTAGGAACATATTTGGAAGTTTTCGGGCAATACGACGCGACTGATTTGTGGGACAAAGGAGGCCATAGAGCCGTAAACTCTGTGGTCCATACTCGGAGGTCGGCATGATGTACAACAAATGGGGTCAGTTCTAGTGTTCTACCAAGATCGGATTGTGTCCTTGTTGTGTGTTTTTCATGGATCGACAGGTCACTGGCCTTCCAGAAGGCACAAATCACTGTCACCACTTTCGTTAAAGCTACTTGGGGGAATGCACCAGGAAGGTCAGTCTCTACTTGAATGTGGACACGCCCCTGTTACGCATTGGTCGTGCATTGGCAGGGTGGTGCTGTTCCAGAGACACTGTCAGTCCTTTCGTTAAAAACCTGCGTATGGGAAAAATACTCATCAGATAAGCCGCACCGGTGGATAAGCCGCAGAGCACCAGCTAGAAAAATAAATCGCGCATAGGCCGTGGCTAATACATGTGAAATTACTTTATGTGTGCGCATTTGTGTGTTATGCACGTTGGTGGGCACTAGAAAAATATGTTAATAAATGTATCCCGCGTTTCAGGACCACCGTCGGGAAGAGGTGATCGAAGTACAGATCCTACCGCAGGATGACAACTGGGGTGACAACACCACAGCCATCACGGGCAACACGAGCGACCGCTCAATGTCGGACGAAGACGTCTCCAGGCTGGGCAGGGAGCCCGGACTGCCGGCCACCTTCAGGTGCCAAATGTGGGCTGGCACCGTACTCACGGCCATCCTTTCCCTCGCTGCCTTCCTCTCGCCCGTCGTCATGGTTGTGCTGCCCAAGATCGAACTCTTCGAGTGGAAGGTACCAAGTTGAACACGTTTTTAGAAAAACTAAACCTCAAACACTCGGATTCTGGGTTTGCGGATCCATTTCTGATCAGCGACAAAAGTATTTAATTTAATTTAATTTTCGGCCGTAATGAGACTTTCGGCCACAATGAGACTTTGTCCATAATGAGACTTTGGCCATAATGAGACTTTGGCCATAATGAGACTTTGGCCATAATGAGACTTTGGCCACAATGAGACTTTGGCCATAATGAGACTTTGGCCATAATGAGACTTCGGCCATAATGAGACTTCGGCCATAATGAGATGTTACCTGCTGATACACTAATTCACATACTCAATCTACAGGTCCAGAAATGTGGACCAGAATGTGACGGCCTGCTCATCAGCTTTGCCTTCAAACTCCTCATCCTCCTGGTCGCCTCGTGGGCCCTCTTCTTCCGCAAGCCTCGAGCCACCATGCCACGCATCTTCATCCTACGTGCCATCGTCTTAGCTCTGGTCTTCGTCTTCATCTTCTCCTATTGGCTCTTCTATTGCGTGCGCGTCTTCGAAAAGCGCCACAGTGACTATGAGCTCACCTACCTGAGCATCGTGCAATTTGCTCTGTCGCTCGTGGACGCCTTACTCTTTGTGCACTACCTCGCGGTCATTCTGGTCGAGATTAGACAGATTCAGCCTCAGTACTACGTAAAGATTGTGCGCTCCCCCGACGGCCACAGTCGTGGCTACGTGCTGGGGCAGCTGAGTATTCAGCGCGCTTCCGTCTGGATACTGGAGCGTTACTATCGGGACTTCCCCATCTACAATCCGTACTTGGAGACGTTGCCGACGGCTAGGGCTCGAAAGCAACAACAAGCATACAAGGTGAGTAGCAGCGGCATAGCCAGAAATGTTTTTCGGGGCGTGGCAGAAAGACAAAAAAAAAATCTATCGTTGCTCCCACGTCGGAATTGGAATGGAATTGGGTTGCCAAGCCATTCCAGGAGTGGGAACTGACCATACCTTTTCATTCCGAGGGATTGAAAGCAGGGTGTCGAACCGCAAACAATACGGGTTCGGTTCGGGTTCGGGTTCGCGTTGCCTTGATTTCGTTCCGGTTCAGTTCCGGTTCGGCCATGCCAAAAATCGAACCGGTTCGCAAACCGGTTCTCAACCTCGAACCGGTTCACGAACCGGTTCAACGCTTCTATTTTATATGTTGCATAAAACTGCTTTTATCAGGAAATGCGTTGCTAATAGCGTACCACTGTTGTCTGCATTGACGTTTTTAGCGGTCAGGTACTCCCTTTAGCGAGAGAAAGGAGAAGTGGATGAAGCGGTCGTAGACCTGCTACTTTCTGTTCCTAAAATCTCTTTTTTCACACGCACAGTGCCAGCAAGATACACTTAAAGGAAGCCTAATAAGATGGACAGCGTAACATAGACGACGGTACTTGCCGGCAGACTGCATTCGCAGCGTGAATCGATCTGAAACCGTACGGAAGCATGTCGAAAATATGCTTGCCAGCCTTGCTCTGTCCGAGCTCACAGCAGTGTACTAGTTAATCCACAACACAAAGGCAAAGGCAAGACAAAGGCAACAGGCGACACAACTGCACTACCAATAAGCAGAACTGCATTTACTTTTCAAACCACGACCAATCAAACAGGCACTGTTCTGCGTACGCTGCTTCTCCACTTCTCATGTTTCTAACTTGTGTAATTTTTACTGCTCACATGTAAAGGGAAATGTTGGGAGCTTACTTAATCACATATTCGTCCTATAGAGCTACATAACTGGCCCACTCCATTCCTGTTTCATTCGTCCGCTTGGCGCCTCGTCTCTGAAGAGTAGACGCCGCAGCGCGTGCGCGGGGCGCTAGACACGGCGCTCACAAGGACAACTGCGCTTCAGCGTGTTAAAAAGACGCTGAGAGTATACTTACTATATGTCCTCGTTTGTCTGCTAGGTGATAATTTCCGAAATTCATGATGTGGACGTGTGATGATGATACCAATGTGTCTTCGTTCTGGGATTGAGAGGAACTCTTATGCTGACTTCTTTTATGTCCGAACCGTTTTGTTGCGAACCGGTTATCGCTATTATTTTTTACGGCTCTGCTCCGGTTCGGGTTCAACAGTGTCATGAAAATTTCGGTTCGGGTACGGTTCCGGCAAAATTAACGGTTCGGGTACGGTTTTCGGTTCGGGTTCGGTTCGGTTCGACACCCTGAGGAATGGAATTATCGCAAGTCTCCATTCTTCGGAATGGGAGACCCCATTCCGCAACTCTGCTACTAAATCTATGGTGCGCAAAATACACAGAGAAAGGTAAGGCACCAACACTTGGGGGGCCCCAAGTTGGACTACATTTATTACTCGGGCACAGCGAAGACCAGCTGACGCACATATTATGTACTTTTGTGCTAAAAGCTGAAAAAAGAACC
The DNA here is from genome assembly GCF_037126465.1 of Ornithodoros turicata. Taxonomy (NCBI): domain Eukaryota; kingdom Metazoa; phylum Arthropoda; class Arachnida; order Ixodida; family Argasidae; genus Ornithodoros; species Ornithodoros turicata. The sequence continues at coordinate 147,698,298 of NC_088202.1, read as the reverse complement.
TATCACGCAGGTGTACGACGTTGACGGCGTAAACTGCGACGGGAACAACACCCGCGGGACGGCGACGGTGGTTCCCACGGGACGGCGACCCAGCCACAACGATCGCTTCTACGAGGAACACGAGTACGAGCGGCGCGTCCGAAAAAGGAAGTCTAGGCTCGTATCAGCTGCCGAGGATGCCTTCACGCACATCAAGCGCATCCAGGACGAAAACGGTGGGTACCCCAGAATATTTGTGTTGGGAGAAGCTGGCCCCAGTGGTTCAGTCTCTAGAGTGCCATCCTACTGATCCCTAGGATGCCAAATTGTTGTACGCATGGTGAAACAGAAAACATATCTTCCTTTGCTGTTGTCAATACTGTTCACATCAACGAGAACTTCGTGTTGCACAACTATAGTATCTTCCATTAGGCTCGAGGAATCTGCTGAGGACGGTCGAGCTAAAACGACAAGTGTTTGGAGTCTTTGTGAAGTCTCTGGTGGACATTCTCAAGCAGCACAACATCTTGGCCCAATATTGGTCGGATATTTGCAATACCGGACCAATGTTGGGCCAACATTGGCCCTCTATTGCCAATATTGGACCAATATTGGGCAAAGATGTTGTGCTGCTTGGGTTATAGCTCCCTCCACACATTAATGTTTTCCTTTTTCTTTTTATATACATGCACGTATGCAAACACACACACACAAAAAAAAACTGTTTACTACTTTTTACACAGCAGCACCATGGTCGGGTGGGTTGAGGCGTCCCACTCATTGGTGGTAGGCAAGGTCATGCTGAAGACTAGGATGTGGTGGGTTCGAATATTACCCATGGCTGTGCTGTCTGAGGTTTTCCGAAGACTTTCCTGATGAATATCGGCAGAGGTTCCCCTGAAGTCGACCCAGGACGCATACTAACCCCCGTGTCCCCAACTCCTTCTTGCTGTCCTCTCTCCATCTATTCACAACCAGCGGCTTGGCGAGCATGTTAAGGCATGTTATGGAAAGGAGGGACACAACGCCCAAACGCTTTACCGTGACAACAGACCCAAACAACAGAATTGCAGGGCGCGCTCTCTCAGCTCCTTCCTTCTCTTTCCTCAACATTTTCCCCGACTGGCATTGTGATGATGCGCCTCCGAAAACGCCACCAGTCCCACTCCACTTCGCTTCGTGCTTCAACCAGTTTCCTGGGGACCTCCTGCTGGAAGTTCAACAGTGTCTTGATGAGCACGCTTGCGGTAGAGCCAATCTAAGTCGTAGAAAGACGTCGCTTGGCCCAAGCTTACCACATGTCCAGTACGCCTCACACAGCAGACACACCCGTCAATGCTCTGAAGCCGGTTGTAACAGACCAGGGGTGTACCGAGAAGGGGGCAAGGAGGGGGCCGTGCCCCACCCCTGGAACTCAAAAGTTCGCTTGTGAAAATAGTGCGCTTTTTAGTCATAGGTCGTAATGATTATTCTCAGATGTCATGATAGGAACCTCTGAACACATTGCACGACATCTGCCTCCAGAAAAAAATGTGGTAGGGGCTGGGGGTTTGCACTCTTGCCCCCCCCGGAGGCAGTTTGCCCCCTTGGTAAAAACGCCCATGGACGTCAAACGCCTTGGGAACGCCCATGTAACTCAATGTTATGGAAAGGAAGGACTCAACCCATCTATGTGCTGTCTGAGGTTTTCCCTAGGTTTTCCAAAGACTTTACAGACGACACCGTTTTTTTCTTCCCAAATGTCACTTCACTAGTCAGCTTTTGTTAGCTTATCTCAATTATCAAACTTATCACTTGTGTAACACCCCTGTCACGTGGGAAGTCTTCAATGATCATCGAAAGCAATGGTCATTGAAAATGCGTACACTTCCAGTAAGCGTGTCAACATCTCAAAGTGAATATGGTCCAGCAAGGGAACCATTGCTCCCTCACAGGTCCACACATTTTCAATGGCCATTGGTTTCAATTATCATTGAAGGCATCCAGTGTGACAGCCAGGGTATATAACTGTCTTATAGATGCTTTTGCACCAGAAAAATCCGAATCATCATCATCATCATCATAAAGGTCCGCACATTTTCAATGGCCATTGGTTTCAAATATCATTGACGACATCCAGTGTGGCAGCCTGGGTATAACACTGTCTTATAGATGCTTTTGCACCAGAAAAATCGAAATCATCATCATCATCATCATAAAGGTCCGCACATTTTCAATGGCCATTGGTGTCAATTATCATTGAAGACATCCAGTGTGACAGCCTGGGTCTAACACTGTCTCATAGATGCTTTTGCACCAGAGAAATCCAAATCATCATCATCATCATCATAACACTGTCTGCCACGAGGGCAAATAAACAGACGACGCTCCCCCTTCCAGGACCAGCCATTCCGATGGACCCAACGGAAGCTGCGCAGGCCATCTTCCCGTCCATGGCTCGTGCCCTGCAGAAGTATCTCCGGATCACCCGTCAGCAGCCCAGACACACCATGCAGGGGATACTGGACCACCTTGCCCAGTGCCTGCACTACGACCTCAGCCCCAGGGCCTTCCTGGAAAAATATCTACAGTCCAGCCCGGTGCTGCAGGACGACCGCGAAGTGCGCGAGGTTCAGACTTGGGCCCTGGTGTGCGACGTCCTGCTGTCGCGACCAATCAAGCCGGGGGTGTCGTTCCTCCTCCGCCAGGGCGACGTCTCATTGCTGGTGACCGTTCACGCCCTTCCCCACCTCAACGTCACCGAAGAGATTGTGGATCCAAAGTCTAATCGCTTTGTGCTGAGGCTCAACTCCGAAACGTCGGTTTGACGTTGGTGACGTGGGTGTAGTGTGCGGTGCAGAGTTGTGCGGTGGCATAAGGATCTTGTGCCTAACACCAATTCATTGTTCTGGGAGCCACAAACATTAGCTGCAGACATCACAGTGGGTCTGGGCTCTTGTGCTTCTTTCGAAGTCGTATTTACGAGGGACGTCTGAGGAGAAAGCAGCTTAGGCAAATCCTGAACTTGTTTGCAGCTAGGAGTCATCGGTGCCACTGGTGTAACCACAGAATACAGTTAGGAACTGACCTTTTTTTTTTCAGGTAAAACCTTATCCAATGAGAAACATATCTTCCTAATCAATTTGGTCTGGGTCGGTTAAGCTAGATTTTCCCCCAAAATTACTTTTTTTACGAACTCTGACACAAAACAAAGCCTTTACCAAAAACCTCCTTCTGTCAATCACAATAAATTATACTCTCGCTGTATAACGTTATACTTTGTAAAATGGAGCTTACACACAAGAAGCGTAGATTTTTTTACTGGTGCCATTAAAGCTCCATGGTATATCTTAACCATGATAAAGGAGATGTGGTCTGGTGTAACATTGACCAAAAGCATCTTATTACTAGTTTAGGCCAGTACATTAGTATCAACGGTACTATCCAACTTAACCGTGAATTAAACCCCGATTTAAAGAAAGCACCAAAATTTTGGCCCAATGCAGTCGGGTAACACAAAAATGGCTTGTGAAGCATGTTGGCCATTTCTAGAGACTTTCTTAAGACTAAGAATTTAGACCAATTTTATGGCTTCTAGATCTTGATGACTTTGTGAGACAACCAACCTCCCTGGACTTTCCTCTGTCTGCAGCTGCCCTCATCTGTTGCATCCCTGCCAGAATACAGTACAAGTGGTGACTGTGTCAGCAGTGATACATGTCCTTACAAGACATGCATTCACCTACATCTGAGGCGCGCAGATATATGCCTACAGCAGTTCATCTTATAGTGCCACGCGCATGGTGTTACTGACACCAGCACAAAAACTTATGTGCACCACGATGGCGAAACTGGAGTGAGTGACTTGGGCCAAGAAACATTTAGTACGTGTAATTATTGCTAGAGTAGTCTTAACAGTCGTGCTTTGTGTGTGTACAGTGTGACCGACACCCTTGTTCTTCATGCCTTTGTTGTTTTACAGAGTTCTCACAAATTCGCCAGAATCCACTGGAGGAAATTTAGAAGTGCTGTGCTTATCAGTGCCTTTGTCCTTGCTTTTCAAAATGGAATAGACACTATGCACAATTAGGACGTCAGCTGTCCTTAATCTTGCAAAGCATTCACTAAGCGTAAGAACCTGTCAAAAAACTTTCATAAAGAGAAAAGCCTGAGCTTGGGGCATGTGAGAGTCTCGTCGTCGTCCATAGAGTCGTTCACTCAAGCTCAAAGTTAGGTATGCATGCAAACGAAAGCTATGCAGTACTGTATTTACCCACATAATTAGTGCACGCCCACAATTAACGCGTCCCCAAACATTTATACTTTTTTCACATCACACACTGACTCAAGCAAAACTGCTGGCACGAACTGCACACCAAACAGGGCTGCACCCGTTACCAAAATATGGTATCGCAATACTGACGCTCGTTACTCAAGTAAAAAGTATCGAAATGCTGATATCGATAGTTTATTTTTGAAGTAATGGAGTACCGCTATCGTTAGTAAAAAATGTAACGCGATACTTTGCACGATACTCTTGTTGGAAGTACAAAGTAGATGCAACATCGAAATCTTGCTTACATGAACACCCCATTTGTATAATAGCAAATTAGGAGAAGACAGTTTTTTTTTTTTTTTTGCAGCAAAAGGACAGCATATTTATTATGTAGCTTTGCTTGACTTTTATCAATGGCTGGTTCTCAAAGCTTTATTCTGTCATCCTAGCAGGCTGTGGTCTCTCCGGCAGCTGACAGAGGCCAATATGAAGATTGCGTTAGTGTCATATATACTGTGAAGTCCACTGACCAAGGAAACCTATCCGAAGTTAACAAGCACAGTATACTGGGTGTTTCAGTTAAATCCCCGGGCTAAATAATTCTAAAGCAAGGTGCTGTCTGCATTAAAATGATTACTACCTGTTTTTGGGAACTTCATAGGACACCTTTTAAAGAAAAATCTGTCACCAAAGCTGGTCATTTGTTGCAGTAATTAATTGGTTTCGGTTTACATAATTTTGTCGATGTCCGGTAACTTCGATACCGGAAAAAGTATTGATTACGGTAACAGCGTTATGCACAACACTACACTGCAAATGTGCACCAGGGTTGCAAAAAGTAGCGCTTTGTGTGAAGGAATCAGAAAGTCTGATTTATTTAGTTTAAATCAGTTTTCCGTCCAGTCTTTTTGGTCGAACCACAAGAACCATGCTTGCGAAAATTTGTGCAGTAAACGATGATAAGACTGACAGAACAGGGGCTGCTAATGTACAGTCGACTGCACTGTTAGGGTGCCAAAACGAATATAAATAGCTCTCGATAAATCGGAACAGTTGAGCTGCTGCATAACACTAGGAATGCTCAATGCTAAAAGGAATGTTAGGAACGCTACAGGTCAGCTACATGCAATATGTCAAAAGCTTTTCCATGCATTTGACAGGCTGCAGTTTTAGCCAATAGCATTATGCTATCCTGATCCAGCACAATCTCAGCATCTGAGACAAAAGGAGATTGAGCCAATGAAGTGATATAAATTAATTCTTCTTAATGATTCTACCTTGGTGAAGTGATATACCCAGACAACGACCACGTCTTTGATGAGTTGCCTCCTTACTTGACTAGCTGTGTGTACTCTCTTCTGTTCACTTCTTCTCAGCATTCGCCTAGTCTCAGCATTGTTGAAGCAACGTTGACTTAAAAAAATATTTGTAAGCCTGTGCTGCCGCTTCCGTCCAAATCGTGGAGTGATTTTTTTCGACTAAAGCTGCTATTTAGGTTCCGATCTAAATCATTGTAGAAAACGGTGATTTAAATTACAATTACAATCAACGACTGAAATCGTTCCACCCTGATGGGCACACCATAGTGTAAGGCAAGTTTTTCTCACGTAAATGATGCACTTCCTGTGCACCACTTTCTTTTCGGGCACAAAATATCACGTTAATTATGTGCGTAAATATGGCACATTTTCAAACAAATTATGCTGCCCAAAATTCGGTACGTATTGGATGAACAGTTGTCTTCAGCTGGCATTATTGGTTCCCAGAAGCAGGGGTCCTAAGGGTCCCTGGTCCTGGACCTCCTATTGGTCCTAAGAGTCAGCCCACAGGAATGGTGTCTCAGAGTGGTGGACATGTCTGCTGTACAGTCTGCTATCATGTTTTCACATATCTAAGATACTCAACGGAGATGAGAGTGAGATGAGGTATCATATTTTTTGGTAGATAGGACATGCAGGAATATGGAACACAGTCATTTTGTCCCACAACATTGATACATACAGTCTGCATGCACTGCCTCAATACTAATGTGCATCTCTTCATTTCATAATGAAAGCAGGCAATAGTCAGGATATCCATTTTGAACCAGAAAGGGCCGTTTTATTCGGGTCCATAAAATTCTCAAAGCAATGCTGTGCCAACCATGCGTCTGACGATAGCATACATATATCTTCTGACGTACTGCAGTGTTTATTTAAGTCTCTTCATATCCTATTTTGAAGAGCCTCATCTCTTGAAATCACATTTGTAACGATATACGGAGAAGTTATAATAATACCAGCTGTACTGGACAGAAGCTTTAAGTAAATATTATAGATTCGGGAACGTGCCTAAAACCTGGAACATGATGTAGTGCAGCGTACACGATGACACAGATGTATTTACTATGACACTTGTAAATGCATCATTTTAAAGATTATCAGCGCATTTGCAACAAACGTTGACTTGCGGTTTCATGACGATCCCAGTTTCCTGCCATTGTGAACAAGACAGAGTGTATATGTGTTTGTATAGATGTTCCCATATATTTATTGAGGTGCTGTAGAAAGTATGCATCACTGTGCAAAATGTCACCTGCAGCTCGGAAGGTCAGAAATATAAGCCTCGTGTGTGTACCAGAGTGGGGTACACACTTTTCTGATACGTAGCGTGTTGTTATTACCAGGTATGTGACCTCATATTGAAGGTTTTGCAGCGTGTCACATTTGTTCCATATGGATGGCGGAAAAGAATAAAACAAATAGGATCCAAGGATACATACGAGGATACTTGTAAAACTTTTACTATTTCTATCTCTTCACGAAATCCAGTCATTCCTCACTGCCCGACACTGCAGTATTCCATGACTGTCGCGTGAATCACCGTAGTAGTTGACTCGGGGTTAAATTGGGGCAGAACAGTTCAAACAGCACATGACTGTACTATTGCTATCGCCCTAGTAATAGGAATTGTCAGTTGCTATATGACCCTACTGTGGAAGTAATGCATAGTAAAAAGAACGCTTTATAATGTCTAGAATCGAAGTTATTAGATGAATGTACGTTTGTGGAGCGTAAGCGCCATGATAGGCGAACAAAGAATGGAAAGTAGGAACTATAGCTTGTGTCGTATATGAATCAAAATGGCAGCGTTTTGAAGTTTAAGAGATATACGGGTTCTCTGTCACCGCGTGTGTTCTGAAACTAAAAAAAAAAGCTGCCGCGATACGACCAGACCCTGGGCCACGTCTCTGTTCGTGGCCCGCTCGGACTCCTTTCATCATCGATACCGTCGACCAGCTGGCCCGCGTTTATGCCATTCTATCATTTACATACCTTGTCGTCTGCAGGGTTCGTAAGCCGTTCTTACTTTTGTCATCGAAGGCTATGCTTCCGAAGCAAAGGGGGAAACAAAAACAAGGCACACTTCACACAACTCAAAAGACAACTGGGATTGGATTGGATTCCGAACGTTTCTGATAATTCACTAAGTCCGCTAACTTTAGCGGCGGCGCCCTACATAGGAGCCGTGATGGATGGATGGGGGAAGGACGCTTGTTGAGGGAAGGGAACAGCCTCTCTCACGAACTTTTTGCCATCCCCACTATGGTGGACTAAATCTCGTATTTTCAGAATCCTACCCGAAGTTATACGTTACTGAAATCTTCTTCTCTGACTTTACATTCCTGCAAAATGTTTCGTCTCTACGTGACGCGAGAGCTAGAGAAAATAGATCTATCCCTGTTTGTAAACAAATGACATCACAGTAAAGTCCCTTTTACATCATAGCAGAGCCATTTATAGGGAGAGTTTGGCAATTCTTTGATCTTTTGCCGCCTCGTGGGTGGAGCCTATTTTGACGTCAGAGTCGTCGTTGCACCGCCCAAAAAGCCTGTATCCAAGCAGAATCCACTTATCAGCCATGTGGTGCGCGCCATATTGATGCTGTCCGTCAGCTTTGTTGTCGCAATGAATGCAATCTACAGGGATAACCGGCTTATGATCCACAGCCGCCTGTGATAAGGGGGGCTTTGTTGCCAAACTGAAAGAGTTCAAGGACGAAGGGCTTTCGAAGGACAATGTACGCACGTGTCTTCCCGCCTTGCATCGTAAACAACGATCAGCATCAATATGGCGTCGGCGACCTGCTGACAACGGGACAACAATAGAGTACGGCGAGGGAGGTGGCTTAGCCGTGACGTCGCATGACGCGCCTCAAGTTAGGCTCCTCCTAATGGCCAAACTCTCCCTATAAACGGCTCTGCGCAGCGCGTGCGTGGGGCGCTAGCCGCGGCGCTCACAAGGACAACTGCGCTTCAACGTATTAAAAAGACGCTGAAAGTATACTTACTATAAGCTCTCGTTTGACTGCTAGGTGAAAATTTCCGAAATTCATGATGACATGGACGCGTGATGATGATACCAATGTGTCTTCGTTCGGGGAACGCTTATGCTTCTTTTATGTCCGAACCGTTTCGTTGCGAACTGGTTACCGCTACTATTTTTTACGGTTCTGCACCAGATCGGGCTCAACAGTGTCATGAAAATTCCGGTTCGGTTCGACACCCTGGTTCTAACAGCTAGAAGAACACGAGGGGTCGGATTCCTGCAGTAAGGTTGTACCGGTCCTGGGTGAAATTTCTTACATATTTCGTTCGCGTATTTTTCTGTCAAGGGGTCGGATATTTCGCGGAACTTTAAATTCGCGAAAAAAAGAGCGCTGGCGAATTTCGCTAAAATTACTACTTATACGGTATTTCAGGTGCCTTTTTTTTCTCGTATCATCATCATCATCATCATCATCATCAGGTGCCTAGAACGCAACGTGGTGATAAGTGGGCATGTGGTGATGTATGCATGAACGGACATGCTTTCAGACATATGTCGGCACAGTTCCCTTAGAAGTCGGCCCAGGACGCACATTCCCCCAGGGCGTGAGTCGTGACGTTGCCCACATACGTGAGGCCGACAACGGCAAGCCCTATCACCACCACCACCACCACCACGGAAGGAAGTTAGTCCTGTTATGATGTTTTTTACATAGCATTGTTTCTTAACACTCGCAACAGCTAAATGAATTACATATTTGGATATTGCGAGCACGTTCTTTTATGGGGCATGATAATTGAGAACTGCTGCGGGAGCTGTTTAGTGTCCCTTTAAGCAAAGAAAGGAAAGACGGAGAACGTCTTTCGACATCCCTTCTAAATTGTTATACCTTTCTAAAGTTAATACATAATGCACGCTGCTCAACAAGACAATAGGTACCTACTGTCAGTTCGGAGACCGCGTTGACGTTTATCAAAGTCGCGTAAATGCAACGTGTGTTTGTTCGTTTCTCGGCTACCATCTGTGACTTAGTGCGCGTTCCTGTTTTCGTGGCGCGGAGTACCGTGACAGAAAATTGCCAAGTGGTAATACGAGGTACGTTATCTTTTGGTTTTTGGAGTTATATTTCAAACTATGATATTCGTATACACAGGGCTTAGAAGGGTTAAAGGGAGACTTCGGAATGATTCGAAAAAAAAATTAAATGAGCATCGTATCGAACACGGACCGCTTCCTTGATGCCGAATACAACATCCGCATTCATTTTGTGCGAGTAATTAATTCGTAAATGATGACAATACGAAACCGAAACTAACATGCAAAGCGCACAGCGGTTCGCCCGGAGAAAGACACTGTGACGTCACCCGGCATTGTCGTCTGCTACGAAGCTCGCATTCTTCCATGCAGAATGACGTCGGCAGTGTTGCTTTCAGCGCCCTCTTGCTTCCCAGAGGCGAAGCGCTTATTGTGCGAGTAATTAATTCGTAAATGATGACAATACCAAACCGAAACCAACATGCAAAGGGCACAGCGGTTCGCCCGGAGAAAGATACTGTGACGTCACCCGACATTGTCGTCTGCTACGAAGCTCGCATTCTTCCATGCAGAATGACGTCGGCAGTGTTGCTTTCAGCGCCCTCTTGCTTCCCAGAGGCGACGCGCTTATTGTGCGAGTAATTAATTCGTAAATGATGACAATACGAAACCGAAACTAACATGCAAAGCGCACAGCGGTTCGCCCGGAGAAAGACACTGTGACGTCACCCGGCATTGTCGTCTGCTACGAAGCTCGCATTCTTCCATGCAGAATGACGTCGGCAGTGTTGCTTTCAGCGCCCTCTTGCTTCCCAGAGGCGAAGCGCTTATTGTGCGAGTAATTAATTCGTAAATGATGACAATACGAAACCGAAACCAACATGCAAAGCGCACAGCGGTTCGCCCGGAGGAAGACACTGTGACGTCACCCGGCATTGTCGTCTGCTACGAAGCTCGCATCCTTCCATGCAGAATGACGTCGGCAGTGTTGCTTTCAGCGCCCTCTTGCTTCCCAGAGGCGAAGCGCTTATTGTGCAAGTAATTAATTCGTAAATGATGACAATACGAAACCGAAACCAACATGCAAAGCGCACAGCGGTTCGCCCGGAGGAAGACACTGTGACGTCACCCGGCATTGTCGTCTGCTACGAAGCTCGCATTCTTCCATGCAGAATGACGTCGGCAGTGTTGCTTTCAGCGCCCTCTTGCTTCCCAGAGGCGAAGCGCTTGTTGTGCGAGTAATTAATTCGTAAATGATGACAATACCAAACCCAAAACCAACATGCAAAGCGCACAGCGGTTCGCCCGGAGAAAGATACTGTGACGTCACCCGCCATTGTCGTCTGCTACGAAGCTCGCATTCTTCCATGCAGAATGACGTCGGCAGTGTTGCTTTCAGCGCCCTCTTGCTTCACAGAGGCGAAGCGCTTAATTCGTAATAATTCGTTCGAATGAAATCTGCGCACTTTATGGGAACGTGATATTTCGTACGTATGTTCCTGACACCGCAAAGGTTACTGCTATGTCACAGTCGCTGTGGCGATTTTGATGTGGAGTCCCACTTTAAAAGGAAGGGCGGCGTCTACCCCGTCCCCCGTCTACCCCGTCTACCGTCTACTCCGTCCGCATTCGAGCAAGTATATAGAAGCGTTGTTTTCGCCTCACTCCTCTTTTCCTTCAACGCCGCGATCCCGGGTGGCGCGAACACCGCCTAGAAGATAAGGCCTCCCCAACATCTCCTCGCTCTTGCGATACCTCAGCCTATACTCGGATGGTTTCTTTCCAATGGGTGCGTTAAGTCGCGGCCCTTGAGCCCCAAAGGGAGTTACGCTGTCTAACCGACACCACCTAGATAGAGATAGACGGCTTACTCGTCGACGTATGACGTAACAACTATAAGAATCAGCCAATCAGGATCGTGTTCTGAACGGCGGTGGCCAATCACGAACGGGCTTTCAGTGGTCGTGGCCATGACGACGAACCACTGTCGTCTGCGAGTAGTGGTTGAACGTCCCCGCGTACTAAATGGGGGAAAAAAAAAAACTTGGAAATAAAGCGCAAAACGGTCCCATATCTTTCTCGCATATACCCCATATCTCGCACATCTCCCATATCTTTCTCGCGCATATGGTCCCATATCTAACTAATTTTCTGAAAAGCGTGTCGCACTTTGTCTACATATTCAGGCCTATAGGCCTATAGGCTCCAAGTAAGCTGCAATCATTTGCGAGTTCTTGAACTCGCAGAACGGCGATACGCAGTAGCAGACCAATAGGCGATTTCAGATATTGCCCTTGTGCTCCGCACGAGGGCCCTCCATCGCCCAAGTGAGGGAGGGCACCGCCGTAGCCAATGGGGCTTTCCGAGTTGTGAGGCAAGATAGACCAAGGGAAAGGGGTAAAGAAAGGTGTTAACGCTGGTGATGGACCCGATGTCCCTGGCTATCTGCCAAACTCAAAATAAGATTCAGGAATACGGCATTTGGATAACACACAGACAGTTTACTGACACTCTGGTATGATACATACAATGAAATACAATAAAGATATACCTAGCAATTTGGGTGATGAAGGGCCGAATGAGCTAAAGCGAGGATCCAACAGACTAACGACGTATGGTGATGAACGTCGTACAATGAAAGAACTCAGAACAGCACGTGGCGCGCGCTTATAAGCATGTAGCGGCGCCACTGCTGGCTTATGACGATGACGGTGAGGCCGAATTGAACAGTTTGGCTCTCACACGCCCACCTCTAACAAAAAGATGAAATGTCCTCATTTCGTTATTACACTGAGGAAAAATGAAACGCTACAATAGCGGTAATGCAGAAATTTAACAGTTTAAAATCGAAGCTGTTCTGAAACAGGATAAAAAAAACAAAAGAACATGATTCATGCCAGGGCCCTTGGCAGAAGCATGCAGCATCTTTTGTCCTGAAATGCAGAACAACCTAGATTTAAGAGAGTTTAATAATCCACCCTCAAATGAAGTAGTAGAATCTCCTGGTTCTAAACACATTGTGAATTTGATAACATTGAAGAAGAAAGTTCGTAGTTCAAAGTTCGTAGTACATGATATAGCACAGCATAGCATGAGTAGCATTGTGACATGCAGTACATACACAGTCTTGCCATGTCTTGCCACATGTCTTGCCAGTCTTGCCATGTGACACAACTTCTTCCGGATCCATCGTCCCAATCCTTGGCCGCACCACGAAGCTTACTCTTTGCAATGGCTAAGGCGGTATAATCGTCCCAACCGTACTGGATACGTAACACCTCAATTGATGAAAGCCATGCACGAAAATCATCGTTGGGCCGGCCATAAAAGAACTTCAATGTCTGACTAAGGTCGGGGGTGGTTACTATCCTCTGTGGTGTGGAAACCACCTGTTTGAAAATCTCAGCTAACTGATCGATGGTGATCGGAGCAGAGGAACTCGCGGTAGGTGTCTTCTTACTTGATTTGTTCATTGATGAGACTTGTTCATCCTGATGTTCGTCTTCGGATGATTCGCATTCTTCCGATGTTTGGTATTCCTCGTTGTCTTTGGTGGGAATAGCACTCGTAGATGCATGTTTCCTCCTTTCGTCGTCTTCCATGATGAGAATTGCTGCTTGACGAGGATCAGCGTTCTCTGGGAGTGTGAGATTACGTAAGACGCACTCTTCAAACAACTCTTGTGCTGGACGCAAAAGAAGTCTCAACACCTTTGGACTGTCCATGAAAGCACAAACTCAAAGACGATACTTGTTAAGACACTACGAAAAACCGAGAGATGGAAAAATACTGAACCAAGCTCCAGAAAGGTGTTACCAGCAGAACCTAACATCGAATGTCGCGTTCGAAATTGCGAACAGCTGAAAAATGCACAAATGCAACGAAAAAACTGAAGACGCAATTAATGCGTGACAAAAAGAGAACTAGATGTTACGAAGGGATAGAACTGTTGCAATCCGATAGAAAATTGCAATCCAATGCGTTCGAATGACGAGACTAAGCCTAAATCGAACAAGCCTTTCGTACTACGTCAAAAGCATAAGACTTCGAAGTCGAAGTACTTGCAAAAATTAATACAGTATCAACCAGAAGTGAAAAATCTGAAGAAATCACTTGCCGTATCCTGTCGACTGCGCCATGTGAGGCAAGATAGACCAAGGGAAAGGGGTAAAGAAAGGTGTTAACGCTGGTGATGGACCCGATGTCCCTGGCTATCTGCCAAACTCAAAATAAGATTCAGGAATACGGCATTTGGATAACACACAGACAGTTTACTGACACTCTGGTATGATACATACAATGAAATACAATAAAGATATACCTAGCAATTTGGGTGATGAAGGGCCGAATGAGCTAAAGCGAGGATCCAACAGACTAACGACGTATGGTGATGAACGTCGTACAATGAAAGAACTCAGAACAGCACGTGGCGCGCGCTTATAAGCATGTAGCGGCGCCACTGCTGGCTTATGACGATGACGGTGAGGCCGAATTGAACAGTTTGGCTCTCACAGAGTGGAGTAACAGGGAGAAGTGATATGCGCAGAACGCTCGGATACTTCCAGAGCGTATAGGAAACAATCCAAGCACACACGATTATAGTGGACAAAACAAAACCACCCACCGGAAGCAACACAACTTGGATTGGATTGGATTGGATAGAATACCAAGGATGCCAAAAAGGAACTGGCCAGGTCCCCCAAACTCACCTCGGAAAAGCGTGCAACGAAGAAGGCCGCCACTAGATACCCCACTGTTGCCGTTCCGGATCACTTCAGCGCGCTAAGTTTAGCGGCAAAATGTTTTTGTTGTTTCTGCGAATGAATCTAGTCTTTATATGTCCAAATAAAACGCGTATAACAACTTTCTGTGTCGTGTTTCACTTTTTGGTCCCGTTTTTAAACGTGTTGAGCGATCGGAAGGATCTAGTGCACGGCTGCGTGCATCACATAGCGTACCTGTCGTACCAGTCCCTGCTGGCGCAGTCGTCCATTTCTCCTTCGGTGACTTGGCCTGACTTGGATTGTGCTTCAACTGGATATTTAGCGCGCTACAATCCAACGCGAGCCAACGTCTGGTAACAATGGGGTATCTAAGGGCGGCTTCCGGCATTGCACGCATCGGGATACGAACAAATACATGGGAAAATGGCGACCTTGGGGGACCTGGAACTGGCGTTCACGCGTTGAAAGGAGGCTAGTTCCATCTCAAATCGAACAATCCGGTACACTTGATATCTCGAATGAACGGCAAAAAAATATATGTTGAAGCCATCGGTGAGTTAGGAGAAATAAACGCTTTCCGAATTCTCTGCGCTGCGCGGTTCGGGAAGTAGGAGAGGAGGAAAAAACTGCCTCTCATAAGACGATGTCGTCGCGCGCAGGTTTGAGCGTTCGCTACAAGGCTATTTCTTGTCGCATTATAGAAATTTCTTGATCTGGCTTTAGACCACTTAGGGCACAATGGGATCCTGCGTTGGCAGTGCTGTCTCAGTTTTTGTTTTTATACAAAAAAATACCAAAGTTGACTCAAAGTGCCGAAAAGCACCATATTCACTGCAACTTTGCGGACGATGTACAAAACGGATAATATTGAGCTTTATACCGTTTAATTTGTCATTCATAGGGCTATCGAATGATGTATCATTTGTTGCTCTACTCTGTAAGGAACGTAAGCGATACCTCTTTTAGTAGCACCATACCACCGAAAAATGACGAATTTCGGAAGCCTTTATCTAAAAAACCCCACCAAAAACTTTCCTCGAAAATTTTATATGTTGTAGGTAGCTCCTTAGACTATGCACAGAAGCAAAATCAAAATTCGGACTTGATCGGTAGGCGCACTGTGAATTTTTTGCCAGCCCTATACGCAGAGCGCATTCAAGCGGAGGCACCGTGTCCCGCGTGTTGCAAAATCGAATTTTCCAAAGGGACTTTCAACTTCTGTCTTCATATAAAAAGTAATTGCTGTCATTTGAAACCATTCTGAGGTTTCAAGGCTTCCTTTTCAATGTTCTGAGCGTTTGCGTTCATAAGAATGGTGTAATCGCTGAATCTAGATTGTGGAGCAACCAGATGTGCTCGCAGTTTTTGCGGGATGTCACACATGTATTGCAAGTGCTGGGAGCAAGGGAAGAACATAATGATTTTACATCTTTGTAAGAGGCATATCTGTTCAGGTTTATTCAAAACAAGCATATTTACTGTACGCATTATGGCAGGAGGGACGCAGTGACTTCCAGTATTCTTTGAAACATTTCCTTTCCTACGGCCTCATGACCTCCGAGGGGGGAAATTGCACTGAAGAAAAATGTTGTAGTGTCATACGGACACACTCAAGGCTAATTCATGGTGCCTTTTGTGAACCTTGCCGAAACAGCCCGACCGGCGCCGCTGTCCAATATGTCATTCGGTTCGACATGCTGCGACCATGGGAAGGTCCTGATCGCATTTACTCCCTGAAGACACCTTGCGCAAAGTTTCGCTTACACACAGAAGACGCTTCACTCACTTCTCGACTACAGAAGTGCACGGAGTGCCCTTATACAGAGTGTGCGACGACATCTGCATTACTGTAGTGTGTCGTCCTGGTATCACACCTACCTCAATGACCTCTTCGTTGTACAGTGCTGATCGTGTGGATTTCGCTGACTACCGCCTCATACACAAGAAAAAAGTGCTATAGACAAAGGATTTTCGCTTTGCTTCGGAGATCGGCGTAGCTGTCATAAAGACTGTGGTTCCAGCAGATCAAGCCGAAGGCGTAACAGAAGTGGGTCAACTATGCAGAAGCTGCTTCAAGTACTTCACAGCAAAGGTGGCTGAATCACAACACGCAGCAATGTTGCCCACATTTGAAAGAAAATCTAACAAGAACCTGCCATCAAAAGTAACATTAAGGAAAGTGGCTTCCACAACGGATTAAAGCAGTTCATGACACGAGCACTCTCATCCACCCAGAATGCTCTGCATAACTTACGTTACCTTCTTACCTTCGTCACCTTGTCTTCTTCGCTGTCAAGTTCTTGTTATTCTGTGTACTGTAAATATGCTTCGATATGATCACCGTGGACAAATATACCTCTTATAAAGACGCAAAAGTATTCTAAAGCATTCTGTTCTTGACGGGCTCCCAGCACTTGGAATGCATGTGTGTCATCCCGCAAAAAATGTGAGCACATATGGTTGCTCCACAATCTACATTCAGCGAGTACAACACTATTATGAATGCAAGCGCTCAGAGCGGTTTCAAATGATAGCAATTACTTTTTATGTGAAGACAGAAGTTGAAAGACCCTTTGGAAAATTCGATTTTGCAACGCGCGGGACACGGTGCCAAGGCTTGAATGCGCTCTGCGTATAGGGCTGGCAAAAAATTCACAGTGCGCCTACCGATAAAGTCCGACTTTTGATTTTTCTTCTGTGCATAGTCTAAGGAACTACCTACAACATATAAAATTTTCGAGGCAAGTTTTTGGTGGGGTTTTTTAGATAAAGGCTTCCGAAATTCGTCATTTTTCGGTAGTATGGTGTTACTGAAAGAGGTATTGCTTACGTTCCTGACAGAGTAGAGCAACAAATTATACATCATTCGATAACCACATGAATGACAAATTAAACGGCATAAAGCTCAATATTATCCGTTTTGTACATCGTCCGCAAAGTTGCAGTGAATATGGTGCTTTTCGGCACTTTGAGTCAACTTTGGTATTTTTTTGTATAAAAACAAAAACTGAGACAGCACTGCCAACGCAGGATCCCATTGTGCCCTAAGTGGTCTAAAGCCAGATCAAGAAATTTCTATAATGCGACAAGAAATAGCCTTGTAGCGAACGCTCAAACCCGCGCGCGACGACATCGTCTTATGAGAGGCAGTTTTTTCCTCCTCTCCTACTTCCCGAACCGCGCAGCGCAGAGAATTCGGAAAGCGTTTATTTCTCCTAACTCACCGATGGCTTCAACATATATTTTTTTCCCGTTCATTCGAGACATCAAGTGTACCGGATTGTTCGATTTGAGATGGAACTAGCCAGGACGTGGCCGTACCTATCGTATCGGTCATGGCGGCTCGTAGGCTTCGACGGTGAGAGGAGAGGATATATCCCCTCCGTACAAGTCCTTGTTTTTTTATTTTAAAAAAATTGTTAACGCCGCGAAGCAACTGTGTCTATGAGCGGCGTACAGACGTGGACAGGTGGAGAGAGGACAGCATGAAGGAGTGGGGGACTGGGGGTAAAGCGATCATCCTAACCACTACGCCACGGGAGCTGGTACAAGTCCTTTTGCTTTCTCCTATTAGAGTCTCTCTCCCAGCATTTCCTCTAACCTTTCTCCTTATAATTTGTATGGATCCATGAAAGGAGGCCACAAGGCTACCGGTAACTGGAACAACAAGAATAAATAAATGCGAATAAAACGTGTAGTGTTTCTCGGCAAAGTTCACCACGCACATGTTGTGATCCTCGCGCGACGCCGTTTCTACGGTACAATTGCGTTGCTTCTATACACAATGCAATTACCGACGTCCGACTTTTAAACGACTTCAAGGAATTATCAGTTGAATAGTGTGATAGGAAGCATACAGGAAACAGACTTGTTTTTGGGATCGACGTTCGCATTATAAAGGTACTTGTAGCAGCCTACACAAGATTGGGTTCTGCACCTGCTGCAACGATCTTCAAGGTATGAGAATAATACCTTTATTGGTGTACGTTGCTTACTGCAAGCACGCGTGTTTCACAGGTTAAGCGTTTGCAAATTGCATAATCAATTGAAACATGAAAAGTAGTGGCACTGACAAAACGTTTTACTGATTAAACGGTGTAGCTGATGTGCGCTTGATGTTTCGATGTTTTTGTTTCGCGTCAGCGCCACGGAGCGATTGTAGCTTCGACAGAGGTGTGTGTTGATGCCATTATACCCGCGCTATATCTTGGTTTGCGGATAGAAATGTAACGTTTTCAAACAGCGCGGGTATAGTGCGGATAAACGTTTTATCTCAAAATAAGCATTAGTGATTGTCTCAACATGCCCCAGGTGGACACACAACTGAGAGCACGCGACCAACCCAAAATGGCGTCGATGTGGGTCATCTTTTGCATTGCTGTGCCTCTAACTGCATTTTATTGGACAATTGTGGATGACACAATGGTTTGCATGCTGAGACAACAACTTTAACAGCAATAATAATTTTATTTAAATGATGATAAGTTGGGAGTTACATCGTTAAGGTGATATTCCCCGTGCTCTGCGTCTTTTTATGAGAGTCCTGTCCCATCGCGAAGTTGTGGCGGAGAGATTTCAACGTCTTTGTGACCGCTTATTCACAAATCACAGCTAAAACGTATTGTTGATCACGGCAACTGAAAGCATTCAATTGACCTCTCCCTGTTTATAAACAAATGACGTCATACTGTTCGACAGCGCCACCAATTTGGTAGACTTGAACTACACGCTCGAAGCTAGGGGCGAACAAGGTCGCGCCCGAAAGCCACGGTCCTAAGGGGATTACGATCGTCCCTGGAAGTGACGCGACCTTCGGTCCTTTCATCTTTCATCGTTGATTTCTTAGGCAATTTGAGGCTTTGTTTGTATCTGTCCCTTCTATGTTGTTCCGGCCTCAGAACATCAGTTTATCTCTTGTTCAACAGGTGCCGCTTGCGTCAGTTTCCGTCGTATGAATGTGTGTATGAATGTGTGTATGAGTGAGCAAAAATGTAAGAGTGAAAGGAGGGTGAGTGAGAGTGAGTGGCTGGTTTGTCGTCCCTTCAGATGACGCACCCCGAAAGTCGCTGGAGAGGCGTGTTAGCTTAGCTCAATTGGTAGAGCCCTGGACCGACAATCCAGAAGATGTGGGTTCGATCCCTACAGCTGGCTAACCTTTTCAGTGACTTTCATCTTTCATCGTTTTTTTCGGTCCTACTTTTCTTTCAATAGGAGGCAGCGAACAAGTGCCCATTCGTGGAACCCAGCCCTCGCCTTCGGATTTGTTTTGGTTTCAGTTTGTCTACCAACGTCATGGTGACGTTTCTCTGGTAGAGGTCTATTAAAGGTGAACGAAGGACGGGCAACCGAACTGGTTGGACGTTGGCGTGTATCTATACATTCACGGTGTGGCGACATGTTTCTCGGGGACGGATAATGCGTCCTAGGGCGACTTCATAGGGAATCGCTGACATTTGCCTTAGAGCGTCCGAGGGAAAACAGGGAAAACAGCACAGCCAGTGCCGGGATTCGAGCACATGTCATCTTCCAAGTCTCAACGTGAAAATTGCCGCGAAATGAACACGCGAATTCGCTATGGATTTACTTCCTTCTGCCTTTGAACGATATCTGGAACGACTAAACGCAGAAACCGTAGAAAACAACGGCATCGACACGTTCCAACAAAGGTCTGTGGTCGACGAATATAGCAACAGTGGTGCGCGTCACTCGCTCTGTTCGCGTCCCACGTGTTTTGTTCGGTCGTCTGGCGGGCGTTTTTTTTAGCAAGGCCACTGCGTGCACATAACGTTATAACGCTGAGAAAACGTTCCATGCGGGGACACATCGCAATGGACCATTTCCGACAACGCGTATGCGCATGCCCAGCCCTTGAGTCCGCCATCTTTGAGCGGAAAACATCGCCATGGACCCACCTGCGGGCGACTGTTATGTTCATTGTGGGGAGATAATCGGTTTCAAGGTTACGCGGACGTTTGAGGTCTGGTAATGAGTAGAATGCTCTTTCACCTCTTTCCGCATTCTTCTTCCAACCTTCTCTTACTACTTTCCCACGCAATGTACGTGCCAGTTCGTAAAGCGTCACCATTATTGGGGGGAAAGACACGACGTTCGACATTCCGCCGCCAGGGGCGACGCGAATATGGAAAAGGTCCATTGTGCTGGTCGATCTCCATCCCCATTTCCACTTATGCCCACAAGCCTAGGAATCTACTGGAATGTAACAGAGTGACCACTTTCATTCGCCTTCTAGTACAGTGTAAAACATTTCGGCTGCCGTTTACAGAGAAAGCTCTGGAAGAAAACGCCCTGAGCACTTTATAGTGGCTGACGGAACTTCTGTTCGTACCATGAAGAAGACCAAGAGACCCGGACACAGAAGACGACACACGTAGGTTCTCAGACACAGCAATAATTTCTTGGTTCATCTCGACTTAAAAGCTAAAAATCTACGAAGAATCTTGCTGTGTCTGAGAACCTACGAGTGTCGTCTTCTGTGTCCGTGTCTCTAGGTCTTCTTCATGGTACGAACAGAAGTTCTGTCAGCCACTATAGAGCGCTCAGGGCGTGGGTCCTCAGACACAGAAAGATTCTTCGAAGATTTTTAGCTTTTAAGTTGAGATGAACCAAGAAATTATTGCTGTGTCGGAGAACCTACGTGTGTCGTCCCTTCTGTGTCCGTGTCTCTCGGTCTTCTTCATGGGTCTATACCAGCTAGCCTGCACCCTTTCCCTTGTTTCTGTTCGTACACTTTACAGAAATATTGTGAAAGCAGCATACAGATGTGTTTTTGCTAACAGCGCGTTTATGCGGAAATGTCCGGGTATGTAATACGCTTACGGACCTCTGTATTACAAGTCCGCCGAAGCCGGCTTAGAACGACAACAGCTTGATTAGGCTTAGGCGTGATCAGGGTTCGCCTGCCCGTTATCAGAACACAACATCGTATTTTATCTAGGCCATTTCCTCATTCATCATCATTTGTTGTTGTCTGGTCCATATGCGTAGTGGGCTTTAGGGGGAATTGTGTCTAAAAAGTATAACGTGGACTCGACCCCGCTTACAAAACTCTCTCAGCATGAGCTTGGAACGGCGGCCAGCGAGAGGGCCCGCGTACCCAAGCCTGCCGTTCGCATTTGTTTAAAAAAATACAAGATTAATTCCAGATGTCTCTCTGTTTCTCCAGATGTTATTTGCAAGTTGGGGACTTGTTCCCGTTTGTCTTGTCCTGATCGTGGGAAATGCTCACGCAAACGAAGCCACCAGCAGGTACGATTATTATAATATCCGGTAGTAATTAATTCAACGTCCAGTTTTCTGATATAATGTATTGTCCAGCAATATCCAGTCATGCATTATTTAGTAAAAGTATGGTGTCCTGGGTACAGTGGTCATGTAACTCTTCTCTGAATATGCCTCTTGGGGCATCACACACTTATTATAATCGTTAACGAAACGGTAAAAGCCTCACTGCGAGGGTACCAAATGGAAGACACACACAGTGGTACCCTCGCGATGGGGTTCTTACCACTTTTTAAAGATTTTAATATGAGACACCAAACAGCCCGAATTTTAAGGCTTTTCAGCACATTTATATCTAGTACAGGGGCTCCATCACAGGGGGAAGGGGGACCATTGCCCCCTCGCTTCAGTAAGTGACCATTGCCGTTGCAACACAATCACAAATTACGATTCTTTTTTTCTCTCTCCAGAAGCGTAGGGTTTCTGAGTCAAGACAGCGCCACTGGGCCGTTATTTTATGGGTTGCAAGACTTTTTGGCGTGTTAGGAGGGTGATGAGAAAATCCGTGACCAGGGGCAAACCACTTATTGCATGCTGGAAAACCTTCTCCTTTCTTGGATATGATTAACCACGCTATTTACAGAGCGACGTGGTCGCAGCAGGATTCCTCGGAACCACCATCTACTATGGATTAGAGTATTGACTTCTTATTGATGCAGTACATATAGTTCAGTTCAGCAAAATTCACTCATAATGGCTGTGACGGTCATCATTCATCATCACATCATCACGTCATAGGGTATGGTGTGATGCTGAGTAATGAGTTGCGGATATGATGTTGAAGTTGATATTGAGTGATGACATAACAGCATTGCATCCATCCAGCACCGTGTTTCGGAGATTTTCTGCAGGGGGTAAGGGGCTCAGGTTCCCGAAATTATCTGCAGTTCTTCCCTGTGGCACGTTGCCACTAAGTGCAATCGAACTCATCGTACATGTAATATACCCCTGTCATACTGCAGGCTGAATGGCATTCCCAGCGAATGACAGTCACACCGAATGTCATTCGTTTGTCTTGCATCCAGCTACACGAAGAAACAGAATGTCATTCGCAAATCTCATTTTTTGTCTTTTACAAATCAATCAATTAATCATTCGCAAATGACGTCACTGTCGATAATTAAGACACCAGGGATGAACATATGAAGTATTACGTTAGTTATATTTTTATTTAGGTTTCTCGAAACTAGCGAAACATTGGATTATTTCACAAAATCGCTGCGTCAACGACGACACTTAGTTGGCTATGTGCCACAAGCAAAGACAACTAAGAAGCCTGTCTGCACCGCACTTGGCAACATGGCGACTGGGAACCAGGGTAGTTCTCTGAAAAACAGTGTTAAGCCTTCCTTCCTTGATGTCAAAAGTTGTCAAATTCGTGATAAAATGTTGGAGTACAACCTTTCATTCGCCTTTCATTTCTTCGAACGGTTTATCGTTGTTGTACACTCTTAAAAATGAACTTCACCGCACAGCACGCTCCTAGCCAACCATAATCTGAAATGACACCGTTGTCTGCCCTGATTTGTTGAAAACGGGAGGCGTACGCCTTTTCTGTGACAATTATGAACAGCATAAGTGTCACAAAAAAGGCGTACGCCTCCCGTTTTCAACAAATCAGGGCAGACAACGCTATCATTCGAGATGATGGTTGGCTAGGAGCGTTCTATGCGGTGAAGTTCATTTTTAAGAGTGTACTTGTTACCTCTCTTCTGCGAGGGTACACTCAGAACTTCACCGCATAGCAGGTAGTGCGCCAATCATTGCCGCGAACGATTCGAGGAGATTGATTCGAGGAGAGAGAGGGAGGCGTACGCCTTTTTGTTGCAATTACCATATACCCCAATTGCCACAGAATGGCGTACGCCCCCTTCTCTCCTCAAATCGCAAGCGATAACCCTATCATTCGTGGCAATGGTTGGCGCTCAGCGTGCTGTGCGCTGAAGCTCTGTTTTTAGAGTGTACGGTGCGAGAGGGAAAAGTATTGCCATTTGGGCTCACCGTGTGACACGAAACGAAACGAATGCCATTCAGTGCGAATGTCATTCGCTGGGAATGACATTCAATTTGCAGTGTGACTGGGGTGTAACTTAGTGCTGCCAACGGAATAATCTTTAGACCATCCTGGAGAAAAGTTTTCACCCAGGGCCTGCGAATGGAATTCGTCATCAGCGTCGTTTCCGTATAACCGCTTTCGGGGTCTCCATCAGAGCTGCCTCGCTGCGTTATGTTTAATCTCGTCGATGACCTGAAATATCGTCCTTCTCAAGCACACATTTTTAGCTTTGGGAAGAGCCAGCAGTCACAGGTAGAAGGGTCTGGAGTAGAGCCCTGCGCGGATGATGTTTTTGGCATCCGCATCCGACCCGCATCCGCGCACACGTTACCGCATCCGATCCGCATCCGCACCATACACAACAGTTTACATCCGCATCCGATCCGCTGAGCAAAACGCACCATCCGCATCCGATCCGCAAAGATCCGCATGTTTCGAAAGACGCGTAAAGACCGCCGGAAGCATGTTGGTATAATTTCGGATGCCTCCATGCTGACACGGAAGGACTCAGTCATGACGACAAGCAAAGGTAAACCTTTCAACAAACGCGATATGGAGAGACTTCTGGAACGCGTGGAACGCTACCCCGTCGGCGCTCGCGCGGTTCGAGACGGCTGAATGCCTCATCTCCCGTCTTGGCGCCGTGCATGGTCAAAGGTGAACCAGAGCATGCGCTCGCTGTTTGGCTGTCAGCGCGCAATACAAATAAATTGCGGGTGGAAAAATCACAGCACGCGGTATATCCGCATCCGACCCGCTACCGACCCGCTGCCTTCGTATCCGCATCCGATTCGCATCCGACCTCGAGTCATCCGCATCCGATCCGCACACCGCAGAAAGTGCTAAATTTTCATCCGAATCCGCAAGTATATTGCGGATATCCGCGGATATTCGCTTCCATCCGCGGATGGTGCAGGGCTCTAGTCTGGAGCCATGCCATCTGGTAGATTAGGTGAATCAAGATGGAGCAGGAATCGCTGAGCCAGACGCGAAAGCAACGATATAACACAACGATGCGTGGGACCTATAATAATGAGTTTTAGTACACCGCTTTTTCAACGTCCCGGTACGTACGATACACGGTACGATATCACGATACGCGCTGATGCTGTTGGGGTTTTAGTGCACAGTGGAAGGAGACGGTATGATTAATTAATGTCGTAGCGCTCCCGCATGGCAAATCCCAAACCCTGAACCGTGAAGCTTTTCGATGTTACGGTGTTGAGGAGTTCCGTTATTGCAATCAGTTTCGTTGCATGCACGAAGGATTACTCGCAATCACCTTGGGCAACATAAAAACGCTACGGGAGTCCGAACCCCCATCTTGTTTCTAGCGTAATTGGCTTAGCCGCCTTCTTCTCCTCCTGTCCCCCATAACAGGGGACTTTATTCCTCGAAGAGCGAAGCCCCGATTGGGTCGCGTATATGTGCCATGAGACCAACGCCGTAGAGGGTATCGGAGATGAAAATAACGATCTAATAAACGCTCAAATGATGGTTTTAATGCTGGAGCATGCTGTATGCAAGAAATTGCATTATCTTGTACACCATGACGTAATTAATCTAGAATGGGATGTAACTTATGAACGAATTTCTCCTACAGTGAAGGCAGTACGACACTTTTGTCGCCCGTCACTGAGACGTCACCCACGACAAGCGATGGTAGCGCCACCACCACCACCACCACCACCACCACCACCACCACCACCACCGCGGCCAGCACAACGGGCAACAACGACCTAAAGACTGAATGCAAATCCCTGGAAAGCAAAGCCGCCGGACCCTTCCAGTATATGTAAGGCGGTATTGGACAAGGATCATCAAGGTTCATGAGTAATAGATGGGTTAATACAAACGCCGTCTATTGACACGAACGACATTCTCCAACTCTAGCGGTATATGCACAGAATGGCATGACTTTCTGCATAGAGTATTTCTGTGGGGACATCGCTCGCTAGATACACGGAAATGGTCATAGGCAACGGTGACTTCAGCGCGCAGTACAGCTGAAGTGACGAGAATAATTTTTGTTAAACGCGCAGAATTAGGGGGAAAAAAATGCAGCATGCTTTCTAACAGCACTAATGTCATATAAGTCGTGTGGCAATGCTCTCATCAGAACCTGCTCCTTCAGACCCTCCTCCCCACGCCCTGTCTCAAGATGCACGCGTTTTCACTCTGACTTTCTTTGCTACCAATGAAAAAATATTGAAGAAAATTGCTGTCCGAGCGAGCTTTGGAGCAAGGACATTGTGGTTAACTTCAAATGCCTTACCCGAGATTGGGCTGCCGGGCAAATCCCTCAGGGTGAACTGCTAGTGTGCTTCTCTCTCTTAGTATAGATACCAACACCCAAAAGAATGCCCCAATCCACACCACGCCCATGTGTCCAGATGTGTGGTGACGTCAAAGCTCAGGAGATGCATACAGCCGTCGGCAGCTCAGCGAAACGCGCTGCTTCGAAAACAATGTCGCCACTGGCGCAGTTGCGCGGAAGAGCTACTATTGGCTGCGAGAGATGACTCGTTGCTGATTGGCCTTCAGAACAGAGACGTCGAGTTCCTCGCGCCGAATGGGTGAATATCACTTGATTAAGGCTAAATGTTGGAGATGGCCGCACTGGAGACGTGCTTTCCAAAACGCCGACCGTTGAGCTCGCAGACGTTAGCGCGTGTAGTACCGTTGGTTTTGAAGGCTTCTGATTTAGATTATGGCGAATTCGCGTAAACGGCTAATATGAACACGGAATGGCCGATCCAGCTGATCATCGCAACACTGAAAAACTGGAAATAATGACACGGCGGGGAACACATTGGTGGCATCCAAATGTATTGCTCCGTAGACGAAAGCGTGCTGGGCGAACGCAATGCATCCTGGACAGGTCCTGGTCGCACGTCACAGGAAACGTCGAGGCATACGTGACCTTAAAGATGGCGGCGCCCGTGATCGGCGGCCAAACCGTTTGTAAACAATGCGGTTGTTGTTTCTGCGCGGCGTTTTGGATATGTCTTTCGGTCACGGTAATTATTTTTATCCGATAATCTCGCAGTAAAACGCGTAGTTTTGCACACACACAAGGCCTCGTATTGTTGACGACTCCCAAAGGTGTAATGACGACCGTGTGTTAAGGCTCACTGAGCCGATGCGATGTACTTAAACTAAGAAGAAATGGGCTACCGTGTTGCGGAAGAAGCACCGCATAGTTCACGCTGGCAAAATACGTTCATCTCCTGCCGTTATGATGACGGAAATATGTCGGTAAGCGGCAAAACGACACGTAAACAAAATCACATGATCTGAAAATGAGGTTTTCTATGACGTGCGACCAGGGCAAGATGGCAGTTTTGCCAAAAGCACCCACTTGAGGGTAGTTACAACAATGGCGGATTTGTGTTACCCCTGTGGCGGGAAATCCCTATTCGGGAGCCCGCCATTTGCCCTGGACCGGTGCGTGTAGGGGAGCTTCTTGCGGCTGGACGCATGTCTATGGAATGCACACGTGGTACGCACATTCCATGTTTCAGGACGAGATCTCCTCTGCGCGTGTTGAGAGCATTGACATACATGAGTACATTGTAGTACAATACACTCTGCATTCGGAACCTATATGATCGATAGCAACAAAGAAGCACCGCAAGTTTGTCTCTCGTTTTTATTTCAAATTTGCTTATCTCTACGCTTGCATCTCTTATAGTTGGGGCTGGTTTAGTGACGCGCTGTCACTCGCTGTGTCGTACTACACCACTACAGCAACGCAGAAACAAGCAGCTATGAATTATACCAGCAAATGCACAACTCCGGACGTCGGCCCTGTTCCAAAAAGTGTCCTACTGGTAAAGTGGAACAAGGATGGAAACTACATCTATCCTGGCAAGTCAGGCTTCTTTTCATTTGTCTGTCAGTGTGGCGGAAGAAATTTAATTTCAGTTACCGTGTATTCACACGAGCAACATCCGTACGGAATATTCTAGTGGAAGAAAAAGAAAACACTGCTTACAGAGACGAAGTTCAACTATGATGGAACCAAGATGCTATGAAGCTCAACTTACACCACATATTCATTAGAGTTATATATATTGGTCTTCTGGTAGGTACCAAATGGTGTGGTGCTGGGAATATATCCTCTACAGAGGATGGAAAGGAGTATGGAGAGGCAAATGTGACGGATAAATGCTGTGAAGCCCATGACCGAGCCGCAGACTACATATCCGCATGGCGAATGCACCCCAACCACAGCCTCATCAACACACGTCAATACACTGTGTAAGTATTGAGCACAAACATCTTAACTAGTTACTGAAATTACTCGTGGTTTTGTCTCGCAGTATGTCAGTATTATAGGGCCAGTCTTCACAATGACAACTTTTTTCTAGTCGAGTTCAAGCCACTTCAAGCCCACTGACTGACTAGACCTAGACCAATCCCATGATGCTGAGTGGTCTATTACACTCATTGACCAGTCCTCCTGACTGCTGGCCTTCACACCAATAACGTTCATTTTCGGGCGGACCTCTCCGCTGATTGGCTGCACTTGTCCGGGGTGTAACCAATGCTTGGCGTCTCTCCACAACTTGTAGGATAGCTCATATGTCGATACGTCATAGAAGGCCACAAAGGCAGATTGATCTTTTTCACTCATTGGTTTCTCGTTCTGTGGCTGCCAATAGTATCACATTTGTGGGACACTACCTTGCAGTCCAGCTCCTATAGCCATCATTGGTCCAAAATTCTCGGACGCTCTCTCTCTCCCCCACATTTCCTGGGCACTCATTGGCTAGCTGAGATTATAGGAGGCAGGTCCCACTTTTATGGCCACCATTGGTCAACGTAATTCTAGTGCATTCATTGGTTTCCTTAGTCTCTTTCATTACCACCCCTTTTTGCACAGACTATGCACTCCTTACACAATTTCATATTTCATACATGTCAATGCTCGCCCAAACTGGAGTTTCTTGCAGTTACAGCACTCTGTGCCAGATGGCCTACACTGTGTTCTCCTTTCCTGATGGTGCCCTGCACTTGTGCAGACAGGTCTCAAATGGATTTTCTCGCCAGATAGCACATGTTATCCCACACTCCAAGCCCCTTAAAGAGAAAATCAACAGAGGAGATAGATTTCAAAGTTTATTGAGAACACGTTTTAGAAAACTCATCGGCTGCATGGTCCTGTAATACATTTTTAAAAATGAACTTCGCCGCCATAGCGCGCTCCTAGCCAATCATGATCTCTAATGATACCGTTATATGCCTGATTTGTTGAAAACGGGAGGCGTACACTTTTTTGTGACAATCGTGAACAGCATAAGTGTCACAAAAA
This sequence comes from Ornithodoros turicata, assembly GCF_037126465.1. NCBI lineage: Eukaryota > Metazoa > Arthropoda > Arachnida > Ixodida > Argasidae > Ornithodoros > Ornithodoros turicata. The sequence continues at coordinate 147,669,326 of NC_088202.1, read as the reverse complement.
AGGCGTGCGCCTCCCATTTTCAACAAATCATGGCAGATAACAACATCATTTGAGATGATGGTTGGCTAGGAGTGTGCTATGCGGTGAAGTTCATTTTTAAGAGTGTTTTTGACATTTTGCTCAACTTGACAGCGAGAATTCACAGCAGGGGAGACAAATGACATGAAAGACACCAAGTTAGTGAGGGTCGGTCTATCACTCATAAAGCCGTGCTAAGTGTCCACAATTTTATGCTTGAAAAAGGAGGATATATATGCATACATAACTTGAAGGTGCACAGAAGATGCTGACTGGTCTCTAGTTATTCACAAAGTGCACGCTAGCAGACTTGCATACAGGAACTACAAGGGAAGATTTCCATAGTGTAGGAAACGTATTGCACTTCAGTGACAAGTTAAATATAAACGTCAACACGGGTGAGAAGATATCAGAATAAGCCTTAAGGAAGTCGGCGGGGATGCCGTCAGGCGCTGGCCTAGTCGTTGGCTTTAGCTTGCGAACGGCGTCATCAACATCGTTCTCAGTAATGGCAAAACTCAGTTGTCTTGCGACGTAAACCCGCAATTATTATTATTAGTAATGGTAAACGACGGCAAATTATCACCGCGAGACGAGACTGGTAAACTAATATCTACAGTGGAACAGTTAGTCATCGTAAACAGATGCGAAGCGCGTGGCAAACATGTTGATTCCCATATGCAGGGGGGGAATATATTTGTTATAAAAAAAGAAAGGAAAGGTTAGCCAGGCAGAGAGCCGGCTTGCTATTCCGAAAAAATGAAACAGGGGGAGTGGGGAAGGGGGAAAACGAAAAAGAAAAGGAAGGAAAGAGGAAAAGAAGAAAGGAGGAATCGAAACAAAGGAGGGAAAGAAAAAAGAAAAACGGGGAGTCAAAAGAAAGGAAGGAAAGAAAACTAAAAGGAAACAAAAAGAAAGGAATGAAAGAAAGAAGAGGATAAACACTAGCACAAAGTTACATACAGTTCACGAGCCGTGAGACTCTGAGAAAATCAAGGGGTGCGGCAGTGACAGCCCACTGGTTGGGGTGCAAAACAGGGCCAAGAAGACTGTAAAGTATTGCCATCATATAGAGAAAGCGCTGTGCCGTGCTCCTAGTGCTCATGCTTATACCATTTCCAAAATTTTCAGGGATTGTTTCGCAGGTCAGACTGCACAGCATTCAGTTACAGTCTTCGGTTATTAAGAATCATTTTCTTGAGAAGGAGTCGGTAGGCGGCAAACCTGCTATAACCCAATGCATTGAGCATATGTAGAGAATGTGCTTGTCTTACACTACAAGTTACATGATTTGGAATTCGTTGAGGTAGAGTATACTGGCAAGTGAAACTTTGAGTATGCTTTCCAAAAATACAGCAAGTCTCACCCATTGTTTTCTTGTTAACTAAAGTTGTGGAACTCCCATGACCATATATGAATCTTGCAGAACCAACTGTTCGGAGGACATAAAGCTCTTCGATTGCCTTTACCAGGACAACTCAACTGTTTCGTTCGAGTTCGGCCAAGCTTTTTTTGACGCTCTTCGTGTTCCCTGCTTTGCCTACACATATCCGATAGTGTGCAAAAACTGGTAAGTATCGTACCTCAGGTCCTTTGTCTTGCCATTGTCTTTCCCTATATCCCCTGCTTTGCCATACACCACTGAGATGGTACGGGGTCCTCAGAAGATTTGCTCTCTCCCGTTCCTTTTCGCTTCAATTTATGCTCTCATGTTTGTGATTACAACGACCGACCATAGATATTCTAAAGGTTCAGTCTAAAAATGACACTAGGGGTCGCTAGGAACAGTTTATTTCTGCGTGGTCGTATGCTGGGAGGGGCGAGTCTGACAACTCGTGATTGCGTCATAGATGAAGCGGCTTCGCCTGGCAGGCTCTGCTTAAATTATAAACCGGAGGCAGCCGATGACAACCGGAGACAGCCGACCGGAGGCAAAACTGGAGACACCAGATCTCTATGCCTGTGGGCACAGATCGACCACTGTATATAGTGTGTCGCTTACGGTATGAGTTGTCTCTCAGTGAAAAACCCCGAATTATTATTACATCGTAGGATTGCTGCCTCCCCTGATATGCTGACGATACGTGGCGAACCTTTGTGAAAATTTGTACCTTCACAGATAACAAGTCGGAACCTTTCTCGTGTCATTGAGGAATCGTCAAACTAAGCAAAACGGATCAAAATATAGAGGGTGCTCATATTATGCAGTGAAGTTCTCTTTCTGTCGCATGCGGCCTGCCTTATTCCACAGTCAGTGAAAAACACTATCTTAAATAAACCCATGGAATTCTTTCATGACATCGTGACTGAACAGCGCACAAGCAACACAAGGTCCACAAAACGATACGGGCAAGCGCCGACTTCCAATTAAAGATTTACTATAGGAAATAGAAAGTATATACATTAGTCACGCGCACGCGCCGAAGCACGCTCTCGACGAAAAACAAGTTATACTTGTCAGTCAACATCTTGTCTTGCTTCACTTCCAGCAATCGGGTAGATGAAACTCCCCACCCATCATCCTGAAATAAAGTTGTTGTTGTTGTTGATCACGAAAGGGGTACTTACACAGATGTGGGGTATACAAAACTGCTATGTTTTCGGCCTCAAGTTGCCCTTCCATTGCGCTAACAGGACTGACGTTCTTCTTTGAAAACGTGTTTCTGCGCGTGCGCTAGAATAAATCTTCAGTTGCAAGTAAGCGCTTGTCATCCTGTGGTACTTGTCTTGCTTGTTCGGGTTCGAATCCCGGCACCGGCTGTGCTGTCTGGGGTTTTTCCTGGGTTTTCCTCAGACGCTTTCAGACATATGTCGGCACAGTTCCCTTAGAAGTCGGCCCAGGACGCACATTCCCCCAGGGCGTCAGTCGTGACGTTGCCCACTTCTGTGAGGCCGACAACGGCAAGCCCTTTCACCACCACCACCACCATCTTGCTTGTGCGCTGTTCAGACATAATACCGCACTAGGTGGCCGTAAAAGGGCTCGCCATTGTCGGCCTCACAGAAGTGGGCAACGTCACGACTGACGCCCTGGGGGAATGTGCGTCCTGGGCCAACTTCTAAGGGAACTGTGCGCGACATATGTCTGAAAGCGCAGGAGGAAAACCCAGGAAAAACCCCAGACAGCACAGCCAGCACCGGGATTCAAGCCTGGGTACTTCCGTACCAACTATATAGGCCAATCATCCTTGTTGACATTTCGTCGTGCTATCTCGTTTCATCCTCTTTTTGCTTCCCTGTGCAGGACTTTCAGATGGTTTCCCCTGTCACAAACTTGTGAAGAGTATGACGTCGACAAAAATGCCAGCAAAAGGTGGCAGTTCATTTCCCCTCCAAATTTCTACAGCGCTTATACGGAAAAATGGTACCCAGGCAAGCCCACGCTTCCTGAGAAGACAGGGTACAATTGGAAGCTTGCCTGTCAGAGGGATCCCGGTATGGGATGCGGCGACTATGACTTTGTGAAAAATAAAACGGCTGAGTGAAGCTGTGCAAGTCGTGCTTGTGAAACCCTTGTATATACCAGAGCGCAGCTAAACCAAAAAATAGCAGAAGTCTAGCGCTCGCAAGTGAATAAAATAAGTATTTAAAGAGATTGAAACATTTATTTAACTAAAAAGCGAGCTTTCAGACGGAGTCCGTCCTTCATCAGGTGCATACATTGAACATTGGTAGATATATTCATACTACTGTACATCGAAGAAAGGGGACAAAGAATGTGGTGAGGTGGAAATACAAATTCTTATTAGAGAGGACTGAAGGCGCGTGAACATACCTTATGCACATTCCCCCACAGTTTTTGCGCTTAAAACGTATATGCTCAGACCAGGATGATTTTTATGAACATGCAATCGACATGACTAAAGACTTCCTAAACCGTGGTTACCCTTCCCCTCTAGTCAGTGATGCCCTCCACAAATTAAACTTAAAGGAAAGAGATGTCCTGCTAGCATGTGTAGTCCTGCTACTGTCTTCCCAAAATCGCCCTCATGAGGCCAGTCGTCGTGAGGCCATTAATACGTGAGGGTACAATGTATTCCGTGAGGAGCCTCACAGATGAGGCCGTGAGGCCCTTTGTGAGGAACCTCACGGATGAGGCTGTGAGGCCTTTCGTGAGGAACCTCACGGCCTGAGGCCGTGAGGCCTTTCGTGAGGGGCCTCACGGATGAGGTGATGCGTTCGGGCTCCTCTTTGCTGACGCCAAACACTAACGTTAAACCTCACTGTGACAGTAACAACTGTTACCAAATTTATCCAAGCACAGCACGAAACCCTATGAACAGTTTAATGCCAGGCAGTATCATTAGTACCAACTACCGACGCAGTAGTTCAACGCCGACGTGTCATGTGAAGATGACGGAAAGTTCTTTTTAGGCTCATGTGCCTCCTAGTGACTTGAAAACACGTCAGGCCATGAGGGTATTCATGAGGCGAGGGCTCGCGAGGATGAGGGGTCGTGAGGCCATGAAGGTCCTCATGAGAAGAAGGTATGTGAGGTCATGAGGGTCATGAGGTGAGAACACGTGACGATGAGGGCCCTCATGAGGTGAAGGCATGTGAGGATGGGGATGGTGAGGCCTCTCGGGATCCCGATGCCCTGAGGTGAGGTTTGTGAGGGCAAAATTCAAAGTGGAATGTGAGGGTGAGGGCGACGGATGTTTAGTTACTGGTGAAGAAAATTTGGTGAGAGTGAGTGAGGCCAATGAAGTATGTGCTTCGTGAGGTGAGGATGAGTGAGACCGTAGGAAAATACCCACTTATGCTCGTGGCTGACCGTTTCGACTGGCCCAAACAAAAGACAAAATTTACATTCCTTTTTCTTTCTTTTTTTAAACTAGCCAAGTCATGCAGGCACCACGTTCTGTGTATGCTCCTTTTCCACTTCTCGTGTTTCTGACATGCTTAAAGTTTACTGCTGTAAAGGGAAATGTTGGGGGCTTGCTTAAAAAGGGAGACTTCGCAACGATTAAAAAAAAAAAGATGAACATCCTACCCAACACGGACCGCTTCCTTGATACCGAATACAACATTAGTATTAATTTTGTGCGAGTGATTAATTCGTAAATGATGACAATACCAAACCGAAACCAAAACTCAAAGCACACAGCGGCTCGCCGGAGGAAGATACTGTGGCGTCACCCAGCACTGTCGTCTGCTATGAAGCTTGCATTCTTCCATGCCGGATGACGTCAGAAGTGTTGCTTTCAGCGCCCTCTTGCTTCACAGAGGCGAAGCGCTCACTTCGTAATAATTCGTTCGAATAAAATCTGTGCACGTTGGGAAGGCGATATTTCGTAAGTATATTCCTCATACCCCTTGAGTCAGTGCTATGTCACAATCTTTGTGATGATTTTGTTGCGGAGTCCCACTTTAAGTGTATTTTTTTCGAACGAATGATTTCACTCAGCTCTCACTTCGTGCTCCAACAACAGCGAAAGCGGAGCAAGACTCTCCGACGCCGCCTGCTGGTTTTTCGTTTCATGGAGCTGGTGGCAGCAAACAACAGGCGGCGGAACGCGCACTGTAGACTGCCGCGCGAACTTTGTTGCAAAACATTCGCTCATGGAGGTTGTCCTTTAGCCCGCCGAACAGCTCACGATAAATACGCTATTAACGCTATTCATAAATACGCTAATACGAATGGGCCAAAGAACAGGCTATCCAGCGATCCTAGTTTTTCCCCCGGAGTTTAGAGAAGACGATGATGAAGCCGACGTGTTTTGGCGGGAAGCGCACGCGGCTCGTGTTCGCTGCTCGGTTGCTCCGGGTGTGACGACGCCGAGGCAAGTGTTTTAAGTTCATGTCTTTCTAGTGGTACCCTAACGACGCTATTCTAACATGTTGCCTCGCGACTTGTTTAAGAAGCGAGGCCCATAGAGCAATCCGAACCGTCAGAATCTACAGGGTGTTACCCTATAAAAGTCTACCCGTGCCGCCATGCCGTACTCGCCAATTACTCAATGCAGGTGGCACATTGTGCGATCTTCATATAAAGCTCATAAGGACATTTAATCTTGGTGAATTTCGAAGTGGTTAAGCGCCGCAACACGAAGTTATAACTCAAAACGTGAGATTCCCGTAGTCAAAACACTCAAGATGGCGGCGTTGAGAAGAGCACTTGCCATGCTGCTCCCCAGACGACGACGTGTCGCATATCCTGCCAGCCGGATGGAACTGCAGTTTTCATTTCGCTTTCGTGTAACTGTCGTATTTTGCTCAGAAGTAAGCAACGTGAGGTACGAAAAATGCCGACGTACTCAGCAGACGACACCCAAAAGGGATGTCGTCTGCTTACTGAGAGGCGCCATCTTGGCTGTTTTGCCTACGGGAACCTCACGTTTTGCGCTATAACTTTGCATAACGGTGCTCAATCACTTCGATATTTGCCATGGATGAATGTCCTTATGAGGTTTATACGTAGACAACACATTGTACCGCCTGCATTGAGTAATTGGCGAGCACGGCATGCCGACGCGGGTAGACTTTTATAGGGTAACACCCTGTATATGCAGCCCCGAGGTATCCCTGTGTAGTTCATTAGGGACACTGCATACACAGGGATGTCTGCAGGACTGTGTGTGCGTGTGCGTATGTGTGTGTTTCCGCTGACTGCTGGCGTGTATCTATATTGAGGTAAAACATATTCGTATCAGGGGTTCGAAGATGCTACGGAAGATGCTACGGGCTGTGTAGGGTGCTGGGACGATCACTGGGTTGTAGTGCGATCTTTCCTCTGGTTGTTTAGCAGACAGCAGCCCTAGCTACTGTTCCTGTACACGTTATTCCTCGTTCAAATTTTCTGCGAAGATAGGGAAAGTAGGCGCAATAGACCTGTCCCTGTTTGTAAACAAATGACGTCATAGTATCCGACAGCGCCACCAATTTGGTAGCGTTGAACTACGCTCGAAGCTAGAGGCGAACAAGGTCGCGCCCGAAAGCCACGGTCTTGTGAGGATTACGATTATCCCTGAAAGGGACTTGACCTGCCGTCCTACTTTGCGCATTCGTGGAACCGAGCCCTCCCCTTCCGATTTGTTTCGGTTTCAGTCTGTCTACCAGCGTCATGATGACGTTTCCCGGGTAGAGGTATATGGATGGAGACTGCGCACAAAGACGCTACGAAATGATAAATGACGCTATACGTGGTTTTACTCGACTCACTGAAACGAGTGTGTCAATCGGAAAGTCTTCACTGTTCCCTGGGAACTCTCAGTTGTGCATAAATACATGCCGTAAGTCGTATATGCTTGCACACCGAAAACCATTTCGGCCGCCTTTCGCAGAGAAAGCTATTGAAAAGTGTCGAAAGCAGCTCTGCATCGGTTTACTTAATTTCTGCATTGTGATCATCACTTGTAGCATATCCCCCGCTCCGGTAAGCGCCCGGTTGCTAGGCAACAAGGGATGCGCTATTGGACTAGTCCACGTGGACTACTCCAAGGGTGGTCGGGTGTTTGCTCTTATCGCTTGTTGTCAGGCTCACGCGCACACACACACACGCAATTGATTAATTATCTGGGACTCTCCTGAATGATAGTCTTGTGACACACCTATATCAGTGCTTATCTTAGAAAACGCTGTAGAAAAATCAGTTGTTTCACCACAAGGAGCCTGGACTAAGTATTAATACAGCTTATAGCCTGATACAGAATAATGCAAAAGTTTATTGCGCTTCGAGGCATTGTTTACGTTGTCCACAGAATCAAGCTACTGTACAGTTTAATTTCAGGGGCTGAAAAATATTGAAAATGAAATTTAAAAAAGGAAAGCGTGGTCGATCGCATTAAAACTTGAAAACATCTTTTGGAACACCGCTTCACAACGCTACACAATCCTTCACACGACCCCACACAACGGTAACGCAAGACAGCATCCACAGCCAAACGAGCCTTTCGGACTTCCTCCGATTCAGCTTAGCTGCGCCGTCTCCCAGCCTCAGCCTTGTTTCGCCGCCGCTCCTCCGCACAGCTTTCATCACTAATGGCTCGACCAAGCTGACACGTCTGAGCTTGTCGACCAGAACACAGCCAGGCCCTCGCAGCTCCCCATAGAGCACACAGTTTGAGATAATGCAGGCAACACTGGGCATACAACCAATGAAAATGAACTATGATGCCTATACCATTGGGCCAATCAAGAGTCCCTCAGTTTGACTCGTCTTTCCGCCCGATATCCTGGCTACTCATCGGCTTTTACTTGTACTGGCTTTCGTACGTGACGCCCGTTATTCCAAAATGACTATATAGGCCAAAGTAGACTATAGTTCGCACGTCATAATGGTACAAAAGTGTGACACATACAGGCTGTCCCAGCTAAAGGTGACCATATTTTTTAAAAATATGTCTATCACTGCTTCCGACGCGTCTCTAGAGATGCGCAAAGAATAAAATAAAGAAAAAAAAATGGTGTTCCTTCACGAATTTTTTTTGCGCACGATCTATCGAACGGATTTTTGTTCTGCAAACGGCTTTGGTATCTGGTGACCGATGAGATCAGATGTTCTCATTGGAACAACTTCGTAGCTCTTATAATTAAAAAGCTAATTATTGAAAGTAAATCAAGCCTCGGGAGTTTGCTAATGCCCTGCTAGGGAGTGCCGTTCAGCATACGCTATATTGCAATTGATTTGAGCTCGGAAAAAGTGATAGAGATATTTATACAAAAATATGGTCACATTAAGCTGGGACACCCTGTATATGCCATACAGGGGACACTACGTTGCGTTCGTTCGCACACACTAACCAAACCCACTTCCAGCTTCCAAAACACACGCATACTGTTTATTCCTAGAAGCCAGCGAGTCGCACACGAGCGCGTGCGATTTCATGATCAGAATTCCTCTTTCGTTGCTTGCGGTGCGTAAACGGTTACAGCGAAAACGGAAAGTGCTTGTGCCGCACGAAATCTTGTCTTTGTCGCTGTATTCGAAACGCGACGCCGCTCGCAAGCGTTCTTCGGGTGAACATGACAGAAAGTAACGGCTCATATGTTGAAACACAAAAACAGACAAACACAACGCGAGCCTCAAGGTGCCTAAATGAGCCGGCAATAAACCTCTACCCGAGAAACGTCATCATAACGTTGGTAGACAGACTGAAACCGAGACGGATTGGAATGGGAAAGCAGGGTTCCATGAATAGACCTCTACCTGTTTGTAAACAAATGACGTCATAGTGTTCGACATCGCCACGAATTTGGTAGAATTGAACTACGTTCAAAGCTATTGGCGAACAAGGTCGCCCCCCAAAAGCTACTGTCTTTAGGGGATTACGATGGTCTCTGAAAGGGGCGTGACCTTCGGTCCTACTTTTCTTTCGATAGGAGGCAGCGAACAATTGCCCATTTGTGGAAACTAGCTCTTGGTAGAGCCCTGGACCGGAAATCCAGAAGATGTGGGTTCGATCCCTACAGCTGGCTAACCTTTTCAGTGACTTTCATCGTTCACCCTTCTGATCTGTTTCGGTTTCTGTTTGTCTACCAACGTCACGATGACGTTTGTCGGGTAGAGGTTTATTGACACTTGTTCGCTGCCTCCCACTGAATGAAAAGTAGGACCGAAGGTAGCGTCTCTTTCAGGGATCATCGTAATCCCCTCAAGATCGTGGTTTTCGGGCGCGATCTTGTTCGCCTCTAGCTTCGAGCGTAGTTCAACCCTACCAAATTGGTGGCGCTGTCGAACACTATGGCATCATTTGTTTACAAACAGGGAGAGTTCTATTGAGAGGTGCGTGGCAGAGGTGCAACGTGAGCACATGCGCAGACACACTTCAACACACTAGCAAGCCTGCTAACACATTCTCTTCGGACAAATACCGTTCAGTCAATCGACATCGCCTGGAAGTAGGTGCCCACGAAAAAAGCGCAATTTCGAAACTCTGTCGACCAATCGGAGCACACGCCGGGCACCTCGGCCAATGGCTATGAACCGTGACGTGCCAGACGCAGTAAACCACGTGAAATGTCGATAATACATTTTTTAGGGCCGCAGAGAGTTGCGAACTGAGAAGGACTGGTACTATACAAAGTGCGAGAAAATATTAGGCCTAAGCCACCTCAGCACATGTTGTGTGTACAATTGGTATAATCACCCCTGTAGTTAGTTGAGTTGTAGTTAGTTCACACCAGTGTTAGTTGAACTGCAGCTAAATCAGAAAGAGTGCTATGCACGTGGTACTCGCACCACAAAAATCTGCGTCAACTTGTGGAAGACGAGAAACTTGCAACAGGTGAAATAAGTGAACTGAACCACAACGGACGACGCAGCGACCAACCGTACAGTTTCAAACGTCGAACACCATGGCGGTGGGGTTACAGTCAATAAACGAACTTCAATACGTTCACCCTGACCGAATGTGGGCTTCACTCAACGTGGAGGAAGAGCGTTTCATCAGGTTATACTGTGGAAAAGTACCGCATTATTTTGTTTCATCACAAATGCTTTCGTTGCTGCCTGCACGGTGGGTTAGAAATGGCTGTCATGACTCGAGCAGACGTCTAGAAAAAAGAAAAACAAATGTGTTCGCCGGAACTTCCAGAAACTTAACCGTAAAATTGTACTACAGAACCGTTTGTACAGTGTTCGCGTTCTGAAACGATTTCAGATGACGCCCGCTGTATGGCTGCTGTGCCTGATGGCGTTGATCACCACATCGACGAGTGCGATCATCCCAAGGGAGACAGCAAACAGCAAAGCCAGACAGGTAGGCATGCTTTTTCATGGCTCCACCTAAAATGATGCACTGTTCAACAATGGACGGCGATGGATGACTGAGACGGCCGTTTTGTCAGTATGCCTCTAGAGTTAAAAGACTAAGTCCCGGTTTCACCAACGCTGGTTAACTTTGAACCAAGATCAAGCGTTGCTAAAACTTGCAGTTAACGCTCAGTTCTTTTTTGCAGACAACCGTGATGAATGTTTCAGTAATAATAACTGCCCTTTGTGAAGCACAGTTAAGCGTTAAATTCAAGTTAAGGGACTGTTGATCTCGGTTCAAGTGTTAATCGGCGTTGGTGAAACCGGGCCTAAGTAGGAAAATGATGGTTCACTGTGTGCTTACAGAGGCATAGCAGATGCACGTCAGTGCTATTTTATCTTTCTTCTTTTTCCTTTTATGATAACCATGGCAACCACTGATATGGGAATACTGCTATCGAGGGTATAGGTAACTAACTGTGTATTCACTCGAGCGACATCCTTACGGATTATTTTAGTGGAAGAAAGCGAAAACACTGCTCACAGAGACAAAATTTCGTCCCGTGTTATGTTGAGCATTCACACGGTGCGGAACATCGGGAGTGGTGTACTGCGCACTTAGCAGACGACACTTAGCAGACGACACTTAGCAGACGACGCCATCAGCGTCTTTCCTGTCGTCTGCTACGGAATATCTTGCGGCTGTGTTGCAGGATATTCCCCACGGTTAGCAGCGTAGGTGAACACTGGACGTTGAGCGCTCGCGCCCAGGAAGCTATGACTTTTTCGCGTCTTCAGCTTCTGCGGGGAATGTCGCTCGTGTGAATACAGGGTAAGCATCCCACTAGCTACGTATGTCGAACGCACGAACTACTACATTATAACGACCATGTCATAATCAGCAACCCCTATGAGGAGCCCGTCCGCATGATCCGCTAGGGGCGCTACTCATCGGCACGCGAGGTGTGCACCACGATTGGACGATGGAAATTTGAATTCTGAACGCGCAGAAGCGTACGTACGACTGCCGTAGCAGACGACAACAATAGCTCCTATGAAAACGCGTAGAATGATGATGATAATCAACGTCAGAATGGAACATTTGTGGAATACCCACCGCTTGTACAGAAATACTAAGGTAAGCTGAGGTACAAAGTATTGTAGAAGTTGAGGAAGCAATAACTGGGACGACGACTAGCGCCACCGCTAGCTTCTAAAAATGCGGCGCTGGGAACGGGTGCCTACGACATGGTCGTTATAATCTAGTAGGTCGTGGTCGAACGCTCCTCTGACGACAAGAGGGACATCGACAGCGTCACCTTCGCTACCTCCAGCTACGCTGGCAAATTGTGACGTTGATACTCGTGAATTAGCATATAATGACGATGGTGATAGTGGTGGTGATCATGATCTCTGCGGTGGGAAAACCCGACGGGAGAGTACGCGTCGCTCACGGGCTACAACGATGGGTGTGAGCTACAGCTCCAGGGCAGTAGTACTGACGGTCACAGTCTCGCCAACCGTTTGTTACAAGCTCACATTGTTTGTTAGACGGCATGCATGTGTGCTGGCATCTATATAGTGGTAGTCTGTCGCCTCTTTGCTAACACCATGATGATAATTACATGATGACAACAGTGTTGATCGTGAAATGTCAGTGGTTCTAGTGATGACGACTGTAGCGGTGGCAGCGATGACGATGCCGATTAGCAAGACCGTGACTTTGAAGTCCTATCTCATTAAATACGACTATTTGTGTCGTACGGGTGCGTTTGAGTGGTGATGTCAAACACCAGCACCACGATTTCAACCACCAGCTAAGTGCTGACCGAACCCCGGTGTCGCTGAACCAGGCCTTCTGCGGAGGGCAGTGCTGCAAGCGCCGGACAACGATGCAAACTCGTTCGGCACTCTGGCATAGCATTGTATCTTGATTCTCATTAAACAGGTGGAGCACGAACAACTTATTCAACTCTTGCTACCAATCTACGTGAAGCTTCCTCCAGGCATCCACTCCGCTAGTGGAAGTTCGAGGGACAGCATCCGGCAACAAGAAGCGACCGCCGGTGCCGAGTCGTTACGTAAGTAAAAGACATTCATAAAGTCACGAGACAGCCAAAGAACAAGGAACGAAAGGGGCCGGTTGTTACACGACTGAAGAACCGACGACTGAGAAACAGCAAGACAGACACGGGAAACGTCGTGAAAACACAGGGCACGGCCGTAAGGTCGGCCAGATTGAAATGAAATTCGTATAACTTGAAGCTAATTTTTGAAGCTAATTTTTTAAACTTATGGAACACGATTATTTCGGGCCCTCGATATTCAAGGGCGTTACAAAACGAGCCAGTATTTTTATGGCTTCGTCGCTTGGCGTGCATCTGAGCGGTGAGATATGAATTACGCAGTCGTCGAAGAGGCCAGAGAGACGCACTCTTCTTGATAGCCGGTTGAGTGCTCTTAACATTACACAACGCTGTTACAAGTTCCCTACGACTTCCCAATGAGCCTTTTTTTTTCGGCGGACAGAACACACTCTTCACATTCTCTCTAGTATCCCTTTGTGCACTAGCAGACACGCAGAAAACGAGTCGGTGTCCACCGCTGACATTCACCTTTGTTGGCCAGTGAAATATCTTGCGCCCAAATATGCTAACTACCAGGGTTGACATAATCCCACCATTTTTGTAACCTCAGACGGGCGCTTTTCGCAAAAACCGCCATTTTGTTCTTGTTACAAGTCATAGGAAACGTCATTTCTAGGTCGTGTGACTTTGTTTACATAACTTTATAGCGTTCGCTGAGATACTCCCGTCGGCATATAAAGACAAGAGATGAGCGTATTTTACCAGTGCACACTATACAAGCGCCATGATAGCCCATTTCTCCTTAGTTTATAAGTAGATCGCATCGGCTCAGTGTGTCATAATGCCGGGTCGTCATCGCGTCTTCGGAAGCGGTGAACACCACGAGGCCTCATATACAAATCTGCGCCCGTAATACGATATTAAAGGATAAAAAACTCCCGCTTACAGCGCTACACAACCCTTCACACGACCCTACACAGCGCTAACGCAAGACAGCATTCGCAGCTATAAGCGGCCCTTCTCCGCCACTTTCTTTTGCCGCCGCTCCTTCGCACAGCTTTCATAACCTATTTTGCGCCCACGCAGACACGTCTGAACCTGTCGACCACCACAGCTCCACTGCCGCGTCGTGCGTCGCACTCTTCACGCGCCCTCTCCTTCCCTCTCCTCTCACCGCGCATGCGCGCCGCGCCGTGGCTACAGACAGACCACCCTGCGATTCTTGCCAAGCGAAGACTCTAAGGCCGGAGTCACACTGGTTATACACGTGCTCCAAACATGTATGACAACAGTCTTCAAACATGTATGGCGTATGTATAATGCTCGGCCACACTGGTCATACAATTCTTGTTTGACAACATCGTTCGATTCAAACGCTTGTATGATTATACATCGCCTCGAACATGTGTCGTTCAAACATCGGTCACACTGGTTATACAACTACAGTGGGAGTGACTTAAACACTGATGTATGACACACGTCAGTGTCACAGTAACCAACCCAGGAGTTTATGTAACTTCCAGTCGCGGACATCGCAATTCAAAATGTACGAAGACGACGAAGACGGGGCTGCACTGGCTGATTTTCGATTGTTTCATGCTCCATGTGCGCAGGCAAAGAGGTCGCCATTTTGAACGTACGTGCAACACAACGTCGCGAACACTGACTTACAACTTACTCGTGCAAAATAACTCACGCGCATCACGATGTCGTTGACACTGACTTGTGCGAGCGAAAACTGTCGTGGCGAATACGCCCGTTTATACAACTTGTCCATCACCGTTTTTCGGCAGTGCCCAAATACATCGTCGTGTGTTTGACAACATGTTGTCAAACATAGTCAGAGCGCTTGCTTGTATGACGGCGCGGTCACACTGGTTATACACACGTGTTTTAAAACATGTTGTGCCGGTGTTTAAGCAGTGTGACCAGCACTGTATGATCATACATGCTTAAGGGATGTTTGTTATACACGTTCGTCATACATGTATGATGGGATGTTGGTGTATAATGTATAATGTATAACCAGTGTGACTCCGGCCTAATGCTAACGCATTAATAATTATCGAGGTCGAAAGACGTCCAAAACGTTGCACAGAAACAGTAATCGCTCTGTGTTTATAAATGATTTGGCTGCCGATCACGGGTGCGGCCATTTTTAAGGTCACTTGGGCGTTGACGTTTGCTGTGACGCGTGATCGGGACCTGTCCAGAATGTGTTGCGTTCGCTCGGAACGATTTCGTCAATGGAATTCTACATGGCATGTGTCACCCCTGTGTCAGCTATTCAGCGGGAATTGGTCTTAAAGCTCACGTAAGCGTGATCGTGCAGAAATATTGTACAAGTGATATTCACACAACAGAAGGAATTAACAAGAAATGAACCATGATTGTGAGGATCTGTAGGGTTAGGACTACGTCATGTCAGCAGACCTGCTAACGACTGAGATGCCCCCTGTGGGAGACATCATGCGAATAAAAACCCATTGCAGGTAGTCGTCTAACAAACCCGACAGCCGAGGGACTCAACCCATACTTCTTGAATGCAGGTATCCAAGAAGTGTATAGGCTCGACGTATAGGCTGGAGTAGAGCATCGGCTATATGTCATTATAGCTCCCGGGTGGGTCTACGGTCCTGGAAGGGCTACCTATAACGGATAGTAGTGCCAGAACTGGACTTTGGGAGCTATGACGTAACTATATCGACACGCGACACTACACTTGGAGCTCTACACTGGGAGCAGTACGTAGTTAGCACTGAGATACCTAGCTAGACGCTGGGAGCAATCACGTAATTCTAGCAACACGTTGCTCTACACTGGGAGCAGTGCGTAGTTAGCAATGACATACCTAGCCAGACGTTGTTAGCAGGACGCTGGGAGCATGCAGTACGTAGTTAGCACTGAGATAGCCAGCCAGACGCTGGGAGCAGTAGACGCTGGGAGCAATCACGTAATTCTAGCAACACATTGCTCTACGCTGGGGCCGACGGAGTACGGTAGCCACAGTACGTAGTTAGCAAATGACATAGCTAGCCAGACGTTGTTAGCAGGACGCTGGGAGCTCTCCAGACGTTGCCGTGCGTATTTAGCAGTGACATAACTAGCCAGGCGCTGTTAGCAGTACGCTGAGAGCAAGATAGCCCAAACCAATCTCGCGCCGGCCCCGCCCCGGCTCATGCAAGTGATTGATAACCAAACATATGTCTCGTTTTTTATATTTTATTTTCATTGTAAGACGATTGCATGAAGCACAGCAGTTTGGAGCATGGACACGACATTTTGAATGGACATGGGGGTGATCCTAGAAAAAATTATGCTCAGGTGAGTAAATTATTTGAATTGTTCTACAAAGACACATACCCGTGGAAGACTACATGGTTGCCTGATGCACACACACTCGAAGCATGGGCGCAACAATTTGACGAAAAATGGACCTGGATGGCGATCCTAGAAAAAGTGTGTACGCTCCACTGAGTCGAGAGAGCTTTGCAAAGACCACACCTACCCTTAGGGGACTGCATGGATGTCTGAAGCACAGCTGCACAGCAACTCAAAATCATGGACATGACTATTTGGACCGGAGGGATACTCCTAGAAAGTGTGCGTTTCCAGTGAGTTGAAAAAACTTTTTGGAAAGGTCCTACAAAACACCTACTCATAGAGGACTACATGGATGCATGAAGCACAGCAACTCCGAGCAAGTCACAGACCTCAAAGATATGTCTTTCCTAGAAAGTGGAACCCTCTTTCAGTCATTTTTTCGAAAAAGCTTCCCAAATATATTATTCGATATATCATACTTCTCGTGCTATATACATAAGTGATTTTCTCTTATGCTAACAAGTCATAGTGACCCGAAAAGGCGACACTAGTACGTAAGGAAGAATACTTACGAGACATGCCGGCGGTCACTGAAGACGTACACTGACACACGGCATGTGGCTATCAAGTAACCTTATATAGTCAACTATGTCTGACTAATCTCTCTCGTTCTTTCGTTGTTCTTTGTAGCAATTAAGCATATCGCCTTTTCCTTACACTCTTGATCGTGTAACCCATATGAATTAGTTACTCTTTGCATGTTTTCGTACAAAGTATCTTGTTGAGGATGTAGATAACAACCCCCCGTGGCGACTTGATCAACGAATAACCTCTTTTTCTCCTTGATCGCTATCTCGAATGCGTGTCTGGCATTGGTTTTTCCCCATACGACTGTACCTGGCTGCTTTGCATCTTTTATAAATTACATTCACTTGACAGTTTTTTTCTTGACTTGCGAAGACGTACGTGTAGATAATGGAGTCTTATTTAGTCTTTCTTAAGTAGTGAATAGTTTCTTTTCGCCAAACGTGACTCCAGTATTGGTGTTCCTCATACTTGCAATGCAACTCGTGTAAATTAGCTTCTCTTTGTTTTTCTCCAGAATCCCTATTACGCATTTCACAAGCGATTCCTACCTGATTGCTAACCAGCCTTGAGACTTGTTATCCGTTGGGAGGGGGAAGGCATGCGAATCACACCATCTTTCACTTTTTTCCTGAGAGCCGATACTAATCGATCCTCGCGTGGTTACATAAGAAGAAATTCCTGAGGAGGAAAAATGAAAATCCCTCCCAGCTGACGCTGTGAGGATTACGAACATGGTAAGCTTTAGAGACATACTTTTTCAAGACATAACACTTTTATTATTCAGATATAAGGACAGTGAAGTGATGGCTTTTTTCGACAGGGAAATTCCATAGCCGGAAGGTTGTCTGCCAACCATTCGACTCAGAGAGTACATGTTGCCAGGACACCGACGGAGTGTCAACGTGCGTTCATCACATAGACAACACACTTGCAAACACTCATGCTGGTAATGAAATGTTTCATTAACATTGATTCGATGGAGACATTCATCCAACTGACGCGTCTCGTTTTGTGTCAGTGTAACACCATAGCGCTTCGCTCGACCATCTTTATCCCACATTCTAATGGAGAGCAAGTCCGAGGGGCACCTGTGCACATAAACGTATTCCTCCAGTTCTACCTCCAGGCTACAGTTGCCTTGTTGAAGTACAGTGGAAAATTGTGGCTTTTTAAACTGTAATATCAGTACTATTGCTAGACATATATGGAATCCAAGAGAAGTGACAAGCCACCCGCACTTATCCATGTCACACAGTGAAATGACAAGAACGAGGCTTTAAAGAGAATTTTTGTTTCGCTTTTGCTACATGGAATTTTTTTTAGGCAACAGTCTATTTTTAAGAAGGTCAATGGTCATCATACTAATGTAGCCTGCCACAAAATGAAGTTTTGAGCGGACGGCATACTCCATGAAACATAGACTCTCTTCAGCAATTCGTATAGCATCCACTTCATCCACGTAAAGCAACAGACTGTCAATTGTGCATGCCCAGTCTTGGATTACTTTCAAACCTCCTGGGGACGACCTCAGTGAACAGCCACTGTGGACTCCAGCATAGATTTTCTTTGCAATCTTCCAAACATCCCTACTTGGAGGGGGATCTGGCATCGTTTGAAATAGCACCATGTCTGTGACTACCTTAAAGGCTTCCACTATCACTGGGTCGGATCCCTCTGTCAAACTGCAGTCCATCATTTCTTTCCACGTTGCATGAGGCTTTCCACACAGATCTTGCACTCGAAAATCGAGGTATTCGATAGTCCTGCCTCCCTCAGGTACATCCGAAGTCTGTGAACAGTCCATATTCAGCCAGTCAATCAAAAAGATAATTTCCCGGTACCCACTTCGAGCTGTCACCAGAGTGAATCAAGTACTGAAGCTCGCCATTCTTGACTCGTCTTTTTATAATCTTTTCTACTGTTGGAATTTGTCGCACTCGTACAAGTTCGCTCTCATAAAAACCACCAATGATATCCTCATTGTTCAGGTCACGTAATAGGTAGGTATTGGGATAACCCAGTTTGATAGCTCGCACAATAAACAATTCTGTTGTTGCAGAACTTAAGTACTTCTTTACCAACTGATGTCTGTATTTAGCAATACGCACGATATTTCCAACGTTGTATCGTGGTTGCTTTGGTGGTCCAGCTGGGGTGGGGTAGAGTCTCGCTCGAAAAATGTGTTCATTTCCTTTGTTTACATCCACGGGTCTAGCAGAAAGAGATCTATGTATTCGATTGTTGTATGCTTTTACTACGAGAGGTAGGATGTCTAGATATCGTTTGTGACCCTGATATGTAAAGATACGATATAGTGTAGACATTATAGTCCTTTGAAGTCTCTCGACGTGCGCTGCTTTGTACTGGCTATGTGAGCTATACCAATGAATACCCTTTTTCTTTAAAAACGTTTGCACTAAACTGTTGACGAACTCGCCACCGCGATCCGTATGCAGAAGACGGGGTGTTCCGATTCGTCTGAAGGCAAGCGTTAAAGCACGTACTATCTCAGGAGGTCTTTTATTACGAATGGGCTCAACTGCAAGAAGGCGAGAAAAAACGTCAATGCAGAATAGCAAATAGCGAAAGCCGCTGTTATGATGTTTAAGTTTCTGTACATCCTTCAGGTCGCTTTGGAAGGTTTCCTTCACACCAAGAGCTACTATTTTACGGAACACCGAAGGTCTCTTGAACTCTTTGTGCAGACTGTAAGGGTCACTCGTCTCCAGAAACTTGACAACTTTGCTCTTCTTTACACGAATGCCTTGCGCAAGTCTCTGTATTCCGCCAAAACTGGCAACATGTTGTGGATCGTAGTAGGCAGCCATCAACACTTTCGCTTCCTGCCGTGCACTCGAAGAGCGTCGAGAGTCAGATATGCATTAATCGTAGCTGAAACGTCACCTCTCATCCAAGCGGGCTGCTTATTGTGAAGTTCGTACTGCAATAACTCCACAATAGACGATTGGGGAATCACTCTGCCGTGACAGATAACTCTTCCACTCTCGTCGTACGCCAGTACAGTTGTTATTAGTTGAAGCATTGCCAATACCTTTTTATGATGTCTTGAGGGGAAGTGAGACAGTATCTTTGCATCTTCAAAGTAACTCTTTTCATCTTGAGCTAGAAGAGAATCCATTGTTGATGGCGAGCGCGTTTTGCA
This sequence comes from Ornithodoros turicata, assembly GCF_037126465.1. Classification (NCBI taxonomy): domain Eukaryota; kingdom Metazoa; phylum Arthropoda; class Arachnida; order Ixodida; family Argasidae; genus Ornithodoros; species Ornithodoros turicata. Next base: position 147,649,453 of record NC_088202.1, on the reverse strand, counting down.
GCACGTGTAAGCGGTGGCGATGTTTCAGTAGCGAGAGTTGGTGAGCGTCTGCTTGAAGTCGATACTGTGACACCCTTTTGAAGACGCGATGAGGGTACAATGAGTGACGGCAAATTCAATTTCTCCAGATGAGGTAACATGCGATCAAGATATGGAGGTCTCGGAGTACTACGAGCTCTGGATACGAGATAATAAACGAGGTCAATTATATTGGTATCCTCTTGTGGCTGTCCATCAATAATGATCTGATAGGTTTTCGGATCCCAGGAAATGGTTTGCTGCAGTATATGCAAAAGTTGTTTGGCTTTGACCTTATAACCACTGCTCATAAAAGCAGCGACAGCGTCACTTCTCTCATCTTCTGTCGTCTGTGCGCTCTCTTCTCTCCTTGTAGCTGTCGTAGTCCTATCCGTCGCCACATTGGGATGCAGCAAAGAGTGGAGATATTGAATTATCTCTTTTGCTTTGATGTCATCCGGTTCATTCTTGTGCAGTATTTCAGGAATAGGAGATTCGCGATATGGAACAAGCTCGTACTTCTGCATGAGTTATACACCGATTGCTTTTGCAATCGCTCTGCCACCTAGCGATGAGATGAGACCGAGTAGTGGTGGCAAGAGGAACTGCAAAAACCCACCAGTTTGTTGCAATACTCTGCGAACTTTCTGTACACTGCTGCCGTCTCGTTTTGCCAATGCTCGAATTGGGGTTGCATAAGGTTTCAGTTTTTTTCGCACACTCGGAGTCACTTGGATGTTCCCTTTACAGAGATTTATACAAATCTCTCTAATAGCTGTTAACTGATTCTTTGTAGCATGTTCCAGGAGATGGTAACGTTGTTCGGGTGACTTTGTTTCGGCCAGCAAGTGCAGGAAATGAATATTGTTCCGCACACGCTTCATGTTTTATATACTATCTGCCGTCGGTCGTCGGGGAAAATATTTGTCCACACTCGTAGGTGGTCCGGACACTTTTGAGACAAATCGATTACTACGTATGAATATGGTTCCTTGCATGCATCTTTATATATGGTGGAGAGCAAATCACCTTTACCTCGACCAAACAACTGTCGTGAAAGTAACTGCATCTGATCCGCTATACGTGCAGAACGACACAAAATCAGAGCGCTGCTATTAAACTGAATGCACCGATATAGGGGCTCGTTGACGAATAAATATTGTGTAATAAAAATACATGAACAATTTAGATGGTGACAGCCGGCAACGTAGAAATTACAGATTTCTTTAAGTCGACCTTTGTCGGCCAGACAGTCGTCAAATATGATTAAAGAATTTCTGACATTCTCCAAGTTATCTGGTATATCTCGCGTAAATGTGACCTCGGGGAATTTGTCAAAGATTGGTTGCTTGTATAAGTATATGTAAAATATACGATCAAATGGTTTGTCAAAAACGGATGCTCTGTGAGTCAAAAGTCTTGTTACCAACGTTGTTTTTCCACTCTGACTTTGCCCCGAAATGGTTATCGAAGCAGGAGTAATGAAGCGGTACGATTCAACCTCGGTCATCTTTTTTTTCACAGTGAAATACTATACAGTATGATGTTATGTGAAGTTTCAGAAACTCGCAGCGCATGTAGGAGAGAGACACCGCTCCAATCTACTTGCTAGAGGCAACTGAGAAAGTTTTTTCATAGAATCTGAATTTATTTGACAGTTGCTATACATTAGTTTCAAGTCGACAATTGAGAAAGTCAATCACGAACAGCATGATGAACTTTGCTGTTGAGTGGTATCCCAACTTCACAGCGATTTCGATAAAACATATGCTTTCTGTTGAAAGCAACAGAGGATCGATTTGTTGTTTGTAGTCCATCAAATCATCGATTTTGTGTGACCAGTTGGTTAACAAACCGAATGGTGTGTCGTATGAAACGAAACGCTCTCTATTGAGACTCGCATACATGGTTTTGGCAGTCTCCCAGACGCCAATGTTTGGAAGACTTTTGGGGAGTTCTTGAAAGAGGACTATATTGGTGACAATCTTGAAAGCCTCCGCCAAAGACATTCGTTTCGTCTCCATTAGACCACACCTGGAAAGTTCTTTCCACGATCTGTGCTGCTGGCGACATGGTGCTAGCATACGAAAGACACTTTTGTTCGATTTGTCGCACTCATCTCCGTCTGGTGTTTCTTCATCACTGTCTGATGAGGACCACGAATCACCGGGTTGAGTTTCAATATCGGACCACCTTGAGCTCTCCTTTGCCATGGCACTCTGGTGTCACCGTCAAGAGCTACTGCACATTTTACTATTTCAAACTCGCTTTTATAACTGTCTCTTTCGTAACTTCATAAATATATTTCTTTTAAAGACTCCACATAATAAAAAAAAAGAAAACGTGTTGCAGCAACTGCTTAAGAGGAAATAATATAAGAAAATGTGGAGATTACGTTCGGGTTTGCAGACGACTATACAAGGTCTTAAAGATCTGGCAAGACATAACATGTCTATGCAGGTTAGAAAAAAAGATGCAGACAGCAGGTTCAAGGCTGTAGCACATGTCCATGCAAGATGTTTCAAGAACTAACAAGATATAACATGTCTACACAAGTTCGTTCACCATGTGGTGTGAGGAGGATGCAGACTTTCAAAAGGCCTGACAAGATATAACGTGACTATATGCATGTTTGTTCACTGTTCAGACATTCAAGGTCATGATTTGCGAAAAAATGTTGAGTTGTCTTTCGTATATAAGCCGTCACACACATTGGGTTTTCTTCAGTGAGAATCTGAGCGTGAAGAGGTATGCCGCCCTCTGGGTACATGTTGAGTCAACTAACTTTTCCCCCATGCGTTTTTTCAGTTTTCCGAGGAAAGCATGTCATCGATTTTGGAGAAACTCAACAAACTGAAAAAGTCGGGAGATGGAGAAATTCAAAAGATGAGTATGTTATCGAAGAATCAAAAATTTGATGTTCTGGATATTCGCAGAATTGAGACAATGTATGGAGACACTGTCTACGTAGAATTACTGACAGATAATGAGACCAAGGTGAAAGTCTACCTTCCGAATAGATTCAAGCGACTTTCGGACGAAGACCTGGAAGAGATGAGACAGTTACCAAACCTCCAAATGGAGAAGAAGGATGGATACCGCAATGGCAAGAAGTTGGCGTATCCAGACATCATTTTCACTAATGGGAAGAAAAAGTAACTTCGTAAATCATGGTCACCTGTCACTTGTGTGCTCCACATGAGCGACAGTTCTACGCAACACCGGTAGGACTCCAAATTCATCTGGCAAACGTACACCAACTGGAGACACCATGCATCCCATTCTGTGAGACTTTATGCACACTTCGAAATTACACAAGACGCTTCGAGCTGCACTTGCATGACAGAGACGAGGCTGGACATGATGTGACAACGTTCTTTCATCTATACGGACAGTATATTGGTAGTGTGTTGCGATACTTTGGTTTCCCATTACGTTTTTACATCCTTCTCAAAGCAGAACTTGGACGACATACAGTGGATGATGATGAGATACGACTTGATACACGATTCGTGCCTTCCAAGGTGAGGACAGTATGGTCGGAAGTTGACATAGAACCCGCTATTATTCAGTCAGGCAGCGAAATTGCGCACAACTTGGAAAGTCTCGAAATCGAAGGCTCTGGTTTTTTCCTCTTTCGTATTCTCACATGCATTATCAATGTTGGACGTCTACTGCCTGAACTAATCGGTTGTAGTGACTTTGAGCTGCCTGCAGAGTTGAAACGAAAGAATAGGTCTTTACTGAATGTGGATTACGGTCTGCACGAGGGTGAGCAAAATATGTGTTTTGCATTTTCCGTGATAGCAGGATTGCATCCTGCTGATCGATTTCGAAGACATAGAGCATCCTCGTATCGGTCATACTTATCTCAGTATGTGCTCCCAGAGTCATTTCCCATCGCGTATCCCAAAGATGTAGAAATGTTTGAAAAGCAAAATGGCATCACCATTAATGTCTATGCATATGAAAGGGAAGAGAAATTTGTCTATCCTATAAAAGTTGTGAACGAGGAATGCGAAAAACATGTGGATCTACTCATGATTGACTCTCATTTTGTGGTCATCACAAATTTCAATGGTTTGTTTCAAAAACGTGGACGTTTCCATTGCAAGCGATGTACCATGGGTTTCACTACACAAGCTGTCCTGAGTAATCATATAAACATGTGCAAACTTCAGAAAGTAGGCAAGACAGTTTATCCAAAGAAAGGAGACACTTTAGAGTTCGCTGGTGAGCGTCTTTTGGCTGAAGTACCTTTCTACTGTGTGTATGACTTTGAGAGTGTCCTGTCACCATGTCTTGATGGAGGAAATGTGTATGAAGATCATATCCCCTCCTCCTTCTGCCTCTTAGTTATACGAGCGTCAGATTCAAATGTTCTCCAGAAACACCTTTTTCGTGGACCAAATTGTGTTGCTGTGTTCATGAGTCTACTGCACAGATTACATGACGAAATTTTGGAGTGGATACAGCAGATTGCACCTCTGGAAATGAGCGAAGAGAACGAACGCCAGCACGCCGCCGCCACCCACTGTAACTTTTGCAAAGAGTCGTTTGCAAAGAAACAGAAAGTGCGCGACCATGACCATGTAAGTGGAACGTTTCGACAATCCTTGTGTCAATCGTGCAACCTCAATTTCAGAACACCTCAGATGATTCCAATCATTGCTCACAATGCTAACTATGATATGAGTTTCCTTGTGTCTCATTTGCATTTGCTCAAAAAATCGAAAATAAGAGTGATTGCCAGCAGCTGTCAAAAATTCAAATCTATTGACGTTGGGTCCTTTAGATTCATGGACAGTTTGAGTTTCCTAAATGCAAGTCTTGAAATGTTGGTGAAAAATCTGCGTGAGAAGGGGGTGGAAAACTTTCATTGTCTGCGACAGTTTTTCTCAAACGAAGAACACTTTGGACTTGTCGTTCGCAAGGGAGTCTTTTGCTACAGCCATATCACTGACTTCGATGTCTATGATGAGCCTTGTTTACCACCTCGTGAGAAATTCTTCAATACACTCAATGGAGTGGAAGTAAGTGAAGAAGACTACAACCATGCGCAGAATGTCTTCGAAAAATTCCAAATGACAAGTCTAGGCGAATATTCAGATTTGTACCTGCTCACTGACACACTGCTTTTAGCAGACGTGTTTCAAAACTTTCGCAAATGGACACTTGATGTGCACAAAATTGAACCCCTGCATTTCGTATCTCTCCCAGGGTTAAGCATGTCCTGCGCACTAAAAATGAGTGAGATACAACTAGAACTCATTCACGACCCTGATGCGTACCTGCTAATTGAGAATGGCTTGCGAGGAGGTGTAACACAATGCTCTCTTCGAAAAGCGACCGCAAATATTCCGGGAACAGAGCAGTTTGATCCAACACAACCGACAAGAATAATTAACTACATTGACGTTAACGGTCTGTATGGATCAGTAATGCGGGAGTCGCTACCCTATGGAGGGTTTCAGTGGTTGACAAAGGAAGAAATTGAGAACCTAGACATAACTCGCATTCCACATGATGCATCTATTGGTTACTTTCTCGAAGTGGATCTGTTGTATGATCAAGAAATTCATGATCGTCATAGTGATCTTCCAGTTGCACCAGAGAAAATGTCCATTCCCTACGACCTATTGTCAGACTACCAGAAACAGTTGATGGAAAAGTTTGGGCTTCCGTCGAAAGCTATCGAGCCAAAGCTGCTGCTAACATTGTTCAACAAAGAGAAGTACTTTCTTCACTATCGCAATTTGCAGTTGTACATGCAATTGGGGTTGCAAGTCACAAAGGTTCACAGAGTTCTAAAATTCAACCAGAAACCTTTTCTTCGTGACTATGTGGATTTCAATCACGAACTGCGAAAAAATGCCACTAATACATTCGAGCGTCAGAAAAGTAAGTATATGATAAATGCTGTTTTCGGCAGATTTTGTATGCAAGTGAGGAAATTTGTAGACTGTCGCCTCACAGTGACAGACGAACAAGTTTTGAAACTCTTGCGTAAGCCAAACCTCAAACAGTTTCGAGCATTAAGTGCTCATGTAATCCTGTTTCAGTTCTCCCAGGCAGTGCTTCAGATGAAACAACCACTATACTTGGGTTTCACAATACTGGAACTCTCAAAGCTTAAGATGTTTGACTTCTATCACAATCATCTGATGCGTGTAGCTCCCGATACTAGACTGTTGTACATGGACACAGATTCCTATATAATATTGCTGAGCGATGAAAAGACACTGCTTGAACTAGCTGACGATCACTTGGACAACTCAGCCTATGAGCAAGACAACCCTTTGTATTCGACGAAAAACAAAATGGTACTGGGCAAGTTTAAGAATGAGATGCCTCGTGATCATATACTTGGTTTTTGTTGCTTAAAACCCAAGCTATATGCACTAGATCTCTGTAGCAAGAAACAGTACAACCGTGCCAAAGGTGTAAAGCTGTGTGAAGCACGAAAACTTCACTTTTCCATGTACACAGATGCTCTTGAACATGGCACAATACACAGGGTTAAACAGAACCTCATCGTGCAGAAGGACAACGTAAACAAAAGCGTGACCGTGAGAAAAATAGCTCTCAACCCTCTGGACACAAAGCGATATATTTGCTCGGATGGAGTAGAGACATTACCTTTTGGTATGACAGTGTTGTGATTAGCTACTGTAATGAAAGAGTGGTGACTGTATCGTAGCCTTTGTTATGGAGTTCACATGTTGAATAATACAAAGGGAAGTCAATGCTTTTCTCAAGCAACACAAGTGACGAACCTTTTTTTGTATCCCACAGGTACTTGTAATTGTAATTAAAAGTCCAGTGTCTCACAAATGGTTGTAGTTGTGTTATCCCTATTCTAATAATTGTATGCTTGATTTAGAGAGTGATGACTATAAGCAGCATCATCTTGTATTAACATTCCCGAAAAAAAAATGCTTTTTTTGGAGTAATGCTCTCAACGTCCTTGTACTCGCACAAAAGTTTTGTATGTAGCTTATCTTGTAATATTGTTATAATGTTGTGCACGCATCTCAGAGTCTCAAAATGAAATTGTATACTTGATTTAGGCAGCAGATGCCTGTAAGCAGCATGTCTTGTATTATTCTGAAAAAAGTAACTTTTGGAGCGATACTCTCAATGTTCTTGTACTCACACAAAACTTTTTACGTAGCTTATCTTGTAATATTGTTACAATGTTGTGTATCTCAGAGTCTGAATAATGCTTTATTGTATACCCTTTTGTTGACATAAGTAAATAAAATCAGTTTGTTTGGAAAACAACAAACATATTTTTATTGATCTCTTAGAGCACACTGCAGCATGACAGCATCTTCCCTTTCTGGAATTGTTTACGCACAAGGGTTGGTATAAGCCTGTCGTTGAGCTTGAAATTTGTTGGTGAGAACCTTCGAGTACACTCTTGTAGTGGAAATCCACAACAGAGAAGTGCACCTACATAGAGACAGTAGAGTCCACAGGTTGCAGATTCATATCCCTGGAGTCGTTTTCGATTATAGTGAAACGATTTCGTGTGATCAATGAATGTGTAAAATTCCTTGTACACTGGAGGGGTACCATAACTGTCGAAATAAGAGATGCTTCCATTCCGGGCAATATGACATAGTGTCCAGTGTTCTCCATGTGAAGATCTGGGAGCGGTGTTCACCACGTAAAGACCAGGCTCGGCTTTTTGCTGCGCAATTTCGTCACATGCAAATGTCCCACGGAAGCAAGACCTTGTGCAATGGTTGCGGGAAAACGTTGCATAGAACTCCCACTCTTCCATCTTCTCTAGACGAATTTCACTCGCCGGTCTTTGTTGATTTCCAGAACACGAGGAGTCTCCGAAATAAAAAGTACAGTCACAGCTTCCGTAAGGTTTGCAGCAAATGTCAGTGTAAGGCGAACGTTGGCTTGCACTATTGGACTGAGTGAGTGCACCTCCACGTCTGGTGTGAGGTGGTAATAGAGCATAAATTTTTCTTTTTGATAGGCCTCTGGAGGTAGGGGGATGTCTTTGCGCTTCAGTTTGTGAAGCAAGTTCATGTAACCCTTTGTGTAAATATCCCGTGGAAAGTCAAAGTCATCCGTGTACTGTTGACCACCAACATCGAGCACTGCTCTCTTTAGTTTAAAATGCTCCAGTTTGAAAGGGTTTCGCTGCAAGTTGCCCTGGTATGCAACACTCTTGACCATCAACACCGTCAATTTTGATGGAACTCTTTCACTGTAGAGGTCGTCGAATATCGCCTGAGACTGGTTTGGTGCAATCGTTCTGTACTTAATTTCCAAACCTCGGAGGAGATACGAGGCAGGTGTCGTTTGAAGTCTTCGCTCAATGCCGACAAGTACGCTGGGTGATACCTGCACTCGTCGAAGGTAGAGGACAATGCGTGCAAACTCCACTGTATGTTTTTCATTCTCAGCGGGGCCAGAGAGAAGTCTAAATTCGTCAGTCGTTTGCCTCAGCACAACCCTGAGATCGGTTCCATTAAGCAAAAATTTTTCCTGCTGGCAGATGTCACTGAAGATTGGTGCATAAAGATCACATAGTGCAGATCCTTTAGTACGTTTGTAACGAGCAAACATCCCTTTTGCTTCAGCAGGCACGGCAAAATTTTCTGACTCTCCCACTGGATCTGGTTCGTATAACATTGCGGACAGTGTGTGAGTTTGAGTAACATTGTTTGCATTGGTAATGATATCCAGGTAGGAGCGATATGCATAGTGCTCGAAATTAGAAACCAGTGTCGAATTTAGATAAATATGCACATGTTGAAAGAGGGAAGAGGCAAAACTCTGAACGGGGATCACGTTGTCTGGTGTCACAGTCGTGCCTACCGTGGCGGATGCCACGTCCCCATTTTTGCGAACAATCTTGCATTGAATGTGTAAGAAACTCGACTGTAGATCGAAGAAGGCACCTCCAAGACCGGGAACATTATACTCAATCACACCACTCGATGTTGGTGCTGAAACAGGAAAGAACTCCACGTATTCCGACTTCTCCAAGGAAAAGTTGGTTGGAGGCAATGAAAAGAGCTCCAGTTGATTTGTTGTGCAGAGGCAGGAATTCTTGTGTACAATAGCAATGCTAGACATGTTTCTCAGGTGAAAAAGTCAACCTTTCTTCGTTTCTTCACCACTTTCACTGACCGGCCAACCCTCTTGCGTTTGCTTTTATTGCTTTTTCTTCCTTTTCCTTTAAGTTTGCGAAGCAAATCGTCATGGGTTGAGTGGATCGTGCGTCCAACACCTCTCTTTACAGCCTCTCCAAATGTTGTTCCTTGTTGAACTTCTTCAGCTATATGACGTCCCGTGTCGAGGAGTTTTCGTCCCACATATGGTGCCACTTGTTTAGTTAGTATAGGCATGAACTGCTGCACCAGGTCTGAGAAAAAGCCTGATCCAACTTGATAAAGCGGTCCCGAATAATGTGGAAGATCACGCTTACCGCCACCAAAATGTGCGACGCAACAAGGTGACTGCAATATATGCATTTTTTTCTTAGACTTTCCTAAAGTGTAATGTGACCCCGACACGTCCTGAGCCTGCAATGAATGGAATGAAATCACCTATCTCGTTTGCCAACTCGATTTGAATGGTAGTTAATTCCTTTGCTACTACATATTTATAGTACAGGTTTGTAAAAGAATAAGAAATGACTTCGTTACGATTCTGTACCCTGAATGGAAGTAGACGTAAAAGTGGTGCAGTTATATCTCCTACAGCTTCACTCCCGATGATGTCTGTGTAAACGAAGATGTAATTTTGTGCCGGGAAAAGACATATATCACGCTCTGCCACAGCAAAGTTGGAGAAAGTTGTTCTCGCTCCAAATCCCAACATTAGAGCTAAATATGGATGAAAGGTGGTGTAGCCATCGTTATGACGTTCCAGCTGACAGACGTTGTTGTAGGAATTGTAGAATAAAAGACGAGCATCCTGAGGTAGCTGTAACTGTGTCCGATATGCATGATTTATTGCATCTACGAGATCCTGTCCTGAGCTGTAGTAGCCTTCTGGAATTTCATATTTTTTCGTGCGCGACTGATAAACAATTAGGGTGATTTCCTCTTCGGTATCCACTTGATACTTGAGTACCTTCACAGACCGGCCTTTATCAATCTCCGAGCGACCAATAATCTTCTGAGTAAAGCCAAGTTTAGTCGCCAGCGTGGAACTGAATTCCAGGCCGGCATTCAGCGGAAGCTGTATTTCATAATGACCAGTTGCACGTATTATTCGTGCCTGTGTCCTGTAATGCTTTGCGAGCAACTGTTTGATGGGTGGGAGAATGTTTTCTCCCGCCTGAAACTTGATCTTCTCCTTTGTAGTTGTAGCACCGAACATGCTTGTCTCTGTTATCTCATTAACATCATCTGTGACATTCTTGATTGCAAAAGGAATATTTACCTCTGTCAGGGCAACTTCCCACATACCATCTAGACTTATGGGTTGAGAGAGCTTAACACGAAACTTGCTCATCGTGTTATTGGGAAATTCATTAGTGGAAGCATTCGAGAGCAGATTTACATAAAACTGGCTCGCCATTTTCCTCCTTTCTGGTAAACGTTAAGTTGCACGCACTACTTTTATATGCAACTGGCGTGCCACTTGTTTTCTAAGTCGAGGAAAATCTCGAGAGATGTGGTTCGAGATAGTCACCCTGAAAGAGCTTCACTTTTCCACTTCAGACGTTACACACTCACCTTACAACAACAACAAAAATCACCAGATCCCCGCTGAAGATATAATGTTATGCGAGAAAAGAAAAGCTGTTTGTTGCTCAAGTCGCAACAGAGAGATACACGAGTCAAGATAATTGATCCGAAAACTTGTTTTGCGAAAGGGGTACTTAAGCGAAGTTTTTTCCCGGCGACCACAATGTGGTATGCTTTTCCTCAAGATTGGCGTGAGTTCTGAGGAGAACACTTTGATGGCAAAGTGGTGCGTCCTACTGCCGTCTTTAAATCTTGTTACAGTCTCTATTCTTTTCAGTGATGTTGTGTGGATTGTGTCGTATATGCATGGATGCATGAGGCGCAGCATATCGGAGGACTACATGGATGTATGAAGCACAGCCGTTCAGAGGACTACATTGATGCATGAAGCACAGCAGTTCAGAGTCCTTCACCACTAAAGGTCAGTCCGTTATAACTCTATATACTATATGGTTGCGCGTGAGCATACATTGCGTGCCCTCCCGTAAAAGTTCTTAACAATGTTTGTGTAAGGTGTGTTCTTAGAAATATCATTATGTGACAGTTTGTGTGCTGCATAGTGTAGCAGATGTGACGCATCCTTACGTATGTGTCACCGTGTAGTAATTGCAATACTTTGTGTGTTGCAGGTGATGCAGTTCAAATTGATTCAAATAAAATATAAAAAACGAGACATATGTTTGGTTATCAATCACTTGCATGAGCCGGGGCGGGGCCGGCGCGAGATTGGTTTGGGCTATCTTGCTCTCAGCGTACTGCTAACAGCGCCTGGCTAGTTATGTCACTGCTAAATACGCACGGCAACGTCTGGAGAGCTCCCAGCGTCCTGCTAACAACGTCTGGCTAGCTATGTCATTTGCTAACTACGTACTGTGGCTACCGTGCTCCGTCGGCCCCAGCGTAGAGCAATGTGTTGCTAGAATTACGTGATTGCTCCCAGCGTCTACTGCTCCCAGCGTCTGGCTGGCTATCTCAGTGCTAACTACGTACTGCATGCTCCCAGCGTCCTGCTAACAACGTCTGGCTAGGTATGTCATTGCTAACTACGCACTGCTCCCAGTGTAGAGCAACGTGTTGCTAGAATTACGTGATTGCTCCCAGCGTCTAGCTAGGTATCTCAGTGCTAACTACGTACTGCTCCCAGTGTAGAGCTCCAAGTGTAGTGTCGCGTGTCGATATAGTTACGTCATAGCTCCCAAAGTCCAGTTCTGGCACTACTGGGTGTCTCGCCGCAAACAATACTTTCAGGAAACTCGGAAGAAGCATTAAAATACCTCAAATTTTTATGCGTGTATCGCTTTGGGGTTAATATGAGATGGGGGGGATAATGCATTGATGAACGGCAGAAGGTATGCATGGGGCAAAAAGATTGTGAACCACTGATCTTGCTTTTTCTACGGTAGCCTGATTTCATTGGCAATGCAGGCCGGCAGAGCGTCGTCATTCCTGGAGCTATCATCGTAGATCCACGCAGCGGAGTTCTACTTCCTAAAGGCAGGTCCAGAGAAGAGTTAGAACCTGCGATGCGTGACAGCTTGCATATCATGCAAAGGTTTCTGCAACGTTCCAGGCGTCAGCACTTGGACTCTCCAGCGCCAAGAAGGCGCCGAAGTGTAAGCCAAGGTCAACAAGATGTCAGACGCACGAACGTTAGACGGCCCCATTCCTGGACCTCGAGACACCGTACACAGCCTTCGAGAAGTGTGAAGTCCCCAAGAGAGGGCCATGTTCATAGCGGACGGCTTCGGAGACGTCGTATTCCGACGCCGTCAACGACGTCTGATTATGAGGTCGTGCTATCTCAGAAGGACGACGCTGCTCATAATTCGTCCCTTTCCAAAGACGACGTTTCATCATTGTCTTCAACGATGTTTTCTACGGAGCCGCGTCACCCAATAACGGAGCATCGAGAAACCCCCCGAGTTCCCCAACAGAAGAAAAGTCAAGACGATGCCGTTGTGGCGAATCTGGACGGCAAAGACGGAGTCATCGAACGTTTGAAGACGAGGCATTCAGCAGCATTGGATGATCAAAGAAGGAACATCACCCTCCTGTTACAGGACGCGCGGAGATTCACACCCAAAGGTAGGTCCGGTTCAATGTGTATAGGTGGTACCTGTAGGTGATATTCCTCAGGGTCCCTCGGCAGGGGCGTCGGCGCTGGAAGGGAACTCCCAGACAAGGAAGAGACGTACATAGGACAACAGCGTCTCTTCGTACGTCTTTTCCTTGTCTCGGAATTCCTTTCCATCAGGCACATACAACCAGCTAACTGCATCTTATTTCTGCTTAGTGGTTATTAAAGCTTATCTCTTAATGCTGCGTCGACCCCCCCCCCCCCCCACACAGCCCACGAGGCATTGATCGACGCGCAGGATCTGCATAAACGGCATTCACGGAGAGACCAGTCTTTTAGTTACGAAGCCGAGCTCCGGCAAATCGGTCTGCATGGGCGTGTAGACATAGCTTTGGCACGTTGCGAGCGTCGGAACTTTGCCGGCGCGCAGTGAACGTAGACGTGTCCAGAAAATGCGAAACATGGTCAGGTCGGCGTCGGGTATAGGAGATCTCTAATAGTATTTTTGATAAAACTGTACCGGGTTGCCCCGGAATCTGCAGGGCGCGAAGTTCTCCGCACCGGCGGCACCGAGAGCAATAGCAATGTCAATGACGTGTCATGACGATGCTCGTGGCGAGAAGCACTTGGTGTTTCCCGGGGAATTTTAAAAGTCCCGCTTTTTGGGTTATGCTTATGACGTTCCGATTAGCGTGTAGCGCGCCCCAGTTCTGCGTAACAGCACGTGGTGACAACGCAAATATGAACGCAGCAGATCGGTATTGTAGACGGAAGGAAAGATCGACTACCGGCACAAGCGCAGCTAAATATGTATCTAATGGTGAGTGCCCTTTTTTCGATATTGGTCACTGCAAAGTTGATCATCGCCGACTGTTATCTCGAATTATCGCAAAGAATTCGTCGTCACCGCTGTCCATGTGATACCGTGCGTGTGCTGCGGCGTCTGCTGCTGTCGCCTGTGGTGATGCTCCTGGGGATTACACTCCCTCGCATGGCCGATTTTCTCGGTGCAACTCGAAGCAACTCGGCGGCGCACCCAGCAGGTGCACCCTGTTAATCGAGGACATCCGGTGCCCACTGGTGGGGGTTATCGAAGATGAGGTGTCGCCCCAGGGCGCACCGGTGCAGTCAGAGAGGTAATATAGGAATACTCTAGAGCAGTGTTTCCCAAACTTTTGGCGGTGGCGGACCCCCGGAAGCGATGAGAACCAATTCACGGACCCCCACACACACACCGTCACAGCCAGTGCATAACCAAGAACCTCGTCAGCTGCTGCGTGCTTTCGATACAGCTTCAGAAACGATTCCGGACTGGTTTCTTCTTCTTGTTTTTCTGTGTATGACGCGGACAAACGTGCGTTGCAGGACTTTTCTATCAGAAATTAGAAGCTACCCGTTGAAGCATGCTTGTAGCACTTTTGGAAGTTCTGCGTGTTTGGAAATCGGGCAGCATGTACGAGCGCGTGTTTGTGGGGACGAAAATCCTCACTGAAATGTGAGAGACGGTCGCGGACCCCCACGGACACTCTCGCGGACCCTCAAGGGTCCGCGGACCACACTTTATGAAACTCTGCTCTAGAGAACGTACTTGGCGCGCCGTGATTGGGATTCTCCTATCCGCGAGCGTGACCGCCAGGGCGCAGCCATCAGTTGGTCATGGACAGGGTTAGTGGACGAAGTTCTGCCCCCTAACTACAGCGCGCCCGCTCCTTTTTGTTGCCAACCCTGTGCAGTCACGTGTGATAAAAAACAGGGGGAACGGGCCAATGGAAGGAACGACGTCCAGCGTAGTAAGCGATGCAAGCCGTGTGATTGCGTTGAGTACGTACGCGACCTTCGGGATAAGTGCAGAATTCAGTATTGTTATCGGAATCGCAAGGTAAACCTTGTCATATCAAACGCGAATCATATTTTATCTGTGAGGCTGCCTGCTGTTTAATCTGAGCTCTCCCGGCACGGGAGCTATACAGACAAAGACTGTCGCATGTGGCCGAGCCGAGGAAAAAGAAGCCCCGTTTATGCTTGTGACTGCACTAAGGGTACATTTATGCTGCAGCATCGCTGCTCGCTGCAGCTTCAAGCACATCGCTGCTCGCATAACCGCTAGGGTGCGTTTACCCTGCAGATTGCTCAAGATGCTGCTCGCTTTCGCTATATCAGTCGCCTAGCAGCGTTCACTGTGGAAGGACGGAAACGAGGAAAAGTAGGAAGGAGGAAACCGACTTCATCACAACCAATCGCAGGTCGGATTTCAAGACGCCAGTCATCAATGATACCAGGAAGACAAACATGTTTACAGCGAGCAGAGCGGCAAGCAGCGGCAAGGATAAGCGAGCAGCCAGGCTGCAGGGTAAATGCACCAACAGAAAGCTCTGTGTTTGACCTGTCATCGCCAGAAGTCAGGTAGTCCCCGGGCATGTTCAAACATGTTTGGCAGCATTGTTGTGGCGATGATCATGGCGTGCATCTTTGGCAAGCAGCGATGCTGCAGCATGAACGCGCCCACAGAGATACATGTCTTTGTTTCGTCATCGCCAAAGAGCGATGTGCCATGTGCCAGCAGCGATGCTGCAGCATAAATGTACCCTTATAAAGGAAAAGAACCACTCTCCCAGGGCCGAATAACGTAAACATCCCGTGCAGACATAGCAGCAGCAAGCCCCGCGCAGCAAGATAACGTACACAAAAGATAACCTACACAGATACGTGCGATGACAACGTGCCTCGTCGTATAACACCTGCGACACCACAAACCTTTTGCTTTCCACCGACACGGATGAACATGCTTACCGCCTGTGACGTGTTGAAGTGGCCTTTTGTATGCTCCGCGAAATCGTTACCCATAGTAACGAATGTAGACATGTATTTCCCAAGACAGCAGTAACCCAAAGATGAATACGCACAGTAAACCGTCATTTTCATGCTGCTCCGAACCAACAGGAACCGGAAATGTTCAAAAACGAAACCACCCACCATTCCATGCTCGGGTCTGTCGAGTTTCGTGATAATGTGATAATAAAGTGACGGACAAACGACAACACACAAGCGAGTGATGTAGTAGGAAAATATTCACTGCTTATTTGCTTAACAAATATATATGAGATACGCACATAGTAACCCGAATTCAGATAGCAGGTGACTAATTTACGAAAACGAACGCGTCAAGTTTAGCGGAATGAATCAGCCCACGAAGGCAACGCCTTCAATGACCAACAGATGGCAGCTTCCTTGTGGTCACGCTTCCTTGAGCGAGTTCGACCCCCCCCCCCCCCCTGGGTGCAGTACATCGAATATGCTATAATACCTAGTTCCCTCTTGTTGATGCCGCCGACGCGAAGTCGCGGCACGAATGGTGACTTCGAGGGACGTCGGTAGAGGGCACGTTTCCCGTGTTCTCACCAGAGCCGTATATAGACAGAGTATGGCCATCGCCGACGCCGTGTTGATGCAGAACGCTGTTTACGATACAAGGGGGACCAGGAGAGACACATTCATATCGCATTATTCGAGAGCCCTTCGTCCTTGAATTCTTTCAGTTTGGCAGCAAAGCCCCCATATGACAGGCGGCTGTGGGTCATAAGCCGATGATTCTGAGTAGATTACATTGAACGCGGCAAAGCGTGTGTCGGCTAGCCAGCGGACTGCATCACAATGGCGCCCACCTGCTGGCTGATAAGCGGATTCCTCTTGGATTCAGGCTTTTTGGGCGGTGCAACGACGACTTTGACATCAAACCAGGCTCCACCCGGGTAGCGGCAAAAGATCAAAAGATGTCCAAGCTCTCTTTATATACGGCTCTGGTTCTCACTACGGAGAGCTTGCCGCCTCGCCGAGCTTGTCTCGCGTTTGACGAGACCCTTCGATAATATTCCATTCCATTCCCTCAGTCCGCTGTCATTTTAGTGTGCTCTGTGGTTCCCGCTGGTAGTTCCCCTCATTTCGACAGTGCTCCAGGTAACCGCGTTCAACTTTTAATTATCGTAACGGTACAGCTTGGGACAAACGTTCACGGAAGGACGCGGTGTCGCATTTCGCCACTAGGGGCGACACCCTAGCAGAAGACAGGGTCGGACGCACATACTCAGGTGGAAAGCGTAGCCGGACACCCGTTTCTTATTCGGACGCTTATCAGAAGGGGGGATGATAACGATAAACGAATAATACGAATGATAACGATGAAGGAATATGCCACTGCCATGTGGCGTGATCTTGGACTTGAAAGCTTCCTTTTTGTTTCCCTGGAACGCTTCCGACGTGCTGAAACTCTCTAAAGCGTATTATAAGTAGGGCCCGGATTTTTAGGCATTTGCCTCTAAATGCCTAGAAACGCCTAAAGACGACATTTTCGGGGTTGCTTGCCTTTTCATCGATTCTTGAACTGTAGCCTTTTTTAACATTTTTAGAAGCCGTAAGAGTCCTTTTTTTTAGAGGTGTAAGTTCGAGTGGCGGCTTTCAGGCTTTTGCTGCATTTTGCTCTTCATTACTGCGTGTTTGCGCCTTTTGTTCCTTTTTTGCGCACATTTCATTCAAAGGTTTGGCCTCCCTGGGCTTTTCCAGATTTTCGAATGCGGAAAACTAAAAGTATTATTCAATCAATCTAGCGGGTTTCCGGGCTGCCTCAGCATTCATGTACCAGACGTACGGTACGTATCGTACGGTATCGTAGCCTCTAAACGAGCAAATTTTCCTTGGTGGAGCATTCTGAAACACCGAGAATGCCAAAGAGCGTACCCGCGCTTTTTATTGCCCATTTTGGTATTTTGGGAGGCCTAAATGCCTGCCTATTTCCGTCGTTTTTAGTGCCTAAATTTCCTTGCCCTAATTATAAGTGAAGAATTGCAGTGAGGAACTCAGACGAGTCCAGGACGAAGACGAAGATGACGACTCGCCTTCGTCCTAGACTCGTCCGGGTGGGTCTTTTTCTTTTTTTTTCCACAGATATCGCCATCTCCTGAAACCTTCTCGTTAACAGCTGCCGCTGTAAAACGACCTGTATATCGACACGTTTCAGGACATTTTTGTTACAGCGCATATCTTTGTTTCGTATGTCGTATATCTTTCTATGAAATCTATGTTGTTTGTATAAAGTATTATCTATCAGGTCGGAACTCGTTAATATAAACGAGCGTCTAAATATGGCCAATATATGGTAATATCGTCGTTGATATGGCCACGGCGGTTCCCGCGGATTTTGGTTATATTGTGGTATTAACGAACGCCACGTGTTACGAGTGAAGGAGAGACCGGGCCCCTTCCGAAAAGTTGTCATAAAGCGTCGTATTAACCAGTGGCATATTAACGAGGTTCTGCCGCACATGTAAAAAAGATTTTACCCCGAAATCTAATGTATTCCCTCCGCTCTGTCAGCGTCGACAACTGCGCAGACATCATCTTCAACCACACAGACTCCAATGCACCCAGAACTCCGCAAATTCCTGGTGGCAGGCATGACGGACAATTCATCTTCCGACCTTCTCGTCATTAAAGACGTCTTCAACGAAACGTCCATACGCCCGTACGAAGCACTGCGCGTCAACACAACCGGTGCATCGCCCGATCGTTACGGAGGAACCCCCGTGAAAAACTTGGGAAAGTTCTGGATGCTTCCGCCAGGCTTCAAGAACCGCAGGAGACGACGGTCCGTCTTGCCGTACTACGCCGTCAGTTCCTTCGCCCTGAGTCCCACGTACCCCGAGGACAAGAACCAGACCTTTTACACCGTCTTTGCACGGGTGTCAGACTCGATGTTGCGAGACTTCATGTCCAAGAACGGCCGGGCGCCGCCACTCGAAGACCCCGATGACGACGGTCACATCTACTCCGAGGAACTGTTCAATTATGTCACAAGCCGCGCGGACAGAAACCACGAGAATGTCATCAAGGATCTCCGAGGGCGGACCTGGGAAGAGTTATTCCACAAAGTGTACGAGCAGATGAAAGAGGATGAGGAAAAACGTCACGGCACCATGGAGCCTTTGGGCTATCACTTCACGTATGCCTTACATCACGGGGAAAGGGGAATGCGGAGCAGCGAGAATCGGTCGGGGGAAGGGAAAGGCCACGAAGCAGGTTCCAAGGTATAAGCTTTGAAGATTTGTAGAAAAAATCTAAGCAATTTAGGTCATTTTGGGGGTTCCAGAATAGACCCCTCCCTGTTAGTAAACAAATGACGTCATAGTGTTCGACAGCGCCACAAATGGGGTAGAATTGAACTACGTTCAAAGCTAGTGGCGAATAAGGTCGCGCTCGAAAACCACGGTCTTGAGGGGATTACGATGGTCTCTGAAAGGGACGCGACCTTCGGTCCTACTTTTTTTTTTTTTTTTTGCAGCGAACAAATGCCCATTCGTGGAATCCAGGTCTCCCCTTCCAATCTGTTTCGGTTTCAGTCTGTCTACCAACGCCATGATAACGTTTCTCGGGTAGAAGTTTATTGCCAAATTCAATTTAACTTGATATTGGAGTGGCAAGTGTACATATAGACACATCTTGAGATTTCTGCTACGCGCCCGTATTTTCTGCTATATTTGCCGCTCTTACTACATGAAATGCTACCTATTATAGCGTTTCTTATTCAATAATTGGCTGGACTATACGTAGGGAGTCGGCTAGAACTCTTGCTGGATATTCTCCACGAAATATATCAATCCCCTGAGCAATCAAATGAGCAATCACTACGCAGGTATCGATGAGGAAAAGGGAAGATACTCTAGAACATCGGGAAGGCGAAAGCAGCACGGCAAGTCACGAAAAGGCCACAACTCAGCACATCGACACGCATTCACCGTGGATCCATTTCCAGAGCAATGCCGAAGAAGCACGAACGGAGCACTCGCCGCTTCCAGCAACCGAGGCCCTTCTTGAATACGCGCAGAAACAGCAACAGAAGAACGTGCCAGAAGACATCACGAAAGATATCATACCGGAGATCACGCAAAAACTCGCAGAACTTGGCTATGAAGTCAAAGCTAAGAAACTAGTATCTGATAAGACGGCTGCTCTGCAAGTGGGGCCTGGTTTCTTGGCAGAACCCAACTCTCAGTTTCTTCAAGTCGCAGCTAAAACTAGACTAGCCAAAAGTGACGCAATCTCGCGGCGCGCAGCAGACGACGCCGCGAAGCAGAAGACGACTGACGTAGATGGCGCTGCGGAAGAGAGAGGGGACAAAGCAGGTCGATTGGATAATCTCCTTTCGCAAAACGCGTTCGGGAATTTGGGGATGGTGTACAGTCCTCTGAACGGAAAACAAGTGAACTCGTCCTTCTTGGGATCACTCCAGCCTGAAGCACTGGTGGTCCCGGATCCAGCAATGCTGCCACAAGATGTTTCGCATTACCCATTGGCTGTGGTGTTCAACGGGCCCAAGCTTCAGGAAGCCAGGTGAGTCACGTGGCGGTCATGAAAGCGCCATTAGCGGCAGCAAATTCTTTCAAAGTCTCAGTGCTCAGCCACGTGAAAAGTCTACCGCCATGGCTTGCTTTGGTGTGGAGAACGCGCAATTCCCCGCAGGCATGTGTAATTTAGTCGGATAACTTTGTGTGCATATTCTCGTATTGCATCTCCATCTTAGTGGGTATGATGGTTCGCAGAGACCGTAGAAAATGAACTCCTCACCGCGCTCTCGAAAGGACTTTATTTTTATGCAGAAGTGTTTGGGTGTTGCGATGGCACATCTGGACTATATACACCTCTCCTTCGCAACGGGAGTGTCATATGTTTCGGCAATTAGTCGGGACGATCTCAAACAAAAGGACGAAGAAAGAATGAGTGGCGTGAATGTCGTCATGACGTCATACATAGGGCGTTCGTTTTCATTCGTTACATTTCTTTTATAAAACAGCTGTAAGAGCAGTAGAGATGTCGCTTCTGCAGTTGCGTCCAGGCGGGCATCCTCTCAAAGAGGCGTATAGAATATGTAACTTCCCGTGTATTCACACGCGTGGCATCCTCACGGAATATTCTAGTGGAAGAAAAAGCGAAAACGCTGCTTGGAGAGACAAAGTTCCGTCCCGTGTTATGTTGAGCATTCACACGGTGCCGAATATCGGGAGTGGCCATGTTGCGGATTTAGCAGACGACACGTAGCAGACGACACCGTCGGCGCGTTTTTCTCTCGTCTGCTACGGAATATCTTGTGGCTGTGTAGCAAGATATTCCCCACGGTTAGCAGTGTACGTGAAGGCGACACATTGAGCGCTCGTGTTCACGTGACAGGATACTTAACGAGTAACGCAGTTACTAATAACGCGTTACGCACAGTTCTGCTTAGGGCTTAGTGAAAATACGACGATTAGTCCAGAGCAATGCTATTCCGAAACCTATTTTTGGAACTGTCCTCGTTTTGAGTAGCTCTTAACCAATCAATGCACGGTATAGTCAACCGAACGGTTTGTAAACATGTTAATGCATTTTCCTAGTGCAGGTCAGCAGGGGTGCCTCCGCAGCCCGTGTATCGGGACATAGTCCAGAAGGAAGCCTTGCAACAGCCACTCCTTGATTCGGGCGCTCCAAACAAGCCGACGACCAAGGACCACATCAAGTGCATACATCGGAAGAACTCTTACGTTTGCTATGAGACTAGCGAACAGGATTGAGATTCATCACTTGTTATAGAGCGAGGTCATTGTTTAACGATGTTCACCCCTGTAAATATGCATATACTGTGAAGCGAGATTAACGTTCAGCGATGAGTATAAAACCACTGTCATCATCTTCAGCTGCTGCAAGTAATTTCTTCGCGAATTATTAATCCCTCTGGGTTAATATCGGTCGGTCCAGTTGCTTATGAAGTTTGCCCAGGACGCGCGAAACCCCATGTAACATGGCGTCATATCGGTTGGCAAACAGCTTGGCAACATCTACAATACCACCAAGCGAATGACGCCGGCTGCAGTAGCCTTGTTCATGTATGTGTATGTTTTGTAGCAATGGAACTGATTTCCGCCATCTTTAATTAGGCACAGTCTCATGCCCGCACCGCCTAGTGCGTGCCTGGGGGGGGGGGGGACCGCTCCCCCCAGACCGCTCCCCAATCTGTGTAACCTAGCCTGACCTAACCTAACTAAATTGCGCTTACCTGACCTAACCCAAGGCTCAACATCACCCATCGGAAGCCGTTAGGCTTAGCGTGGCCGTGTTTTTCTGTGCTTCGGGTGGTGTTAATGGAATGCATATAAAGAAGGTTCCAGACCACATAATTTTATAATTCTTATATTTTAAAACTCTATATATGGTCTTCTCTCACTTCCACGCATTATTTCACTTTTAAACACACTCACCAACTTTTAAAAGCCACCAGTCCCATTGCTATAGTACAGCTGTTTTGTATTGCCTACTAACTGTTTGACTAGTTCACACTAATTAAATATTCCACGCCACTTTTAGTGTCAATTGAAACATTCTGGATCGCACTAAACATCCCGGATTCAGTCCGACAACAACGACACCGCTCTCCATACATACCGCTTGGTGAAACTCGCCATGTTCCTTACAGGATGCACCCACTAGCGCTTCTGGGTCGCCGCCGCCGCATCGTTTGTCTTTTTTTTATCGAAAGCAACATCTCCAAGCACAACAGCTTTCGTTCGTGAGGGTCCATTTCGTATTGTCAACTGTAGGATGGGACGAGCGTAAGCTTGCCCACATCACGGTTCAAAAATAGTACTGCCCTCGCCCTAAAAACAAAGAGCGCACTACATTGTCTCCCTCCACGGCCATTTCGTATTGCCAACTGTAGGATGGGACAAGCGTAAGCTGAACCATTTTACAGCCATTTCAGGACGGAACAGGAAGGAGAGGAGAATGTTGCCAACACTTCGTGAAGCACATACGTATTTTTTTCACGGTGCGTAGCCACGCAGAGTTTTACGCAGCGCGATATTCACAGAAACACGCACCATGCGGGCCGGCCTATCACATCAGAACCAGCGGAGCGTGCCGTTAAGTGCCCGGTCGCATAGGGGGGGGGGGGGGGGGGGGGCAACGCTGTACGTGCTTCGTTGTCTGCCGTTGGATTATAAACTTGTTCAGCTCCTGAATGTAGTTCTGTAGCCGGGCTTATGGCTTTTTTCTTAAAGATCGACCAAAAGTACACAAATAACACCACTCGAAAGAGCGAAAAATTAGGCATCGACTCACACTTAAATAAACTATTTTAAAAAATTTATAAAACTAAACGAAAAGTCCGCCATATTGGAAAAGCACATAGACGGTCGGCGGCAGTAGAACGGAAGTCTCGTACCGGAAGCGCGACAGCGCCCCCTTCTTGCTAAATGACCGGAGGCAAAAGGCGCGAAAACCAGACACAACGTACGCAGAAGACGCCTCGTACTCTCGAACTGTAAGACGCACGCTTCACCAGTTCTCTCTCGCCATGCCTACCAACCTAATGAAGCTCGGGGTCGCACTGGCGACAAAGGAATCATCGCTGGAATGGCTGCAAGTGAACGGCATCCTCCCGAGGACACGAAAGTGTCTTTACTGCTGCACGGTCCTATAACGGTAAACCTATCGGACACATAGTGTATGGGGCCGGTTGGTACATATCCTTTGGCCCGGCGACGACAGACGAAGAAACGAGACAGCGACGACGCAACTTTCAACCGTTTACTAACGCTGAAAACAAGTGAAACATCCATTCTAACTGACACTCCCCCCACATGACGTTATGTCACAGATAACACTTGATGCCAAACACCGATATCACCCAAACCAACAACCTTTCTTTATCACTTCTTCTTGCTTCTTTGTAAGCACCGCGGTGGGGGCACTAACACAATCGCTACCTTGTTCTATGATGAGTTGCGTTTCCACGGTCTGCCTGAGATACACATCCTTTGACCTAAACTTTATCTCAGTGGCTTCGAAATCAGGCTCGCAACCGCAACCCATGACGTGCTCCGCTAAACGGGAAGAGCCGACCTCAGCATTTGATACCTTGTTAGCATGCTCTCGTAAGCGCTCATTTACGCATCGGCCCGTCTCGCCTATGTAACACTTCCCGCATCCCAGAGGAATGGAATAGACCACCCCCACTAAGCAAGGGACCTGTTTTTTCCTATGCCGTACCGTACAGACACCCTCCCTCCTTCCACCATTCACAATGGCAGGAAGGCATCCCAATTTCCTCTTGATAGACACTACTACCTTTATACCATTCTTAGCTGCAACTCTGTTTAACCTGTGGGTGGCGGTATGGATATAAGGTAAGGTGACTGTCGGCTGACTCGTACTGGTACATTCTCCTTCCTCAGGGGCCCTCTTATTCCTCAGCAACCTCCTGACTACCCCTCTGACAAAATCCGGGGGATAACCCGCTCTCGTTAACCTTAGTATCTGATCTTCAATGCTCATCTCTACCTGGTGAGAACAGGACTTCGCCACTGCGTTGCTCAACAAATTCGACACCACCCCAAATTTTACAGTCTAGGAGTGACCAGGTCTGAACGGGAGAACTGCCTTCTGCATCTTCTGCCCGTAACACCAACATAACTGGGTCTCCCTTTCCCTGGGAGTAGTTAATAACTTCAAATCAAGGTAGTGGAGCATTCCTTCGTGCGGCCTTTCTATTGTGAACTTCAACTTGAAGGGATTGCCCTTGCAAACACTTTGACTAACTCATTCCACCTTACACCCTCCTTCCCCACAATCAAGAAATCATCAACAGGCAAGAAACGCAACTCATCATAGAACAAGGTAGCGATTGTGTTAGTGCCCCCACCGCGGTGCTTACAAAGAAGCAAGAAGAAGTGATAAAGAAAGGTTGTTGGTTTGGGTGATATCGGTGTTTGGCATCAAGTGTTATCTGTGACGTAACGTCATGTGGGGGGAGTGTCAGTTAGAATGGATGTTTCACTTGTTTTCAGCGTTAGTAAACGGTTGAAAGTTGCGTCGTCGCTGTCTCGTTTCTTCGTCTGTCGTCGCCGGGCCAAAAGAACCTATCGGAAAGTGAATACGGCAAGTTCAGGTGTCTAAAAAATCACGGGGATGATCAGCTTTTTCGACAATCAGTGGCGACCGGCTTGAAGGCACTCGTATGTCCCCAAGACAGGCGATCGCACTGACTTACTCGTATGCTAGGGACTACAATTACGACACGGCTGCCATAGTCATTATTCGACGGCAAAAAAAGACGAAAAAAAACATCACGAGAAACTGTCACAGATTGGTATAACTATTGCAAGGAGCAGTGTGGTAACGTTCTAAAAATAAAAACTACCTATTCCGACATGGCGAAGATTGGGAGCGACTGCCATGTCGTAGGAGTACATGAACGCAAAATTGGGAGGCCGAAAATTCAATAAGGGGAGGCTCGTAGAGGGGATATGGGTAACTGACATATGATTTATAGGGTTCGTGGTTTTCGGCATTTTCCGGAAAATGCCGGAAAACACCCCCCGAATGATTTTTTTTTTTTTTCAGATTCGGAATATTGCGAAAAAATACGAATTTCTCGTATCCTAACAGCTGCCATCCCTGGAACCGCAAAGGGAAATCCCCTTGGAATCTCCCTTTGCCGACTATTTCTCGAGCGTGGCATTATCTTCGGGCTGTGCCCTTGTTTCGTTGTGCGTAAGGGCTTATAGGAGGATGACCTCATCTCTGTTGATGTGATCTCCTATGGATGATATAAAGCGCGAGTTTTTCGAATATGCTGCATTCCCTGCCCCTCAGGTGGACATATCTCCTATTCAGTTTTGGACGACCCGTTCCAGCACAAGGTCTTTGTTATCGCAGTGCTGGCTATTCCTGTTTCTAACGCTAATGTTGAGCGCGCGTTCTCTAAACTGTGTGTTATTAATCGCAAGCAGCGAGTCGCTATGACAGATGCGAGCATGATGATGTACGCTTGCATCTATTACAATAAGAGGTAGTCTCATTGTTTGCCGGTTTGGCACAGGCAACAAAAGACATTGTTAATGAAACCATGAATCAATTCACTTCTTTTCGGTTCGTTGTTATACTTCGCCCGCAAAATAGGCTCTCTTTCATGCGAAATAAATAGATGCCCGTATTCGGGCATTTATTTTTTAGGCGGAATATAGATGCCGAAAAAATCCGATTTATAGTCCCCAATATAAGAGCCGATAAACACCCCCCGAATTGGGTTGAAAATAAATGCCGAAATCCACAAACCCTACTGATATGATTGACATTCATAGTCGGGACAACAAGCGCGATGCGATAACATTACTATCGCAAATCAAAAACAATGTAGAAGAGAATACTATAATATCACCGATTGGCTGGAAAGGCTACATGGGGGCTTGTTCAGAATGGATTTGAACACTTGACAGTATAAACCATCCACAGCTTAAACTACATCGATCCGGACACAGGGGCCAACACACACCAAATTGAGTCGCAGTGGAGGCTTCTCAGACAAGAATTAGCAAGGCGGGGCGTCAGAAATTACAGCATGGGGGAGCTTTTTTTTTTTATGGTGCCGTGGTCGCAGGCGCAACAGTAAGGACACATTTGACAAAATTTTTGCACGGCATTAGCGTAGCATATCCAGGTTTGGACTAGAAAAAAAAAACATCACCTCAAGAACATATCAAATTCGTTTTATGGTAGGACACCCAGGACAAATATGCCATCCCCGAGCTGGCTGCGGTGAGTGCTTAGTCTTGCGCGTTTCTCATATTATGCAATATGTCACCACACTAGCTCACATTTTCAGTGCGCTACTCGTTGACAAGGCTTCCATTCTTGACTTGTTTGAAAATATGAATGTAAAATATGAATACCCAAGACATCGAACTGGGCCTGTTGGTATTCATTCATTGTAACTAGGAGCACTAAAACAACGACTAAAGACGAAGCGTCTGCTATCAACGAGGGTTTATTTGCTCACACGCAGGTGGTTTAAAGGGACTGTAGGACCAGGAACCGTGTGCATGGGACGATGTGGGGTCTGGAGGAGGGCTTCTGGTCCGTGCGGTGCATTCGTCGTGCTCTCAGAAGTACGTGGCCCTAACTGAGCCTGTGTGCTGAAATATTTCAACACAGAAACAGATTAAGACATGGAACGTTATTTACATCAACGTGCTACGTTGTCAACACAGTGCGGCAGTTCCATACAATATGTGATATGTATGAAAAATGAAGGTCATTGAAAAGGTTAGCCAGCTGTAGAACTCGAACCCACACCTTCTGGAATACCGGTCCGGTCCGGTCTGGATTCCAGTCTGATCGGTATTCCAGATATATCGGTGAAGCGCACTGCAGTGATTAGTACTATACAAAGCGTCAGCGGCGTAGCCAGGAAAATATTTTCGGAGTAGTTCTAGGCAGGGTTGGCCACCGGAAGCGGAAACGAGAAACGGTAATTGCCGAGATTCAGCAAGAAACGAAAATAGGAACGGAAACAAAATTGTATTACTTTCCACTACCAGAAACCGAAACCGAAACCAAATTCAAGAGTGGTAACGTTAACGGAAACCAAATTCGCAGGACTCTCTCAGTGTTTTCTCGTTAATATGAAAATTATATGTATGAGCAATATTCTTCCGGTCATAATTTACTCATTCATTCGTTCGTTTATTTTCGGGACTTTCTTTCGTGTTGAGCCCGCTCGGTGTGGCTGTCCTTTTCCATCCATTATGTGTGGCTAGAATATCTGAGATGAAAAAACCAAAAGCAGGACAGTACGAGTTCCAGATGAGAAACTGAAACTACACTCTTAAAAATGAACTTCACCACATAGCACGCTCCTAGCCATCACCCCGAATGACAACGTTCTCGCCCTAGATTTGTTGAAAACGGGAGGAGGAGCCTATTTTGTGTTCGTTATGCACGGCACAAAATAGGCTCCTCCTCCCGTTTTCAACAAATGTAGGGCGAGAACGTTGTCATTCGGGGTGATGGTTGGCTAGGAGCGTGCTATGTGGTGAAGTTCATTTCTAAGAGTGTAGTACCGGGTAACTACCTCGGAAATGGAAACGGAAACTAAACTCTTAACAGGAGACGGAAACAGAAACCGCTATCACAAATCAACCAGATACGGAAACACAAAAGGAAACGAAAAGCCGACTTTTTCAGTTACCGGAACCGGAAACAATAATATTTTCAGTAACCAACCCTGGTTCTAGGGGGACTTTAGATGGAGAGGAGGATTTCACCCTCGGTTCTTTCTCCCAAATGTCCCAACAAAGGTACGATATCGGTAAGGTCGATCCCACGAAACCCCACTCTGAAAGTCTGGCTATATGCCACTGCAAAGCGTTGTCAAGCCGACGAGCTCCCCCAACTAACATGTCGGTAGCCTGCACTCTTAAAAATGAACTTGACCGCATAGCACGCTCCTAGCCAACCATTATCTCGAATGATATCGTTATCTGCCCTGATTTATTGAAAACACGGGGCGTACGCCTTTTCTGTGACAATTATGAACAGCATAAGTGTCACAGAAATGGCGTACGCCCCCCGTTTTCAACAAATCAGGGCAGATAACGATATCATTCGAAATAATGGTTGGCTAGGAGCGTGCTATGAGGTGAAGTTCATTTTTTAAGAGTGCGCCACCGGCTGTGCCACCGAGGCCGGCAATTTTTTTTTGTCCGTACTATCAAGTGTTATAGAGTGATTTATAAATGACGTTGTCGAACCAAGCGTGTGACCGAGTTGCTCAAAGATCGTGCGATCGTGCGCCGGTCCCGTTAAAGCTTTATTAGAACGTGGGGTACTTCTAGAGCTCTCACGGGGTCTACGCCTATAGCACCTGCATTTAGGGTTGCCACCAGGCCGGTATTATACCGGCACCGCCGGTTATTTGCACGCTCTGCCGGTTGCCGGTAAGAAGATGATACCGGCAGCCTTTTGGGCCGGTATTTGTGGCTCAAGACCTTTCATAATGGCTTTTACGGGGTTTTACCTTCAACATTCCACTACAGCTTGAATAAATCTGGAGCACACACCCAACTCCGCAGTCTCCAGTCGTTTTCTTAGTTATTCATTATTATGATTATTCATCGTTAATATTATTATCACTGTTATTCATCACGTCTTGCGTTCGGAGGGGACAAGAGCAGTGGTTGTGCAAAGCTGTTGGTGATTGTGTCGAGCCAGCTAGAACGTTCCTCACCCACTTTCCCTTTCCCAGGAGCCTTTCCTCCTTTCCCTTTATCCACCTCCTCTCCCTCGGCCGGTATTTTTCACTCCGAAAGGTGGCAACCCTACCTGCACGTGTGTGACAGACGGAACGGAAGATGCAGCCGTATACTAAATATGGTTCTTCTTTAGGGACTGTATGCATATATTAAAAGCGAATTACCAGGTCGAAGTTTTTCAGCTTCATACTCTTGGATATGGTGAGGCTGTACATGGGGTTGGTGTCTAACGTCTTCTTGGGGTTATCCTTTAGAGCGGACTCTTCGCCGGTCAGTCCGATCAGGATGCGGGACACGTACACCTTCATGGTGATGCGGACGTCGTCACGAGTGATGTTGCGGTCGAAGATGGTGGTGTCGTTATATTGCACAACCACCCTGAAGCGAAAACAAATATAAGCACGTACAGTTTGAAGGCGAATCGTATAGGAGCTCTTTGGTTACTACAGCATAACAGAAGGCGTCAATAAAATACCGTACGTTGATTTTTTTATTTTATTTTATTTTTCTAAATAAGCATATACACTTCCTCCGTCTCAATTAAATACAGCAGACGCAGGTGCGTTAATCAGCTCCAGGGACAGACTGAATACCTATGAAAAAATATTCCGAAATCCGTGATTCATGACGAGTATGAAAACGAGTGCATACACCGACTTGACAAACCAATACGAAACAATTGAATTCAGACGTTTCGTCCCCCATACAAATATCAATTCAAATATAATAGTCATATATGCAAATATCTGTTCCCGTGCCATAGTGGTTAGGATGATTGCTTTCCACGCCGAGACTCGGAGGTGACGCGAGTTCGAATGCAAGCACGGGCCGTGCTCTCTCAGGTTTCCCCTAGGTTTTCCGACAGCCTTTCCACACGAATGTCGGCACAGTTCCTACTGAAGCCGGCCCAGGACACAGAATAAGACCCGTTTCCCACTCCTTCCTCTTGGTCTGTCCTCGCCTGGATGTCGCTCATCGCCATAGTTGCTTCGTGGCGGTAACGCAGAAACTTAAAAAAAAAAACGGCTGCAAACCACAGCGTTTTCTTTTTTTTTTTTTAGTAACGTAGTAGTGCTTTTCTACAGGCACGCTGATGTTGCTGCTAAGAGGAACATTGGAATCATGATGGAATGTCCAGAGAACGCGTTGCTCGCCCCTGATGCCGATCCGACACCTTTCCCAGCAATTTTTCTCGATGGATGTGGCCCAGCCAGTGAAGTCGTCCTTAGCTTACAGTTTGTGGAACATGAAGTTATCGCGAAACTCAATCAAAAGAAGAAACGGCAAAGTCTCCAGAGATTTTTTTATGCGTCAGCATTAGAAGGCTCATACCAAACGAAAACCGCGGTGTCCATCTGGGGACACGAGAAAGAAACGAGAAGGAAGGAGGTACTACCGCGGGAGCAGCTTGAACAAAGTCAAAAGTCGGTGGTGGTGACAAAAGTTGTTTTGCATTACTCGCTCAACTCCTCCAATCAGCGTCCAATATACACAAGAACACATGAAGGAAGGAAACACAGGAGCGGCCATTCCGACAGTTTTTCATTGGGACGGGCGTAGCCACAGGGGTGGCATCCAATGTATTCCTCCGTAGACAAAAGCGTGCCGGGCGAACGCAATGCATCCTGGACAGGTCCTGGTCGCACGTCACAGCAAACGTCAAGGCGCACGTGGCCTTAAACATGGCGGTGCCCGTGATCGGCGGCCAAACCGTTTGTAAACAATGCGGTTGTTGTTTCTGGACGACGTTTTGGATGTTTTTCGATCACGGTAATTATCTTTATCCGATAATCTTGCAGTAAAACGCGCAGTTTTGCACACAAAGCCTCGTATTGTTGACTTCCAAAGATGTGATGACGACTGCGCGTTAAGATTTACCGAGCCGATGCGATGTACTTAAACTAAGGAGAAATGGGCTACCATGTTGCGGAAGAAGCACCGCATAGTTTACGCTAGCAAAATGCGATAATCTCTTGGTGTTATGACGGCGAAACTATGTCGGTAAGCGGCAAAACGACATATAAACAAAGTCACATGACCTGAAAATGACGTTTTCTATGACGTGCGACCAGGACAAGATGGCAGTTTTGCCAAAAGCACCCGCTTGAGGGTAGTTACAACAATGGCGGGTTTGTGTCACCCCTGTGGGCGTAGCCGCCTTCGTATTGTATTCTGGGAAACTCCTGTCCACTACGTGACCGCTCACGTGACCTCAGACAGCATGGCGCCTCCCAAAGCAGACGACACGAGCTGTACACTCTTAAACATGTACACTTCACCACATAGCACGCTGCTAACCAACCATCATCCCGAATGAAAACGTACTCGCCCCTGATTTGTTGAAAACGGGAGGCGGAGCCTATTCTGTGCCGTGCATAATTGGCACAAAATAGGCTCCGCCTCCTGTTTTCAACAAGTCAGGGGCGAGAACGTTGTCATTCGGGATGATGGTTGGCTAGGAGCGTGCTATGTGGTGAAGTTCATTTTTAAGAGCGCAGTTGTCTTGTAGAGGAAGTGATGTCGCTCTATACATAGACCTGACCGGCGATGATGGAATGTCCCAGCGGGCAGATGGTCCTGGCTTCACGCTAGGACGGTGCAGGTAGAACTGGCTGGCAAGCGCAGTGGCGCGCGCCAGCAGAGGCATGTCTTCATCGTCGCCACAGTCATTTTACCGTTCAGATGCTGCACGCGTGCGTGTACTTTTAGTTCTGTGTGTTTGGAAGCATAGGCGCCGACTGCGGGGGCTTGAGGGCCTGAGCTCCCCGGAACTTTCCTTCTAGGGGGCCCAGGACCCCTCCGGGAAGTCTACGTATCTGACACTCAAGATGAAAGTTCCGAGGGATATCCTAAGAATCAATCGCGTGTTGCATGCGAGTGATGATGAAAATCCTGCAAAAGTTATCGTCTCATAACGCCACAACACGGAATTCCTGATACCCTGCCCGACCTCTCTGTATGGGAGGGGCGCGTTGTGCCCCGGCCCCCTCCGGCAGATTGACAACTCTCCGCCTATGTATGGTACTATTAGTACAAAATTGGTACTAATTGGACCAGTCACTGTATGTATGGCGAGTACGCAGTACCGGAGACATTAACGGCAACGGTAACTACCTACGTTTTATGTTTGCTTATGTTTTATTTTATGTTTGCTAATACTTTATGTTTGTTGCTCAAGCAGTAAAGAATACTGTACCCAGAACACGATTAATCGGACTTGCGCAACGACAGATGATATCAGATGAGTCTGCGGCATAGCGCCAGATCCCAAACGGACAATTCAAGATGACACAGGCACACACAGGCGACCAAAACACCTGATTGAGTATAGTTACGAATGAAACAGACAAAGGTGCTTTCCGAACCAGAACCGCAACCCGGGCAGGAACAGGTCATCATAACGTCGTTTGTGTGATGGTACTCGCATTTGAACAATAAAACACTTTTCAAAAGCAAGAAGAAAAAGAAGAAAACGCTCATAGAGCAGCGCGAGAAACGAAGCCTCGCAAAACCGAAACTTTTAGAGAGGATCACACGGCGGACAGGACGACAGGATGGAATGGCGATTTTGACTCGAGCGACCGCCAGAGGGTGGCTGCGCTAGTCTCATCCAGAGCCGTTTATAGGGAGAGTTTGGCCATTCTGTGATCTTTTGCCGCCCGGAGATGGGGGAGCCGCCGTGACGTCACAGACGTCATCGCCCCGCCCACTTGACCGGGATGAAAAGCGACCCGCGGCGGCACGGAGGAACTTCAAGGCTGTGCCTCTGCTCCAAAATGGCGGAATGGGAGATTTCAATGCGATAGCACTGATCCAAAATGGTGCCACTGGCCTTGGCGCCGCCCATCGTGTGACGTCAAATGGCGCGCTTTGGGACAGGCTCCTCCCAATGGCCAAACTCTCCAATAAACGGCTCTGGTCTCATCAGTCGTAAAGACTCACTGAGCCGATGCGATGTACTTAAACTAAAGGAGCAATGGGCTACCGTGTTGCGGAAGAAGCATAGTTTACGCTGGCAAAATACGTTCATCTCTTTCTTGGCGTTATGACTACGGAAATATGTCGGTAAGCGCCAGAACGACATGTAAACAAAGTCACATGACCTCAAAATGACGTTTTCTATGACGTGAGATGACAGTTTTGCCAAAAGCACCCGCTCGAGGGTAGTTACAACAATGGCGGGTTTGTGTCACACCTGTGTTCCCACTTCTGTCGTCCCCAATACTGCACCACCTACTGAAGACGGAGATAGCTCTCTCCGGCTCCTCAAGGCGCCTATAATGTGACACCTTCAGACGGCTGCCTGGGCGTCTGACGTCACGCAGTAAATGTGCCCAGACGAGTTCTATAGTACACTCTTAGAAATGAACTTCACCACATAGCACGCTCCTAGCCAACCATCATCCCGAATGACAACGTTCTCGCCACTGATTTGTTGAAAACGGGAGGAGGAGCCTATTTTGTGCCGTGCATAATGAGCAAAATAGGCTCCTCCTCCCGTTTTCAACAAATCTAGAGCGAGAACGTTGTCATTCGGAGTGATGGTTGGCTAGGAGCGTGCTATGTGGTGAAGTTCATTTTTAAGAGTGTACGTGCATACGGTTTCTACGTTTGACGATTGGTGTGCTAGTGGTGCAATGAACCCGTACGCTTTGAATTGGATTATAAGGAAGCAACGGGCTGCTAACCCACGCTCTTAGAAATGAGCTTCACCACTCCTATAGCCAACCATCATTCCGAACGACATCGTTCTCGCATATTATTCGTTGAAAACGGGGGGACGGAGCGTATTCTGTGCCGTGCATAATGGCACAAAATAGGCTCCGCCTCCCGTTTTCAACAAATTTAGAGCGAGAACGTTGTCATTCGAGATGGTGATCGGCTAGGTGATTATTATCATTTTTAAGAGTGCACGCGTCTTCGCTTTTGGAGTTGTTCTTGCATTCTTTGTCGACTCTAAGTGCGCAACAATCCACACAGCTTCTAGTTAGGGACCCTTTGGAGATCCTCATCCAATCAGCGATTACGTTTGCCTTACTTACTGGCCACTAGCGTCTCCAGCCCAGATGACGTAACCGCCGGGCGACAGGGTTGCCGAGGGTTTCTCAAAGTACGAATCCTTCAAAGAAACACCAGACGATAAAGAAACTGTGAAAGAAAGACTCTAATAAAAGCATCGCCATTTCGATACTATCGTACCACCAATAATAATAATAATAACAATAATAATAATAATAATAATAATAATAATAGCAGTGAATAATTGATACCTTTTCAGCCAAATATATACATTTTCTTATAACGACGCAAGAGGGTTCCCATCAACAACTTATTTTAAGTATATTATTTTATTTTAGTAATTTAATTATTATAATTTTTAATTATACTATTATATTATTAATTATTAGTTATACTTTTGAATTTATTAAATTACTTATTTTAAGTATTAAAATTAAGTATTTTAATTATATTAAACGACTCATTTTAATCGATCGATAATTTTAGTATCGACACTGAGTTCCAAGAGAGAGCACGCGCCATCTTGTTTCCCCACCACGCGCACTGCGCGCGTTAGCGCACGATGCCATCTACCGTGCGCGGGTGAAACGTTCCTTTCCTTTGCAAGCAGCAGTTGATGACCTCGAGCTCACCTTGACATCCTCGGGACGCTCTAGTTGACAATACATATGGATTTTCGCACAACAATCATTGCACGCTTCTCTAATCCACAGGGAGCATTACGTTAGCCGTCTTGTATCCTCTAATGGGAATGATGCCGGTATGGAGCGAAAACAAGATGGCGATCCTGCTCTCCCTTGGAGACATCAGTGTCGATACTCTGAAGCGAAGCTTATTCAGTGACTCTAGTCTCCCCACTAGTCGTCCACTTCTGTCGTCGTCACGGTGCGCAGTCTAGGGAACCCGGAGATAATCCTCTCCGGCGCCTCAAGGTCATGCGCACGCGCGTAGGCCATTAGGGAAAAGGTCCATTGGTAAGGGCATCCCTATAGCGACCCTCTCCATTCACACAGATTGACAGAACAGCCTTACGTAATCGAACACCTTGGCGGCGCCAGCTCCGCTGTAAGTTAAGTGCTCTTCCAGCAATACGGGGCATGTATTCGTTGCGTCCTTCATGAAGTGCTGCCTTAGAGGTGTCAGAACACGTGATGACGTCATAGTCAAGTCGCCGCCGTCGGCAGTACCCTGTGTGGGATACACAATCCTATATATCAGACATTATGGTCTCGAACGGCTGTCGGGACCCAAATCAAGGCTAAACAAGCACACGCTTTCTTGTGGTGCTCACAGTCGCCTTGCCGGTTACATCTCAATTTAATTCCCAAAACAATTGTGTACAATTGAATTTTAAATCCAGCGCTGCAATGGCGTCACTGTCTTGGCGTGCCTTTTCTGCTCCGCTATCAAGCCAGTGCTTCTGTGCAAAACGTTTTAATTATCGCGGATCATCACGTCATCATCACGTTCTTGAAGGTCGGAAAGGGTACGGTGTTCAGCTGGCGATACATTTGGCTTTGATTTACGATTGGATGAATGGCTGTACGCGTTGATAATATCCTTTACGCGCGTTAGCCATATTTATCGCCAGCTGAACGCCGTAGCCTTTCCGACCTTCAAAAACGTCATGATCTGGTTATAAAAAAAAAAGGTCGATAAAGGAGGTGCAATTTTGGTAATGAACAAAACGCATTGTATTAACGAGGGTATTCGGCAGTTATCTTGCACATCATTTTACGAAGTCCTCGAAGCTGACCCTACGGAACAGATCACTGCGAATGTTATCTTAGAATGTTATATATTAGACTCAGGGCCGGCGGTAGGGGGAGGGGGGGGGGCGACCTCCTTATAGGCCCCGCGCTTGCATAGGCCCCGCGCACGAAGCCCTCAACCACGGATTACTTTTTTTTTTAAATATCAAGTATGCTTACAACATACATATACGAAGGCAGAAAAATAGGCGATGTCAAGTTGCCGGTGATGAGTAGATCAAAGAGTGGTATTAAACGGTTGGAGCAACTTATTTATTTACACATGGTAACAAGACTTTCGTGCACGAGACTGCACTTGACTGCACTGTAACCTGAAGAAGTGCAGTCTCGTGCACGAAAGTCTCGGTACCGTGTGTAACTAAATAAGGTGCTCCTTCTTTTCTGCTCCGCTATCAAGCCAGTGCCTCTGGGCAAAACGTTTTAATTATCGCGGATCATGACGTCATCATCACGTTCTTGAAGGTCGGAAAGGGTACGGTGTTCAGCTGGCGATACATTTGGCTTTGATTTAGGATTGGATGAATGGCTGTACGCGTTGATAATATCTTTTACGCGCGTTAGCCATATTTATCGCCAAAGCCAAATTTAAGTTGCTCCAACCGTTTAATATCACTCTTTGACCTACTCATCACCGGCAACTTGACATCGCCTATTTTTCTGCCTTCGTATATGTATGTTGTAAGTGAAACGCTGCCATGCCAGTACTGAACCGCTGTTTCGGCCTTCTTGGGCCTCATCAGCCCAAGAAGATGATGTTCACAGTTTACTAGTCCAGTTGTGCAACACGTGGGGTATGCAAATTAATTTCGATAAGAGCTCGGTCAGCCAGGTCACTCTAAATGAAAAGAATTCCTTCCCGTTTTGTTACGGCCCTTCCGATATTGTTCTAAATAATGTGACAAGTTTTAGGTACTTGGGCATAACCATAACATCAGAGATGGACTGGGGAGTGCGTATAGAAAAAAACATGCTCTTCGGCGATGACGAAATTAGGTATGTTAAGGAGTGTCAGCGTAAAACTGCTAGCTTATAAATCAATCCTCAGGCCGACTCTTGAGTACGCGAGTAATATCTGGGACCCATATAAGAAGATCCACATTTTAAAAAATCGAAAGGATTCAAAACCGTGCCCTGAGATTTATTTACTCTGCTTACGGCAGGCACGTTTCAATAATCGACCTAAGACATCAAAGCAAACACTGAAACATTAGAAAAACATCGGAAAATTGAGAGACTAAAAACATTTGCAGGACAATGAACAGTCAATTAGGGATTCAGGCAAATCACTACATTGTTCCTCATGAACAGGAAATGGCACTGGTGATCACGTCACCACTATTCTTGAAAACCTTTCCAAAGCCGAATAAATATTTTTAAGAACTCATTTTTTGTTTGTACTCTAGAACAGTGGTTCCCAAAGTGTGGTCTGTGGACCCACGGGGGGTCCCCGAGAGTGTTCGTGGGGGTCCGCGACGATCGAAGACAGTCCGAAGACCGTCTTGGCGAGTGCTGGTCACGTCATCTCTGACGAGGACGCGCGAACCTAAATCGAAATATCGAATCGAAATATACTACCTTCTCATTTCCTGCATGGCGGTGCCTTGTGTGCTTGCTTTTCCTTTTCTTTCTTCACGTCATTTATGTCAACATGAATCGTGCTTAACGGGGGACCTCGAATGGATTCCCAGTAGTTTTGGGGGTCCGACACAACGAGAAGTTTGGGAAACGCTGCTCTAGAAGGTTGGAATAGGCTTCCAGGAAATGTAGTAGCACATCTACACAATGTACCAGCTTTTATTAGGGCGTTAGAGGGCTTTATGTAACTCTCCATTCATGAGCTTCATGTTTCGTTTTTTCTTCTCTCTTTCTCTCTTTCTCTCTCTCTCTCTCTCTCTCTAGCTTTTCGTTTGTTCTTATTGTCTCTTTTCTATATTGCGATTGCAGTAACTGCAGGTTTAGTTTTGACATTACTTGAGTTTACATTGCAGTTACTGTACTTAATATGTGCTGTGTGAATTTTGTATCCCCCCCCTGCTATGGCTCGTCAAGGGCCAACAGTATTTATAAATGAATAAATCAATAAATAAATAATTCTGAAGATTCGCGCCCTCTCCCGGTGAGGCGATCCCTTCCCTTCCACTGCTGGGTTCCTTAGGAAACATAGTGAAATGTTGACAACAATTTGTTCCGCCTACATTCGAGCAATCCTGCAAAATCAGCGTTTCACCAGAGGGTAAAGCCACCGACCGACAAAGCAAAGGTAAAGCACAACGAAACTATGGGTGTGGTGGCGGCGATGAATGACCCTGCTGGTCGTATCTGGCCACGCCAGAGCGGGAAAGTCACGGCCGTCGCAGAGAAAAAAAAAAAAGAAAGAAAAAAGAAAGGAGAAAAGGCAACGAAACGATGGAACTTCACAGGGCATGCAACGTGAGACCGCCTATAAGTTCCAACCAATGTCACTCGACGAGAAGAAGAAAATGGTGGCAGGTCAGGACGTGGTGGTGGAGTGTACGTGAGCCCGCCGTCGTCGGCCTCACGTACACTCTCTATAAAAAGAGGGTGTACTTTAACTCCTTTCCTTATTGCCACGTATATCCCTCTCCCTTTTGGAGAGTAAAATTACTCTCTAAAAAGAGTCTCCTTACTCCCTATAGGGAGTGGGGTTACGCTCTAACCCCTACTGGAGAGTAATATTACTCTCCGCAAGGAGGAAGATGTTATGCTACTCCCTGCTACTCCCTTGAGGGACTGAGGAGACTCCTTTTTTGAGAGTACTCTCCAAAGGGGAGTTATATACAGGGTGTCCCAGAAAACGTGTCATTGAATTATAATAAAAAAACTACACAACCTAGAGTCATGCGGTCAACGGCATTTGTTCTTACTGGGTTTTTGCCACCTCCTCATGTGAATGTCGTGTAACGTAAGTTTAATTATGTAAATTTTTGCGAACTGAACTCGGAAATTTGCCTAGTAAATGTCACTTTTTTACCCCACCAATGTGAAGGGCGTGTCTAATTTACTCAAATTAATTATAATTGACAGGGATATTCAGGAGCTATCCCATGGGAAAAAATAGCCGAACATCATGCTCTACGGAGGTCGTACAGAATAGCGCACGATGAATTTTTCAGCGCAATCTTTGTCAGTCCGACGAAAGGAGGTTGGAAACCCAGTCCACCCCAGCATCGCAAAAAGAGATAACGCAGGCATGGCTTATCACGTCCGACTTTCGCTGGGATAATGCTTTCCCTCTCCCAATTTTAAGAACTGTTACTTTTTCTACTATCACTCTTTGGGCTGGCTTCGGAACCTCCTTTCGTCGCACTGCGAGCGATTGCGCTCAAAAAGACATCGCGCGTTATGGTCCGGTGCTCCAAAAACCATGATATTCGGCTATTTTTTCCGATGGGATAGCTCGTGAATATCACTGTCAATTATCATGAATTGGAGTGAATTCGGCACGCTCTTCATATTGGTGGGGTAAAAAAGTGACCTTCCCTTGGCAAATTTCTGAGTTCAGTTCGCAAATATTTGCATAATTAAACTTGGGGTACATGACATTAACTTTACAAGGTGGCAAAAACCTAATAAGAACAAATGCCGTTGACCGCATGATTCTAGGTGGCGTAGTTTCTTTATTATAATTCAATGACACGTTTTCTGGGACACCCTGTATGTGGCAAGAAAAAGGAATTAAAGTACAACCTTTTTTTTTGTTAAGACTGTTGGTGGGCAACGTCACGACTGGACGCCCTGGGGGGGAATGTGCGTCCTGGGCCGACTTCTATGGGAAACTGTGCCTAAAAGCGTCTAAAACAGACAGCACAGCTGGCACAAGGATTCGAACCCTCCCGGGTTCGAATCCCGGTGGTGGCAGGTCAGTCCGCATCTTTCCCGTACACTCTTTGCCAGTCACTCGGCAAGGCCGTGCTGCGCCCCAAAATGCAGGCCGTGTTTGTGCGCAGATTCTTTACTTGTTGGCAGACTTGTGCCCGTTACTCGAAAAAAGTAATTGGTTACCGTTACCGTTACTTGTACGGAAAAAGTAATTGATTACCGTTACCAATTACAGGGCTTCAAATGTAATTGAGTAACGAGTAGAAAAGTAACGCGTTACTCCGGTCGTTACTCTGCATTCACGCAAATTATACCAGTCTTTGTGTGCCTCAGCAAAAAAAAAAAAAAAAAAGAAGTAGAAGAAGAAAGGAAAGATCAACAGTGGAACAGCTGAAATAACCCAAAAATATGTACGTCTACTGTAGTTATCGCCCGGGAAGACGTTGACCCGATTGTGGAAGATCATGCGTGGAACTTCCCCATGACTCACTAAACCTCCAAAGCTACCACACAAAGGTACCACCACACTGGTGTAGGACCAGATTAGAGGGAGAGACCCTGAAATTCCAGAACAAAGGCTGACGGCACAAGATCTTAACTTGGGGCAGAACATCTAAAGGATGAGTTAGTCTCTGCCGGGAAAGTAATCAATTACTGAGTAATCGATTACTCAGAAAAGTAATTGATTACTCGAAAAATTACTTTGACTTTAAAGTAACTGATTACTCGAAAAATTACTCAAAAAGGTAATTGATTACAAGTAACGCAATTACTAGTAACGCGTTACGCACAAGTCTGCTTGTTGGAGGGCGCTGTTGACCTTGAGTCATCATTTATGATATTCATGCGTTATGGTGTGGGCGGAGATGGGGGATGTGATGGAATTCATGCAAACTTCGGGAAAAGGTCGCAGAGCGCCGAACTCACCGTTACTTTGCCGGCGATGGATGTCACTTCGAAAACGTGGGGTCCGGTGCCAAGACAAACCAAATCGCTACCATCAGGTTTATCCCAGGAGCCGTAGTAGACGTAAAATCTAAACCCCTTCATCGCGTAGATCTCGAAAAATCTCAAATCATTATCTGGATCTTGCACTCTAAATCGTTGACAGAGTCTAAATGGAAGAAAGAAAAGAGAGGTTGGAGTGGATGAGGCGATGCGTGGTTTGCAACTTCATGTCAAAATAACGTACGGGAATTAGCTTCAATTCAATTCAATTTCAATCCTATTATTGGTTATGGCATACACGGTACACAGTAGAGGCCCCGTAGAGCATAGCTAGAGGTG
The DNA here is from genome assembly GCF_037126465.1 of Ornithodoros turicata. Lineage (NCBI taxonomy): Eukaryota > Metazoa > Arthropoda > Arachnida > Ixodida > Argasidae > Ornithodoros > Ornithodoros turicata. Next base: position 147,608,604 of record NC_088202.1, on the reverse strand, counting down.
GGGCCTCCCGGAAACAGTCTGAATATCTGAAGTCATGAACAGACCTGTAAAAATTCTTTTTCCAGAGTAATTGAATTACGATTACAATTACATGTTTACAAAAGTAATTAAATTACAGTTACAATTACTCATTTTCTATTGTAGTTCAATTAGAATTACAATTACTGAACAAAATAATTGCATTACACTGAATTACAGTCACAAAGTTGACTGCAACGGGCAAACGACGCGCAAACTGCAAGATTTGATGTACACATTTATTGCACATGTTCTGAAAGATGGTGATAGTTGTGCTTGTGGTAGAAAAACAAGTTAGAGAAATCTTACGCAAGGACAAGTCTCTTGCCATGTTAAATAAACACCGAACATCACACTCAAAAGGCTTTCTTTCTTCAGGTATGTGAACAAAGCGCGGATCATGAGTGCAGCTTGTAACGTCCATTGGCTTTCAAGAGTAACGTATTCTCAAAGTTCTTGTCTGTAAGGCTGCCACGTTTCCTTGTCATAACAAGACCACCAACCGAAAAGAGACGCTCCACTGGTGCACTGCTGGGCAGCCCAACATTGTACTTCATGAACACCTCGAACACACAAGGATGATCTTTCAAGCACTCTAACGACTCTGAAGTGCGTGTCGATACCCATAGTTCGTACTCTTTTTCCCAAGGCGCAAGAGTTTTTCTCCTTCCACATTCAAATGTAAAAAAATCTGTACCGAAAAATGTACCGATCTGAATCGAGTCTTTGGGTAATCACTGTGAAAACAAACAAAAAAAAAAACGATGTGGAACTGACCCAAACTTTAAACGTTCGGCCTTCCCAGATAGAGTTCAAAGTAATTCAGAAAGCAATCCAAAATGCGTTACGCGTTACTTGTAAAAGTAATTCAATTACAATGACAATTACACAAAACCTAATGTAATTCAGGAAGTAATTAATTACTAAGAAAGTATCTAATTACAGTAATTCAATTACTCGTAAGTAATTACTTTACAGGTCTGGTCATGAAATATAAGCATGTACATTATATGAAAGGTCATAGACTGTTACGGTAAGGAAGAAAGCACAAGAGGGCAAAGGAAAGAAAAACAAATAAAATAGACGAATAAATATAAGTAACAAAAGACAACTGAGACTCAGCAAAAATGTGGCGCTTATCAAGGTGAACAGCGTAAGCGCAAAAGCGCATGGGAGAAACAATACAAATGAGTGAAAAAGCAAATGTGTAACGAGTAGTAGTGGGCCAGAAGGATTGGTATGCCTACCGCCATATTCAATACATGGAATGCGCGATTCCCCCATTAATATAGAGCCCCGTTTGCATGAATACGACACGAGCGTATCGAATCGAGTCGAAACCGGAGAGAAGACGATACGCCACCGTTTACATGAATGCGCGTCGAGCCCAGACCGGAGGTGGCGCCACGCCGTGTCATATCGAAAAGTTAGAGGCGCACTTCCGCAAGTACTGCCGTTTCCGGTGTCCCTCCACCTTCGCGCCGAACGCTGAAACGTCGAAAACGCAGCATTTACGCCCTATTTTCAAGCGTACTTCGGAATGAATCTGCTCTACGGCTGCAAGCCCTGCTGCTTCTGTTAGTGTAGACTAACCTACATATCCAAAACGGAGCGTGGCTGCGAACTCCCTAATACCATCAGTTTGTGATCCCGACTAGGAGTAGCAGACGACACAACTAGCCCGCAGCCGAACGCCGCTTCCCATAATCCTCTCTTCTTGCCTCGATGCGCATCGTCTGTTTACATGCACAATCTGAACGCGCATTCACCATCTCGATCCACCTCTGTTTAGCGAATTGAATACGATACGCTTTCCTAGCGAATTGACGCGTTTACATGGGTGGATTCGATTTGACGACTGGATACGATACGCTTGTGTGATATCGTATGTGTCCAGCTCTGAGCTCTGCTCATGGAGGTGTGTGTGTGTGAGGGGGGAAGGGGGCTCCTGCCTTGGAAAGCATGCTATTATACTACCGAGATAAACCGATGCCCTTTTAAACTACTGAACTTGAGGGGGGGTCAGGACCCCGACCCCTTCCCCTTAGTCCGCCACTGTTCTGCCATGCCTGTCCTTCCTGGAAGCTTCGTCCCATAGCGGACACTGGCAACGCCGCCTAGATAAAGAAAGCCTGCGTGCTCGTCGACGTGACGTACAATTAAGAGTCAGCCAATCAGGATCGTGTTTTCAACGGCCGTAACCAATCACGAACGTGCTTTCAGTGGTTGTGGCCATGGAGAAGAACCACCGTCGTCTGCGAGTTGTGACTGAACGTCCCTGCGTACAAAATGGGAAAACTTGGAAATAAAGCGCAAAAAAAAAACGGTTTCAGTCTTTCTCGAAACCATAGAAATCTTACGGAGAGAGGCTAGAAGGAAAGACGGGGAGGAGGAGGATCGGAGGAGAGCGAAGAACTCGAACGAGCCTCTTCTCTCTCTCAGTGTATGCGCTCGGAGGCAGCCATACTGAATCAGCCGAGGAAACGTCGCGTATTTCTAGCCCGTGAAAGCAGCCACAGTTCTGAAAACTGTTGCAACGCTTGCTCGGTCGGTTGCTCGTCTGCTTCCGTTGGCTACGTATTTTGTCAGTGTCCGCCCCCTATCCAGGCTTGTAGTCGAGGCTGCTTGGTCTGGTTGAGTCAGCGGCAGAGACGGCGTCCACATGTGGCGTCCGTGTCGTGTCTTTGTTTCTTTGTGTGTGTGTGTTTTCACATACCTCACGGTTTCATGGGTTCCGGCTGTTTGTTACTGTTCTAAAAACATTTTTGGCGTTATGTTTTGCTATATGCTTACTGGGTTCCCAGTTTCGGAGGTTTCCTTTCTAGCACACTCCTCAAGATTTCTACACTCGAAACCGATTTTCTGGAGCGCAACTTACACTTTTTGCTTAGATATGTTGGTCTGCAGGTTCCAGGTGATGCATGCAACCATTTGCGGGTTCTTGAATTCGCGGGATGGTGAATTGCAGTAGCAGAAGAATTCTGACTTTAATGCGTCCACGTATAACGGAGGACGGAGAGGAGGCAATGCGCGGCCTTTTTTTATTTAGGTTGCGCTGACACTGGCCACCTACAATGTTAATCGCTGTACGGATGTAAGAGAAGATTGTTATGTAGTTCTCTTGTAGCGCCCCCACAACGTTAGTGATGTATTGCCAATGCTGGCAACATAGGTCGTCTGTGGTTCAATAAAACGTGGCTGCACATCATCATCTGACCATGCCTCAACTAACAAGCTGCATTTAATCCAAATCCATCGACCCAACCAGGACATAACAAAGACTAGAAAATTTTTGAACGATATACAGCTAATATTTTGGAAAGGTTACACGCACTCCACACTGAGTTGGGACAGTTGTCCACCCTGAGACAACTGCTCATTGAACCACGTGTCCTGATAGTGCTGTCGTTGCATCCGTCGTCGTTCCTAAAGACTTCGTGATGCCGCCTACTTTTGTGTCTTGTTTCTTGTCTAACCCTGTTTCTTGGAAACGGTACTGAGCATGCTCAACTGAGAAAACGGCCTAGTGTAAAAATAGAATAGACCTTCTTCCGTGGGGTGTCACTGTTCCTTATCACTAAATAATTTCTCATCGAGCATTTGAGCAGATATGTGACTCGGCCGGATGCCCCTGATGCTCAAAAGTTATATCTGCGAATTCAATCTTGTGACCCCGATGGATCTTCTGACCACGACCTGCTAGATTATGACAACCGCGTCATAATCGACAACCCCTATGAGGAATCCGTCCGCACGATCCGCTAGGGGAGCTACTCATCGGACCGCGAGATCTGCATCATGATTGGACAACGGAAATTTGAATTTTGAAAGCGCAGACGCGGACGCATGATTACCGTAGCATACACAGTGGCACGTAGCCTACAGCAACAGTGCTGATGAAAATTCGTAGAATGATGATGACAACTTTAGAAGGAATATCTCTCGTGGGTCTTCAACAGCTTGTGCAAAAATACTAAGGTAAGCTGAAGTACAAAGCGTTGCAGAAATTGAGGAAGCAATAACCGGGCCGAAGAGTAGCGCCACCGCTACCTTCCAAAAATGCGGCGCTGGGAAGGGATGCCTATGACATGGTCGTTATAATCTAGTAGGTCGTGCCTCGGACACGTTGGGGCTCTTCGCGCTCCTGTTCACGTAACCCTTTTGAACCTTTTTACCTGTTAGACCTTTTGACTCGTTGGACATTTTGACCATAACCGCATTAAGTGGTTAGTCCTATGAGGTAGCTGGTCTCCATGTATGTGGAGCCAATTTTCTCAATTGTTTTCACTTTCAATCAATCAATAGAACAACGGGTTATGATGTTGACGAGTCATTGAAAAGCTGTGAGATTTGTGGCTGTGAATAAAGTAAGAACCACCGGGACGTGATGTTGAATAATTTCCAGAAGTGCACATCAATTGTGAGAATGCATATCGAAGACCTCTCTTAGCTACAATCATTGCTCTTGTAAAATAACGCGACCCGCAAAACCTTAAACCTAGGGAATGGTGTTTGAATTGAATGTACTACTTACTGATCTACTAACTGGTCAAAATACAAGACGACTGTTAGCTTCACACCGTCGGTAAGTGGCTTCGGGAAGAGTCGGGAGAACTTCTGTGACCCGTCAGACAGTGGAGTTCCACACTGTGAAGAAATAAGCATTGACTTTAATAAAGGCCAGTTCACACATACAGCCCGCTTCGCTTTATAGTGCTAGAAAATAGTGCTCAAAATCTGGCGCTGTTTTTCCGGTTGCCGTTCTCACATACTACCGAGCACAGAGCGCTATCCTGCTGCAGTCACAGCATATCTCGTTGTGACGTGATGCACCGGTACCAACGGGATTGTTTACTGTCTGCGCCGGATATCCGTAGCATGAGCACAGATGACACCTTCGATGCTGTGATCGCGATACCGAACTATGGTAACCAAACAGCCATGAATTGGCAGATGTACTTCCAGAGGAGACTCATGGCCATTTTCACGTCACTGTCACTCTGTCACTTTCACCTGTCGCTCAGACATTTTTTGTCGGTTTCTGCGAGTGCAGCCACGACACCAAAAATTTCCCGAACATGACGGCATAGCTTCGACCAGTGAAGTGAGAACTTCATGACAGAAAACGTTACCAGATTGCTTTGATTTCATTCTGGGAATATACGGAGGGGGGGGGTGCAGATAAAATGTTCCCACGTTTGCGCACGTAATAAAAAATCTTCATACTCCATAAACTCGTACTTCATCTTCCTTTTCTTTTCTTCTTTGCCTTCCCCTTTGATTGATTGATTGATTGATTATGCGTTTAATGGCACAAAGGCAACAAAGGCCATAGAGCGCCAAAACTATGGTGAGTGTTGATTGATTGATTATGGTGAGTGTGTCGGAGATGATTATGGGAAAGATGATGTGAGAGAGAGTGTGGTAGTTAAAACCTATCTACAGGTATGAGCGATGAGCGATGATTGATTGACCAGGATAAGAGAGAGGGGGATGACGATAGCAAGCGAGCATGGCAGTTAAAAGCTATCTACAAGTGTGACAATGAGATATTTACATGAGGAGTTCGGTGATAATGGATAAAAGCGGAGCAGTGCTTATCATCTACATCTGACTAAGAAACCCACACGTGGTCAAAAATTTGATTACGTTATCAAACGGCACAAGAGAGGTGTCACCTCTGGGCTGGGCTGGGTGGAGTGGGACATGGTATCTGTAGAATGCGGTGAAATACTGTTGGCGTTGGCGTTCGAAGTGAGGGCAGGATGCCAGTACGTGCAAGACAGTCAAGCTGTCACCGCAGTGCGCACAAGCTGGCGGATCCTGACCTCTGAGTAGGTGGTGATGCGTGAGCCATGTGTGTCCAATCCTCAATCTCGCGTAAAGAACTTCGGATGATCTGTTGATGTGTTCAGTCCGATGCGGGGGAGAAACGTGTGGCTGTGTGAGGTGTAGTTTGTTATTTTCTTCCATGTCCCACTCCTGCTGCCACTGTGGGCAGACAGCTCTCTTTAACACTGGCAGGATGTCTTGGTAGGGTAGTCCTAGAGCTGACTCCTCTTGTGCCAACGCTCGCCGAGCCTCACGGTCGGCTCGTTCATTCCCCGGGATCCCAGTGTGGCTGGGGACCCAGCAGAGACAGATTGAAAAGCCTCGGGAACAAAGTTGGGTCGCAAGCGCTCGTACTCGCTTGACGAGGTGATTCTTGCTGTCATAGCATGAAAGCAGCGCACGCACAGAGCTTAGCGAATCGGAATAAATCACTGAATTTTGAAGGTCGTTTTGTTGAATGTGCCGCAGAGCCAGGAGAATCGCGTAAAGCTCTGCGGTGAAAACTGTGGCGTTCGTGTTCAGGCGTGCCGTCATAATAGAATCACCTTCAAGGGCAACGGCCGCCACACCATTGCTTACTTTAGTCCCATCAGTGTAGATTGCATGGTGGTTCCCGAAGTTATGGTGAATCTCCAGGAATTCCTGGAGAATGACAGTGTGTGCAGTGGATTGTTTGTCAAACTGTGTCATTTTTAAATTGGATTGTATTAGATGTCTCTGCCAAGGCGCAGCATCGAGGACTGCCTGCTGCAAGGGAACGCCAGAGGGGCTGAATCCCACACGGGAACTCGCCGCCTCCACACGAAGCGGGAACGAGGGTACAACAGAGGGCTTTGCAAGGAAGAGTCGCTCCAGAGCGGGGTTCACACTAGAGTGTACAACTGGGTCATCGCCCTGGCATCTGTACCTTAGCGCAGCCTTCACATGTTCAAACTGTCTCCGTCTCTCGAGCGGCCATTCATTGCCCTCAACATACAAACTCTTCACAGGGGACGTCCGGAAGGCACCGGTGGCGAGTCGGATGCCTTCGTGGTGGATGGGGTCCAACACTTTCAATGCCGAAGGCCGCGCCGAGCCATACACGACACTCCCGTACTCAATTACTGATCGCACAACCGAGTCATAGACCCGCAACAGTGTGACTTTGTCGGCTCCCCACGATCGATGGGATAAAACTTTGAGTATGTTGGAGGATTTCAGGCACTTCTGTTTTATATAGTTTATGTGTGGCACAAAAGACAGCTTCTTGTCAAACACCACCCCCAGAAATTTTTGCTCATCAGAAACTGGTAGTGTGTTGCCACCGAGGAGCAGCGAGGGCTCAGCAAATGTGCCTCGCTTCCTAGTAAAGACAACACACGCTGTCTTTTGCGCGGAAAACCTGAAGCCGTTTTCATCAGCCCACTTAGATAGACGGTTGATCGCGAGCTGCACCTGCCTCTCAGCTGTTGAAAGATTTGATGCCGAGTAGGAAACCTGGACATCGTCTACGTACAGGGAGTACTGGACGCCAGGTGGGATGGCTCTGGCTATCGAGTTCATTTTCACAACGAATAGCGTAACGCTCAGCACAGACCCCTGTGGAACCCCGTTCTCTTGTACAAAGACGTTAGATAAAGTTGAGCCCAGACTGACACGAAACTTTCTATCTCTGAGGAAATTATCGATGCACCTGTACATGCACCCTGTGATACCACATGCGTGTAGATCTTGCAGAATCCCGAAGCGCCATGTGGTATCGTACGCCTTTTCGAGATCAAAAAACACGGATACGCAGAACTGCCCTCGAACAAAAGCCTCTCTGATTTGTGATTCTAGGTGGAGTAGGTTGTCCTGGGTGCTCCGGTCGGAACGAAAACCGCTTTGGTGTTTGTCAAAGATTCCTGCCTCTTCCAAAACATATACGAGCCTTGCATTTACCATGCGCTCGAAAGTCTTCCCAAAGCAGCTGGTTAATGCGATGGGGCGATAACTAATAGCAGCAGACGGGTCTTTCCCTGGCTTGAGAACCGGAACCACTTCGGCTAGCTTCCAGGACAACGGAAGAGTTCCTTCTCTCCACACACGGTTAAAAAAGTGGAGTAAGATTTGTTGCGACTGGGGTGTTAAATGCCGCAACATGTCATAGTGTATGCCGTCAGGGCCAGGTGCAGTGTTCTTTCTTGCCTGTAAGGCTCTCTGAAGTTCATGTGCGTTGAAGGGTACACGAACTTCAGAGAGCCTTCCCCTTTCCCCTTCCCCTTTTCTTCTCGTCTTTTCCTTTCCTTCTCGTCTTTTCCTTTTCTTTGTCTTCCCCTTTCCTTCTCGTCTTTTTCTTTTCTTTTCTTCTCCTTGCCTTTTATTCTTTTCCTTTTCTTCCTCTTGTCCTTTTCTTTGCTGCTCCTTTTCCTCTCTTCTTTCCTTTTTCTTTTCTTTTCCTTTTTCTTTTTTCCTTCTCCTTTCCTTTCTTCCCCTTTTCTTCTTTTTTCTTCTCCTTTTCTTTCCTTCTTTTTCGTTTCCTTTTCTTCCTCGTTTTCTTTTTTTTTTGGAATAGCAAGCCGACCTCCGCCTGGCTGACCTTTCCTTTCTTTTTTCCTAATAAACATATTCCCCTCACCCTTCATGTGTATGCACATACTAAATATTATATTTAATTAACTTGAAAATTGTATTACTGAATTCAATGGATACGTATAGTCGCCGCGGGGGAAAAGGTGAATGATTTGCCGATGTTTGCGCATTGTTTTACCGCGCTCCTTTTCTCGCATGTTTGCTGTGCCCCGTACGTGCATGTTTAGCGATGTGTGGCTCCCGCCTTGTGTTGTTATCTGTGTAGTATTGTGCGGTGACGCTGTGGTTAGGCCTAACCGGTCGTCTTTTTCCCGATGTGTACTCTTTTCTCTGTGCTGTTTAGCAGTAGCGGTTAGACCTTTTCCACGCGCTCTGGCATGCCTAGACTTGTTTAGCAGTGTTACCATTTTTACCTGCCGCTAGTATCTTGTTGTTCTCTGTCTTTCTTGCATAGAGCTACGATGGTAGTACCATTTGGTGTGATGCCTTGCAACTAGGTGGCCACCTGTCGTCGATCTCTGCAACTACCCGCTGCCGACAACTACCAATATGGCGAGGAGGAGGAGGAGGAGTATCGTTGGGAGGAACCCAAGAGGTCTGCCTGCCTGATTAGGCGGCATGTTTCTCGGGAAGGGAAAGGTGGTGGAGAGGAGGAGAGGAAAGGGTGAAGTGGAAGACCGAGCGGAATCCGCTCGGGGGGAGGATAGCTGCGTCCATGGGCCGACTTCAGGGGAACTGTGCCGGCATACGCCTATTACACATCTGAGGGAAACCCAGGAAAAACCCCAGACAGCACAGCCGGCCCGCGGATTCGAACCGCGGACCTCCTAGTCTCCAAGCGCACGCCTTACCGCTGCGCCACCGGGCGCTGGTCACTCGGGCGTTCCAGAATGCTTTCTTCGCCACGGCGTCGTTGATTTTTGAATAAATTGTTTCTCTCCACTCTATTTCTATCTATTTTTTCTTTTTTATGCCCACGATTATCTGGAAATGCACATCTGGTCTGGACACGAGTTATATGCTCCCCAATTAGTGTGGCGACTCCCTGGAGGGTGCTGATTACTGTGGGGGGTCCCAGTCACGTCTAATTGATTAATTAATCGTGTTTAGACGAAGATGTGCGTTTCTGGATAAACGTGGTCAGTACTTACTACTGGCGTTCTGTCTAGTCCTCCGTCTAGTCCGTACGCGTCCTTGAGCCACGCAGCTGGATCCTTGGATGATGACGTCATACCACGACTCTATTGTTTTGGGTGGACCTTGTCCAGTTGGACATTAGTGGAAAAAACAGGATGACGTCACGACCAATGAGCAAAGCCTGCAGCAGGCACAAAGATTCACTTCTCTCTTGGACACTGGCGGGTGTGGACGCATTAATTCTGTTCCTAGCAATTGCATTGGCCGTTAGTGGAAGAGCGTAGCTTCGGTGGGGTTCTCTTCACCTCTGATTGGGTGCTGATGTATGGTTTGTCACTGGTGCATGGTGTGCGATGCATGACTTTATAGGGGAGAAAAAGCATTACAATTCAGTTCTGTGCCTGGCTCTCGGATGGAAAGGACGTATCGTTCTGCGCTCCTGTGATTGCATTTGCGGTGTAACTAATTCTTTCGCCAACTTTGTCCCCCCGTTTTTATGATTTTCATGCCCGTCGATGTCGAGTGCTGGTTGCTGTTTTCCAGGCATTCCTGACATTTTCTATCTCCTTTTGGCTTGGGAACGAGAGTAGCGCTGGCGTGATTCATAATAATTTTGTCATGAGATTTGTTGAGAAAGTAAGCGCTAGGGGGTGCAGATGCGGGACTTTATAGAGGAGAAAAAAGCATTACGAGTCAGTTCTCTGCCTGGCTGTCTGAAGGGGCAGTCACATCGTTCTGTGCTCCCCGTGACTGCTGTTGTGGTGGGCTGCTTTGCTTCTGTGTCTGATTCTTTTTGTTGTTAGCTATTGATGGTTAGCATATTTGCTCTTGCTTGCACAGCCTCTGTATAATGAGTGTTTTTCTCCTTGCATGTCTAGAGCTGTCCTAACCTGCCCAGACATGCCATGATGACGTCACAGCTGACGTCACTTTGCAACCTGCCTCTGTGCTCCATCGCCCAGCGATGGTCAGCGGGCCGTACTGGACCGCTTTCTTCAAGATGGCGTCATTGATCTTCAACTAAACTCCTTCTCTCCACTCTATTCCTATCTATTTCTTTATTTTTTGTCAGCTCAAGTAGCCGGCAACTCACACTGTGGTCTGGACACGAGCTAGATGCTCCCCAATTAGTGTAATGACTCACTGAATTATCCTAATTACTGTGGGGGTCCCAATTAACTCTGATTGATAATTAAATCGTGTTTAGCCCAAGTTGTGAGTTTCCGGATAATTGTGCTGATCATACACTACTGACCCCACCTAACTTGGCCACCAACACGTTCTGGTAGAGAGTCCGGCGCAGCGAATTATGAGCGATGTGGAGGTGTGGTGCCCAGGAAACTCGAGGGCGAGGGTCCATTTGCAGTTGTTGCGGCGGGCAGGAGGACTGGAGGGGGGTCGATGGGGAGGGCTAGTGGGATTGCCAAGGTCCAGGTCCGGAGAAACACCGAGGGAGCAAGCGTTGGATGTTTCTTAAGAGGCATCAAAGAAAGCTGGCTTGAGACGTTCCAGCGCGGCAGTTTGTTCTCGGCCGCTGACCAGGATGGTGTAGTGGGTGGAGGCTCTGTGCTGTACGGCGTGAGGACCAGAGTAGGATTGTTGCAAGGGTTTCCTCACGGCGTCGCACCGAAGGAAAACATGCGAGCATGTTTCGAGGGCGGGGTGCTGGAAACCCGGTGGCAGAGCGTGGTGTGCGGGTGGGACTGGGGCGAAGAGCATTCATCGTGTCTCATAGGCGGGACACGTAGCCGGCTGGTGGTACGGGTGCCGGGTCCGCTGCGGCAGAGATGAGGTCGCCGGGGAGTCCCAATGAGGTCCCATAGACCAACTCGGCTGTTGAGCAACCCAAGTCGGGTTTGAAAGCCGATCGGATCCCGAGAAGGACAATGGGGAGAACGTCGGTCCACGGGACTTGAGGCGACGCCCGGAGGGCGGCCTTGAGCTCACGGTGAAGCCGCTCCACCATGCCATTGGAGGCCGGGTGGTACGCGGTAGTACGAATCCGTCTTGCGCCCAGTATGTTGGTGAGGCTGGTAAAGAGGGCGGACTCAAAGAGGGCGGACTCAAATTGGGCGCCCCGGTCCGTCGTGATGATGGAAGGAACGCCGTACCGCGACGCCCATGTTGTTAGGAGGGCCGAAGCGACTGTGGCCGCGGTGACGTCGGGGACCGGGGTTGCTTCTGGCCAACGGGTGAAGCGGTCAACGATAGTGAGCATGTAGCGGTGACCGTCGCAGATTGGGAGTGGTCCCACGAGGTCCACATGGATGTGCGCGAATCGGTCGTCGGGGGGAAGGAACTAGGATGGGGGTTGGTCTGGGAGCGCCTCTCAGCTCAGGGCACGGTAGTCGCCGCACGGGCGCCAGTCGCCGGTCTTTTTCGGCACCATATGTAAAGGTGAGGCCCACGTGCTGGATGATGGTCGAATTATGCCGCGCTCCAGCATATGATCAAACTCGGCCTTCGCTACTTGGAACTTTTCGGGTGCTAGGCGACGCGGGCGGAAATGGACTGGTGGGCCACGGGTGGTGACGTAGCGGAGAACGTCATGCTGCACAGGCTTGGTCCAGTCCGGCGGTTGGGTAAGAGCCGGGTACTCCTTCAATATGGAGGCGAAGGGCAAGTCTGGTGCAGAGCAGGACGAGACGCGCAATGGGGGAATAGGCAGTGTGAGGCCGTGAACAGATAGGGAAGTGGTACGGTCTATCAAGCGCTTCCAGTTGACATCGACGAGCAGCTTAAGCAGCTTCAAGAAATCAGCTCCAAGAATGGCTTGAGTGACGTCTGCTACGAGGAAAAGCCATCGGAAATCTCTTCGCAGCCCGATGTTTATGGTTGTAGAGGAGGTGGTGTTCCCCTACATGAGTCCTGACCGGCGATGATGGAATGTCCCAGCGGGCAGATGTGCGTGGCCTCACACTAGGACGGTGCCGGTAGAACTGCCGTGCCAGTGCCGTAGCGCGTGGCAGCAGAGGCACGTCTTCGTCATCACACACGGGCCGCCACATCACTCCCCCCTCAGACGCGGAGCGGTGAGGAGCTAGCGGTTGGGGTCCGCGTCGATACATGAAGAGGAGGAAGACGGGCGACAGGTGGAACAGGGACGGCTGGTCTTGCATCTTGTGCTGAGTGGGCAGAAGTGGCGGGATGAACGGTGCGGACAAGAGCTGGCCGGGAGGGTCCCGGGGCGGGCCGAAGTGGAGAGCAGAGTAGGCAGGTAGGCAGAACGTAATGCAGGATGGAGCGACAGAACCGCGACCGGTTCGTGAGCGGTGAGCTCGTACTGTCGCCAAGGAGAGTGCAGGAGAGGACCATCGCGGAGCACGGGGAGACCGGGAGCAACACTCGGTGGCCTCCGTGCGGGTCCCCAGTGGAACGTTGGTCCCGGTGCCTCTTGAGCGCCACTGGATGGGCTGCCAGCAGTCTGTATCGAAGCCTGGTGGGAAGGCAAGGCGGACAGGGTTCATGGGACTGGCATGACGATAAGGATGTGGCATGCAGAAATTTGGATGGTAATGGGCCGAATTGTACACCGGACTGAGGTGTTCGTTGACCGGGTCACCAAATGTAGAGGAGGTGGTGTTCCCCTACATGAGTCCTGACCGGCGATGATGGAATGTCCCAGCGGGCAGATGTGCGTGGCCTCACACTAGGACGGTGCCGGTAGAACTGCCGTGCCAGCGCCGTAGCGCGTGGCAGCAGAGGCACGTCTTCGTCATCACACACGGGCCGCCACATGGTGAGAGATTTCTGGCCGTAGACGGTGATAGTAGAAGCGTTAGCGGCCTTGAGGGAGAAGCAGGGTTGTCGAGATCGGGAAAAGCGGCTGCTGGCAGGAATGATGCTGACCTCAGCACCTGTGTCGACGAGGAACCGAGTGCCATTGGCACGGTCGACGACGTGAAAGAGGCGGCTGTCGTCAAGGCCGGGTCCACTTGCCGCCATTAGTGGGAGGCCGGCGGGTTTCTCGTCCAGCTACAAGGAAGCAGGCAATGATTGGCGTTCGCACCAAAGCGACGGTGGTACCAGCAGGGACCACCGGAACTGTCCGACCGAGAGCGAGATTGGCGTTCCGACTAGGGGCCTCGGCGATGCCGAGGGCGGCGCGGACTTGGGGATCGCGGACGGGTCACAAGTGACGCGACAAGCTGCGTGAGGTGGCTGATCTGCTGTGCCATCACCTGAATGTCGGGTGGAGAAAAGAGGGACCGATGGTCGGCCTGTGGTGGAGGAGTGGAGTTCTCTAAAGCCGTAGGTCGCTCAAGAATGCTGACTTGGTGGGGTGAGGCGACCTCCATGACCGCGTCAGCAAAGGAAGCAAGCTCGTCCAGTGGTAGGTTCGACGCTGTGGCCAGAACCATTTGGACGTTAGTTGGCAGGCGTTGCATGAAAAGTTGGTGCAGGAATCGGTCACCGGCTGAGGAAACGTCGCCTCCCAAAAGCTGCGTTGGACGCCTATCGCCGAGCTCTTCTGCTGATAACAACTGCCTGAGGCGCTCGCGGTCCGATGTGGAAGTGCGTTTGAGCAAGGCAGCCTTAAGTCGGTCATACGGGGTCTCGGGTGGCAGGGAGGTGATTAGATCGTGCACCTCTTTGGCGGCGGTTGGAGACAGAGCTGAGATGACGTTTTTTTCCTTTATTACTATAATGTATTATAATACACATTTTCAAAAAGTATTTGTATTAGTATTATAATACGAAAAAATAGTATTACTGCCCACCCTTGCCGCCTAGTAAGTCGGAACTTGATTCTCCTGAAGCAGGCGGGGCTTCTGTAGCTGAACTTCTCCGACTCGTTCTAAGTAGTTTAAGGCTTAAAAATCATTTTTATTAACCTCTCTACCTTGGTTGTCAGCATCTCATTCATTTTGTACTTGCGCTATTTCGTGCATTCTTGTATTCATTCAGCTTTTCGTCTGTTAACACATTCAGGGTGTCGCACATGACGTGCCCCAGAATTCTATGAAATAATCTACTTGTGTGAAAACTGCTTGCTTTGTGCAACTTCTAAAGTAATTGTGCGGTGCGCAGTATAGAGTGGCTTTGTGGAAGTTTCAAATTGCTCTTGGGTAGTTTCATTTCAAATCGAACAACGTGTGAAAGTCGTATTTTTTAATTCGCCCAGAAAAAATATATGTTAGAGGACAGCTCAAACGACGCAAATCGCGCCACGTGCGACGCTCGTGCGTGTAGTAGTTTCCGCGTAGGAGAGGGGGAAAGTCTGACGCTGCTTGAGCAGGCTTTCTTCTGGACCGACTTTGACGGGATCTAGCACCGCTAATTTTATGTCTAGGAACTGGAGGTTTTTTGTGATTATAGGCTGCACCATAGACACTGTCGACAGTCACCCACAGAACTATGAGAGCCACAAATTTTCTGTTAAAAAATGCCAAACTTGGCGTAAACGTTCAAAAAGGCCAAACTTTGTTACCAATTTGCTTCATGACGGAACCTCTGAGAACATCGAGCTTAGTGCCATTCGATAGGACATTGAAAGAGCTTTCGTGCTGTATAAAGCTCATTTTTCTCAGCCCAGTTATTTCTGTGTTATTAGCTTGAGAATCACACATAGTAGGCGAAAATTGCCAATGTTGCATCTCAGTTTTCTCAAAAATGCCATCTTCGATTTCCTTGATTATTTTTCAAAAGGTGGCGTCATGTCTCTACTTTAGACGCCAAGTGAGACAATATTTTATTTTTGCCTGAGAGACGCGCAGCGATTTTTTTTGTCAGGCAGGGTGCACGAGGCTGCGGCCTTGCGCGCCCCACCCACGAGCACGCGACTTTCAACCTCTTCTTTTGCTACAGGTGTCCCGCTGACGGAGAAATCAATGACAACACTGCGTGAGCTTGTTGTAGTGTCCCCAGAGCATCACTTTACGTTTACCCAATGGCCTCCCAGTTCCGTCAGGCTCATTCAAACCGTGGGAGAGTACATGAGTTGCCTGTGCGCCCTTGACGAGAAGCCCCGGTTCGACGAACATACCGACAAAGCAGTGAGAAGAAACGAAGCACTTCGTAGACATCTTTATCCACTGGTAACATCTTAGCTTTTGTTTCAGGTTGCCACCAGTCCCCCAGCAAGTGTGAAAGTCACATCCTTTGTGCGTGCGTGCTGGTGAAGAAGCGACCCAAGACGTGACCTCATTTGTGTGATGCACCATTAATACGAAGCAGCGACCCCCGTGAAGGAACACGGCTTGGTGAAAAGGCGGCCTTCTCAGTCCGCGTTGTTTTGGCTTCACTATGTCAATCAACGTCACGATTACGTCACCGTGACGGTTGGTCCTTTTTCACAACAGCCTATGCGCATGCGCTTGACCTTGAAGCGCCGGACAGGGTTATCTCCGTCTTCACTAGATGGCGCAGTACGGGAATCACAGAGAGAGGCTCGTCGATCCCACCGGTTTTGGTCGTTCGTCACTACGTGCGTGGATTGGTTTTGTCGCGCGCCAAACGTAGTTCGCCGCTAGGACAGGACGCGTATGTGAAAAAGGTTCATTGTGCAGACCTTTGCTCCCTTGTGTACGAGAAGACGTAGACCGGAAATATCATTGGCGACGTCAAATAGGCGGTCTTGTGATGCCCGTCGTCATTACGTCATTAGTTACCGGAGTTGCTGTTCCTCCGTCCACCAACAATCCTGTGAGCGGTTGGTGCGGCCGCACCAAAGCTGGATTGGTATGTACCAGTAAAAACCCGGCCTGAATAGCCTGGCGGAATAGCAAGCCGGCATCCTCAGTTTGGCTGTCCTTTCCCCCGTCTTTTTCGTTTCTTCTAATAAATATATCCCCCCTTCATGGTCGAAAGAGATATCATACTCTGGAGCGAAAGGAGAAGGACGTGTGACGTTCCGAGACCAGAGTAGCAAGGTGCGCCAGACTTGGAATGGCAAGTTGCTGAACATCAGTGGACAGAGCCTCTGTTGTAGAAACCAGTGGATTAGAGAATACACGCAGTGGTGACAGCGTATAGGCCCGTTGGCAGACGTGTTTGCTCAACCGATTTCGAGATCACGTGGTAGTAGTTTGGATGCTCGACGAAGCTGCCGCGCTGGGTGTCGATGGTGTAGCCGTGAATGGTTGAGGCGACAGCTATACGCATTCAAAAACTTTAACTTTGCACATTTCGGAGTTCGGAATTACGAAAACGCAATTTCTCACGGCTGAGAATTTGTCAAAGTGCCCGTAAGATACAATGGCAAAAATGGTCGCCGAATGTAAATCACGTGTACCGCACGATTTTCAGACAGCGAGGTTCTTGTAAAATTTTAAATGAAACACCCTGTGTCGGTTGATACATAAAATGTCGGAACGCGTGTTATGATTATCTGTCACTCCCTCCACTTTGCCTCTGTTCGGGTGAAGCCATCAGCTCCCCAAACAAAAATATCTCAGATAGATCTCAACCCAAGAAACGGCATCCTGACGTTGGTAGCCAAACTGAAACCGAAACAAATCTTTTGAAGAGGGCTGGGTTCCACGAATGGGCACTTGTTCGCTGCCCCCTATCGAAAGAAGAGTGCGACTGAAGGTCGCGTCCCTTTGAAGCACCATCGTAATCCCCTCAAGAACGTGGCTTTCCGGCGCGACCTTGTTCGCCCCTTTCGAGCATATAGTTCAACTCTACCACATTGGTGGCGCTGTCTAACACTATGACATCATTTGTTTACAAACAGAGTGAGGTCTATTAATACCGCGAAGCGACTGTGGCTATGACAGACGCTTAGGCAGACAGGTGCAAGGAGCAGGCATCGGAACCGGCACTGAACCTGAACCGAAAACCGAAAAAAGAAACGTTATTTTCTGACGAGCCCGAACCGAACCGGAAATATGTTTGCTTGTCCTGAACGGAACCGGAATTAACTGAACCGCAAAATATCATACGGTTACAGGTTCGGGAATCGGTTCAGAGGTGAAATAATTGTACAGTCGACCCGCGTTTATCCGGACTTCATTTATCCGGATCCTGCGCTATCCGGACAAAATAACATGGGTACGGTATTTCTCCCCATGTATTTCGCTCTCGTTTATCCGGACTTCAGCTTCCGGACTCGGACGAGAATTCCAGGGAACAGAAGTGACTAATACCCAACAATCGGCTTCAGTTATCCGGTCATTGTCCAGGAATGACACTTGGCCCACACCTAGTCAAGTGAGGTCGAGAACCCTGGTCGTGACTTTTACTGACACAAAGACAGTGTTGCTAGGAAGAATTTTCTCCCTTTCCGACTTTGCACGTTACACAAAAGTAATCCACTGAGCAGTCTGGGCATTTTAGACTGAGAAGGTCCGCAACGAGGACCCCTGCGCTGCAATCATAGATGACGACATTGTCAGTGTCGTCGCTTCCGATAGTGTTCAAAAATAATCTGATGATGAAAGCCTGGATGAGGCACCAGCTGTGACGGTAGAAAATGCGCGGGCGGCACTGAGAACAGCACTATTATTTTTCGAGCAACAGAACAATATTTCGCAAGTCAATGCCATTCGCAAAGGTTTAGAAGAACTGGATGCGTATATTAGAGTGAAACAGATGACAATGGATAGTTTTCTGTGTAATGATCAATAAAGATGCCTTTTTAGGGTCACTCTGAATTTTCGTGTTTCACTTATCCGGTTCCCCCGCTATCCGGACATTCTCACAGGAAACGAAGCCGTCCTGAAACGGTTATCTCACACCTTTCTCTTACAACCGTTTACGGTGAGCGTAAGCTCGCTTTCATGTAGCAAAATTACTGCCCACGAACCGGTTAAACCGGGACCGAAAAAAGTAACGGTTCCAATCCCTATAAATATCCCGACAGCTGACCGATTCTCTTTTTTCTTTAGAACCGAACCGATATAACTGAGCTGGTTCAAGCTGATCATTTCGGTTCAGTATGCCTGCACCCGAACTCGAACCTGACCGAAAAAATATACCGGTTCCGATCTCTGCCAAGGAGTGGGTCACATGGCGGGCTGCAGCGCGTGCTTGGTCAACTTCGGCGATTTCTCATACGCCTATAGACATCTATTACATCGGAGCCGGTTAATTAGCGGATCCGTTAATTCGACCACAGAAAAGCTGTTCGATACTTACGGTGTCTGTTATGTGTATGCCGGGTTCAGAGCGCGCTATCGCGACGATTTGCTTCTGTTTAAGCGAGAACTTGCTGTCGTCAACCACGGGGTAGGACATTGTGGCTTGTGACGAAAAAATACGAGAAAAAAATCTGAAACGCTAGCTTAAACACGCGTCTTTTCTTGCACAACCGAGCCCAGCAGCTGCACACGACGGAATACAGCGTCCAGACGTTACGTGAAATATCCCTAACACGAGTACAAAGAAACGCGCATGTCTGTAAGATATTTATCTTCAGTAGCCCCCCCAGGATTCTCCAGAATAGAATTATTACGCATTGAATGAATTGCTAGACAATCGATGGGCTGTCATCGTACTTTATACAGACGCTGCCATATCCCTCTGAACAGGAACGTTTCAATCATGGGCGTATGTGATTGTGGCGAACATGTGCGGGTTTAGGAGTAGAAAATTCGAGAGACGCGGAAAACAGCTAGAGAGATACACTGTAAGAAAACAAGAAAGAAAGGTAGAATTTTCTACCCATCCCGGTAGAGCTGCGTTGCAACCACATTTCTACCAATAGCATAGCCACGGAGTGGGGGAACTAGGGGGACTCGAGCCCCCCCCCCCCCCCCCCCCCACCTGCCCGGGACTGACCCACACAAATCGTGCAAATCCACAGAGAACGTAATATTTGGGGGGGGGGAGGGACCAGTGTGACGATCGCAAAAGTTCTTGCAGTTCATGGCGTCTATCTAAGCTGCGCTCTTGAATGGTTTTCAAAGTATGAGCTTTTCAAAATACTTCCAATCTCGTGACACCACCTCATTGGCCATGACAGCCTGTACATGTAATCGTATTGTGAACGTCCAAATCAACTTTGGATTTTTTCATCCGCAGTTTGCAGTGTGCACAAGCATATGTGTGTGTTGTCGCACACAGGATCAGCGGGGAGGGGCGAGTTTTCGTATCAAGCCCCCCCCTCCCCCCCCCCCCCCCACCTTGGAGGTCTGCCAACGCCACTGTTTTCTACTTAAACCAATTTGTCATTTGGGGTATAAGTGCAGAGTATATATAGGAACAAACTATAGAGTAGAAACTGTCGTTCTAGCAGCCTGGGTAGGAAATTCTACCCTTGTTTCTTAGATGAAACGTGTGAGAGAGGAGCAAAGAAAACGGACACCGTTGCTTATACTCGCGGAAGAGAAGCCGCGCGTTGATTGGCCTGAAATGGTATAGAAGTACCGTGGCAGTACCACTAGACAACGGCAACCTCATCACAACCCTGTACAAAAAGCCAACTGACAAACAACAATACCTTCACTTCAAGAGTCACCACCCGCGTCACTGTAAGGTTGGAATTCCTAATGGGCAGAATGTAAGACTACGCAGAATTTGTTCAAACGACACAGGTTACGTTGAGAAGCTTGACGAACTCTGCAGTACACTTGCCCAAAGGGACTATCCAGACTCCCTCCTAACCGAATTCCGTCGCAAGGCACTCACACTCGATCGAAACGAGGTTCTGGAAAACCGAAAAAATCCTGACGCGTGCCAAATAGGCTTCATCACAAGATATTCCAACGCACTTCCAAACATCAAAGCCATTCTACAGAAGCACGAGCCCCTCCTCCAAAGCAGTGACCGACTTAGCAATATATTCACCCATCCCATACAGGTGACATACCGACGCGCAAAAAACCTAGCAGACTCCTTGGTCAATGCCAAAATCAGCAACACGAGCACCCCGTATAAGGGAACACGACCCTGCAATCTCCCGCGCTGCAAAACATGCAAGCACGTTCAACACGCTAACTTCATCAAAAGCACTGCGAGCAATTACACCCACCCCGTTAACCACGCATTCACATGCACAAGCTCCAATGTCATATACTGCATTGAATGCGGCGACTGCTCTATGCAATACATTGGTGAAACCGGCCAACAAATGAACAACCGCCTTACCGGACACAGAACCGACACGTCCAACAAACTCCCCAAAGCAGTCGCCGAACACTTTAACGTTCCTGGTCACAATTTTGACAACATTAAACTATATATTCTAGAAACCGGGTTTAGATCCACACGTGACAGACGTGATAGGGAGTCTTATCTCATATACAAGTTCAACGCTCTTCACCCGTCCGGTATCAACAAATCACAAGGCACCCTAGAAACACTTCACAAATAAAATATGCTTTTCCGTTCTACACCCATTATCATCTGTTATGTTCTGCATGGCCACTGCTTTCTGCTTTCTTTATTGCATGCCACAACTTTGTAATAATAAAAAAAAAACCTTGCTCGGTCTGGAATTTATCCCCACGTAACCACAAACCTCCTTATCTTTCGCTATGCTTGCCAATTCTTGCCTGTTGTCCCGTTTCGTCCACGTGTTCCTGAACCTTCCATTTTTCTGTAACCGGTCTGTAGCCTAGATCACTACGTTCACATAATCCCCTCCACACTCTAACAAAGCAGCCATTCACTCCGGCCGTAGAAGCCCGAACGGACCCTTTCTTCCCTCCGGGCTGTTGACCCACAATTCGCATGAACCTTTAAACACGTCACACCTAACCCTTTAAATACCATGCCAATGATGAGGACGGTGCCCAGAAGAAGAACAGTCTCTGTTCGAAATATCGGCGGCTTCTGTCCTGAGGCAACTCCCTTCCTACATCTCTACCGGTTCGCTGGATTTCTACCCATCTACGTGGCAGTACCAGTTTGGGTAGGAAATTCTTTTGTTCTTAGAGTGAAAAAAAAGAAAGCACGCAACGAATGAAAGTCATCATTCCTAACGCAACGTGCGCTTCTTCTTCTTCTCTCTCTTTCTCTCTCTCTCTTTCCTTCTTTCTTTTTTTTTTTTTCACTGTGCTACGTTGCTGACGGTGCAAGTTTAAAAAATAATTCTTGAAACAATACGTTGGGTGAGTAGAATGCCCGCACACGGGCAATACGTTCCCTACACTCTTTCGTATACTCACGGTCCGTCCTGTGCGATATGTCTTGCCGAAGCCACAGGTCATCTTTTGACATGGTGGACATCAACCAGCCACAATATAGGAGGGCCTAAGCTTTCATTTATAGCAGTATCGAGATGCCAGGTAAATTGGAAACATGTTTCCAATTAGTAACCACTGTGGCCGATTTGAATTCCTTTCCTCGGGTGTCGATCAAAAAATCTCTTATTTCTATGTATCCTTGGTACGCCCCCGTTTATTGAACACGCTAAAACTGTCTCTCCTTATTCTAAAGTTCTCTATTATGTGCGTGTGTTTATGTGAGCTTGCACACTCTAAGGAAAAGAGGAGTAAAACGGGGAGCAATTGCAGCTTCTACTCCTCTAGTCTGCAATTACTCCCCCGTTTTAGTCCCCTAACCCGACATTTAGTCCCGACATTTACTCCCCAGGACTGCAAGTTGTCACTGAACTTCGCGAATGGGCTCCTGAGTGCAACAGTCTACGTAAATATGTGCCCTCGGTCGATTTGAACGGCATAAGGCTGTACAACCCATGCCAACGTAGCAATTTTCCAGCCACACAGAGTAAGAAACAGTTAGCGCATCTTTCTTCGCAAATTATGCCCTATGTATGGCGCAAGATTTTATATCACTCGATATATCACGGTTGACGGTTTGCTTCAAAGTATTTTCATGCATGCACACGAATATGCACATGGAACTCTTACAACAGCGCGTGAAATGCGGTCTCCACTCTGTGACATTCATTTACTCCCGTGCATTTACTCCCGAAAGGGACTTTTTTTTTTGTGGCAATGCATTTAGTCCCCAAAAGGAGTAAAAGTACTCCTTTTTTTCTTAGGGTGCACAGTAAGTGGGAACCGTGTGAATGCAAACCGCGGGTCTCGTCGTTTTTATCCATTTATGTGTCGCCGCCCCCACAACTCTATCACTCCCATCGCCATGAACAGCATCCATACCATAGGGTGACAACAGTATCATCATCATCATCATCATCATCATCAGGGTGACGCGCGTTCCTGGGACTCCATCTTCCCATCAGTTATGTAACATCATCGGGCGACGCAGGGATGCTTCAACCGTCGGACGACTTTGCGTAACGAGATCTTCCAATAAAGCGGGACATCGTCAGTGGGAACGTTGTCGGCCATCACTTGGGACTACAAACAACCCCGACCTGGATTCCTGTAACGACTGAAAATTATCCGTTCGACCCTGATGGAAGTGCTAAGGGTTTTCGTTCTAATAATTGGACTATCAGCAACCTGCTTCTGCAGTCACAACGGTCATACGACAAGCTGGGCACTGCAACAGCAGCGTATCAGTCAAGTAAGTAATGCACTCCGGGTGTGTAGTTCCGTAGACGGGCTTATGGCTTTTTTTTAATTAGCTTAATTAATTAATTAATGTACTGAAGTGAAAGAAGATTATATAGCGAATATAAAAAAAAAACAATTACAAGAATGTGTGGTCTAGAAGTTTTTTATATGCATTTCAACAACCCCATCTGATGCACTTTTATAGCGCAGGAGAAACACGGGAATGCTAAGCCTAACGGATTCGAAACTTGCCATCTTGCGAAAGGTAGGGTCGTTGAAATGGGCTAATACCACTGCCACACGGGCAGTCTTCAACGACCATTGAGATCAATGATCATTGAAACTGCATGTAGCACCGCCTAGCCGTGTAATGTGTCAACCTATCAGGAGACATTGGATCCAATGCTCGTTGAAAAGTTGCTAGGCGCTACGCGCATTTTCAATGGTCGTTGGTTTCAATGGTCATTGAGGACTGCCCGTGTGACAGGGTTATAAATCACCAGATCAGTTACGTTGCTACCCAACTGAAAACACATGAAGCACATGAATGTCTGGAATATCCGAAACGCAGTACGATACGGACGCACAAGATCATTTACTCTTTCAGTGTTACCAACTGTATAGAGATTGATGCAGATCTTCGATATCAGAGGCACCTGAAATGCAGGGTCAATGTTTCCCACAGAGAGGTCAACACTTCCAACTGAAAGTTAAAACGAGTTCATGCATCGTGTCTGAAGGTCCCTCGATGACGTATTTACTGTAACGTCTTGTCGGTCCCTGTTCCTGTTCTGTATATGGGTCATTCCATGCCAAATGATCCAATATGGTCCTACGCGAACCCCGGCAATTTTCTTCCCAAAGATTATAATTTATATCTGTGTTACCATCACATCTGCTCGGACAATCTCCGTCCATCGAACGGGATGGGACACTAACCTCCAACGAAGAGGAAGCAGCCGAAACCGAAATGTACTGGATCCTGGTCGCACAACAGTGCAGTCATTTAGACAACCACACTCTAGGAAAAAAAAGTAGTGCTTTTATTCCTTTTGTGGGCTAAATGCATTGCCACAAAAAATAGTCCCTTTCGGGAGTAAATGAATGTTACGGAGTGCAGACTGCATTTCACGCGCTGTTGCAAGAGTCCCAAGTACATAATTCGTGTGCATGCATGAAAATACCTTGAAGCAAACCGTCAACCGTGATATATCGAGTGATAGAAAATCTTGCGCCATACATAGGGCATAATTTGCGAAGAAAGATGCGCTAACTGTTTCTTACTCTGTGTGGCTGGAAAACTGCTACGTTGGCTGGGTTACACAGCCTTATGCCGTTCAAATTGACCAAGGGCACGTATTTACGTAAACTGTTGCATTCAGGAGACCATTCGCGAAGTTCAGTGAGTGGTGCAAAGGGTTCGAATAGACCTCTACCAGAGAAACGGCATCGTGACATTTGTAGGCGGACTGAAACCGAAACAAATCGGAAGGAGAGGGCTGGGTTCCACGAATGGGCACTTGTTCGCTGCCTCCAATTGAAAGAAAAGCAGGACCGAGGGTCGCGTCCCTTTAAGGGACTATATCGCAATCCCTTCAAGACCGTGACTTTCGGGCGCGACCTTCACCTCTAGCTTCGAGCGTAGTTCAATTCAGCCAAATTTGTGGTGCTGTCGAACACTACGACGTCATTTGTTTACAAACGGGGAGAATGCTATTGTTGAACATAAACGAAAACGATCTAAGCGTGTTGCACTCCTCCGCAGCCAACTCAACGTCTAACTCAACTGCTCACGCGCGCTGCACCTGCGTAATGCTATTTTCTGTCCGAAGTAACTTTGAAGTAACTCGTTCTTTTTTTTTCAAGTAACTCAGTAACTGCGAGCTACATTTCAGGCTGAAGAACTTCGTTATTAACTAAGTTACATTTTGCACCCGGTAACTTGTAACGTGCTCTTTTTGACGGGTAACTTCTCAATCTATGGTTACGCGACCTACAAGCGGCAACTCTCTATTCTTCCATCAACCGAACGGAATCGCTCGTGTATGCTGGAAAAGTAGTTTTTGCGTTACTTAATATTTCTACGAATTTTCTTCCCCCATATCTAGGACGAACAAGAAGAACACGACCGTTCTTTTCAAACGATCCTCCACAGACACAAGAGGACCAGACGCGACTCGACGAGCGACAAAGTTCCGGTAATCATCGCCGACACTGGCAGCGCTCCGGAAGTACGTCGATTGTCCTTCTTCCGGCCACAGGGTTTAATCGGTTTCATCAAGCAACTGTCCAAGAACCACAACAATAAGAAAACGGCACCCGACGAAGCCACCAACAGTAATGACAAAGTCTCGCGCAGACACGTCGAACCTCTCGCGAAATTAGAACTCGTCGGCCGGGATGTTGGTAATAAGAGTGACCTGGCTAAGGTCACGTCGAATGTCACGGCTAGTTCAAAGGATGACCAGAACCTGGCGCTCCTGACGCAATTAGTGTACTCTTTCATAAATTCGGAACCTAGCGAAGGGGACAAGCAGGACTTCCCCAAAGAACAGGAGCAGCTTTCAGAGACCGGGGACCTCCTAGTCGTTCCGGACGTCATCGGAAGAGACAAGCGCGCTTTGGAACGACTACGGCACTACCTCGAGCTCTTGACCGTTAACATGAATCCCGAGGACTCTGCGTCGCCGTCCCACGGTGACAACACGAAGGA
Organism: Ornithodoros turicata; assembly: GCF_037126465.1. Lineage (NCBI taxonomy): Eukaryota > Metazoa > Arthropoda > Arachnida > Ixodida > Argasidae > Ornithodoros > Ornithodoros turicata. Next base: position 147,582,984 of record NC_088202.1, on the reverse strand, counting down.
AGGGGTGAAAGCGTCCAATAAGGGACGGCCAATAGGGTCATCGCAGGAAGACGCGTCCGCCGCAAATTTAGCTGTCATTGGCGGGCTTCTGGCAAGTCTCGAAGAACCTCAGGCTCAGCGAGACTACCTGCACTTGGACTACAACGTTGAACACCTGGGTCGCTTGAAGAACGACGACGGTAATGGCGACGAAGAGAGACAGCACCACTTTCGTGGGTCAGTGAAAGGCGGTAACGCACATGCAAGTAAAAAATTAAAATTTCGAGCGAACGCCTACGCGAATAATAAGCCCGCGTATAGGAAGCACCTACGAGAGACGAAGCGACTTCTCCAGGAACTGTTGCTCCAGTTGAACAGGAAGAAGGCTCGCTTAGTCGCCTGACTATTAACAGCTTACGAAAATTATCCGCAGTGCCTGTACAGGTTTCGTATAGTGCAAGATGAACTGAGGATCCGTAGAACGGGGTATACGCTTTGAAGAGGCCCGTTTTTGTGAAGGCGGCCTGATACGTGTTAATACATTTATCATCTACATAGTTCATGAGATGTATATAGAAAAGAAATCTCGCTTGTCCATTGTATGTTTCGTTTGCTTATCTCGTAACAATTGAAATCAATTTCCAAGGCCGTCCCTTGGCAATCATTGCTAATCGTCGCCCTGCGGGAGGATTAATCACGAACGTCACTGCATTTTTGGACGAGCCATCTTAAACTTAACGTTTGCGAGGGCTCCATAATTTTTTCGTATATTGGCTACAATGCGAAAGATGCTGTAGACTATATGGTAGACTATGCCGGTATGGTGTATGCTGTAGACTATACAATGGACCCTCGTTAATATGACCCCAGATAATCTGACATATACGCGCTTTACGACCATACTCCTGGGGAACAATCCAGTGAGACCTCTGCAAATCCCCCCCGTTAATATGACAGTTCCGCGTTATGAACAAAATTTTCGGGAACGACCATGGTCATAAACGAGGATTCACTGTACATTGGAGGGACGGGTATGTCACTTATTGCTATATTCCCATTAATCAAATATACTCCGAACAATGTTTGGATCATTTGGATTCCTGCGCCAATTGATGCAATTGAAACATATCACGTGCCTCATATCGAGGTAGAGCCAAAAGCTATAAGCGTCCGTACGCTCTTGGGTGACAGAACCAAGATCTGGGATCTGGTGAGCACCAATCTTACGGCCGACTGTGCTGTTCCCCCGGGAAACTTCCTCTAATGTCAGCCGTCAACTGTTAGTGACAGCATTCATACTTTGCCTGTTGTGTGAGTTATGAGAAGTATAGTCGTCCATATTTTGGGTCAAGAGCGGCCTTTTGTGCAGTGCAGTCACAAAGAAAACTGTTGAATAATCAAAGGCGGTCCAAACCATTTTTTTTCGCCAATCAATACATAGTTATGCTTACCATAATCAGCAAACAAAAACGCCAGCTGGCAGTCATTTGAAGGGGACATGGCAGCGAGTATGCGTTATGCTAGACCGTTATGCCAGACCTCGTTATGCGTATCAATACGAACTACTTATTGCACGTTATATGAAGCATTCCTCAATAACGGGGAATCAAGTCGTTATACATCCCGGACCTGCCGGACAGGTATGGCACGCTTCCATCAGGCATACATTACGGATGACATCGTCAAAGTGCTATTGTCCGTGCTGTAACAGATAACAGTTCCTCCTGAACGATCACATATCAGCTCCTTACCAATGAGACCACTGTTCCCTTTCTTTGAACCGTGCCAACTTAAGCTCCGCTTCTGGGCTGACTGTTCACCCCTTATCTGCTGAAGAGCGCGAAGCAGGGGCCGTCCTGGAACCACGAACAAAACAGCCAACGGATACATTGACTGGTCGTCTTTTAGAATAGCCGGATCCGGGGTTATCAAGCCGCCCGGTTTCAAGGAGTTGAGGAAACTCAGGTCAACTTTCTTCCCGTTCAGAGGCCAGTAGGCCGAACCGAGCTGGTGGCGCGCACCCGAACCGCGACTGCCTTCGTCTTCATCCGCCTTCGTCCTCACCTCGGGATCCTTAATAAGAACGTAGGGGTGACCGTTAACTGAGACGATCTCTTCCAACTCTTGTTTACTTGGAGGTGGTCTTGCCAGGTCGTCGTGTCCCTGTTGCCTCGAAGCTCGTAGTGGTCGTCTTCTGAACGAGTCGATGGCTTGCTGTGCGTCGTTGCGTACGCCGTACGGCTGTCTCTGGTAGTTACGCGGGTTACGGTAGGGGTGGTCGTTGGATTCCTTTACGTCACCATTGTATTCAGCTTGATTGCCGGTGTCGTCACCATCGTTTGAAGCGCGTCGGTGGCCACCGCCTCTGTGCCGTTTCTTCATAGAATGCTGCGAGACAATAAATTTATTTGTTACTAATGTTTTCACGCTCACCCACAAGGGCACAATTTGTTCATGCACATGTGTGTGTAACCAAAAGTGATGGGCAACATTGAAGTCGTTGTGAGTCGTTTGACGCGCATTTCCGGCGTTGGGAGAGGAGAAACGTCGAGCCAAAAAATTTGCCATGCCGGTCTCGTTCACGACGTCGGCGAGAGTTGGCGAGAACGATATACTGGCGACCAATAAGGTGTCACAGAAAGGCCACGCCTCCTGATTTTTCGTCTGCTTTGGACGACGGAATGCCACTGTGGTGGGAACATGAAAATCGCCTGTGCTGAACGGGCGGCGGAGATGAGCCTCTACTTCCGCCGCCCGCTCACGACGACGCGTCGGGCGTCGCCAAGTGAGAACTGGCCCTAAGCGTTCCTTGTTTTTTTTATCCAGTACAGTATTGGCGTACACTGGGACTTTCAGTAGGTGAGGCTCTCACCCTGACGGGAGGACGTCACTATTCACCTGACTTCCTGACGCCACCACCATCGAATGTTGCCTACTTACTCTCTGCTGATGGGGTTCCAGCTGTCCCGTGCCAGTATGGCGGCGTTCGAGCTATAAACTTCCATAATACATAAAACCGAAGCTGGACAATTGCACGCAGATAATATACGAAGGCAGAGTCAAAAAGTAACCACAATTTAGCCACAACAAAAATAAACTTCCAGCTACCGCACTACAAATGTTTTGGCCCGCCACTAGGACAAACTGAAATGTCACGTGACCACAGCGCTTTCAATGGGTGGTTTTCAAGTTGAGAAGTGGCGCTACACATGCTGGGTCTTCGAACTTCCGGTCCGAAATTGCGCTCAATTGGAGCAAAGCAAAACTTCTACCATCTGGCTTAAAAGACAACCAAGATGAGTTTTCCTGGGAATGCCTGCACACCAAAGAAGTAAGGTACTGTAACGAATACTTCGCACGTGCTTTTCTTGCGACAAAGATAATATTTCGTGACACGTCGTGCATGTTTCGGTTTCGTTCGGCGTGCGCTTCAAAATCGCAATCTTTTCCTACGGGAAATGTTCTGTTACAGTGCGGTCAATTTGACACTTCAAATAACAAAGATAACAGGCAACATTTCAGATATGGCGCAACAAAATGTGCAGGCAGTATTTTACGGTGCAATCTTCGGCACTCTGACGATAGTAGGCATGTAATCGTTTTCTTTTAGTCTGGGAAGAAGCTGTGGCTTTAGTAATATTCTATTCACATTATGAGTTGATAATCTTATCACAGCCACGCACAATTCAACGTGATAAGTACACAGCACGACATTTGGTGACAAGTGCCTACACCCCTTAGTTCAATTTTCGCTTACGTTGACAACATTTTTCCAAAGGCGCAGGATCCAAGGGTATGCGATACATTATATGTCCATTTTCCGCAGAATTAGTGCGTTTACGCCCGTAACATTAGCTTATTTTAGGTTGAAAATCGCACTTACTCTATAAGACTCCAGCAGAACTTCGGACCGGAATAGTAAATCCACGTGACATTGCAACTTCCCTTACGTCATTTTGACAGGAAGTTGCAAACCACCCATATGGCTGTCCCCTTGTTAGCATGCACCACGGAAGAGCATCCGGTGCCGGAAGAGCCCGCGGATATTCGTCGCGCCATTGTTGAAACAGAATGGAGAAGCCTGTGTATCGCTTTGGCAAGTATACACGGCACAAAAATTTCGAAAGTGGGGTTTCGCTGACGCAGCCAGGTTCACGATTCCATGACGCGGGACACAATCCGTGGAATATCATACACGGAAATCAACCTGCCACCATCGATAAAGTGGCTGATGAATTCAACATTAATCACGGCTCGGCGCACCATTCATTGCATTTTGCAGCACTCAAGGTATCCGCCAGGAGGGTATCAAAACGATCTTACACCCGATCGCAAGGAGCGGCATGCGGACGCTTGCTAGCGATTCCGCGACACTGCGAGGCTGAGGAGGATGATTTTCTTCCGACATGTTGTTACCGGAGACGAGTGGTGATCCACTACACCCAGCTTGAGACCAAGCGAGCAAGCAAAGTATAGCGACACACTTCGTCACCAAGACCAAGGACGTTCCTGGCAGCTCCAACGGTGGACATGCCCACGCTCGCGGTCTTCTGGGACCATAGAGGCCCCTGTTAGTGGTACAGATAAAATGGTGAATATAATGGTTAATATAATGGTTCAATATAAAATGGTTCCCATGATATGGCGCTCATTGTGAACAGTGTATCATAGTGTATATGTGTACAGTACCTACTACTCGTAAAGATAGTTTTGGCTAAGTTTCGGAATCGCCCCAGCTGTACGAGGCTGTCCCTTTAAGTTAAACAGTGACACGAGTCCCGAAACGCAAAAAGAGGAAAGAAAAGGAGGTACCAAAGAAAAGAAACAGAAGAGAAGGAGGAATCAAAATACGCAATTGGAAGAAAACGAGCAAATCAGAATAAACGAGGAAGCACAAGAACGTCGCAAAGGTTTATGCTGACGCATTTCCAAAAGATCTACCAATGGACCTTCCTCACGTGTTTTTCTTTTCTTTCTTTTTTTTTTTTTTTTTTTTGTCGCATTGATGAAGTATCTGCGCACATGTGTCGAACGCGAGGAAGAATATGCTGAGAAATAAAGTGCTTTTTTTACGATGTCTCTAATGTTATGCGAATAAAAAATAAATTGCTGTTGCAGTCTTATACCCTCTTCGAGATGCCCGTGTGACAGGGGTATGAGACAGCATTTCAAATGTCAATTGCGAGAAATGGCCTTCGGGCTCTCAAATGACCTTTGTTCGGGGGCGCCTGCCAGACAGGCGGGAAAGGAGTGCTCCTCAACTGACTGCCCTCACCGGCTCCCTTTTTCGGTTTCGTTTTCCCTGTCTGCTGTGGAAATTTGAAGTTGGTCTGTGCGCCACAAATCAAGATGCAGAAGCCATATGCACTTCTCTAAATAGGACCTAAATACGTTTACACAGTTTCACTCCATTATCCGCATTTTATAGGTTTTCCTACATTCAGCTGCGAAGGTAGCGAGGGTACAATGGCATAACACTGTTGTCGAGATTGCTCCTTTCTGCTCCTCAAATGTCGTTGGGGGCCCCCTTTCGCGTTGATGGTCATTTCTTAGAAAGGTCCTTCGAGCTGCCGTCTGACACGGCTGTCAGAGGTCATTTTTTGCAAATGACAATTCCCCGAAGTCCTTTGAGCATGCCGTCTGACTGGGGTATTACTTTGGCTTTATCAGTTTATAAACCCGACGTCGTCATAGCAGCACGTGACAGCTGTTTAGTAGCAAAGCATATGTAGGCAACCCTGAGGACGCGGTAGCTGAAGATCTATCGCCAATATGGCTGGTTCCGACTTCCATGAAACTTTTCTGTAGTAAAGATAATGCCTACCGTTCAATCGTTATTTGTATGTGCTCTCTTACTGCACACAAAACAGATAAACAGTGTTATTCCACTATGGTCAGTGAAAAAGTGAATATCAGAACTCGCTCCGTAAAAACAGTAGACAAAAGTTTCAGTTTGTTTCGTACGAGACAATGTCCGTGCTCACACGGAAGTTGAGAACGATCGGGCTCACACGTTCGGACGTGTCTGCGTTGGCGCGTCGAGGGTTACATAGAGTTAATAGAGGAAGACTCTAGAGGGCGTACTTGGCGCGCGTCAATGGGATTCACCTATCCCGGAGCGTCACCGCCCGGGCGCAGCCATCCGTTGGTCATGGACAGTGTTAGTGGACGAATTTCAGCCCCCTAACTACAGCGGAGCTGCTCCATTTGTTGCCAACCCTGTGCAGTCACATGAGATGGCAAACCCATCTTTCAAGACCATGTTTATCTTTTTTTTTGTATTCTTGCTTTTTTTTGGGGGGGGGAGGGGCTCTCCCTTTTTTGGAATGTGGGGTACCTTCGCGAATCATCCTGAACGTTTGCTGTGGTACATGGAGCCTTGCCGCGGCTCAGGTTCGCTCAGCTGTTTTTGTTGGTGGGTAGTTTAGCCGAATGCAGGAGCAAGGGCGAGCTGCACAGCCCTGCCTTTCCTGTACCACTTTACCCTGCCTCATTAACCCCCCTGTGCAAATAGCTCACCTTATCTTTGAACTCAGACCACTCGTGTCCTTGTAGTTGGCGGCGAATGCCGCGTTCGCTCCCTTCAGTCTCGTGTGAAGTCATTTCCTTCGCGATTTCCGACTGCAGAGCTCCAAACCTCTTCACGTCTTCGGCCTTCAGTTTCTCGTAAACCTTACGGAGCGCTTCGTCCAAGGTAACGTTTTCGTGCTCAAGACCCAACAGGAACGCACTCTTCTTATCACCCTTATCGACGACAAAGTTGTACAGTTCTCCCGGATATCTGTTTGCCCCTGACGAGTTATGCAGATAATCCGACTGAAAGGTCTGGAGAACCGCTTCAGATGCCCTCGCAAATGTCGTCATCAGCGTCCTATTCTTCAAGGTGGGATCGTAGCCACGGGCAAACGCAGTTTTGGCGTAGTACGGTAAAACATCCCGCCTGTTCCTGCGAGCCCGGATAGGGACAGGAACCAACCGATGCCGCTTCGCTCGCTGTCGTGCCATGGCGTCTTTGAAAGGGAATGTCGCGTTAATCGAGTTAGGCCTAAGCGCTGTACTCAGCAAGGAAGTGTTGGAGCCTTGAAGACCGAGTAGGGAATATGGCAGCGTCTCGTTTTGTGAGCCTTGCTGGCTGTCGTTACTCTGGAACACTACGCGTGAGGGCAATCCGTCGGTTGTCGTCCGTCGTGCCGTGATGCTTGCGGCAGGTTTTTTGGGAAACAGTTGATCAGGCCCACGCGCAACATGTCGTAGAGTTCCTTGAGGAACAAGCGGACGGCATTCCAGCGTCCCGTTTTGTGAAACTTGCAACGTACAAGCTTGTCGATGGTTTTCGTTGTTTTTGGGGGGAACGTTCGAATAAAATGGGTCGATAGTGAGCTGTCGTGCAACGCCACCTGTGACCGTGGATCTAGAAAATGACTGATTAGCTGACCTCGATTGGAAAGGTTGCCAGCCGCGATTTGAACTTCGTCGTTTTCTGGACTTGACGATCGGTAATTGAGTCTGGTTCCTCTTGTTGAGGTACCGTTCCATGATGTAAAAGCTGTCCCGGATGATGGGCTCCATCTCCGACCTTGATCCGCCCTCTGGAAGCAGGATGCCGTGGCGGGGGTCAACTATGATGGCACCGGGGAGAACCACGTTTGTACTTCGTGGGAACAGGACGTGCCAGGCCGGGGGTGACACTCGCGGGGGTTCCGGCTCTTTGGCATCCATAGCACTATCGTATTCTGGAAAGAACGTCTTTTCAGAAGAAGAAGAAAAGAAGAAGATAAGGGAACGTGATAACCAGGTTAATAATAAAGACATATGTACGCTTCGCATTTGGTTTCCCATGTCGGCACAGGCGGCTGTCAGCAAGATTTCTACGGCACTGAGCAATTGTTTACATCAAATGACACCTATACACAGGACGGGATGCGGAGACTTGCCATATCACGCAACAAGGGCAAACGTGTGTTTGCACGCCCACTGCAGTGTTGTCCGGCAAGCAAATGGCATTGGTTGCCAGAGGTACACAGTTCCCCAAGCAGCACAATGTACTGAAAGTCGAGTGCAACAGGGGGGGGGGGGGACGGTATGTCTTATTAATGTTCTTTAGCTTCATGAGTCTGTTCAAGGCCTTCCACCCAAGCAGCACAATGTACTGAAAGTCGAGTGCAATAGGGGTGGGCGGTATGTGTCTTATCAGTGTTCCTTAGTTTCACGCGTCTGTTCAAGGCCTTCCATCTACTCGTCCACCCCTATTGCACTCGACTTTCAGTACATTGTGCTGCTTGGGCACCTACCCATTCACCCCTATTGCACTCGACTTTCAGTACATTGTGCTGCTTGGGTCGGTTGGTGCTGGGAGAGGGGGTTCCTTGTGTTTGTACTGTTATCGCGGTGTGTGATTTCTTCTCCTTTATCGTTTTTTTTACAGCGGCGGCTGCTAACGGGGAAGTTCCAGGAGACCGCCGTGTCGGTGGGCCGAATTCCCCTCACCTCTCCGCTCCAGAGAGGAGGTGGCAGGGGCGCGCGCAGGTATGGAAAGGGCAAGCGGCGCTACATAGCGGTATCTAGAGTCACTAAATAAGCTACGCTTCAGAGTAGCGACACTGAGCCGCCATGTTGTTTCGGATGACCTCCAGCCCCACCTCTATTTTGGCAGTAGAAATAGATGAAGGTGAAGTTCAGCAGTGGAAGAAGACGACACTTCGAAGAGCGCTAAATGGATGGCGCTGGAGGTCATCCGAAACAACATGGCGGCACAGTGTCGCTACTCTGAAGCGTAGCTTATTTAGTGACTCTAGTGGTATCTGCTCGCGGGGAAGTGGAATCAAAAAGGTAGCACACATTAGGTAGTTTTAACATATCAGAAACGTTCCACGCAAACAAAACAAAACTTTCAACTTCAAGACCAGCAACATGATGTCAGCCACTGCAAAGGAATCAGGTGCTTGGCGTCCCCTGTTTGCGAATATTGTTATCGTAAAGACGTTACAATCAGCTAATCGCTTGTACTCCCTCTAAACCTTCTTACTGAATCGGCGCGATAATTAAACAAATGAGAATGTACAGTGTGACGCCACGTCAAGTGTGGATTGGGCGCCGAGGTTATGTCCTGATGCATCGTGGAGGCCAATTGCGGCATTAAGGGGTAGGAGAGGTGAGATGTGTACGGGCTAGCTGAGTTGGAAACCCGAGGAAAGGAAAATACGTACGAGACGCTGTTGTCATAGCTACGTACCGTTGGGGACACGGTTGTCTAAAATCCCCAGCCCGGAGCGGAACGATTCCCTACCCGCGATGTCGCTCACGAAGGGACTATACCAACACCCTCCCCGAGGGGAGGCCGCGCTGAACTGCTCTCCCTAGCAGACGACGCTGAGAGTGCGATGGCACTCTCTCCCGACAGGCGGCGCTGCGTGGCCTCCCCTCGGAGACTGTAATGGTATAGTTCCTTCGTACGCGACATCGCCGATAGGGGACTGCTCGGCCACGGGCTGGAGATTTTAGACAACCGTGTTCCCAACGGTACGGTACGTCTCTTCCTTGCTTCGGAGTTCCCTTTCAGTAACTACTGAAAAAAAAAAAGATATCACTGTACTCTTTGGTGCACTGCCAAACACGTACGAAACGCGATGGCAAGAGAGTTTTAGCAGAGTTTTAGCGCTGTGACTAGAGCACTAGAAAAACAAGTTTCAGAGTACCGCCAGCCTTTTCCCTTTGCCGCCGCGATGGTTATTGGCCGAATCCACCCACGTGACCGTGATCCACCATATCCCTTCCATTTATTTATTCATTTGGTTAGCTCTTGTACATGTAATGCTCCCATAGATCACTGGCCCTGTTGATTAAAATACTACAGTCTGACGCCTGTGTTTTTAAATCAAATTATTGAATAAGTGATATTATATTTTCCCTACCTAGGAGGTCCTTTTTCGCTTTGAAATTGGCTATGCCCGTATATCTGTACAGACAGCATAGTTTATGTACCGTCTGGGATCGTCTAGCACATGTAATCTCACGCGAGATTACATAAAACTGCATTTGTCGCAGAGCGTCAACACAGCTGGCCCCATTTGCGTGGAAGGGAAATGGCGTCGTTGCTTGGTTACGTGAGGCGAAGCCATGTCAAGCCAAGCGGTTGGCGGTACTCTGAAACTTGTTTTTCTAGTGCTCTAGCTGTGACCGTACACAACTAGCGCGCGGCGCAACGACAAACTCGACCATAGGACGGCGTAGGCTTCGACCAGACGACGTGGGCGACATAATGTGAGATGCGCTGTGCAGCTACACTGAGCGGTCAGTGGCATGGCTGAATAGTGTCTGGTCTTCCGTGGTGTAGCGAAGGTCTTGCCTAAGATTTCGTTTGAATCCACCACCGGCTGTACTGGCTAAGGTTTTCCCTGGGTTTTTTGTGGCAGACCTCCCAGACGAATGACGGTACAGTTCCCCCTGAAGTCAGCCCAGGACGCACACCATCCCCCCGGTGTCCCCCGATTCCTTTCTGCTATCCTCTCCCCATCTGTCGAAGGGCCCATAATGTTTACGTCTCACCTCGCTTTACGCTGTAGGGGAGCTCGTCTTCAGCCGAGCGGTGTCTCTGTCGAAACGCCAGTATTGAAGGAAAACTGTCGAGTGCCGGAAGAACGAAGTCATTCCGCGGTGCAACCTTTTCCTGCACAGCGATACAGTGAACTCTCGTTAATATGACCCCCGATAATCCGACATACGCGTTTTACGACCATACTCCCGGGGAACAATGCAGTGAAACCTCTGCAAATCCCCCCGTTCAATATTTCAATATATTTATTAGTCAACTCTATTAGAAGATACATACATATTTACATACAGGTGGAGAACCCAGTAGGAAACAAAATCCCTGTTAAAGGGTTCTCCATAGTGATTAACAAATACATCAAAGACAGTTCACCAAGCATTAACATACATTAATTCGGCATTACACTTCTAGAAGGCTTCTGAAAACTGGTTAGAAGACACTAACAGTAGCAGTAAGACAGCTAAATGTACACAAAAAGGAGATCCGTATAACAACTCATTACATAGGTAAAGAGGATAGTAAGAAGTTTTTAGTTTCGAGTTTAAACGCTCTGGGGCTAGCAATCCTCCTTATTTCAGGTGGTAAATGATTCCACTCGCATACACTGCGGAAAATAAATCAGTGCTTACCGTAATTAGTTTTTGTTAATGGTAAATTGAGCAGACCCTCCGCTTGAGCCCTGCTTTGACGTTTTGCCTTCAAATGGATATAACTAAGCGTTTCTGATTCTAAACAGCTGATAATATACGACCGCGCGATGAGTAGGACGTTATGGGAAATTACTTGTTGAATACTTAATATTCTGTAATTAGTCATCACAGGAGAAACAGGGAACTGATATGGTAAGCTAAATATAATTTTCATAGCACGATTCTGCAACACATGCAGTGCCCGTAAGTGAGAGTTATAAGCAAGGCCCCAGACTGGGGCACAGTAAGCGATATGGGAATGGACAAAAGAAAAATATAAGCTTAGGAGCACTGAACGAGGAAAGCATTGTCGTGTCCTGACAAGTGCACTAATGCCATAAGAAATTTTGTTAGAGATATGTCTAATATGCGACTGAAAGCGGAGGTGCTTATCGAGCACAACACCAAGAAATCTTGCTTCATTACTAGAACTAAGTAGCGTACTGGTTAAAATGACAATTCGGCATAATGACCAAAATTTTTCTGGAACGACCGTGGTCATAATAACGAGGGTTCACTGTCCATTTTGCCCAAATTACATCATTAGAACGGACATCAACGTTACTTCAAAATCCAAAGAGAAACAGATCGAGAACGTTATATCGTCTGTCTGCTAGTCAATGTCCCAGGGCTCCAGTTTGTAATACGGCCGGGATCTCCTTATCGTGAAGCACATAAACAGCTCATTCGCTACCGTTATGGCTCATCAACAGCATGTGACTATCCGGCTATGTGACTATGACTATCCGGCTATATGACTATCCGGCTGTGGCTATCCGGCACTCGTGTAGCGCAGGGCCGTGTAGCGCCGTCTTTAGCAACAATAGCTGGAAGACGTGGGTTTCACGTGGACAGGTGGAAAGGGGGCACGCGAAAGGAATGGGAGATATGGTATTTCCCATTCCAATTCCCATTCCCTACCCATATGGTATATGGGTAGAAGCTGCGCCGACATCCCTATATAGAAGGCCCGTCGGAAAACGCGAGACAGCTCAGCCAATCAACCGGGCACCTCCCAGTCTCCAGTATGAACTCTGAGCTACCACCACCGAGTGGCTGCTAAATCCGCTCTCAAACGGCTAAGGCTGTTGAGGAGCCATAACACTGCAGCTGTGTAGGTGTGCTTCTACGGCGACGCTTGAATTACAAACATGCGTTCGCATGCGCTCTCTAGATAACCCTCGAGGAATTGAATTTGCCGTGGGAAGCAGTTCTAAGCAGTGCTGCAAGAATCAGATGTGTATCGTACCTGGTCCGTGTCTTGCGAGGCGCCGGCGACTGTCACGGTCAAGGCGCAGAAGACGAGTGTTGACCCCAGCCTGTGGGTCATCTGCGGCAATGACGAACAAGGCGATCCGTCAATTGCTACATGTATAGATCTACATTGGCGGGATGTTGTTAACACCGCGAGACAATGGTGACATGTCTTGGCTTTGTAGACGTGTGATGCGGGTTCCGAAGTCAAGCAGGACGTATTTTTTGCCAATACACCAGCGGTATGGCCAAAGCCGATACATCATCGCCTCGTGTTGCTGTAGGCGATTGTAAAGCCTGGTATAGCTGGAGGGTTCGAGTCCTATAGGGCCTGCTGCACTGTCTTGGCTTTCCCTGAGACTTCCAGTAGACCTTTCAGACGGATGACGGCACAGTTCCTCTGAAGTCGGCGCAAGACACACACACACGCCACAATGCACATCTCATGGCCACATTTGCTTCGCGGTACCAACACTGAATAATGGTAATACGCTGAACCCTCGTTAATATGACCACCACCGTTCCCGCGGATATTGGTCATCAAGCGAATTGTCATACTAACGAGAAACGCACGATCCGCTGGCCTCAGAGACCGCGCTTCGTTCGGGCCATTCTTCGGTGCACGACAGCAGCAGGAGCACAGTGTGACCTGGCCTCGTGGTCACTGCGGTTTTAAGCATTGCAGTGCTTTAGGCAGTCCTGTGAGTAATTGCGAGGTCAACAACGTCAGGAGCCATCCCAAACCCCCTACTGCAACACGTGTCACCCCGTTTGCCTGAGGTATGTGTGTAGCCTCTCCCTAGGGTTACTCTGCGGGTCATGTGACGTGGTCATAATAACGAGAATATAATACCCGTGTTTGACAGTAATTGTTCCAAAAATGTCAGTCATAGTCGGATAAGCGGATTGCCATACTAACGAGATGGATTTACATGGCGGCAGAACGGTTCCCAAAAAAAACGGTCATAAAATGAGTATGTCATATTATCGGGGGCCATATTAACCAGGGTTCACCGTAATAGGTACGCCAACGAAATGGTATGTGGCGGTAGACAATATACTGCACCACTTTCGATATACAGTGAACCCTCGTTAACATGACCCCCGATAATCTGACATACGCGCTTTACGACCATACTCCTGGGGAACAATGCAGTGAAACCTCTGCAAATCCCCCCGTTTATATGACAATTCCGCATTATGACCAAAATTTTCGGGAACGACCACGGTCATAATAACGAGGGTTCACTGTATATGTAGTTTGTGTCTACAGGTGCAGTGGAACATTGAAGGCTCGCGTTTCGCGTTTCATCTCTTCTTGATAAGAATGCAATCTAATGATAGGACAATATTGCTCACTTACATCTATGATTGAACCGGAACTCGCTGCCCACTTCACCGCAAGGCGCCCCTCACTTTTCCTCTTCCTTATCACTTCTTCTTCTTTATCAGACATTTTTTCAGAAGGACTAACCTGTTTGTTTGATTTCGCATTCTAATTTGGTGACACTTGCGACACACAGGGTGCTTATTGTTCTCTGTCACTTCTATTTTCTACGAAAGATATTAGAGCAGCCTATAGATGCCGTTTTTGCGAGTAGGTTGTAAGGCCGTGCGGATATTCTGTCCAAGAAAGTATTAAGTACTCGAGAGTACGTAACTACTAAACCACTAATTAGCTAACGACGAACGTTCACTAATTCACTTTTCAATCAAAGGTTTTCGAGGAAAGCGCGCCCAAAACTGGAGCCAGTAATTATTTAAAGCCGTCCTATTTTCGACTCGTTTGACCACCGTATTGCTTTAAAATCCCGAGTCGAGCAACTACGTTGAAATACCCATCGCCAAATTTAATCACCGTTACCGAAGCTACACTTGGCTTATTCGCAAAGCGTAAGGTAACGTCGCTGTGCGCGCGACGGCGTCAAGCCAGTTAGGCTTTTAGAGTCAATAACCAGGTAGGCTTTCGTTCAAATGTCAAGAAAATAAATAAAAAGCTCAAATGGCAGCAGCAGCATCTCCTAAACACTAAATACTGAATAAACTGCACGAAATAGAAGAACGTTAAAAAAATGACGTTCACTGGACGTATCTGGGATGTGGTAAAAGTACGACAGATCCTGATCGTCTAAATGTAAAACGGATAAAAATATAGGCTCTCTGCGAAGGCAGACCTGGAGATATCCAAACATCCAGATCAGGATGTCGCTTGAGCGTTTGTGGGATGTCTATATGGCTTCCTGGGTAGAAGGCCAAAAGAAGTATTTTCAGAAGCACCTGCTGTGGCATTTAGACGACAAAATATTATCCGGAACTCACTGGTTTTTCCCGCGGTAAACCTACGTGTCAGACTTGAAATTTTATTTTCCCCTGCACTATAGTTTCCACGGTTACAAAGAAAAAAAAATAAAAAGATTGCACCCTAAAAATCAAACACTCTTCGAACGGTAACTCATTTAATTTATGCTAACACTATTTTTGGTGACAAATGTAATCAACAGTATACGCCTGAGGGATCTCTATAACTCTGTGGGAACTGTTTTTTTTTTAATTCCGTGTTAGCGCCGCGAAGCAACTGTGGCTATGAGCGGTGGACAGATGTGGACAGATGGAGAGAGGACAGCACGAGGGAGTGGGGGGCTAGTATGCGTCCTGGGCCGACTTCAGGGGGAACAGTGCCGACATTCGTTTGCAAAGATTTCGGAAGGCCCAAGGAACACCTCAGACAGCGCAGCCTCCCACCTCCCAGTCTCCAGCACGACCTTGTTACATGGGCAGAAGGGAGACATATCATTCACAAGAGATTCCTTCCTTCCTTGTTTTTTCCTTGATTTTTCATCTGTGTACTTAGTTCCTCAATCATATTCACAAAAGTTCTTGTTTACTAGTCACCGCTAGTCACCGATGATGACCAAGATCAGATCAGGCACCAAAAGAGGGCGTTGAGCTGTGGGAGGCGCTCGGTTTTGAAAATGAAAATGACGGGAGAGGGGTGGACCGGTGGACCAAGACGCGGTGGCGGCAACCAAATCTCGATTGAATGACTGGTGGCATAGAAAGAGAAATAACTAATAGGGTTATTATTAAATACTAAATACAAGAAATACCAAACACTTGATGAATCAACCAATTTGTAGCTTTATTTTTACTTTAACAGGCTAGGTGGCGTATGCTACCGCCCGATGCAAAGGGAAGGCCGCTATCTATCCATCCATCCATCCAGATCATCCCGATCGTCGCGATCGTCCTCATAGTCAGCCAACGCCAGCCAGTCATCCAGCCAATCCATGCCGTACCAACTAAAGTCACCATTGGAATGGTGGTTCCGGAGCCACCGTTTTGCCGAGTTTGCTTGCTTTCAGCTGTCACCGCTTTTGTTTTGTGGTTGTTGTCGAACAGTCTTCGTCGTCTGTCACTGGTCACAGGTGTTGTGCTTTTAACAGCGTCTTTGAACCACATGGTTCACTTGTGAAGACGATCGGGTCCATTTGCTCTCGAATTGTTTTTTTTGCTCTTCGATGAAATTGCTCACGCCTATGAAAAGAATGCCTAGCTTTCTTTTCTCCCGATCACGTTTAAACACACAAATCATTCACGACGGATATATTTTGTTTGCTTTCTGCAACTCAAGACGTAACTGTGTAACGGCCTCAGTTCCTACCGTTTCCTAGCAGGAAACCACCCGTTCTTGACGTAGCCGTATCCTGCGCTTGATCGTTTTCGCCGAGCTTGTTCAGAAACATATGCTCGGATTGTCTAACGCCTCGCCATCAAACTGAGCGCATGCTTCACAAAGTACACCAAGGCTCAACCTGGCTTACGACGGTTTGGAAATATTGCGGGAAATGACAACATAATATACAGGAACGTTTGGCCATGTATTTTCAAAGCGAATATGTTAGGCTCGTAGCTTTAATTACGTTGCACGGAATATATAAGTATTGAACGAGCGTCGAAGTACCACAAGTGGTTTCTCTAAATGGCATTACGTTCTTGTTGAGGTGGCTTCATTGAAGAGCATTTCGCACCTGCACATCAGACCTCACGTAACTGCAAGACCGGCGTTTTTAGTTTTATTGTGCGGTACTTTTGCAGTTATCTGAAATACTATGTACATTTCTGTATCGTCATTTGATGCTCACATGCGTCTCATCTTTTAAAAAATGTTTTTTTCGATGCTTCTCTGTGGCTTATCTGATGAAACGTTCTCTCTGGAAATTTCTTACCGCAATAGCTAGAGAAAACAAAACCCCAGGGATGTCTTAAGGCGTCGTTCACACGGGACAACTTTTCCTGGCAACCACGAGCAATTTTCGAGTTGCCGGCGGTGTCAGTATAGGCAGGCATGTCAGTAGCCATTTTTTGAAGATCGCGGCGATCTTTTGGCGTAATAAACTGACTGGAATTTGATTCGCGGCAGCTTAAGAAAAGAAACCGCCGGTTCGATTCGGACCCACATTCACCGGTTGCCGTAAGGTTCCTTGTGGGTGGAGCTACTGAGAAACATAGAGGGTTTCTGAATCAAGACAAGGTACCGTAACTTCACACATATAAGCCGCACCGCAGATTAGCCTCGGGCTATACAAGACGACTGATTCGTGCGACAAAGGAGACAATAGAGAAGGCCACAGACCCTGTGGTCCATACTCCGGGGTCGGCATAGTGTGCAACAAAGGAGGTCAGCTCTAGAGTTCTACGAATATCGGATTGTGCCCTTGTTGGGCGTTTTTCACGGATTGATGGGTCAGTGGTCCTCCAGTAGACGTGAATCACTGTTGCCACTTTTGTTAAAGCTGCTTTGGGGGAACGCACCAGGAAGATCAATCTACTCGAATGTGGACCCGTCCCTGTTACGCACTGTTTGTGTATCGGCAGGGCAGTGCCGTTCCAGAGACGCTGTCGGCCCTTTCCTTAGAACCGGCGTATGGGGGAAATGCCAGGAAAAAAATAGTAATCAGATAATAGTAGATAGTCATATAGATAGATAGCGTGCTCCAAGTGCTTTTCGCAGAAAGAGACGTTGACGACACACTTGAGTAGGAAGCACATGTGTTAGGACAGTTTTCAGGGTTGCACTGGTTTCTGTTTTTGGGGAACCCATTATAGGACGGGAAGTTAGGGAAATGGGGAAGGCCGAGAAAAATTTAGGGAAATCTCGGGAAATATAGTTAGGGAGTTACTTTTTCGGGTTAAACCCGATTCCGCCCGGTTATTCCCCTCCCCCCGAACTGACCTCCGACCAATTCGGGTTAAACCCGGTTTCTCCCCGAATTCCACTCACTACGAAATCCACTCAAGTGACGTTTCCACTGAAGACGAACAAAGGTCGCCACGTGTAACACACGTAAGAATGGGTCACTTACGTTCCCAGCAATACACCCGTGTGTGTTAACACTGTCTATGTCTTCGGAGATTACCGCGGCAAGGTCAGGATCCCGCAAAAACAACAAAAAAAACAAACAAAAAAGAGAGATTAGGAAATGACCTAATAGACAAGAGGAGAAACAAAAACATCCGATAACACCCGAAGGCACAATTATTGCCCGATTTCTCCCCGAATTACAGATTTAAAAAATAGCGCCCGATTTTTACCCCCCGAACCTGAGAAAGGCATTTCACCCGAAAAAGTCACTCCCTAATAATAGTAGACAGTCAGGTAGATAGTCATCAGGCACCTGTGAGAAAAAAAAAAATCGTGCATAAGCCGCGGCTAATACGCGTAAAGTTACGGTAGCTGCGCGTGCAGTTGACAAGCAGAACTAGATGCAGATCTGGTACCGCCGACATTCCACCGTGCCCCTCCTCGAAAAAATCCTGGCGCTGCCGCTGGACGTTGGCCAACAGAAGTGAAGCGTCTCCTGGTGAGGCAATGTGTACAGCTGTCTAGTTAAAGTACCGTAATTTCACGCGTATTAGCCGCGGCTTATGCGCGATTTTATTTTTCTCATGGGCGCTGTGCGGCTTATCCGCCGGTGCGGCTTATCTGACGACTTTTTTTTTTTTTTTTTTCAGGTATTTTCCCCGTACACTGATTTTCACGAAAGGGACGACAGTGTCTCTGGAATAGCACTGCCCTGTTGATGCACGAACGGTGCCTAACAGGGATGGGTCCACATTCGAGTAGATTGCCCCCATGCAGCTTTAACGAAAGTGGTGACAGTGATTCATGCCTTCTGGAAGACCACTGACCCATCAATACAATGAAAAGCGCCCAACAAGGGCACAATCCGATCTTGGTAGAACTCTAGAACTGACCTCCTTTGTTGCACACTATGCCGATCCCGGAGTATGGACCACAGGGTTTATGGCATTACTCTATGGTCTCCTTTGTCGCACATAGGAGTCGTCTCGTATTGCCCGCGGCTTATCTGCCGGAAAATTTTGAGAACGTTCCTAAAAACGCGTCCTGCGGCTTATCTGCGGTGCGGCTTATACGCGTGAAAATACGGTAGTAGTTTGAACTACCCACTACTACTCCATCGAACTACTACTCCATCGTGAAGTACCTAGTAGTTATACTTAAAACTGTACACTGTAGACTACTGTAAACTACTGTAGACTACTACACCGTAAACTACTGTAGAAGTAGCTTGTGGCCATCACTGCATACATTTAGTTTCTGTTTCTTACTTTATTCTCGACTCACTTTTCAGTAAGAACGGCATGCTTCGAGATGCTCAGCAACAGCATGCTTCAAGTGCCACTACCACCCCTGTGAAGCAAACCTACGGGATGTCATGTCTGAGCATGAGGGGAACAAATGGGAGATAAAGCGTACAGTGTCATGTGGTGTCATAGTGGATGAGGCAGTTCAACGTAGAAGCGCAACACAAGATTCACAATGCCCCTGTTGCGTACTTCAATTGATCCCATGTGTACAAAGTGTAAAGAGTCAATATCTGCCCGTTAATAGTTGTACACCACCTTGTGAGGAAGTACCGCTGGCACTCGAGCGAAAGGCCACATCACTGTGCCATCTGCTCCGAGCACTTTTGACAGAGGGACACATTGACAAAAATCAATCAATCATCGCTCATACCTGTAGATAGGTTTTAACTACCACACTCTCTCTCACATCATCTTTCCCATAATCATCTCCAACACACTCACCATAGTTTTGGCGCTCTATGGCCTTTGTTGCCTTTGTGCCATTAAACGCATAATCAATCAATCAATCAATCAACATTGACAAAAACACTTTAGCCAGCCACATTGTGATCAGGGTGGCAGGGTACAAGTTGCTTTGATGTGCCATCTTGCGCGAGGGACGTTAGATACATTGTGCCATGTGCTCGGGTGGACAAAATTAATCACTGTGGCGTCACTCACGATCGCAGTCGTCTCGTAACGCAAGGCGACAAATTATTATTATTATTATTATAGTCTAGGGTTGACGCTACAAATGGAGGGTTTTGTTGCAACATAAGTTTATCTCCCCCTGCCCCCCCATTCCCCACTGGGGTGGCAGAGCGACCACCGAACACGACAGTCACCACCTGATGAAAATTGGGGGCCTTGCAAAACTTGTCGTAAGCGATGGAAAATTTTACGTGAACAAGTTTTATGAAGTGCATTTATTGTACTTTCTGTGGAAGCGAAAAAACGTATGAACCGTTCTTTCTTTTTCTTTTTCGTTATAAACTTTTTCTTTTTAGCGTGCCCTCTGTGTGCTGAGTAATTCAATGGGCCCATGTGGTGTCAGCGTTCTCTTTGTTGTCATTGCTGATTTCAAGTAGTTTGTATGTACATCAAGTTTAATACAGTCATTCCTGCCTCCACCTCTAATGCTTTACGTATTTTCCGATGGGCATATTTGATGAGAACATGCAGCACCTGCTTCAGCACCTGTGGTAGGAGAGAGCTATGGAAAGATACTTACTGTATGGTGTTGTGGTCAGCATGAACGGAGGAGTATTTATTTATTTTATTGTAAGGTACGTGTTGTATGTACGTATGTATGTAACACGTATTTGTCCAGTCTTGGTCAACCGAAAAATGGCCCTCCGTCCGAGTGACCTTAAAAAAACCTACTCGGGCCGGGTGCCTATGAGTGTTCCAAATAGAAGTCTGTCTTGTGTGAGTTTGTGTGCATGTTGTATTGTCAGCCATTATCTTTTTGTTTTGTTTTTTTTTTTTTTTTTAATTTTTGTGGCAACTGGAAAGCAGACATTTTTTTAACATTTTTTTTACATTTTTTTTTAATTAAAAAAATTTTTGTGGCAACTGGAAAGCAGACATTTTTTTTACATTTCTTTTTACATTTTTTTTTTACTTAAAAAATTTTCATGGAAACTGGAAAGCAGACATTCGCAGTACACAGACAAGGTCTCACGACCGTCACTTTTCTCTGCCGTAAAAATTCTGGCACCGAAAAACAGCCGATTAATCGTACAAAGGTTTTGTGGAGTGCAATGTTTTGAGATTTTGTTTTGTAGTAATATTATTATATGTTTTGGAAGATTGGTACTTCTGCGTCTATGCACTGGAAGATTACGACGCCCCCCCCCCCCCCCCCCCCCCGCACTCAGGAAGAGCCAATCAGGGTTCGGAGCTCAGAATTATGCAATGCACGTCATGCGCAGTCACCACATGGTCTTCCATGTGGCCATTAAATGTGCATATCAGTCTTGAATCTGCAATCACTTTCTGCATGTGTGTTCTTTTCCTGTATCGCTGACAAAAATATTGCACCCTGACATGAAGGAATGAACTTTAGAAGTGTTCACAACTATTATTACACTGTTGGTTATAATAGTATTGATGTAATGTGCTATAGTATAGTTATCGACAGATATCTGCGCTGCACCAGATATATTTATATTTTTTTTTTTTTTTTTGAGCTTTCAGGGCAGCATGGATACTGTTTTTGCAGTTGAGTAGACATCCTCATCAATTACCTAACTCTCATTAATTAACGCTTTAATCGGGGGCCTTCTGGGCAATGTGTTTGGGTCAGCATGGCTGTATAACTCAACCATAGATATGGTATCTATGCTGCTCTAATACTGTTTCTTTTTTTTTTTTATCTTATGCCTGAATAGTATAGTGTGTATTGTGTGCGTGATGTAGGGTTACGGATGGGATGTAGGATTAGGATGTAGGATTGTTAGGATACTGGTTTATCTTATATCATCCAGTCCTGTTAACGTTTGGGTTCCCGTCTGTGTTAAGATCAAGCTGCAGAATCTGCATCAGTGACAGGATGCACCGCCTCTTTACAGAAGAATGCATTTGTTGTTAGTCACTGAGGCCAACAGGAACAGGGCCAGAGTACCTAGTCCCAGCGTAGCATATGCCTCTGACACATGGGTGTCGGAAGTTCCTCATCGAAAGAACGCCGTGGTCCTCGGATTAATATATTAATATGTTAATCCAACATGCTGCACACAGTGCAGAACGACTCCGCATATATATGTTAAACGGCTTCCGCTACCGACAGTGTCCGATCTTCCTGTCTTAAAAAAAAGAAAAAGAAAACAGCGTCTGCAGAAAGCAAAATTCCTAGGATTGAATGTGCAAATTCTGTAAAAAAAAATCTGCCCGGTAAAATGCCGTGCCAGAGACCCTACTTCACCTGCACGCATGAAACTGGGGGGCGGCCGCCCTCCGTGCCCCCCACCTTCCGACAGCCATGCTCAGACAGCCTCCTGAATAGCATCTGCGCTCACGCTAGTCAGCGAGGAGCACGCTTTTGAAACAGAACTTAACCACACAGCACACTGAAGGCCAATCACTGCACAGAATGACATTGTTATCACCCGTGATTTGTGGAAAGCGCGGGGTGTACGGTGAACCCTCGTTATTATGACCATGGTCGTTCCCGAAAACTTTGGTCATAACGCGGAATTGTCATATTAACGGGGGAGGATTTGCAGAGGTTTCACAGCATTGTTCCCCAAGAGTATGGTCGTAAAGCGCACATGTCAGATTATCGGGGGTCATATTAACGAGGGTTCACTGTACACCTTTTTTGTGACACTTATCGTAACGCGTGACATTAATGTAACTTCGTAAGTGTCGCAAAAAGGTGTAACCCTCACGTTTTTTGACAGAAGTAGAGCAGGGAATGATGTCGTTCGGCATGATGGTTGGCGTCAGGGTTGCGGAGTTATCACTCCGGAGTTGGAATGATTCCGGAACTATTCCACATTTATCAGAGCCGGGAATGGAATTGGAATGGAATGGTGGACACTGTCCTAGGAATGGAATGGGAATGGAAGTAGGCAGTTTTTCGCAGGACTGGAATTGGAATGGAATGGTGGAAACTGTTCTAGGAATGGAATGGGAATGGAAGTAGGCAGTTTTTCGCAGGAATGGAATTGGAATGGAATGGTGGAAACTGTCCTAGGAATGGAAAGGGAATGGAAGTAGGCAGTTTTTCGCTGGAATGGAATTGGAATGGAATGGGAATGGAAGTAGGCAGTTTTTCGCAGGAATGGAATTGGAATGGAATGGTGGAAACTGTCCTAGGAATGGAATGGGAATGGAAGTAGGCAGTTTTTCGCAGGAATGGAATTGGAATGGAATGGTGGAAACTGTCCTAGGAATGGAATGGGAATGGAAGTAGGCAGTTTTTCGCAGGAATGGAATTGGAATGGAATGGTGGAAACTGTCCTAGGAATGGAAAGGGAATGGAAGTAGGCAGTTTTTCGCTGGAATGGAATTGGAATGGAATGGTGGAAACTGTCCTAGGAATGGAATGGGAATGGAAGTAGGCAGTTTTTCGCAGGAATGGAATTGGAATGGAATGGTGGAAACTGTCCTAGGAATGGAATGGGAATGGAAGTAGGCAGTTTTTCGCAGGAATGGAATTGGAATGGAATGGTGGAAACTGTCCTAGGAATGGAATGGGAATGGAAGTAGGCAGTTTTTCGCAGGAATGGAATTGGAATGGAATGGTGGAAACTGTCCTAGGAATGGAATGGGAATGGAAGTAGGCAGTTTTTCGCAGGAATGGAATTGGAATGGAATGGTGGCTGCTGGGCCAGCCAGTACGGTTACCGGTCCCTTTTTTTTATTGATGGAATTAGCGGAATGGAATGGGGTTGCCCAAGCCCATTCCAGGAGTGGGATTTGGCCATACCTTTTCACTCCGAGGAAGTGAAAGGAACGGAAGGAAGGAATCTCCATTCCTTGGAATGGAATTGGAATTTGAATGGAATTGGTGGCCCCATTCCGCAACCCTGGTTGGCGTGTTGCGTGGTACAGTTCTGTCTCAAGGGTGCGTAGCTCGTACAATGTTGTTCTCCCACAGATGTGCGCGTTCCCCCTGCAGCTGGCAACTTCAATGGCGCCGATCTCTCTTTTTGTGTTCCAGCTCAGCCAGGCCTCATTGCGATGGCGAACGGGATGTTCGGGTGCCAGCACTGCACCTACGCTTCCAAGTGGCGGTATGCCGTGCGTAGACACGCTCAAATGCACGGCCCAGGAGGTCCATACAGTTGCACGCTTTGCCCGGGCACCTTTCTCAAGGAGCATCAACTCAACAGGCACATGAACATGCACTTGTACGAGGAGCACAGACAACGTCATGTCCAACATGATACGTCTGCTAGCACGGCCTCGCAAGAATGACAAGTTCTGTACTGTTCATCATAATGCGCAGACTGACCAATGTGGAATCTCCCATGCACGTGTGTAGCTGCGTGGCAACATAGAGTCACGAATTGTCGTCGTCGTGAAGTGTCGTAGAATGCGCCTTGAAATGTTGAGCGCTCGTTGTGGTGAGTTTTGTGTCATGTAAAATTTCCCGCGGAACCGAGTTTCTTGCCTTCAATTTACCATATTACATGGTTGGGCAAAGGAGCAAAAAGCTGCCAGCTGGCAACTTGAGAGCAATCTTCGAGGCAACAAATCTTCAAGAGCTATTCCCTTTAACGACAATGTAACACCGAGTACTTTGGTTCCAGCACTTTACATGATGCGAGTTTGAGAACAAAAATTAACTAAGAAGAAACGGGCTCAGATCTTTTTTCTTTTATTTTGATAAACAATATGACAGGCCCAGCATCCTCATCAAAAGTAATCGCTTAAGTGACCTTGACTGTCGGTGGTAATGAGGTGCAGGTGATACGGACACGTGATATGACGCTGCCCCCAATCTTGCGGGCCACAGCTATATATGAGCACGTGAACCCCAGGAGATGAAAAAATAGTATGATAACCAACGTTTAAGCGCCTTACTTCTTTCTGTGTGTAAGCGTAGTGTTTTAGATGTGATAATAGTGTGCTTGTGGATTGATGTCACGCTTATTTGAAATACAAGCTGAAACTTCCGAGGAATTTTGTAATTTGAAATACGAAAACCCATTTATGCACCATGCCTTTGCTCAACAATTATTCACACACACCATCGAAAGATACTGCAATACCTCCAATTATTTTTCGGTCATAGTCGTGCATGGACTTTTGACGTAGCTGTAACAGCAAACAGAGGACGTAAACTGTTATCTTCTTTAGGCGCGCTAGATGGTTCTTGTCTAGTATTTAGAGCATCTGTCTATTTAGAGCATCTGTGATAAAGAGCATGTCTGACTTTCCCCCGATTTCTTCTTTTCGTGCGCAGTTTTCATGCGAGTCTCGACACATCTTTCAGCTAATCACGCCGTTTTCACAGACTTTTGACGTGTAGCTGTAACAGCAAACAGAGGACATAAACTATTATTTGCTTTTGGTGCGCTAGGTGGTTCTTGTCTATTTAGAGCATCTGTCTATTTGGAGCATCTGTGATAAAGAGCATGTCTGACTTTCCCCTGATTTCTTTTCGTGTGGAGTTTTCATGCGAGTCTCGACACATCTTTGAGCTAATCACGCCGTTTTCACGGACTTTTGACGTGTAGTTGTAACAGCAAACAGAGGACGTAAACTATTATTTTCTTTTGGTGCGCTGGGTGGTTCTTGTCTAATTAGAGCATCTGTCTATCTAGAGCACCTGTCTATTTAGAGCATCTGTGATAAAGAGCATGTCTGACTTTCCCCTGATTTCTTTTCGTGTGGAGTTTTCATGCGAGTCTCGACACATCTTTGAGCTAATCACGCCGTTTTCACGGACTTTTGACGTGTAGCTGTAACAGCAAACAGAGGACGTAAACTATTATTTTCTTTTGGCGCGCTGGGTGGTTCTTGTCTAATTAGAGCATCTGTCTATCTAGAGCACCTGTCTATTTAGAGCATCTGTGATAAAGAGCATGTCTGACTTTCCCCTGATTTCTTCTCTTCGTGTGCAGTTTTCATGCGAGTCTCGACACATCTTTCAGCTAATCACGCCGTTCGAGATCATCCCAGAAGATTCGAGTGCAGATTCTGCCCGTACGTCTCGAACTGGAAGGATGTCCTGACGAGACACGAACGAATCCACACGGGCGAGAGGCCCTATGAGTGTCACGTCTGCAACTACAAGTTCTCCCTGCGGCACCACCTCATGAGGCACTTCCGTTGCCACACGGGCGAGAAGCCGCACCGCTGCACGGCGTGCTCCAAGTGCTTTTCGCAGAAAGAGACGTTGACGAGACACTTGAGTAGGAAGCACATGTGTTAGGAGAGTTTTCAGGGTTGCACCGGTTTCTGTTTTTTGGGGAACCCGTTATAGGACGGGAAGTTAGGGAAATGGGGAAGGCCGAGAAAAATTTGGGGAAATCACGGGGAATATAGTTAGGGAGTTACTTTTTCGGGTTAAACCCGATTCCGCCCGGTTATTCCACCCACCCCCCCAAACTGACCTCAGACCAGTTCGGGTTAAACCCGATTTCTCCCCGAATTCCAGTCACTATGAAATCCTCAGGTGACGCTTCCACTGAAGACGAACAAAGGTTACCGCGTGTAACACATGCACGAATGGGTCACTTACGTTCCCAGCAATACACCCATGTGTGTCACACCGTCTATGCCTTCGGGGATTGCCGCCGGAAGGTCACGGTCCCGCAAAAAAACAAAAAAGAGAAATTAGGGAAGGACTTAATACACAAGAGGGGAGGCATTTAACCCGAAAACGTCACTCCCTAAATATAGTGGGGATGCGAGGACCTTTTGGAGCCTTCCGGTGTCGCGAAGCAAGTTGCCTATTTGTCTTTTGAGCCCTCACTCGAGGCCACTTATGCTTGCACATTCTGCACAGCTATGGTTATGCACAATTTGCCTGTTTTTGCAAAAGCTGAACCACTTTTGCAGCTGTCTGTGCTCTCAAGGAGGTTGGCTCGAACTACCACAATACCATCACAATACCCTTTTGAATCATTGGGGTGTGCGAACTTTGTGAAAATCTTGAGGTAGAAATTGTCTTTTTTGCAGCGCCACTTGCTGCACGTTGTGCCAGCATACGTGTGAAGCTGAACCGCGGGGCTTGGCAGTACAACACGTTGTTTGTGTATCAGTAAATAGTCTAGTCATTTGACAGTAGTGCTGCTCCCGTCTCTTTTGTGTCATTCAGAACATGCAAGACTACAAAGTGTGCTACACCTTTACGCTGTCTGTCACAGCTGTCCTTCAGGAGGTCACTTAATTTTTGTGGAAATATTTGCGTGTTTGCTGTGTATCTGTACATTATTTTCGTGTACAGAGGTTGTGCAAAGTTTATGCACTATTCATCTTGTTGTTTGATAATCAGTGTCTCAATAACAGTGCGACAAACTTGTGAAAAAATTAGATATGTAAGTTGCTTTTTTTGTGCTTAAAATACTTACGCAATTTTCACAAACCTCCTAGCAACTCTCTCGTCAATTTCATGCTAGCACTGGTGCTGGGTGAACTGCATTCATTTTGTGGCGAACAAGCAATGCTCTGTCCTTGCTGTTCATTTTCAGATATTGTCCAATGCCAAAAGTGAGAGTGGTCACATTGTGCGGTACCCCCGACAGCAGTAATTTCAGTTAGCAGTGGACGCCGATCAGTGCTCATTAATCCACGAACACAACGTGCTTGAGTCCTTGGCCAAGATTCTTGTCACTATACAAATAATATCCTGCGCACATGCTCTTTGTATCCTTTGGACAGACCACCACTGGTGATGCGTGTGTCTCACAAATATTTACGCTTTAAGCAAAATCAGCATTCTGTTCATTTGCTTTAGTTATCTACATCTTTCCACAAAAGCAGGAGATGATAGGGGGTCAGAAATGCACTGCAGTTTTCTCCAGGTGTACGGGGTGTTCAAAATTAAGCTTTCACTGGCACTTTATAAAATAGGCGAACAAAAGAAAACTGGCATTATTTTTTCTGTTCCTTGAGTAAGAAACAGGTGCTACATAATTAGCAGCACCTGTTTCTTACACAAGTAGCGTAAAGTTATTATCATCCGGTTTCCTGACATCGCTGTGTTTGCGAAGCGCTCGTGAAAGATTTAGTTTTGAACACCCTGTATACGGTTGGAACCATACCTGGGTAAATTACTTCTAAGATGTAAATAAATTACATTACTCATTACAGCAATTGAAATGTAATGAAATTACATTAGTTACTACGAAAAGGTAATGACACTGGGGTGTTCAAAATTAAGCTTTCACTGGCACTTATAAAATAGGCGCACAAAAGAAAACTGGCGCTATTTTTTCTGTTCCTTGAGTAAGAAACAGGTGCTACATAATTAGCAGCACCTGTTTCTTACACAAGTAGCGTAAAGTTATCATCATCCGGTTTCCTGACATCGCTGTGTTTGCGAAGCGCTCGTGAAAGATTTAATTTTGAACACCCTGTATACGGTTGGAACCATACCTGGGTAAAGTACTTCTAAAATGTAATTAAATTACATTACTCATTACTGCAATTGAAATGTAATGAAATTACATTACAATTACTACGAAAAGGTGATGACATTACAAAGTCATTATTGCAGCTTAATCGTAACGATGTTGAGGATGTGGAAATTCATTGTGGGTGTTGGAATTCTTTTAACCCTCCAGTTGCCAACTCTCTTTCTGCCAAGTGCAAACACAGACTCCATTCTTTTGTAAAAAGTAACGAGTAATGTCATTAAAATTACTGCCCAAATGTAGTTAAATTACTTTAAAAATTACGTAATGTCAAAAGTACTGCGTTACATTACAAATTTCCAGAAAAAGTAATTCAATACAGCGATTTCATTACAGTAATGACACTACTACCCAGGTATGGTCGGAACGTTAATCGGCACAGTAAGTTTTGATTTCTGCAGAGTTATTTTTACTTCTCATTTCAAACTACTTTTCGTTAGAGAGTCATATCCATTATTGATTGATTCGTTGATTGACACCCCAGCTGTAGCAACGACATGTAACAGTTCATTTCTCTCTAGTTCAACCGGGACCCATTCTGACCACCAACTGGATGTACAAATGTCCCCTCTGCCCGTACGTATCAAGATGGCGCCACGCCGTACTGAGGCACTCGCGGACGCACTGCCCTGATGGACCCTACAGGTGCAGCATCTGTCCCAGCACGTTCGTCAAGGAATCTCAACTCAACAGGCACATGCGTTTCCATAGTTACGCAGCACAGGATTGACCAAGTGACCAAAGTATGGATGTGGGGTAGTCGTGGGTGCATACCGTTTTGATACCGTGCATACCGTAACATAACGCGGCACTCGAAACGTGGATGAAAGAATTGTCGCAAGACAGGTTGCTTACGCACGCTGCTTATTATCGTGTTTACAAGATGCACACCTAAAAATAAACAGCAACAAGAAATGTGTTCACCGAGCATTTTCATATTAACGTAAGGTCTTTGTACAAGTTTTTCTTGTCATTCAATCCTCGTGCCGCCACTTTTAATCTGTGTACCGAAGAGTTTAATCTTCGTTCTGCCACATTTAGTCTGTATTCCGTGGAATTTGTTCCGAAGTTCCTACATACGTGATACATTCATCTGATCAGTTTACATTAAAAAGTGATATTTCCATAAGAATTTGTTTACTGCACCACATCTGAGGGCAGACATCATCTTGGGGAATTTTTTTTTTTTTGTGATCTTCTGACATTTGTTACGTCACATGTCCTCACTGTGTTGTGTTTTATTGTTCATTGTTAGTGTACTGTAGGACGAACTCATCAGCCAAGGACACCTACCCCATGAGACCTAATTTATGGTACAGTCAAACTCCTTTACAACGAAGCTCAGGGGACAGCAAAAAAAATTCGCAGTAAAGGAATTTTCGTTAAAAAGGATGTCCATTATTGGACCTATAGGCTCCAGCGGGACCGCAAAAAAAATTTGCTGTAGTGGTATTTTCGTTAAAAAGGCGTTCGCTATAAAGGAGTTTGACTGTATCAACGTGTCTCACATAATAGTTTCAAAAACATTGCTTCTTTATGCTTGTTAATCTACAGATAATTATGTTAGCATGGGCGTCGAAACATCCAATTTCTGAATTTGTCTCTTAATATAATTTATCAATACACGAACATCATGCAACACAAACTGGAGAAATGAATGTTCCACACACACAATGAACCTCTTCTTGAGACCAAAACTTCTGCAGGTTTGCTAGCTCCTGGAATTTTTTTTACAACTAATGTTCACTGATAACATCTCTGTGTTTTGTTTAATGTTTCACAGCACAAAATAAAGAGTGGCACATTTCCTTTATTACATATTCCGTAAGCAAAAATTAAAAGCCGCAAAAAGGGGAGGGACTCGCAGCCATGCAGGAACATGATGAATGCTCGATTGACTTCAACTCTGAGAGACCCAGCCCACACCGGGATAGTAGAAAGAGCCCAAGCAGCACAATGTCTTTGCCCAATATTGGACCAATATTGGCAATACCTGCCCACTATTGGACCAATATTGGACCAATAATGGCAGTACCGGCCCAGTATTGGACCAATATTGGGACAGTATTTGCCGATATTGGGCCATTATGGGACCGATATGTTGTGCTGCTTGGGAGATAACAGAGGCACGGCGTATCGCATCCAGCTTCTGTTGGGATCATGCTTTTCCTCTCCCAATCTCAAGAACTGTCACTTTTTCTACTGTCCCTCCGTGGACCAATACCTGCCCACTATTGGACCAATATTGGACCAATAATGGCAGTACCGGCCCAGTATTGGACCAATATTGGGACAGTATTTGCCGATATTGGGCCAATATGGGACCGATATGTTGTGCTGCTTGGGAGATAACAGAGGCACGGCGTATCGCATCCGGCTTCTGTTGGGATCATGCCTTTCCTCTCCCAATCTCAAGAACTGTCACTTTTTCTACTGTCCTTCCGTGGACCGGGTTTGCAACCTCCTTTCGTCGGACCGGCAATGATTGCGTTAAAAAAGATTGTCGACTGCCATGCTCTGGGTGCTCCAGAAAGCGTGGTGTTCGGCTATTCTTTCCGATGCGATAGCTCCTCAATATCCCTGTCAAGTATGATGAATTTGAGTAAATTCAGCGCGCTCTTCACATTGGTCAGGTAAAAAAAGGTTACACCTACTTGGCAAATTTCCGAGTAAATTTACGTAATGAAACGTATGTTACATGACATTCACTTCAGGAGGTGGGAAAAACAAAGTAGGAATAAATGCCATTTACCGCATTAATTTATGTGGTGTAGTTATTTTTTTTATGGGACACCCGTAATAAAAATCCATCGCCGAATATTGCTATGCAAATGAGACAACACCAAAAAATTTTGAAAATATTGCAGCGCACGCTAGCTTAGTGTTCATGGTGCTGATGGTATAATTTCCTTGAGCTTGCGGTGGTGGTGGTGGGGACAGGAGCACAGTATAGGTGTGTTTACTTGTGTTTTCTGTTCCTGTCCAATATGTACCACCAAGACCGTGTGCCTCAGGAGCGTATGGGCTCCGTTGTCGTCGACTTATCGGAGCCACAAAGCGGTTGATCACGTCAGCAGATCAGCACCTACTCCAATCATCACCTCTATCGCTCCAAAGCACGTAGCCCTCTGACGTGGTCCTGCACTTCTGATGCAGACGGTTTTGGTTTCGGCTCATTTCCGCGGCAAAATTTGGCGAATGATATTTCAACGCACGTTTCATTTCGGGATTTTTAAGCACTAAAAATTCTTTCAGCGAGGATTGTACCCCATTCTGCTGTCTCACTTTTGCCAGGCAGTCCTCAGTTAAAGAATTGATTAATGAATTTTAGGTAATTATTCATCTCGTAGTTATATACTCTGTTCAAGAGGAATATTTGCCTGCCATAGGAACCACCTGCAAAAACGGTCCTTCTCCCGTAGATTTTTAAGATTTTTAATTAAGAATTAATTTTTGATTAATTTTTAATTAAGATTAAGAATTTTAGAAAGAATAAAAAAAACACCCTGTTTGCATTAATTAGGCATTGTGTATTTGGCATCATCATTCGAACAAAAAGAAAATATTGTTTACTGAATACATCAACTGGACACTGATGAATGCTCGAAACTATTGCTTGCATATTGGCTTTTTTTTTTTCTTGTATATCGGGAGTGGCTATCACTTGGAGCACATATGACATCCATACTTGGGACACCGTTCTATATCTGTCACACTGCACAGGTTTGTACACTACTTGGCACTTACTGCTGAACGCTTCATATACTCTACTTCACGTTGAATGTTGAAGAAATTTGTCAGTGAGCTGAAAGGTAATGAACTAGTACATACAATGTAATGTGATACATAAGTGAACTTTTGTTATTCTTGTGTGTCATTCTATAATTGAGCTACAGTGCCATCTTGACTCCTAAAAACTAAGCTGCATCGTGCAATACTATCTAAACACAGTGGAAAGTGAATTTGGCAAAACAACATTTCCAAAGCAAACTTCTTCTCTTGCATTATCGCGAGATATTTTACCATGGACTTAACTGAAGCACAAGATGAAAGTATTCTGCTCTGCATGTGTTGCCGGACTGGAGTAATTCCAAGCATCATATTGTTGTTGTGTTTCATGCCCTGTTACCCGCCCACACATAAGGAGGGACATATGCGAATGCAATAAAACAAATTACGTTGTTCTCATTTCGACCACGCTGTGATGTACACCAAGACATGTATGGGCTTTGCTCTTACCTGCTTGCCTAGACAGAAAAATAGTTTGCCCGAAGGACGAGAGAGTGAGTTCCATTGTCGAAAAATTATCCTTCTCAACTATCAAATTGGTACATATCAATTACTGTAAACGTATATTTACTAGCGACGTATTAATTTTTGCGAGTTCCGCGACCGCTAAAAAAAAAAATCGCGAAAAATTGTGCTCGCGAACACAGCCTCACGTTTATCCCACGAAACCCTCGTTGGACCTCGTCAGGCCTGGGCCTTTTGTACGTGGACCAAATTTCTGTACTGCAGAAATTGAAATAAATTGAAATTGAAAGCAAACAGCCCTGGAATCGCGAAATTACGGTGAATACTCGCGAGTAACTTTGCAAATGATTTAATGAGCGATTCGCAAAAATTAATACGTCGCGAATAAAAATACGTTTACAGTATTAAACGCAGCAGCATCACAGTTAGCGACTGACAGAGTATGGATCATTATTTGAACAAGTCGCCAAGAAACTACGTGCCAATAAGCCATTTTTATTATGTACGTGAACACAAAAGATACTTCGCTGCCTTCTACCAGCTGCTACATAACATAATATATAGTAACATTTAGTTCTTTGGTAAAAAAACAGTAATGTCATAAGAGGCACATGTTATGAGAAATTTACAAAATCTCTTCTCCTAAGGTATCTACACTATTCCGGTACTTAACGAGGCTCCTACCCCAACAACACCAAATATCCTCTGGACGTCCGATGGATGTCCCTCGGACATCCATCGGACGTAACGAAATCGTTAGGACGTTATTCGCACATCCAGAAGATGTTCAGTGTTGTTGGGGTACTTTCCTTGTAGCTCACGATGAACGGGGATGGCAACGAGAGAAGCGGTTGTCCCCGAGGACTACAATAAGCTGCGGAATGTTTCAGTTGACTCTTCACACTGTCTGTCCGTCTGCCACAACGATGATTGTGCTTAACACAACGTCCAGCTTTGAAATGTTGATATTTAAACATTTAACGTTTCTTTAATGTTAAACGTTGCAAGTGTTGCCTCAAACTGACCTCCATACACTTTCAGCATTTGCTAGCGGATCCCTCCAGTTGTGCTTGAAATTCAGGCTCGCCTTATCATTAGACCCTGATGTTTTAGGGTTAAACCCGATTTTTCCCCGAATTTGCACCCTGAATTGAGGTTCACCTATCTAGGGTTAAACCCGATTTCTACCTGCAAAACTGCACTTAGGCTAGGCACCTCAAGGCATCGACACAAAATATGCGACTGACCCTTACTTCTGGCACTCTGGATAAACGGTACAGTGAACGTTTATTCTACAATAATGCCTGATTTCTCCCCGAACTCAGTTTGATGGTAATTTTTCTGCCCGAATTTGCACGAATTTTCTACATCAATTTATTGACCCGATTTCTACCCCCCGAATTTGGAAAAATATAAAACCCGAAAACTTCAGGCTCGACTTATCATCTGTTGTATCAGGTTATATACTAGGTATCTGCTGGCATTTTGTAGCAGACATATTTTGCCAAGATTCACTTTGTAGCAATCTAAACATAGATATGGACAAAAAAATCAAGAATATTTTGTCAGGATGACTCTCATTGTGGACACTATTGGGTGATCATCCTTCACGATTTTACAGAGCTGACCTTTTACAGCTGTTTTTGAGGTGGAGAGATTTCCTGTAGTCAATATTACTGCATGTATAAGAACAAAAGAACACTGTCTCCACTGCCACTCTGGAAGCGAGCTTCACATGAGTGTACATATGTGCATTAGGGATAAGATGCTATGTCATGCTTGCTGCCCATGAGAAAATTAACTGTACCCACAATTTTTCACATTACACAAGAAAACCAGGTATCTTAAGGCAACAGTACAATAACTGCCAAAATGCATTCTTTTTACCCACCATAAGAACTGTTAGACGTGCTCACAAACTGCAAGTCCCCAGAGAATTTTAAGGCACACACAGTGCAGCTGCCTAGCACTTTCCTGTGCCTAAATATGCTAATAGTAGGTATTTCTAGGCAGAGGAATTCTTGTTTAGGCTAGCTAGGCTTCTTATCCTTTAAAATCCGTGTTATCCTTTGAAACATGCGCAATGGCTCTGTCCTCAGTACATATCTTGGCTTTCCTCACAGCAAAAGACCCGCGAAACAGCCTAATATTTTCGATGAAACAGGCAGCTCGACTGAAATCTGCAACCTGGCAATGATATTCATGCTCCTCCTCCTACAAGTATGCATTGTTGAATGTTCCGCAATGTTAAATACTAGCTAAACAGTAAGGTGAAAAGCGCCACAAAAGCTATGTACATAAGAAGGCACTAGAAATGGTCCACTAGTACAGAGACGTGTTTCTCCTTGATATGGCTGGACATGACGCCATCCATGTTGTCCAGCGAGACATTCTGCCACTCGGCCGGTTTTCCTGGGTAGAAAAAAAAAAAAAAAGACTTCATTTTTCGTTTGGTTGTGAAAAGCATTGATTTCGGCCTCTAACCACACCTCTAACGCACATCAATTTTTCACTACTTATAAGCCTTCTTAACGTACAACGTAAAATGTGCTGTCAGCTTATATGCTGAGGCTATTATGCAGTGATGGCCACTAACTACTTCTACAGTAGTTTAACTATAACTACTAACTACTTTGCGATGGAATAGTTTAACTAGTAGTTCAACTACTTTTCAGGGGGTAGTTAAAACCACTTCTTTAACTACTGCAATGTATTTTAACTACATCTCTAACTACTTAATGCTGTCCATCAACACCAGTCCCATTCTATAGTGTTCTTGGACACCTAAATATGAATCATAAGCAGTGATCAAAGTGAAGATTTAGTACACATGCACTGCACAATTGCTCTGGACCTCCGTTCTCATCAAACAAGTAGCTCGAGGTAAAAGTCGGAAGCACAATCGTGCCGTAAAGCTTGCGGCAAAATCGGAAGTAGTTGGCGCCTGCAGTAACTTAACTAGTGTAGTTAACT
This sequence comes from Ornithodoros turicata, assembly GCF_037126465.1. Taxonomy (NCBI): domain Eukaryota; kingdom Metazoa; phylum Arthropoda; class Arachnida; order Ixodida; family Argasidae; genus Ornithodoros; species Ornithodoros turicata. The sequence continues at coordinate 147,547,543 of NC_088202.1, read as the reverse complement.
ACTTGAAATAGTAGTTTAACTACTAGTTGCACACTACATTTCTGAAAGTAGTTGATAACTACTTTTTAACCACAATCAGGTAGTTTAACTACATGTAACTACTGGCCATCACTGCCATTATGCACAACTTGCCGACAGCTTTGTCACTGCACCACGCTTGTCAGGCGAAATTTCTTCTTACCGAGTGGTATGAAATTAGAGTTGAACTGGTTCATACACTTCACCTTTTTTCCGCCCTAGACCCGAACTGAACCGATATGCTTGAATCCGAACTGGACCCCCCCAAGATAACGGTTCCAATCCCTGATTAGATTAGATTAGAGTAGATTAGAGTCTTATGTGTCATTGGTATTGTCCCTAGATTTCCGCAAAATTATGCAGAATTGGCCACGTCTTTGGAACATGCTGTTTCCCCCAGAATCGTCCGGTTCTTTTTTCTTTTCTTTTTTTTCAGAATAGTATTCGACATCTTGCAGAATTATTTACAGATCTCGATCGCACTGCGACATTTTCGTGGGTTGAACTGGTTGAACTGGATCAGTCGTGACTGCTATGCCTGATACAATTGATCACGCAGGGGCGGATTTAAGGGTCTGCAATGTGTGTGTGTGGGGGGGGGGTCTTAAGGAAATTTCATGCTTTGCAGCACAGCATCATCCAGGAGATGGGGTTTTTACATAGGGACTACAGCTGTATGCCCACATTATCCGCCACCAATATTAACTTGCGTTTATTAATACAGTTCCTTCTCACAGCGTAACCAACGTCGATGATAAGTAGAATGCACACTAACCATCTGGAGTGTCACTGGACTTGAGCGCAAAGGACCAGCTCTCAGGGTTGAGAGCAGCACAGTGGGGCAGACGCAGTTCCACGGGTTTGTCGAACTTGAGGCCGTGCGGTCCGCACATGACGAGCGGACTCAGCAGAGTCTCACCTGCAACGAGTTCAAACAGTCGAGAAACAGGAAACGAGGTAGTACAGGATATCCAGAGGAATGCTTTACGGTTACGTACTTTCTCTGCTGCCTGTAACCACTACTAACCTTCCTACTGTCACACTCGGCGTCAATTTCTGTTTCGTTGTGAGTGGTAGACACCTCGAGGGACCTCATTATATCTCATAAAGCAGCTAAGATATAATAAAATTCAGCTACATCTATTTCTGTCGGCAATACTGCCAAAAAAATGTTCGGCCATGGGTTTGCTAGATCAACTTTTGTTCCTAAGAACAGCGTTGTAGGTGCCCCTTTATTTATTTATTTATTTATATTTATATGTGTCTACTAACAGCCTAAAGCCTTACCAGCAGTACACAATAAAAAACACACAACATAGGAATGTATTAATACAATAAAATTAAACGTTCATAGCACAATGAAAAAGCATGCAGCTCGCATTGGCCATACTTATACAAACATCAGAGTTCACATGCGCGACGAAGAGCTGATTGGACACTTCTCATATTACTATTAAACAAGTCAACGCAAGCAGAATTAATGTTACTTAAAATCTGTATTCTTAATGAGGGACATTTTCTTTCTCAGTCTACGTATTTGACGGCCAGGAGACCACGGTCAAACCTCGATTTGTGAACACCAACCGTTCCCGCCGGAAAAGAAAAGGCCCGAGGAGCGCCATAAACGACGGAACTTTGCAGAGACGTTGGTTTTCGGAAACACTGGGTCGTGGTGCTTTTGCACGTGTCCCTCACTTGTGTCTACTTTGCTGAGAGAAGGGATGTCAACTGCTTTGCTCGGTACTCTTCTCTTCAAAATACATTATTGATTTATTTATTTAACATACCATAAAGGCCCAGGAAAGGCATTAAAGCAGCTTCAGTGGTCCAGATCCTGAGCAGGTCATCGCAGTACTTACTTTGCTCACTATCATCATCTTTTTCATCGGAACACCAAATGACGTCAGTCTTTGTGCCAATCCGCGACACCAAGGATGAGTCACGTTTCCTCGTACAGTGTCACCCTGTTCTATCAACTTTCGAAATCGGCCAAGTCTCACCTCGGAATATGCGGACACGTCATTAGTATTTGAATTCGTGCTCCAAATTCCATCTTTTTCTGACCTTTTGGTGACCAGGCATGAGACGTTATAATTAGACCCTGAAGTTTTAGGGTTAAACCCGATTTTTCCCCGAATTTGCACCCCGAATTGAGGTTCACCTATCTGGGGTTAAACCCGATTTCTACCTGCAAAACTGCACCTCAAGGCATCGACATACTAGTTTCTCACAAAATATGCGACTGCCCCTTACTTCTGGCACTCTGGATGAACGGTACAGTGAACGTTTATTCTACAATAATGCCCAATTTCGCCCCGAACTTAGTCTGATGGTAATTTTTCTGCCCGAATTTGCATGAATTTTCGACGTCAATTTATTGACCCGATTTCTACCCCCGAATTTGGAAAAATATAAAACCCGAAAACTTCAGGGTCTAGTTATAATGCACGATTGCAACACCTAAAATTTTGCTCATCTCAATTTTCTTCGCGGTTTTTATCAACCTTCCCTGGTACAGTGCATCCTCGTTAACTTTCCCCAAGTCTGTGTCGGTGAGGGTTTACCGTACCAGGGAAACGTTTCTAATCCCAAGTTTTCGTTGGTACCGGAAAATCTTCTCCTAGGTTCAGCCTTTTCCTCGCTGCCTGCGCTACCATAGTTGCCCGTTTCAATTTGTGCAATACCTTTCTCCTTGTCGAGGGGCGGCAACATGTTGCTGTCTTGGCACACCTTGAAGAACACCTCCTGTTGAACCCCGTCGGGCAGGGCTCCCGGCGGGATCACGATGCTGACTCCCGTCTCGGGGGAGTTCAGGACTCCTCCCGCGGAGTCGAAAACTCCGCTCGCTGTTCCGACGACGTTTCCAGGGAAGTCTTCCTCGCCGTCCGCTGTTGGCGGCTCTGGGTATGTAATGCTGAGCAAAAAATAAAAAAAGTCGAGAATATTCTAGCATTTTTTTAAGTTCACCATCTTCCGATTTTCACTGCCTTGAATCTGAACACCTCTGTTTTCTTTTTCTGAGACAATTGGAGTAAAACAATATTTCCCCATTAGAGACACCCCCCAATGACACCAAATATCCCCTGGATGTGCGAATGATGTCCTAACGGATTCATACGTCCGACGGATGTCTGAAGGATATCCGTCGGACGTACGAGTTCCTCAGGACGTTATTCGCACATCCTGAGGATATTCGGTGTTGTTGGGGACAGAGAAAACTACACAGGCTGTTACTTTGTTACAATTTAATTTGGTAATAGTTAAATGGATTCAGTACAATTCCCCCCCCCCCCCCCCCGTCAGATTGGAACCGCACAGCTAATAGTCTGTTTCATTCTGACAATTTTGTGAAAGAGCTGGAACATTTTTTGTTGCGATTTGGTTTACCGGGCATTCTCTTTTCTTTATTTTCGTTTTTTTTTGCCGTTTTCTCGCAGCCCCGTACATGTGGACATCACTCGTACTGCTTGTATTGCCTCTCCTGCTTGGGCCAAAGTTTGGCCCCGCAGTACAAATAAATAGATAATAATAAATCGCAGTATTCTAGTTTGGGGCCGGAGCAGTTGATAGTTATTGCACGTACATTCATGCAGTACAATGTTTTTGAAAAACTGCCTTAGCACAGTCAAGCTCACAATACGTCAAAGATCCTCTTGAAGTAATAAACATTGAACAATAGCCCGGACCTAAAGCTTCTGTTGCACGGGCTTCCTCACTCTCCGACTTTCTTTCTTTCTTTAACCCAGCCTCCCAACTGTAAAAATGAGCATTTTTATTTATGGTTCCGAGTGGGGATGTGCCAGCCAAATCCGTGAATCCACAAGTCCTCGAACCCACGAATCCCAGGCAGGGCCCGAAACGTCAAATCGAATCTTTCGAATGCATGAACCATGTTTGTTTGTTTTTTATTTATTTTTTATTTATTTTTTTTTTTCAAATTGTTGTTGAAAGTGTCCGCCGACAGCGTCTCTGGCCGACAGGAGTTTTCCTTTTTGTTTGTTTGTTTACATTGCTCTGGACTGAAAGAGTTCAGGCAGGAACTGTTACATTACAAGTTCAAAAGTAACCTGATTTTGCTTTTGATTGTTGCTTTAGGCCGGTTTCACGTCAATTCAGGCAGGGAGGTCCCATCGAGCTCTTGGATTTTTATTATTTTTTTATATTTAGAAGCTCATCGTACGTGATGACCAACAGTGGTAAAATGAATAATTTATACAAAATATTTTTCACGCAAAAAAATCCAGAAAATCCGGCCCTGAATTCGAGTGTTTCAGTTTTGCCGTGTTTGCACGCGTATATCTCCCGAGTCTTAAAAGATACTGCAGTCAATTCTTTTTATGCTGTAGTATGCCTACAGGCCAGCAGTCCGAGCGCAAATTTTGGCGCGCAGGAGCAACGCTCTGTGATATAAAAAATGGCGAACATGCTCTCTCGTGCGGTTTTGGTCCAATTTCGACGCGTGATTTCTCTGACTGTAGATATTCTTCACTACCCTATTTGGTATCACTTCACTCAGCTTTTGATGCTCTTTCATCTGGTATATATATCGTGCGTGTACCCCCTACAGGTATCTGCTGAGACAGGCAAATGTCAAGGTATACTTCGAAAAAACAAGGATTTTGAGTGTCCGTTTCTCGAAAAGGCCCCTTTTTATTTCCTTTATATTTTGCCAGGACATGGCCCGATGTTAGACCTTCCATCTTACGTTAAAAAATTATGCTTCAAAAGGCGTACACTGGCAATTGGCGCGTTAAAACGCGGCGCTAGTCTGCGTGCGTACGTGTCGGAGCCCGGCTGCCTGTACCGCGGGATGGTGGGCCTCGTGTCGATGCTCCCTTTGTTTGAGCAAGGTTGTCTGGCCTTAGCCTTACCTGAGCTATTCGTAGGCAAACTTTTGACGTCCTGGTGAAGAAATAATTCACTTCTGGGAGTTAGCGATTTCCAACAGAGCATCATAATGAAATCCTACGTTGCCGTAAAGCCGTATTTCGAAGGCTAGGTCAAACTTAATGGTCAGCGAAGGTAAAACCTCACTCTTGCAAGCTCCGTACACGGTGATACCAATACTGCACAAATAAATGTCGAGTTAGGAATTGGTTTTTTCCAGGGTTCCCGCAAGTTCCTGCGAAGCTTGCTTTACTTCATTTTACGATATTTTTAAGTTATGCAGAGGGCTTTTAGCACGAAATGCGTGTGCTGTGGTGAACTTGCAGCAGTACATTTCTTCTCAGGGCTAGGGAAGTGGGCGGGTTCTCGCATTTGTCATAGTTACATTAGATACGTTCAGAGCAGAGCCATACGGGAGACGCACCTAATGCACTTCGATTTTGCTCAAAACTGGACAGTAGCCATGCCTAGCGAACTACAAGCGTGCCACTGCGGCGTGCCACAGATTTCCATATTCACATGTGTGGTAACAGCTGGCACGGAAACGCACAGTTTTGGTGTGGTGAGCGAAGACTTCTGTCACGATTCAGCACAGTCACTGTTAGCTTCCATAGCTATTGAAGAATGCCTTGACGAGAATGTTCCTCTTGCAGCTAATGATTTACGTGTCAGATGGAGCGGCGAGCCATTTTCAAAATCGGCATAGGCTCTATCAGCTCTCCAAATCTACATGGGGGCATGAGCCCCCCCGGAACTTTTCCAGGGGGCTCCAGGCCCCCTCTGGGAAGTCTACCCAACTCACACTCGAGATGAAAGTTTCAAGGGAAATCCTAAGAATCGCGTGTTTCATGCAAGTGATCATGAAAATCCTGTAAAAATTTGCCTCGTGTGTGTGGGGGGGGGGGGGGACGTTGTGCCCCGGCCCCCTCCGGCAGATTGAAAACTCTCCGCCTATGCTGGAGAAGGTGCAGCATTTTCGTGAACTAGTGCTGCACTCTTGCGACACCTTTTCCAATCAAATGACCGAGTGTAGTGCAAGGGCTGCACCTCTGGCTGAACTGAGTAGAGGAACTTGCACAGTTTGCACTATGTCACAAAGTGCAGCCCAATCGGAGACACCTAGTGGCGTACGTAGGTACCAGAAATAGAATTGGAGCACTGATATTAAAATAATTGTCTGTATTGTATCCAGTAAATAACAGGAGCAAGCCACTGCCCTGCAGTAAAGTATTAATGCCCACGCGCGAAAGAATGCTGTCCTACCTGAACAAAATACCAATTTGGGCCTGTTGGTCACACATGATTAAATAGCTAAAACCAGTGCCAAAAACACTAGGAACAAAACAGGACAGGTTGAAAGTGCAGTGCGTCCGTCCGTCCGTCCTGTTTTGTTCTTAGTGTTTTTAGCGCTGGTTTTAGCTATTCTGTCCTACCTTGAACGTTCGGGTGTTATTCCACTTCAGTATGATACAACAGTTTAGATTTAGTCACTACAGGTGTTCAGGCACAATCATATAGGAAAATGTAGAACTTTGCAAACGAGGCAGTATGCTTTGGTGAACATTTTTACAGTTTAACACTGACAGGTTAAAGGGGCTGAGAAACCACATGCAACCAACTAAATGCGTGACTCCATTTCACGTGTTGTAGCCCACGGATTCGACATGTAAAGTCACACGTAGTTCATTTGAATGTTTTTCTAACTGCTGGGTTTTTGAAAACTGCAATTTTTTCGAGCCACAGCCGACGGTGGCACCGAACTGCACCCAGAGGCGTCGGCAGACACACTGGAAGTGACGCTCTACCTGTGCATGCTTGCCCGAAGTACCCGATGGTCACCGTACCGAAGGCCGTTCACCAGCAGCAGGCTCCCTCTTTACAACCGCCTACATCGTCATGGAAACGGAAAAGTATGCACTTCTTTTCTCCGTGATAACCCAAGCAGCAGAACATCTTGGCCCAATATTGGCAATCTCGGCCCACTATTGGCAATACTGGTCCAATCTTTGTCCAATATTGGGCCGAGATTGCCAATATTGGCAATACTGGCCCAACATTGGCCCAATCTTTGTCCAATATTGGGCCGAGATTGCCAATATTGGGCCAAGGTGTTGTGCTGCTTGGGAAAGTGTCACTCCAAAAACGGGCAAGGAGGCGAAGAGTTGATGGCGACTTTGGAGCGCAATAACTTTGTAACACAGAAACGTAGCGTTTTGATATTTAGTACACACAAATTAATGTTTACGATGTTATTCCTTCAAAAGTTTGGAAATGGTTTCCCAACCCGTTTAAGATGTTAACAAGATAGCGAGTCAGTCCCCCACCAGTGTTCAGTTCATGCTCCAGTTAGCATTCAGGTACATGTGCCCAAATAACTATCATTCAAGCAAAACATTTAGCACCATGCATCAGATTCAGAGTCAGTGTTTGTTAGCCATGTTACATATATACAGGTCAGAGCACACTGTTCCAGCCAATGACATTGCAGTTAGAAGTTAGTGCACAGTGGCAACCCACCACCAACAAACGATATGCACATAGACATTGCATGTATGCTACACACAGAGAATGAAGCACATAACACAGGATTCAAATGACTTCTGTTCTGGTTGAAAGCTTTTATTGTACCCATTCAGTCAATTTGAAAATAAATATTCGACCCAATAAAAAAGAAAAGTTGTGTAAAAGAGTCCTGCAAATGTACAAACAGTGAGTATAGCATGTACATCAGCACATTGTACAGTATATATACTGGCATAAAATCTATGTAAAAACACACATTTGCGTGTGGGTCTCTGCACATGAATGTTGGTGGCGAGCTGGCACACACAAACACACTTCGCTAATCTTCACGATCAGCAATTGGTAAAAAAATTGTCTGCACGATTCTGTGAGAACATGCCAAATGTGCATGTGAGGGTGAAGACGTCCCCCGCCCTGTTCCTGTCAGCAGGGACAAACCTGGGTATGGGAGCGGAAACAGAACTGGGCATGGGAATGGCAAGATCGCAATGGCAGGTGTTTTTAGGCATGGGCAACAATTACAAGAGGCTTGCTGAGATGCCTCTAAAGTTCATTCATTCAGACATTCAGTCTGTCACCTAGCAACGAATCTGAGAAATGAAATTTCAAATCAGTTGAATTTTCTGGTTTCTTTTTTTTGTTTGGTAGCTCAGAAGTGTATTTTCTGTCTCATTAAATTTTCTGGCAACCCTATATACCAGATAGATGTCTCATTCGATTTGGATTTTGAGTGGACAGAGCCGGATGTGAATTTTTAGTTGACTTCACAGAATAAATAGACAGCCATATTCTTTAGATATGACTTCATTTTACAGGATAAAAGGTGCATTACGTTCTCGAATTAAATTTAGATTTGAAAACGATAAATTTTACAGGAAAAATAACAATTTACTTTTTTTTTAGACTGATCTTAGACTGCGCTGGATTTTACGGAAATATACATACACCCTAATCGCCTATTCTAACTATTCTCTACCATTCTGATCGACCGAACAAAATATGCTTTATTCGAGGATCCGCACATTTTTGCTCGTACTTGCGTAACTTCAGAGAAAACTGCATCTTTAAATATTGTCTGCAGTGCTGTGTCTGGTTCCCTCTATTGGCCTAGAGTGGCACATCCAGAAGTAATCTGCATCTAGCATTTGCCTTACAATGCCAAATTTGAGGCCCTTAGCTGCGTCCCAAGCAGCACAACATATTGGTCCAATGTTGGACCAATACTGGCCCAATACTGGTCCAATAATGGGCCGACATTGCCAATATTGGTCAAATATTGGCCTAAGATTTTGTGCAAATGACGCACATTTGCTGTTGCATGTAGAAATATGCAGGAACCACAGTGATGCAGGAATTTTGTGGACTCAACAGGTCACTCTCACATGCACACAGTATGTGTGTGGACATATTACTTGCTGTACAGAGCACAAAAGGGCCATTTCACATGCATACACAAACACAAAAAACTCTCCTTCATTTGGCTGCACTCTCTGCACCAGGTGAAACAGTGCAGCACTTTTGTATACATTTTCGTAAAAGGGGTGCACATATAGTTCTGGGCAAGTTAATGGCCGGCGTGCACTTGTTGGATAGGAAGTACAGCAGGAGTCCCACGCGGGTTCACGACTGCGTTTTACGTAAAGCCCCTAGCTTTTCTGCAGTGCAAAATTAACATTTCAACGAGGTGGAATTTACAAATCTGCAGGATTCTCAGTGCGCAAAGAAAATCTGACTCAGCTTTGACAATTTCTCTCCGGATGTTCCTTGTTGATCGTCAAATTTCCTTTCGTCGCAGCGTGTTCAGCTACGTAAGCGCCAGCAGTGTCAGCCACATCAGGCACTGCTGTCACTGCGACTGGTCGGGCATAACGCACGAAGCGTCACAGGTTGAAATCAATCAATCAGTCTTTACAATTCTGTAACACGTATACGTCGGATATTCCGCAAGAAACGTGGGATTCTGAGGGGAGCAGCGGGTTCTGCGAACGTGGCCAATTCCGCGAAATTTTGCAGAATTGCGGAAAACTAGGGGCTCTAGTAACTAGAGCATACCGGCATTTCCGGAGCATACCGGAACTAACCGGCATATACAACTAACCACCAACAGAAAAGGAGAGCACGGTCATTTGCAAAATTTTTGCAGCAGAACACGAGCACTTGAAAACAAAAAACAACAGTGCTAGCAGCAGGACGGCGGAGCTGAGTGAGGACAATAAGGCCTCTGTACTTGCTCAGCCGTTGTGGAAGTGATCGCGGAGCGGCAACGTCAAGGTCGCACTCGAACTGTCTGAACCGGCACTGCGCGCAAATGGCGCTTTCTAGAACAAGTGCAGTGAGTGCAACCAAGTCAAAGACACCTAAAATCTCTACAAGAACAAAAAATTCCACTGCCCTTCTGCCATGCCTGACATACACAGTCAACTACACTCTTAAAAATGAACTTCACCTCATAGCACGCTCCTAGCCAACCATTATTTCGAATGATATCGTTATCTGCCCTGATTTGTTGAAAACGGGGGGCGTACACCATTTCTGTGACACTTATGCTGTTCATAATTGTCACAGAAAAGGCGTACGCCCCGTGTTTTCAATAAATCAGGGCAGATAACGATATCATTCAAGATAATGGTTGGCTAGGAGCGTGCTATGCGGTGAAGTTCATTTTTAAGAGTGTACTTGAAGGAGACATTCGGAACTTGTATGGTTCTCTCCATTATAATGACAATTATAAAAAGCAGCAACAATGGGGGTCTCTTAGATGTGACTGCTACACCATTTCACGAGACAATCTATCGAAGGTAGCACCTGTGTGGTGAACATCTGATAATCACGATAAGAACGTCACTGGATACTGTCGGCTTCCTCGGCCGCTCTCTCGAGTGGCCGACCGCTTATAACCGCTATAAAAACTAGAATTATTTACAATGACAAAATAAGCTATAATGGAACAGAATGATTCCCCATCAGGTTCAAACCAAATATAAACTGATATTTTTACAAGACACTGGAACAAACTGCAGTATATATATATAAATCGAAAGCAATTCACACTTTACAGGATGTGCTGATGTTATCTAATCTATGCAGACCCACATGATTAATGTCTGAGTGAGCGTTACACCGGAAAAAAATGTCTCTCTGCAGGGTGTAGAAATCCGCACTAACGCTGTCGGTATGATGTCCCCGCAGCTTGTCTTTATGACTGTATGTTTACAACATGCGTTAATGCTAACTTGATGAGAGGCAAACATCCTAAAAACGCGAGAAACTTTGTCCACTAAAAAAACTGTCAATGTCAAATGTGTACCGGACGTGTACCGGATCGCAGGATCCAGTTACATAAAAACCTCGGCGAGCTGTTCCTTTAAATAAGACTTCTAAAAGAACTTCGAACAGCTTTCCTGGACCACTTCACTTACTTTGCGTATTCCGGCGGACCCCCTAGTCCGATGTGGCTTCCCATTCGCTGGTCGGGTTTGCGGTACAGTTCGAAAGCACTGCCGCGGTTCTCGCGGTTCGACAGGTCCAGCAGGCTCGACGGCGGAGGAGGGGGCCGCTGCGGCGGATAAGGCACGTTCAGGTAGGGTCCCCCGTTGGCGCGCGCGTAGGCGTCCGCCGCGTCGTGCGACGCCCGGCTGCGCCGGTACTCCGGCGGCATGCCGTTGGCCCCGTAGTACCCGTTGGCGTCGAGGCTGGCGCGGCTGTACGGCGGGGGGCCGGGCTCGGGAGCCGGGCGCGGAGGCGGGCCCGGTTCGTCGCCCGCCCAAGGGCGCGGTCGATAGTGGGCCGGTTTGGGAGGAGGAACTGGGCGCCCGTCCGATAACCTGCTTGGGTGTAAGAGGAGGGGGAGGAGAGTGGTTACGAAGGGGGTTTTCTGGGGGGGTTTTTGAAGGATGGAATACCTCTGCGGATAGCCGGCGGGCTTGGGCGGAGACAGGGGTGGCTGGCGATCGGAGGTTGGCCTGCAAGGGTGGGGATAAGCTCATGTAGCAGGCGCAGTCAACGTTGTAACATGTTTTCCAGTGTGTAACACGCACCGATGTATGACAGGCATCCCTTAAGGGGGAATCACTATTTTCAGGAAGCTACGGGCGATTTTCATTCGCACAAGACACGTGAACGCTCTTAAAAACTATCATCGTAAGATTTGTACTGGCGTGTTCTCTCAGCTTTGCTCTATTCAGCGACGTATTTTTTAGACGACAAGGTTGAGCCTTCGATTTTTAAGAAATTAAAGTTCGGAGCGTCTCGAACATGTGCTGCCATCTCGATACAGTGTCGCGCACTAAAATATTTGCGAATTCGGGCTGAATACAAATCAACGGATCGTCCTAGAACTCTACAAAGTGTGTCACTGGCGAGGGCAAAACAAGGAGAACGCGCCAGTACTTCCGTTTTGACGATATTTTACGCCGTTTCTGAGCGCTGTGTGAAAAAAAAAAAATCGCACCAATACGTATGAAATTACGGTAATGTGCGTGAGAAGGAACGCTAACCTTGTGGGAGACTGTGGCACATGCTGGCCACGCTCAGGCGGACCAGGGGGTCTTCCATGCGACGGCTGCACCGTGCTGCGGGTGTAGCGGTATGGGTCGTGCGGCGTTCCGCCTCCTGCGTACCTGCTGTAGGAGTCGCTGCTGTAGGACGAACTGTCGTAGGCGTTCTGCTCCAGAAAAAGACATCACGAGGTTTACGATGTAAGCTTCCCGATATTGAAATTTTTTCTGATGGACCATCAGAAAATTTGATGGACCACCAGGAACCGTGGAGATTTTCTGATGGACCATCAGAAAATTTGATGGACCACCAGAAACCGTGGAGATTTTCTGATGGACCATCAGAGAATTTGATGGACCACCAGGAACCGTGGAGATTTTCTGATGGACCATCAGAAAATTTGATGGACCACCAGAAACCATGGAGATTGGCCGTTGATCTGTGAAGTATTAGGAAAGAGAAAGCCGAGCGCATGAGGCGAGTTTTTGCTTGATTTTTAATTTTCTTTCTACATGACCATGGTCCCTATAAAAAATTACAATAAAACTTGAGACAAATGGCTACCAGTCTTCAAAGTTCGGGGCAGGCTAAACCCCCCCGTCTTCTATTTTTACGGTGCGATCGAAATGTGTAACGTTTGCTAGAATGACCCTGTCGTTACTGTAACTACTTAAACCAACTAGTTACAGTTACAAGTTACTTGTAAGTTAAGCATACTGCCTAGTCTACCGACAGAGCTATGAAACGACTTACCACAACATGGTATGGTATGGCATGGAATGGTACCAACAAGTTTCGACTGAAAAGCTAACTTACAACTGCTCTGCCGTTTGGCCTGTCCAGGGATGCCGACTTGGCGGGAGCGGGTGTGTTGATGTAGTCTGGGCTCATCCCAGCAGGTGGCACTGGCACAGCCGGCGGAGGAGGCTCTCCACCTCCTCGCCCTAAGTGGAATGCAACATGCTGATGTAGTATCGTTGCAAGCGCGGTGATACTTAAAACAATGTCGTTGGACATGCCAGAACTAGGGGTGCTGTAAGACAGGTAAGTTAGTGCATTCTTACAGACCTGCCAGTGAGGGCAATTTGCCCGGTAAAGATCGGGTTTTCACCTCAAAGATGCAACCTTCAACTCGGGGAAGCATCGGGTAAAACCGTAAAGCTTCAGGCTCTAACTATAGTGCACCAGTGGGTTCATCGGCATCACTGTATTGAGGTGCCACATGTCGCCGCCATAGGATGGCGCTTGCTAAACTTTCACTTGAAGATTTCAGCCGCTTCACGCCGAGCTATTGCCGGATTGACGCACGTTTTTTGCATCATGCAGATTTGCAGCGGAATGTTAAACGGCGTGAAGGAGCAATTTTCACAACGAAAGAGACGGAAATATATACTCTCTTGCGGTGTACATCACGCTATGTGGGCCAAGTCTATGTGTTCTGCAGACCAGAACGGCTATACGTTATCGGAACACGTTTTATTATAGTAAAACCTAGTTAAATTCGGATCGCGTGGAATTCCCGAAAATGTCCGAACCATCCGAATGTCAAAATATCGAACGGACAATAAATACGAGGTGTACTTCGGGAGTGACTTTTACGGGTAAACTGCCTTTCTCAGATTCGGGGGATAAAAATCGGGCGCTATTTTTAAATCTGTAATTCGGGGAGAAATCAGGAGATCGTTGTGCCTTCGGATTGGGTGTTTTTGTTTCTCCTCTTATCTATTAAGTACGCGCTGCCGACACATCAAGCCCTCATTCAGAGTACTGTAGTACTAGCTGCCTCTAGTTCAAACTCCACCTTATTCAAACAAAATCCCCCCTTTTTTTTTTTAGTTTGAATTAACGGGATGGCACTGCACAAACGTTTTTAAATTGAATCTTATCTACGAGAAAATTCGTTTCGTTGCCGAAATCTTTGTTACCCCCCTAAACGTTGATAAGGAGAAGAAAAGCTCAATGAAGTATACTTAGGGCCTGACTTTTTAGGGTTAAACCCGTATCCGCCCGATATTTACCCCCCGAACGAAATCTGTAAAATTCGGGTTTAACCCGAATCTACCCGAAAACATCCGGGTCGCGTGGCACACTCATAAAGCGTGCATTAAAATAAAGTTTGATAACATCGCTAAACATCAGTTCCATGTTAAGACAAATTTTTATTAAACAAAACAAAAAATCACCTGAATACACCCGAATTCCTGACGACAGAATATGCCGTAACGGGATTTAACCTGAATACACCCGAATTTTCAAATGAAAAATATCACCCAATATTTATCCCCCCCCCCCGAGAAAGTCAGGCCCTAAGTATATACTGTACTGTGAAAAAAGGCACCTCTCCTTACCTGGAGAACCGAAGAGCCTCTCCTGCGCACTGCGGGCAAAGCGAGGAGGTTTACTCCCCCGGTCCACCTGAGGTGGCGGCTCCGGGTCACGTGTCTTGGTTCCGTACAAATCTACAAAGTCCGCAGCGGATTAATACAGCAGAATCTCGATGATACGATCGCGGATGATACGAATTTCGGGATGATACGAATTCTTTTCCGGTCCCAACCGGAATGCCTATTCTTCCCATGTATTAGAGTTCGGATGATACGAACGCGTTACTGTAGAAGTGTTTTTTTCCGCGTGGAAAATATTTTCGCGTTTTCGATCAGACCTGCTTTGAGGATTCATTCGCGAGAACTTAAATTCGCGACACAGGTTTCCGGGAGTGCTTTGCTCTTGCATATCGTGCCGCCGTCAATACTCGGGCATATTTTGGCACGTACTAACACATCCGTTGTTCACGTGTATTGCGGCATTCTAGGTCTCTTCCTTTCTTCTCCTGACAGCGATGGGAGGAAAGGCCCTGTAGGAGGCCATAGTACTGGTCGTGTGCAGGTCAGCCAGTTCATTTTAGCAGTTCTTATTAATTATCACTTTCGGCACTGAACAGTTCGGTTGAGATGTGGTACTATCATAAGATCTGGTTTTGATAATGCGGGGAAAGGCATGTTCCGGCTTCGTGGTATAGTGGTATATTGTATGTATAGTGCAAAGCGGTTATAGGAGTAACAAAAGCATGATGAATTTTCTTTTCTTTGCACCTTGCCTGATGGGATAAGACAATCTTCTGCGCTTGCTTAAACTGCCTTACGCTGCATGGAATAGAGGGGTCAGGTAGTCACGGTATAGCGTCGAACGCCAAACGCTTTTCGCCCTCATATGACCAGAGTTATTTGCGGGAACTTAAATTCGCGACTTTGGAGGTGTGCGCGAAAAACGCGAAAAATAATTCAGCGCGAAAAAAAAACACTTCTACAGTATCTTGCCTTTACGGATGATACGAATGAGCCGAGGACGCGACAGAGGTCGTTCCCCGTGACGCGATTGCGCGCGAGTCATGCTGCTGCGTCTTTTGAAAAGGGAGGGCGATCCTCACCACGTATTTCCTTACATCATGTTGCGCAATGCAAGCAATGTCTTTCCTTTTGGTGGTGGTGGTGGAGATAAGATCAAAGGGATTGAACGGCCCGGCACCTTATCACCTTATCTCTGTTTTGACCTTTTTACCCACCTCGCAACAATAAACCGCGAAGCTGCGTGACATCGCTCTGGCGGAAAACAGCGACCAGAACCCCAAAACACGTGGAGGGAACATATCAGGACAACTTGTGGCAACATTACGCGTCACCATTCCGCAAGTCGGCTTCACCTAACGCCTGCGTGCTTTAGGAGAAGCTCACCTTAGACCACTGCCGCGCGACTCGCGGGTGAAAATCACGTGCTACGTCGTTTGAATCATCTCGCGTATTTGGGCAGCATTGGCCAAAAACGGAGACACAAAAGCATTACAACCGACCTCTCAGACATATGTCGGCACAGTTCCCCTAGAAGTCGGCCCAGGACGCACATTTCCCCAGGGCGTCAGTCGTGACGTTGCCCACATACGTGAGGCCGACAACGGCAAGCCCTTTCACCATCACCACCACCACCACCACCGACCTCTTTCATTGACAGTAACGGAAAATGAACGGCCACTGTCTATTTTCTTGCCTCAATTTTTATTTTGGTTTAATTCGTTTGATACGAATTTTTTCCGCGACCCCGTGAGATTCGTATCATCGAGATTCTACTGTATCACATAATTAGAGCCTGAAGCTTTAGGGTTTAACCCGTCCGTTTCTTCCCTGAATTTGCACCCCGATTTGAAGGCTGCCTCTTTAGGGTGAAACCCCCGATTTTTACCCCTTCAAATTGCCCTCTCTGAAAAGTCTGTAGGAATGGACGCTAGCTTGTTTGGCAGCAAACACAATTACATCACCGTTTGTACCGAACCAGTACGGTTTGCTCGAGTAATAGAGCCCCGATTTCTCCCTGTATTTAGCATGCCGGAAGTTTTTCAACCCGAATTCGCATAAATTTAAAGCGCATGTTAATTTCCCCGATTTTTACCCCCTGAATCCGGGGAAAGATATTTCCCAAAAACTTCAGGCTCCACACATAATAATGCCACATCAAAAAACGTACCATAGCTCGTCTGTATGTTAATGCTGTTCAAAAAGTACCAAAAAGTACCAAAAAGTACCAAAAAGTTCAAAGAGTATCCAGATCGAAAGCCACTAATATAAAATCGTCGAATCGTACTCAAAATATTCGATTCGTGTTTGAAATGTCGGATATTCGCACAGACCCGGTTTAAATATAATACGCTATCAATACAAGCTGCATTGATAGTCTCTTTTTTTTTTCCTCTTGATATTTAGTGTTTCACCATATTGGTCTTGCTCAATTCGTACATGATATGGTCATCCATGACGGCGCCACGCAACAACACCAAGTAATTGAGGTGTGTGCGTGAAAACTTTCTGCCAGTCAGATAAATAAGTACTAACAAAAGTTCACACAGTGACTGCTTGTTATGTCAATTCAGCTTTAAAGAATTATGTAACACCTTAATTGAGATGGGGCTCTTTGAACTGAGTTTATGTTTACCCTGAGAGTCATACAGTCATATAGAGGGCCGATATTGGTCCAATATTGGCCCGGTATTGCAAGTATTGGTCCAATATTGGCCCGGTATTGCAAGTATTGGTCCAATATTGGCCCGGTATTGCAAATATTGGTCCAATATTGGCCCGGTATTGCAAGTATTGGTCCAATATTGGACCAATGTTGGGCCAGGATGTTGTGCTGCTTGGGTTGTCTAACTTTTTGGACGGAACGGAGGACAATGAGCTGTGCGTAGTTAGCAACAAAGAGCACAGTAGTGTAGAAAGTGAGGATAAATAAATAAATTGTATTGTACACTGATTCCAACACTGCTACTCTGCCTCCCAATCCCTGTTTACTTTTTTTTCCAAATTCGTGTACCTTAAACTCGAGGGTGGTCTTTCTTATATTCGAGGTCGTCTTACATTCGAGACAATACGGTAAGTACTAACAAAAGTCCACACAGTGACTGCTTGTTATGTCAATTCAGAAGTGCGTTGATGTTTACCCTGAGAGTCTGTGTTGATACGACTCGTGCCATACTGATCGGCGGTGCCGTAAGTGTCGGTTCCAATGTGGCCGTTCATGTTGTTGTAATACTGCTGGTCCCTCGGACTGCCGGGTTCAGCTCCTGGGTACGTCGCCTGGTACCTCTGTTCGGATGTCACTGGGCAGTGGGACAGAAGCAGAGAGTGAACTTAAAGTACCATAAAGCAGCAGACAGACGGGTTAGGTTGGCAGTGTAGTTTAACAGCTTGTTGCTTGTAAATCCAGCATAAGTTACAAGTAGGGCCTGACTTTTTTGGGTTTTATTTTTGGCCAAATTCGGGGGGTAAATATCGGGTGATATTTTTCATCTGAAAATTCGGGTGTATTCGGGTTAAATCCCGTTACGGCATATTCTGTCGTCAGGAATTCGGGTGTATTCGGGTGATTTTTTTTTGTTTAATAAAAATTTGTCTTAACGTGGAATTATTGTTTAGCAATGTTATCAAACTTTATTTTAATGCACGCTTATGAGTGTGCCACGCGACCCGGATGTTTTCGGGTAGATTCGGGTTAAACCCGAATTTTACAGATTTCGTTCGGGGGGTAAATATCGGGCGGATACGGGTTTAACCCTAAAAAGTCAGGCCCTAGTTACAAGTCTGACAGGGAACGCTAAATTGTGTTTAAAAATCTGCAAGTAAAATTGCAGTAAAACATGTCGGGGGCGACACCTGGTAGAAAATAATTTCCAATTTGTCGAGCAACAGTGGTCTACGTTCCCAACTCGCTAGTTAAATCGTAACTTTTCAATTTTAATTTGCGCGTTTACGGGACCTCTGTTTTACGGACGGGGAGCTTCAGCGAAAAGTATTCAGAGAAAAAAAAGTGCTCTGCTCGTAACGACTACGTAGCCGACTTCTTCTGGCTTAGACTCGGTGTTTTTTTCGCATGCGATGTAGTTTTGCCTGCACAGTGTTCCCTTATAAATTTTATCTTCTAAAAAAAAACTACGAGCACAATTGTGACGAAAATTTTGTGATATAAGAGCACTCAACGCTCGGGCTATCGAATATTATAAAATCAAATAATCAAATCAAAAAATACATCAATCAAAAAATATTATCAAATTTCCTGAGATTGCACCCAGGGGCGGATCTAGGATTTTTCCGAGGGGGGGGAGGGGGGGTCCTCTATGGACAAGTGTCAGGTGCATGCTGGGATTGGTTCGTTGAACCCTATGTTCAAGTCTAGAATTGAGCGGGGGTCAGAACATCCGGACCCCCCCCCCCCTTAAATCCGCCCCCGATTGCACACCTCCACCGCTTTACAGTACCTCGAAAGAACCACGGCAGAAAAAAAAAAAAAAAAAAAGCGGAGCATGCCAGAGTTCTGACATCACATGACTCACGTGTGTTTCTTTTGTTGCTGGCATATTCCTGGTTGTTCATCTGGGAATGTGAAATTGGGTCCTGAAATAAAGGAGACCATATTTGCTTGTACCACTTATCTTACATTACCCTGTTTATGTGCAAAAACAAAGAGGAAAATGAAGTAGAAAGATATTGGTGTACCCACGGTCGAAGCCCGAGACCAAGTTGAAAAATATGTGCGGGGGTGAGGAGTTATGTGCAGAAATGTCAAGTGTAGTGCTCATGTACTGCAAGTGTGGAGTGAATAAATATACATGGTTGGAGGCAAGGCCAGCACAAGATACGGTGAAGGTACAAAGTAGGCACGGTCGAGCCTGTTTATCCTCAAAATGACAACAGCTCTAATATTAGGATCAAACTGATGGTTCTCTATTCAGCTCGCCTGTTGAAGCGCACGTATACATGGGGCCTTGTGTTTTGGGAGTTCAACCCAGTAAAAACCCATCTCCATTGCACAAGCATATTGAACTCCACCTGACTTTTTAGGGTTAAACCCGTATCCGCCCGATATTTACCCCCCGAATGAAATCTGTAAAATTTGGGTTTAACCCGAATCTACCCGAAAACATCCGGGTCGCGTGGCACACTCATAAGCGTGCATTAAAATAAAGTTTGATAACATTGCTAAACATTAGTTCCATGTTAAGACAAATTTTTATTAAAAAACAAAAAAAAATCACCCGAATACACCCGAATTCCTGACGACAGAATATGCCGTAACGGGATTTAACCCGAATACACCCGAATTTTCGAATGAAAAATATCACCCGATATTTACCCCCCCGAGTTTGGACAAAAATAAAACCCGAAAAAGTCAGACCCTAAGTATAATCGATCGAGTCTCTCAAAGGCGGTAGAGTTGATAGTTCATCAGATACAGCCCTATCGTTAGAGCTCATGTATAGTGTAACTGTCCTAAAGTATCTGGTGAGCACTGAGCAGATATAATCAGAGCCGTGCGAATATTCAAAATTTCAAATATCTGATAGTATTCGCAACCTATTTTCAGTATATTGGAAATTTTCGAATATTTTTCTAATAGCACTGAAGTGAGGTATCACTATCGCCATTCTGCAAGCGGGCTTCGCCTCGTTGCATCTAAGAGTTAGGTGAAACCCACTTCACGTCACCGCCATTTTCTTTTCTTTTTTCTTGCTCCGCTCTGCTAGTCGGCTTCACATCGTTACACTCGAGTGTTAGGCGAAGCCCGCTTTACACCGCTTACAGGT
Source organism: Ornithodoros turicata (assembly GCF_037126465.1). Taxonomy (NCBI): domain Eukaryota; kingdom Metazoa; phylum Arthropoda; class Arachnida; order Ixodida; family Argasidae; genus Ornithodoros; species Ornithodoros turicata. The sequence continues at coordinate 147,527,493 of NC_088202.1, read as the reverse complement.
ATTCTGTCCCTAAAGTATACAACTTCTGTGACCTCATGGTCAACACTGTAACTCTGGACACTGCGTGTTCCAGCAAATGTACTCCCAACTTTCAGAGTTACGTTCAGTAACAGATATGGAAATATGTGCAGTTTCTATATAAAAAAAAAGTACAGGAAATTCACGCTGTGAACGTAGAAGTGGGGAGGTGCACGTAAAGCAGGCTGCATGGATCATCTTGACTAATTATTCCCGATGCAGTTCGTCCCACTAATGCAGTCTACCGTACACAACCCTTCTCTCACAATATGTTACCCAAGTAGCACAACATATCGGCCCCATATTGGCCCAATATTGGACCAATACTGGGCTGGTATTGCCAATATTGGACCAATAGTGGGCCAGTATTGGACCAATACTGGGCCGGTATTGCCAATATTGGCCCAATATTGGACAAAGACACTGTGCTGCTTGGGTATGCTGCATGAAAAGGCTCGCAAGTTTGGAGCAGAACATCGTCGAATGAGCATAACACCACAAAATATTTCAACATGAAGTATTCGAAATTATTCAAATTGGGCCTTTTCCGATCATTCAAATTTGATTCGACTTCCGAATAAATTATTTGTATTTGATTCGCCTTCTGAAGGAATTATTCGGATTCGATTCGCGATGGAAATTTTGTTATTCGCACAGCTCTAGATATAATGATGATTTAGCAAATCCTGTGGGTACTGAACATCTGTGATGGCCAGTAGTTAACCACATGTAGTTAAACTACTATTTCGAGTAGTTTCCTACAGTAGTTAGGTTACTGCAGGCGCTAACTACTTCCGATTTTGTCGCAAGCTTTTGTGCTTCTGACTCTTACCTCGAGCTACTTGTTTGATGAGAACGGAGGTGCAGAACAATTGTGCCGTGCACGCGTACTAAATCTGCACTTTTATCGCTGCTTGCGATTCACATTTAAGTGTCCAAGAACACTATAGAATGGGATTGGTGTCGATGGACAACGTTAAGTAGTTATAGATAGGGCCTGACTTTTTAGGGTTAAACCCGTATCCGCCCGATATTTACCCCCCGAACGAAATCTGTAAAATTCGGGTTTAACCCGAATCTACCCGAAAACATCCGGGTCGCGTGGCACACTCATAAGTGTGCATTAAAATAAAGTTTGATAAGATTGCTAAACATTAGCTCCATGTTAAGACAAATTTTTATTAAACAAATAAAAATCACCCGAATTCCTGACGACAGAATATGCCGTAACGGGATTTAACCCGAATACACCCGAATTTTCAAATGAAAAATATCACCCGATTTTTACCCCCCGAATTTGGCCAAAAATAAAACCCGAAAAAGTCAGGCCCTAGTTATAGATGTAATTAAAGTACATTGCAGAAGTTAACAGAAGTAGTTTTAACTACCTCCCCTGAAACGTCATTGGACTACTAGTTAAACTATGCCATTGCAAAGTAGTAGTTAGTAGTTATAGTCAAACCACTGTAGAAGTAGTCAGTGGCCATCACTACTGAACATGTCTCGCAAGCACTGGAGCAGAGCTTATGACTGTGTTGCGTTCATGCAGCATGAACATGCGCTACAAAGCTCTGCAACCGAAACGGATGCAACGCGCCGTGCACCTCTCGATGGAGGGTACCAAGAAATCCCCCTCCTACTGACCTGTCTCCCTCTGGGTACTCCAGCAGCAGAAGAATAGGGTGGTGGTGGTGGGTGTTGCTGTCCAAACCCATCCTCCTGGGTGGCTACGCTGGGATCGCTCGATGCACGTACGAGCCGGCGGTCATTGGCCAGGCTGCGCCCGTCGGGAGACGACGCCAGGTCTAGGTCACTCTCCGGAGAGGACGCATAGCTCAGTCGTGAGGTCATTGGGAAGAGGAAGTCGTCGGAGATGGCTTCGTCCGGCTGGGAATGTGGGAACGCAGAGTGGGGCAAAATAAAACTTCCAGCTAGGAGCATTTTTTTTTTTTTTTTGTATCCGAGTCTGTGTCATCGGTGTTACTCCAATCATTGGGGCAGACCTGGGTAGTAACTAACCCAAGCAGCACAACGTCTTTGCCCAATGTTGGACCAATATCGGCAATACCGGCCCAGTAGTGGTCCAATATTGGACCAATCCGGAGCAGCGCAAGATATTGGCATAATACTGTCCCAATGTTGGTTCAATCTTGGTCCAGTGTCGGGCCGACATTGCCAATATTGGTCCAATATTGGCCCGAGATGTTGTGCTGCTTGGGATATTGGGACAGTATTTGCCGATATTGGGCCAATATTGGCCCGAGATGTTTTGCTGCTTGGGATATTGGGACAGTATTTGCCGATATTGGGCCAATATGGGGCCGATATGTTGTGCTGCTTGGGTAAGTTACAAGTAACTTGTAACCGTAACTGGTTACAGTAAATATGTGTGTAGTTCAGTAGTGTATGAACCGGTTTATAGGTCGGTCCGGCGTATACGTTTACCCCAATTTCTGAAGAGAAAACTGAGCAAAAAATATTGCCCTTTGACCGGCTTAAAGACGAGGGCAGGTTTTCACAGCCATATTTTGGAAGAAAAAAAAAACCTAGACCTATCGTCCTGTTTGTAGTGTGGTTACTTCTCTGCAAAAGTAACTTATAACTGTAACTAGTTACTCTTTTTGGTTAAATTAACCCTAAAATGTAACTGTAAATAAGTTACTCAGGTATTGCAGTATTTTCCTTGTGGCAGTTCCCTAGTGAAATATTGTTGGGGCTTCAAATGTCCTGCCGGTTTTCCAGAGCAGGAATTCCACGAATTTTCCCGTCTTATATGCAGCCAGGATGGCCTTACACTGGCCCATAGGAAGTCCTCTGTTCCTAATATGTTGGTATAATTACGTTTGGACAGTACAATCCCTAAGAAAAATTTTCCTAATTACGCTTATTCTACTTTCTAAAATGCAACTTTAGAGTAACTAAGTTACTCCGATGCGTTAACTGTAGCTGGAACCAGTAACACCTAAAAAAGAGTAGCCGTAACACAGTTACTTTTTTTTAGTAACCTACCCATGACTGCATTGGGGGTACTAATTAGTACTAATTTGAAGAAACTTCGGAATATCTACTTGAGCTTATAACCACGGCACTTTTATTCATTTCTCCAAGAGCTGATTACACCAAAATTAAGTTTCTGCATGTGAGACATCTAGATGGTCCAGTGATTTCTAGTTGCACACGACACTTGCAGAACGCACGATCCCCACCCTGCGACAGTCACGATGTTGCACGCCTGAGCATGTGCGTACTACAGCATGCAGTTTCATTACCATTACCACCACCACCACCACCACCACCACCACCACCACCACCACCACCTGCTACGTGCCACAAATGGCCTATGTTGAACATAGCATGCTTTGGGTCAATATTCTGAGGCTTTCGCTGCGTGCATCCGGAAACAGTGACAGCATGAAAATGGGCAGTCTCTCATCTTCTAGTACTTTAGAGAAAGACCAAACGCACCTTTGTTTCGGACACCCAGATGCTGACCTGCTGCTGCTTCTCTATCGTTTCTCTCAGCTTCTTGTACCACATGTCTGCGCTCGTCAGCGTCACCGTAGCTGAAACGGGAGGCACAGCGGTGCACTGTGACTACATTTACGTGACTGCATTTGTACTTGTGACTAAAGCTGCATATTTAGGTATAAACAGTTTGTTACACTTGTTACTAGAGCAGTGACTGCACTTGCACATTTAACACCAAACACATCACCGTACTAAAACCCATGACTACCCAAGCAGCACAGCATCTTGGTCCAATAATGGCCCAATGTTGGCAATAGAGGCCCATTATTGGTCCAATCTTGGACCAATGTTGGCAATAGGGGCCCATTATTGGTCCAATCTTGGACCAATCTTGGCAATAGAGGCCCATTATTGGTCAAATCTTGGACCAATCTTGGCAATAGAGGCCCATTATTGGTCCAATCTTGGACCAATCTTGGCAATAGAGGCCCATTATTGGTCCGATCTTGGACCAATGTTGGCAATAGAGGCCCATTATTGGTCCAATCTTGGACCAATGTTGGCAATAGAGGCCCATTATTGGTCCAATCTTGGACCAATCTTGGCAATAGAGGCCCATTATTGGTCCAATCTTGCACCAATGTTGGCAATAGAGGCCCATTATTGATCAAATCTTGGACCAATGTTGGGCCAGCATTGCCAATATTGGACCAATACTGGGCGCAGATGTTGTGTTGCTTGGGTAGGCTCTCACATGTAGGGCTAATCCCGTGGGTAGCACTAGCGTAGTTAGTACGAAGCTTATATGACTTCTTACCGGTGAAGATGTGGCTCCAGAGGCGTTCGAGCTTCACGGCATGCTCGTAGAGCTTTCGGGAACTCTTGTGACCAGACTTTGCGACGCGTGACCGCAGTTCCTTCACCGTGTGCTTGCTCTCCGCACGCATGAACACCACGACGGGGTAGAACTGGGCGTAGTTCAGGCGATCGACTGCGCTCGGTGTGATGTCCAGCAGCGCATGTTTGCCCTGACACACAAAAGGAGTTTTACACCAATACAACAATGGTGTTAATTAATTGGTACTTAAGTCAGACTGAAATCCAGAGCAATCATATTTGTATCCGACAGCAGTCAACCTCTGCTACTGAAATCTGTTTTTGTCTGCTCTTCTGTCTCTGCCCCTCCCTTTGTATCTAAATGAACAGCGAAACCAAACTGTAAAGTGATCCTAGCAGAATATTGGATAGAATATTGGATCCTAGCAGAGAATGGGAATTCTTTTTTTTTTTTGGTTAGACACAGTGTCGTATGAATGCAATGTAGTTTCCCACCGTACTTGAGAGGCAACGCGCAGTTTGTGGCCCCTTCAGCACAGTGTTGCCCGTAATTTTCAATTTTAATTTTCTAAAAAAAAAAAAGGAGGAGAGCAATTGTGACAAAGATTGTGATGTAAGAGTACTAAAAACTTAGACTATGGAATAGATAAACCTCCCGAGATTACACCTCTACCGTTTTACGTTACCTTTAAAGATAAGGAGGTATTACTTTCGGAGCAACCCTCGTACATATAGCTGAGAAACTAAACTCGTCAGGGTTCCTTTTATCAGATCACAAAGCCACTCCGCATTCTCATCATTGAAACTTGAGGCAGAAAATGAGACCCTGTCAAGAGTCTGGTAGACATTGCAGGAGGGAAGGAACAACCAGAAAATTGACCTCTGGCAGTGGCTGCGTTCAACATTACCACGTTAAAAGTGCAAGACAAACGGCCTGTACAATGTCTCACCTTTTCAATGATCTCCCTGATCGCACTCAGTCGAATTATTCCGGAGGATTTTTGGCTCTTTGGCAGGTCATCCAGGTGACCATCCATTTCTAGTGGAAGGAAATGCAAGATAATAAATGATGAATGAATTAATGACAAAATAATACCCCGTCACATGGCCAAATAGAGAGTCATTCCCAGCGAACTACTTCGTTCGGTGCCACGTGGTGACACCAAATTGACATTTCATGAAACTGGCATTCGCTCAACAAATGAGTTTGGGGAGAATGATTCACCGATTCACTGATTCACACCTCTCCCACCAACTGCGTAACCTCTACGGCAGAGAAGCAGCAAACAACAACAACCTTAAGCAACAAGAAGAAAAGAAACTTGAATGGAATTTGGACCAATATTGGCAATGTCGGCCCAACACTGAACCAAGATTGAACCAATATTGGGACAGTATTGTGCCAAGCTGTTGTGCTGCTGGGGAGCGGTCCAATATTGGACCAATACTGGGCCGGTATTGCCAATATTGGTCGAATATTGGGCGAGGACGTTGTGCTGGGGCTTGGGGCTCATCTACAGCAGCACTTAACACCAGGAGGGCACTGACTTCCGGTTAAAAGGAGTGAAAAGAAACTTGAATGGAATGTTATTGTCTGATAATTTTTTTCCGTTGCTCTTCATTTCAGATATTAAAGCAGGTAGGCTTTCAGCAATTTTCACACTGCTCTTGTTCCCAGTTAGCTTGTTCAGTGCCAAGCTGATCATGCCATGCCTAAAGTCATACAGCCGTACTAGCCGCCATCTTCCCTGTCGATTGGGTTTCGGTTACGTACTCGCCCAGGCTTGTGCCTTCCACGATCGTCAAAGTGAAGCAAATAGTTTAGTTGAGCCAAGCATGTCCATAGTTCTTTTTCCTTAGGAGCATTTAAAGTGGACGATAAATTTATAAGAAATACCCACTAATATTAACAGATAACGCCTTTAAACTTTTCACAGATAGTCATTGTCATCATTAGCGAGTGACATATTCCTTCGTCATGTAGCGCCATCTTGCTCGAGCAAATGACATTCAATGTGACTGTCATTCGTTGGGAATGACACCTTGCCATGTGAGAGGGATATAACACATGCCCCAAGCAGCACAACATATCGGCCCCATACTGGCCCAATATCGGCAAATACTGTCCCGATATCCCAAGCAGCACAACATCTTGGGCTATGTCGGCTCAAACACTGAACCAAGGTTGAACCAATATTGGGACAGTATTGCGCCAAGATGTTGTGCTGCTTGGGATTGGTCCAATATCGGACCAGTACTGGGCCGGTATTGCCAATATTGGTCCAATATTGGGCAAGGACGTTGTGCGGCTTGGGGCTCATCTACAGCAGCACTTAACACCAGGAGGGCACTGACTTCTGGTTAAAAGCAGTGACATATTCCCAAAACATCATTAACGAAGCACAAACATTCAGACACTACTTCTTGAAGTCAGAAACGAGTTTTGTGGGGTTACATGTGAGTGAATATCTGACAGGTAAAGCGTGTCACTTACGTGGTGATGCATACTTGTCGGGGTAGTCCCTGAGGAGCTTCTCCCGAGCAACGTCACCCAAGGGACCAAACAGAACCACCGGTCGAATGAAACCAGCTGCGAAAAGGAACGCCATTATTACTAGGGTCCGAGGTTTTCGGGAAATATTTTTTGCCGAATTCGGGGGGGTAAAAATTCAGGCGGGAAACAGCAGCATCAAATTCGGGTGAATGCGGGTGTGAAATTTCTGAAATTATATGGTACGGGTAAAAATCGGGTTTATCGGGCCTGTTATAGAAATCACAAATGTAAAAAGAAAACAGCTTCCAAAGTAAGTAATAACTCAGTCTGCTACGAAACAAGGAAGGTGTTAAAAGGTCTATGGTAATTCAAATCTTGATGGTAATGCAAACCTGCACATGAATTCAAGTAAACATGACACTGTTACAAATCTGAATGTGAGACACACTTGCGTTTCCGTTTCTGCGTCGAAGTACGAGAAAAGAGCGTCGGAGTTCCTTTACGTCTGGCAGTTCCTTGGCGGTTCATCGGCGGTTCATTGGCAATTCATCTGCAATTCTGCTTACTTTGGCTCCAGACTGCTTTCTTTTGAAAACCACCGAAGTTGGCGCTGGGCGTCGTTTCGGCCACGGGGTGGTACAGCCATCGCGAACGGACGCGACGGACTCGGAACTGGTGGAAGTCACGTGCGCCGCAATGCGTTTTCAACGTTTTTACAACGCGCATGCGTGTAACCTGAGAAATCTCAATTTTTTTTAATGCGCACAGAGTCTGTACGCCAGAATCTGTCTACTACAGTTGAACCTCTATATAACGAATTTGTAAATGCTGGCTCTTTGTTTCGTTACATCGAGATATTCGTTAAATGGAACACGCCAAGTTAAACAAAGATGGCCGCCGCACTACCAGGGCAGCGCGTACCGCAAAACGTCATTTGTCATAAAACAGGTACTAAGGTAAAAGGGCACAAAATATCAAGCTTTATTCATTACATAACGCTAGGTAACGCGTAATTTGTGCACAATATCGTTCTGAGCATTCATAACCTTCGTAACTCCGGATGACCTCGACTGCTTTCTCCTACGCGATCGCGTATCGAAGTTTCTTGGTTGATTCACTTGCACTCATGACGTCCGGAAAGAACAACCGTACACCGCCGAAAAGAACGAGAAACGGGTACATGTCACGTAAACGTCTGCGCCGATGGAACCTTGAAGCCTTGAACGGCAGCGGCATCATGCCCATTTTACCACCGTCAGCATCAGCGGCGCCAACAAAAACAAGTAATGAAAAGGCACAAAACCGCAACGTACTGTCGTCTTCATCAACACAAGCAAATTAGACTTCGCGAGATGTCAGCAATGCGTGTTTTCTTGTCCGAAAACAGGTGCGAAGAGACCCTCGCGCCGGTTTCGAAACAGCGTCGGCGCAACGATTACCGGCGGCGGAGACGCACATGTCGGCACGCTCGTGCCTACAGCACGTGACAACCGAAGTAACCAACGAAAACTCGCGCAAGGACAACAGAGAGGGAAGGTTTCTCCTTTTTTTCTTCGTGGTGAAGGGGAAAGACACGCGCAGAAGAGCCCAGGGATTTCGTTAAATAGAGGTGACCAAACGAATGTATTTCGTTAAATCGAATGCAAAAATACATTGGCGTCTATAGGGATGCGTTCGTGCAACGGAAATTTTTCGTTAAACAGAGGATTTCGTTAAATCGACGTTCGTTATTGAGAGGTTCAACTGTACCTGATATTTATGCGCAAACGCAACACTGGCTCACGTCACTCGCTCTGTCCGCGTCCCACGCGCTTCGGGTGGTCATCCGCGGGCGTTTCTTCGCCGTGCGTACAAGGCCATGGTGTCCACGCGACGTTTCGATACTGCGGAAACGTCACAAGCATTTCGCCTCACGACTGCTGTGTTGCCACGTTTGGTTGGTGTTCCTCACCCCGTCTCACTACCGTAGACGTGGGCCGTCGTTCTGTGCCACGTAACAAGAGGATCCCCCGTTCGGGGTGAAATCGTTTTTTACCCGAATCACTAAATTCGGGTAAATGTGCGATTCGGTTGGGGGGGGGGGGGGGAAGGGGTAAATTTGGGGAAGACCTGGGTAAAACCCGAAAACCTCAGACACTAATTATTACAGCCCCTAGCTTTTCGCAAATCCCTAAAATTTCGCCACGTCTCACGACACCTGCTGTTCCTCTCGGAATGGTCCGTTTTTTGCAGAGTATATATTCTACACCTTACAAAATTAGCAGAGGTAAATCAATGAGCATCCAGGACGCAGAAGCACAATGACGTACATGCATTGAAGCTCTCACAACTGCTTACTGACAAAAGCTTTTGTGTAGAACCTGCACTTCATAAGGTAAATCAAGAATTATGTAGGGGTTTCAATCGATCTGTGACATTTTCGCCAGTCGAACCCGATCAGTCGATGCCTTATAAGCACTGATAATGTGAAGCAACGAAAGGAAACGGAAGAATAGCGATGCCTGGAGAGAGCTGCACAGAGCCAAATCAAATTTTCTTTGTGCACTAAAAAGTTACAAAAGGGTAATGAAACACAGTAGAATACTAATAATTCAATGTGTGCAGTGTGCAGAAGTGAATTTGGCCAAACTCGAATGGCCCAGGAAACATCGGTTAGAACTGGCAAAACAGAAGAAAAGAACACTTACGGTGCCTGAGGGTGACTCTTTCGTAAGCTGGAAACTTGGACATCCCATCTGCTGAAGGAAACGGAGGTTTTATGCGTCTATAAACCTCATCATAACATTTGTAGCACTACAACTCTCATGCAGACATAACCATGAGCATCTGGACTCGGTGAATGATTCAACCGACCATAATTCCAATTTTTGCAGAGGCAACTTTAGACAACGGGGCTTTACGGGTAGCTTCCCAAGCAGCACAACATCTTGGCCCAATATTGGTTCAATATTGGGCCGGTATTTAGAATATTGGTCCAATATTGCCAATAGAGGGCCAATATTGGTCCAATATTTAGAATATTGGTCCAATATTGCCAATAGCGGGCCAATATTGGTCCAACATTGGGCCCGTATTGCGAATACTGGACCAATATTGGGCCAAGATGTTGTGCTGCTTGGGTTAGGACACGAGGCTCTATGCATAACCACGTCACATTGTATGGTAATTTTCTTAATAAAGAACTACAATAATTCACCCCAAGAGGGTTTCAGTGACCCGAACGGTACGACGCGACGACAGGCATATCTATGAGGCACACATCTACATTTTGTGTTGGGGCGTCCCCTTAAAGAGGAAAAGAAATGCAGCATTCATACCAAAGACAGCTTCTTCCCAGTTGTCCTTGCAGAGAGACTTTGAACGACGTGCGCTCCTACGTTTGAAAAAAGACCCGCGGCTCTCCGCAGCTGCGGCTTCCTTTTTCGCCAACGTGTGCTGCTCCTGGGCCAGTTCTTCAGCTCTGCATGTGATTGGAGAACATTTTTCGCTGGTCTATGAAGTAGACACAGTAGAACCACTTTAGAGTGGCAGAGTAAGCTCGGAGTGTTGAAGATCTTTACTAAGTAAACCCTCGTCAAGTCGAAGTCGTTCTGTCCTCAAGAAACTTTGAATGAGGCAGGCTTTTGAGTTAAGCGAACTCAAATACACAGTTGACTTTTATACATTTATTGACATGAAAATTTGTTCACTGACACTCGGAACAAAAAAACTAACTCACTTTTGTTTGCCACATGCAGTAACTTGTGTCACAAGTTAGCATGTTTTCAAGACATAGCATTTTTCGAGGGGATATTACTGTGATGAGGAAGAGAAAAATGTCCATCAAGTTTCATTTTCACTGACCTTGACACGAACAACGGGCCGAGGGATGAAAAATCGAAACAGTTTTGAGACCTCCTTTTCCTTTCTGATGAGCAAGTTCCCATAGTTCAAAGCGACACAAAGCTCCACACTAAGCCAGAGTGCTTAGTTCTACTTTGAACCACGGGAACTTGCGTATCTGAAAGAAGGAGGAGGTCACCAAACTTTTTCGATTTCCCTTCTCTTGGCACATTATCCACGACACGTCAAGGTAACCGAAAAACGAAACGTGAAAGGCCATTGCCCCATAACAGTAAGTACCCAGGATGCAATGCACGTGAAAGGAGCACCGGGATTTCCTGAAACCGTCCACGGCCGAAAAAACGATCATCACGGGCGCTAATTACCTCGTCCTGTTCGGGATGACACCCTTCTGAATTTCCTGGTTATTTCGTCCAAGTCGAAACACGAGCCAAGATCCCACGGTGCCGTTGTGTAATGTGTCCACGACGTGAAATACATCCCCAACGTGGAAGGCCAGTTCTCCTTTTCCTGCCGCATCGTAACTGAAATGCGTCCTGAAAGGACAGCGCCGAGGGTAAACTAAAGTCCACTTGTGACGTAACTGAGGCAACAACTCCCCTCCCAAGCAGCACAACAACCTGGCCCAATATTGGCAATGTCGGCCCAATACTGGACCAACAACTGGCAAGTATTGACAATATTGGTCCAATATTAGCAATGTCGGCTCAATATTGGACCAAGATTTGGACCAAGACTGGACCAACAATTGGCAAGTATTGACAATATTAGCCAACTGGTCCAAGATTGGGCCAATAATTGCCCAGTATTTTCCAATATTGGGCCGAGATGTTGTGCTGCTTGGGCTGCAGGTTAAGTTGGATACGAGGTGTTTCACACAAACTGTCAGGGAATCATGTCATTTCTCATGTATTCCTCAACAAAACATGGAATTAAACTAAACTTGCAGTGTGGGGCAGTAGCCAGCGATACAACATAGCTAGAGCCTGAAGTTTTGGGGAAATCTTTTTTTTTTAAATTCGAGAGGTAAAAAAACTGGGCAAATCAACGTGTGCTCCAAATTCGTCAAACAAATTAGTGTGCATTCCTACAGACGTCTCAGGGAGGGCAATTTGCCGGGTAAAAAATCGGGTTTCACCCCAAAGAGGCAACGTTAAATTCGGGGCGCAAATTCGGGGAAAAATCGAGTTAGACCCAAAAAACTTCAGGCTCTAAACGTAGCTAAGAGGTGCACACTAGAGGGAGATGAAAAGGACTACAAGGACTACAGTAGTCACATGATTTTCTGCACTTGGCAGTGTCCAGAAAAAAGTATGCGTAGTACAGAAGACTTAAAAATCAGAGAGAAAAAAAAAAGGCCAAGAAAAATAAATGAAACAAGGTCTTGAGCCGCGTTAAATGTCGCCTCTTTGCTTGCAAGTGTTAATTTTTGACACACGATGTTAGACACCCTGAATATGCGAAGAAACAAAGGTTCTTATCAGCATCGTGTTGCTCACCTTATGTAGAAAGAATCCCCCTTCTGATTTGTGACTATCTCATCATATTCTGAAACAGCAAAAGAAATTGTGACATTCAAATAACATCGTTTTTGTTACAGAAAACTCCCATTTCAGGATACCCCACAGATTAAAATCAACCAACGATATTGAGGGCATGTTCCGCGCGAGCCTACGACGAAAATATGCGGTCTGCAGCACTTATTAGGGGTCAGGCCCCGACTAAGCTGCAGCCACGAAGCCCTTCCTTACCTGAACACGCCCGGCAGGTTTACACGGGGTGGTTCATCTAACAAGCTATTAATTCCTGTAAAAACATCTACTTGCACGAAAAAGATGCGGCGAACTGTATTTATCTTCCGGGTACTTTTCCCACGACTTGTGTCGGATTTAATTGGAGGGAAAAAGTGTGCAAACTATGCGCGCAAATACGGAAGTTCATTTTGGGCCTTTTTCGTCGCTGCACTATTGGGAAGGAAACGCACGTTCACATTCTGGAACACCAATACATCTCCAGTAACCACCTACCGTCTCGGCAGTGTTGGGCCACAAGCTGTACCTGCTCCTGAAGGTTGAGCAAGAGCAGCACCGCTTCTTCCCGCGTGACGCCTCTCATGTCCATGTTGTTGACCTGCAACCGAAAAACGTCGACGACAGGTAACAAAATAACGCTGCCGTGAGATACAGAGCCGTTTACAGAGAGAGTTTGGCCATTGGGAGGAGCCTAACTGAAAGCGCGTCATGCGACGTCACGGCTGAACGACCTCCCTCGCCGTTCTCTATTGTTATCCAGCCGTCAACAGGTCGCAGACGCCATATTGATGCTGATCGTTGTTTACAATCCAAGGAGGGAAGACACGTGCGTACTTCTTGCTTCGAAAGCCTTTCGAACCTTGAACTCTTTGTTTGGCAACAAAGCCCCACTTATCACTGGCGCCAGTGGGTCATAAGCCGATTATTCCTGTAGACTGCATTGAACACGGCCACGAAAGAGTCGACCAGCTGGTGGACAGCATCAATATGGCGCGGACTAGATGGCTGATACGCGGATTCCGCTCGGATTCAGGCTTTTTGGGCGGCGCAACGAAGACTCCGACGTCGACAATAAGCTCCTCCCATGAGGCGGCAAAAGATCAAAGTATGACCAAACTCTCCCTATAAATGGCTCTGGTGAGATACGGTTAACGGCGCCACCTGCCTGCGTAACCGCACGTACCTTGAGGATTTTATCCCCGGGCTGCAACCCCTGCAGCGACGCGGGACTTCCGGGCTGCACGGCCGTCACAAAGATCCCCGTCTGGTTCCCCCCCGTCAGTCGAATGCCGACGCTGCCCTCTTTCTGGAAAGTTATGTACCGAGGCTCCTGCCTGTAATGTCATTAAGTAAATTTAGGCTACCGTTATTTACTCGCGTACCTGAGGTGGGCACCCTCACGAGGGTGTGCGTGAGGTGAGGTGAGGGCCAGTTTTTCTGGTTATGTTTGAGGTGAGGTGAGGAAAATTTTCAAAAAAATTGAGGTGAGGTGAGGAAAATCTTCATCTTCAAAACGTTTTTGAGGTGAGGTGCGGAAAAGTCTAAAAAATTCCTTTGAGGTGAGGTGAAGTGAGAAACGGCTACCGTATTTACTCGCGTACAGAGGTGGGCACCCTCACGAGGGCGTGCGTGAGGTGAGGTGAGGGCCAGTTTTTCTGGTTATGTTTGAGGTGAGGTGAGGAAAATTTTCAAAAAGTTTTTGAGGTGAGGTGAGGAAAAGTCTAAAAAATTCCTCCGAGGTGAGGTGAAGTGAGGAAAAATTTTCAATAAAAAAACTGAGGTGAGGTGAGGAAAATTTTTCTCCCAGAAAATTGAGGTGAGGGCGAGGCTAGTGAGGACAAACGCCCAACTCTGCTCACGTATAAGACGCACATTTTTTTACCCAAAAATCTTGCTGTATCGAGAGGGTGCGTTCAATATGGTTCCAGGACAAAAGCTCTCCGCACCAATGTATGAAATACGTAAAAGGCTCTCCTGACCTAACCTTGGTCTGTCTCTCCGGTGAGCTTTTGTCCGCTCCCAGGTGGGCTTAGGTCCGGTGAGCTTATGTCCGGTGAGCTTTTGTCCAGTGAGCTTTTGCCCGCGCACATTCAATGCACGGGGGAAAATTGGGACCCAGCACTTAAGGCACACTTAACTCCCGTTCTGCTCCAAGGTATCCATGGCGATCTCCCCGGAATCAAAAGTCACGATTCTGCCTCATCACCGCGGTTTATTCTTAGATATCCGCGGCGACCCCTCCGAAATCGAACGTCGCGATTCTGCTTCAAAATCGCGATTTATTCCGAGCTATCTGCGACAATCTCTCCGGAATTGAATGCCGTGATTCCGCCTTATTGTCGCGATTTATTCTGATATGTCCATGAAGATCTCCCCGGAATCGAACGTCACGACTCTCCCACATCCACCGTGGACGAAATATTCCTTGATGTCTGTTGCATTTGTCATTCATCACTCTGGCGCCAGGCGCTACTTCTTGTTCTTTGCGCAATACGAGTGGCTGCGCGAGATGATCCGACTGAGTAGATTACGCGATCAAAGAGGACATCCTTGCTACAACATGACATCAGTCACATCTAGAGATGCAAAATTTCCAGAAATTTTGAATCGGTCGAAAAAAAGTTTTTTTTTTTAGGTTTGTTTAAAAAAAATTGGAATAAAACGCGGTTACTGCCGAGTCGAAGCATTGCCGGCCAAACCACAGCATACAATGAGCTAGAAGCTTTAGTAGTATTCACCCTCTAGGCATAAATGCGGAGCAGGGCATCCTATGAGACTGCCGTCTACTCAGCGATAGGTAATTGGAACAACCCGTCCACTCAGACCAGAATTCTGGCACTGTGTGAACGCGATGGCGATCGCTTGGAGCAGCCAGACGGAGTTCTAAGTTGGTGGTTGTCGGCGGATCAGAGGCACCTAAGGCACTGTTGGCGGGTTGGAATGCTTCGAAGGCACGGAAATTTATATTTCTGAATTTTGTCGCCTGGAAATTTTGGGCTATTTTTCCGGAGATGAGGAAAAATCGAAAAGAACTCGTTTTTTCCCCCAAAATTTTCATTTTTTTTCCAGGACTTCGCATCTCTAGTCACATCATGTAGGGGTACGACCGAGGCATATATTCAGACTGCACAATCACACAGACCTAGATGTCATACTCACGCTGTTGCTTTACTTCTCCTGGACAGTGGATCGTCATCAAATTTTTCCCGTCTCGAACCGTATTCTGTAACATACGCAGTTTGATGTAGGGAACGACGCGGTGCACATTGTTCAAAGGTTGACTTCACCTGAAGGGTTCAGGTGAAGTCGTGGTTCAGGTGAAGAAGTGAAAGGTTCACCATTGACTCTGGGAGGTGGGGGCCTGGGAGGCGCGTCGGGGTCCTGACCCATGGTGCCGGCTGGCTGATCCAACTGACTCAGAGAGATGTCCATTATTGGTCCACGGTTACGACCTGTTTGGGACCTGAAGCGTAGTCACGTCAAAGTCAACCCCCTTTGTGAATTAACGTTTCTAATGTGGTAAAACACTGCTTCATTTCCTTTTTATTTCATATATTATATATATGGCCTGACTTTTTCGGGTTTTATTTTTGGCCAAATTCGGGGGGTAAATATCGGGTGATATTTTTCGTTCGAAAATTCGGGTGTATTCGGGTTAACTCCCGTTACGGCATATTCTGTCGTCAGGAATTCGGGTGTATTCGGGTGATTTTTTTTGTTTAATAAAAATTTGTGTTAACATGGAACTAATGTTTAGCAATGTTATCAAACTTTATTTTAATGCACGCTTATGAGTGTGCCACGCGACCCGGATGTTTTCGGGTAGATTCGGGTTAAACCTGGATTTTACAGATTTTGTTCGGGGGGTAAATATCGGGCGGATACGGGTTTAACCCTAAAAAGTCAGGCCCTAATTATATATGCCTATTAAACGGCCCTAGAGCCTTCATAATGGTGCAAAGACAAATAATAAAAAATAGACATTCGCAACGACATGAACTTAATTAGCAAAAACTGGTTAACAGCATTTTGAAATTTTTTTTAACGTTTGAGATAAAGAGATGTCACAAACATCGTGTACTTTATTAAATAAATGTTTCAATCGTATTAGTATTGGGTTCAGTTAATTTGTGAATTTCGTGCAACCATTTTGTGCAACTGTGCTTTTAGTCAAACTCCGGTTACCGTCAAAGGAACCGCCCTGGTTCAACTGCAATATCTGAGGACCTCTGTTTTCCGCGATTCCGCGATTCGAAATTTCGCGGAATTCGGAATTAATTGCGGAATCCTTCATTTGGCACCAAATTCTGTGGAACCCCTTGTTTCTAGGGGTGCGCGGATATTCGAGTTCTCGAATTTGAATATCAATCACTCTAAGTATACTCGAAGTATCACTCGAAGTACCAATCCAAGAATTTTGAATTTGCCGCAGCAGAAAACCCAGGGCCTTAGCAATATCCTCTACGAGTTTATGCTCCGCAAAAGCCTAGTGTACTGGCTATTGTAAAAAGTGGTGTACAATGCTCTGGTCATCAATGCCGAGAATTTGAACCGCGCATTTTAGTTCTCCCTCAGAAAGCCACCTTGTCCTGGGTGACCTGTTGGATTGACGGGAATGTTTTGGTTTCCTGTTTATGTTACACACAGACACAAGTTCTAGTCACAACTGAATGAAATTCTGTTTCCCTTTAGAACTGATCTCCCAGTGCAAGCACCGTGCCTTTATTGGAGTCATCCTCGTCTCACAACAATGATGTGACTGTCATACAAAACTTAGAGGAGCAGTTTTGATATGTTCAGATATGTTCATACCTGGAGAGATTGCTTTTTTCGTCCGACCTTTCTGGTGGAGGTGGTGGCCTGAAGTCGCCTGCGGAAAACATTTTAGAGATACACTCTCAGCACTTTGACTTGAGGTTAATTAAAGGGGTTTGCAAACCATCTATAGTGACATTGCATTTAATGCGCTGTCCGTAATCTTGTAGGCTACCTATATTTAGGGCCTGACTTTTTCGGGTTTTATTTTTGGCCAAATTCGGGGGGTAAATATCGGGCGATATTTTTCATTTGAAAATTCGGGTGTATTCGGGTTAAATCCCGTTACGGCATATTCTGTCGTCAGGAATTCGGGTGTATTCGGGTGATTTTTTTTTTGTTTAATAGAAATTTGTCTTAACATGGAACTAATGTTTAGCAATGTTATCAAACTTTACTTTAATGCACGCTTATGAGTGTGCCACGCGACCCGGATGTTTTCGGGTAGATTCGGGTTAAACCCGAATTTTACAGATTTCGTTCGGGGGGAAATATCGGGCGGATACGGGTTTAACCCTAAAAAGTCAGGCCCTACTTATGAGGAGCCCGTCCGCATGATCTGCTAGGGGGCGCTACTCGTCGGCCCGCGAGGCGTACATCGCGATTGGGCGATGGGAATTTGAACTTTGAATGCTCGGAAGCGGAGGCACGACTACCGTAGCAGACGACGGCGACAGCTCATGCGAAAACGCGTAGGATGATGATGATAATCAACTTCAGAGAGAAGTATCGCTCGCGGGACATCCACTGCTTGTACAAAAATGTACTAAGGTAAGCTAAAGTACAGAGTACTGTAGAAATTGAGGAAGCAATAATTGGGCCGACAAGTAGCGCCACCGCTAGCTTCCAAATGCGGCGGAGGGAAGGGGTCCATATGATTTATTTATTTATTTTATTTATTTATACAGTTGAACCTCTCAATAACGAACGTCGATTTAACGAAATCCTCTGTTTAACGAAAAATTTCCGTTGCACGAACGCATCCCTATAGACGTCAATGTATTTTTGCATTCGATTTAACGAAATACATTCGTTTGGTCACCTCTATTTAACGAAATCTCTGGGCTCTTCTGCGCGTGTCTTTCCCCTTCACCACGAAGAAAAGGAGGAGAAACCTTCCCTCTCTGTTGTCCTTACGCGAGTTTTCGTTGGTTACTTCGGTTGTCACGTGCTGTAGGCACGAGCGTGCCGACATGTGCGTCTCCGCCGCCGGTAATCGTTGCGCCGACGCTGTTTCGAAACCGGCGCGAGGGTCTCTTCGCACCTGTTTTCGGACAAGAAAACACGCATTGCTGACATCTCGCGAAGTCTAATTTGCTTGTGTTGATGAAGACGACAGTACGTTGCGGTTTTGTGCCTTTTCATTACTTGTTTTTGTTCGCGCCGCTGATGCTGACGGTGGTAAAATGGGCATGATGCCGCTGCCGTTCAAGGTTCCATCGGCGCAGACGTCTACGTGACATGTACCCGTTTCTCGTTCTTTTCGGCGGTGTACGGTTGTTCTTTCCGGACGTCATGAGTGCAAGTGAACCAACCAAGAAACTTCGATACGCGATCGCGTAGGAGAAAGCAGTCGAGGTCATCCGGAGTTACGAAGGTTATGAATGCTCAGAACGATATTGTGCACAAATTACGCGTTACCTAGCGTTATGTAATGAATAAAGCTTGATATTTTGTGCCCTTCTTACCTTAGTACCTGTTTTAAACACAAATGACGTTTTGCGGTACGCGCGGCGCTGGTAGTGCGGCGGCCATCTTTGTTTAACTTGGCGTGTTCCATTTAACGAATATCTCGATTTAACGAAATAAAGAGCCAGCATTTACAAATTCGTTATATAGAGGTTCAACTGTACTTCTAGCGTCTTAGACGCCAAAAAAGGAGTGGGATTACATACACACGGAGAAAATGATGTGGTCGCTATTTACTTATTTATTTAATTAAATACCCCCAGGGCATTGGCGTTACAGAGGGGAGTGGGGGTTAAAATAATGATGATCTACGATCTAGAAGGTCGTGATTCAGAGAGTCTGAATGGTTGGTAGCGCGGGCAACGGAGAAGGAGGGGAATACGACGATGCCAGATTTTTCGGTGCCCAGCAACTATCGAACATGGAATCGCGTCGGAATAGCACTTGGCTCGGCATAGTCAGGTGAGACGGAGCCCTGCATCATGAAAGCGATTCCTCCCAAAGTGGTCCCGTTAAGGAGATTGTTCGTACCTCGTGTCGGCGGCTGAACGTAGAGATTCTGATTGGCCCACTGTGAGCGTGGAGAGGGCACAAAGTTTGTTCCGCCATCTGTAAGGTGCCGAGGAAGATGCAAGAAAACCGTTATCCGCTGCACTTATAGAATATACTTGAGAAGATAAGCTCAGCAATGCCTCGAAGAATCCTCAGGGTCACTCAGCAATTCCACTATAACTGCTACTCAAATGTTGCCACGGATGAACCTTGTGAGTGCAGTCATTACAGCTCGTTAGCGGTCTTTTTTTCTTTTTAATAGTACCCCAAGTATCAAAACGGACATTACATGGGGTGGGGGTACAACTTGTACAATAATTAAGAAAGCTTGCTATATACAGACACATATATTATACAGTATTAAAGTATGTCTGAAGAGTGTATGCAGCGTTTACGACAAACAATACAATAACAGAATATGTAAAATAAAAATATATACAAAACAAACAAACATTACATGCATCAATGCGGGTGGTGATCATGATATAAGAGTAAGCATTTCCTGCGGAAGGGCACAGTTCTTGACAATGAGTGCTAGGGTTGTGGGGAGGTAATTCCAGTTGATGGCGGAGTTACAAAAGAAGGACTCGGAGAACGAATTACTGTTGCAGTTGAAATGTTTAAATAATCTGGCCAACGTTTCTGCTGACGGCACCAGAGATCCGTGCAGACGGTGATATTGCCAGTGATGGCCAGTAGTAAACTACATGTAGTTAAACTACTAGTTATACTACCTGATTGTAGTTAAAAAGTAGTTATCAACTACTTGCAGAAATGTAGTGCGCAAGTACTAGTTAAACTACTATTTCGAGTAGTAAACTACAGTAGTTAGGTTACTGCAGGCGCCAACTACTTCCGATTTTGCCGCAAGCTTTACGGCACGACTGTGATTCCGACTTTTACCTTGTGCTACTTGTTTGATGAGAACGGAGGTGCAGAGCAATTGTGCCGTGCATGTGTATTAAATCTTCACTTTCATCGCTGTTTGCGATTCATATTTAGGTCAAGAGATAAACTGATGTTCTGAGGCTGGAACAACATAGAAGGGACAGATACAACAAAGCCTCAAGCCTCATTGGTAGAGCCCTGGACCGGCAATCCAGATGATGTGGGTTCGATCCCTACAGCTGGCTAACCTTTTCAGTGACTTTCATCTTTCATCATATTTAGGTGTCCAAGAACACTATAGAATGGGATTGGTGTTGATGGACAACGTTAAGTAGTTAGAGATGTAGTTAAAATGCATTACAGCAGTTAAAGAAGTAGTTTTAACTACCTCCCCTGAAAAACAGTTGAACTACTAGTTAAACTACTCCGTCGCAAAGTAGTCAGTAGTTATAGTTAAACTACTGCGGAAGTAGTTATTGGCCATCACTGGATATCGCACTCTATACGCCTCCCAAACTTTTTTGCAAAACAGCGCCTCGCAGTCGAACCGTGGGTCACAAAAAAAAAAAGTTTGTGACATCGCCGCACGCACGCGACTAACCTTTGTTGTTCGCTGCCAGGTCGAAGTTGTGGCCGGACGACCACCGCGTCTGCTCCGCTGCCGTGGTGGGCCTACCTTCTCTCCTGAGCACCAGCTGGAGCCTCTCCTTGCTGCTCTCCAGAAGTTTCCGTGCCTCTTTCAGCGTCATCCCGTCTATCGTCGTGTTGTTGATCTGCAAACCGTGCGGGGATCCCTCAACACAACTGACACTTTGACGTACAGTTTCCTTAATAATAATAACCTTAATAAATAAATAAATAATAAATAAATAAAAACAAATAAAAATAGATAATAAAAATAAAAAATAAATAAATAATAAAAATACATAATAAAAAATAATAATAAAAATACATAATAAAAATAAAAAATAAATAAATAATAAAAATACATAATAAAAATATAAATAAATAAAAAATCAATAATTAAAATAAACCTTAATAATAACACTGGAAAAATTTCGGCCTCGATTCCAAGCACGACGTAGCAGCCACACCCTGGTGGTACTGGGGGAATATTAAGCGAACGAGATCTTTGCGTTAAACTGACGCAATAATTTTGTTCAATTAACGTTCCCTTGCGGCCACAAGGGTTGCTGTAGTCGGGCTTGGAAACGAGACCATATTTTTTTTTCCCAGTGTTATTACTAAGGTTGACGAGAGCTGTACCTTGAGGGACCCTGAGTTGACCTGACCCCGTTACCTTGAGCACGACGTCTCCTTCCTGAATTCCGCCGTCCTTTTCCGCGATGGACCTGTTGTTGATTTCCTTGATGTAGATGCGGCAGCCTAAAACGACGCCATAATCTGCGCAAAGGGTAAGCAGCGGGTGAGAGTTTGCACGGCGCGATGCTGGTACCCCTGTCACGTGGGTATCTCAAAGTCCTTTGAGTCACTTCTCAGTTGACTCAACTGCCAACCGTGTGCTGCCACACACAGCGTACGTTTCACAACGACCTTAGGTCCAAGTGTCGAGTGGGTCAATGGAGAGCCACAGAACTCCCCCGACAGACTCAAAGACCATCGAGATGCAGACGCCTATGCTCTCGAGCATCGCATCTTCCCCTAAAAAGTGCTGTGAACGAGAGTTTCTATGTGAACGACAGTTCTTACCGCCATATTGACAACACTTTGCTATGCTTTCAGTCTCTTACATATATACATATATTCGCGGTCGTCCGAACCCCATTCACCAAGTATATACATATATATATATATATATATAACTGAAATAATAAGACTTGGACTACAGATTACAGGAACGTTAACAAAAACTAATTTACTTAATGGGCAATTTAACACATAGATTAAAAAAAGAATGGTCGACGTTTCGACAGTGGCACTGTCGAAACGTCGACCATTCGTTTTTTAATCTATGTGTTAAATTGCCCATTAAATAAATTAGTTTTTGTTAACGTTCCTGTAATCTGTAGTCCAAGTCTTATTATTTCACTTTTATTCAACTTCGTAGCCGTCTGATATATTAACCTATTTGTTCTATATATATATATATATATATATTTTTTTTTTTTTTTTTTCACTTATTGTGCCTCGTTGGCTCGTCCTTCGTTCCCCTTTAATAGACCCCTACCAGAGAGACATCATCATGACGCTGGTAGACAGACTGAAACCGAAACAGATTGGAAGGAGAGGGCTGGATTCCACGAACGTGCACTTGTTCGCTGCCTCCCATTGAAAGAAAACTAGGACCGAAGGTCACGTCCCTTTTAGGGACCATCGTAAGCCCTTTAAGACCATGGCTTTTGGGCGCGACCTTGTTCGCCCCCTAGTGTACTTTGAGCGTACTTTAAGTCTACCAAACCAGGGAGAGCTCTACTCCTTCAGCTGTAGTGAGCACATTCACAGACAAACACTGTTATTCGAGAACCATACACAACTCTCTCTCCTTCACTTCCCTGTGTCATTTGGCCACGTCTGGAATCTCCCACGTAATGCAACGCTGCATATCTCATCTCATCATCTCTACTTAAAGGTGTTGTGACAATTGGTGTCCAGCTTTCCCAGATAAATACGAAAAAACTATTCTATCATCCGACATCATCCGATATTCAAGTTTTCAGGTCCATGACATGAGCAGGTGCGGAGAAAAACGGCCCCGAAGAAGCGACCCAGCAAACCATTAATATCCTAGGGACGTCCTCACAAGCTCTGGACATCCATAGGATATCTATGGGATGTCGTACAATGACATTTGCATTTTGGGGACATCCGTGACGTCACACAGGAGCAGCGAGGGAAGATGCGCGTCTGACCAATCTAGCGCGAGGAATTTTTTTTTTTTTTTTTTTTCCCACGGTGTTCTCATAATGAGTACGATGCATATATATTACGCTTCAACGCATCAGAGGAAGTGTCGCAACACCTTTAAGTGACATTTTGCGCTCCTCACCGATGGAAGGCACTGTTGTTGGCAGCTGTGGAATACATAATGTACAGGTTCTAGTAACAGGGTATAACACACACACACACACACAGCAAACTGTACATGCTATATGACAGTGCTTCCAAAATTTTTTAAAAGCTTTGGATGCAATCGGTCCAATCCAATTCAAAACTTTTCCTACCATCTTTCTTTTTTGCTTTTGTAAGTGTGACCTTGAGAGTTTGAGGTTCCACCCCCTCAGATGGCAGCACGACTCGACGTTTGATGACCTGCGGTGAAAAAGACTTTATTATTACGCTTCTCATTACGCACTTTTCGTTGGCATTTTACAACCAGTATTTTACGAAGGTTCCACTAATAATGAAAGTCACTGTTATCGTACTTTGCGCTCTCCAGCAAGTAGTTTTAACGCACAATACGCCGACCAACTGAAACGTAACGCAACTACATTTAGAATACCTTGCAGTTTCTAACAATTGTACTTGCAGTTCAGCGTTATCGCATTCGCTATTCCATAACTGTAACTCAAAAACATTTATGAATGGAATTATGCAGCACTGTTGCTTGGAACCCTATAGAACTATGTACCACATTAAAACTACAACTATTTTTATCAATACCTCTGTGATTTTACAGACACTGACACACACTTGGGAAGCCAATATCGTAAATAAAAATAAAAATGTGTTTTAGGGTCACTGTGCTTAGGTTAGAGCACTGTCACACGGGCAGTCTTCAACAACCATTGAGATCGATGACCATAGAAAATGCAGGTAGCACTCCCTAGCTTGTAATGTGTCAACCTATCAGGAAACATTGGATCCAATGCTCGCTGAGAAGTTGACGCGTTACCCACTTGATGGCGCTACGCGCATTTTCAATGGTCGTTGGTTTCAGTGCTCATTGGAGACTGCCCGTGCGACAGAGTTATTAAGCTGGTATTCACCATACTTGGGTTACTTGTTGGAGCAAAAATGATATCTTCAACGACCATTGAGATTATGACCATTGAAAATGCAGGTAACACTCCCTAGCTTGTAATGTGTCAACCTATCAGGAACCATTGGATCCAATGCTCGTTGAGAAGTTGATGCGTTACCCACTTGATGGTGCCACGTGCATTTTCAATGGTCGTTGGTTTCAGCGCTCATTGGAGACTGCCCGTGTGACAGAGTTATTACGCTGGTATTCACCATACTTGGGTTACTTGTTGGAGCAAAAATGATATCTTCAACGACCATTGAGATCGATGACCATTGAAAATGCAGGTAGCACTCCCTAGCTTGTAATGTGTCAACCCATCTGGAAACATTGGATCCAATGCTCGCCGAGAAGTTGACACGTTACCCACTTGATGGCGCTACGCGCATTTTCAATGGTCGTTGGTTTCAATGCTCATTGGAGACTGCCCGTGTGACAGAGTTATTATTCTGGTATTCACCATACTTGGGTTATTCGAGGGAGCAAAAATGATACGTAACATTATACATGATACATATATGATACACGTGATATACGTTATACATAATCACACATGATGAATATGATTTACAGTCATAACTATTAAAAGTCTTACGAGGTGTTTTTAATAAGACGCTCACCAGATTGACTGAGTTACCACACTCCCGAAGAACCTGTACAGCTGTGGCATAATCTACGTTTTCCAACGACAGTCCATTGGCACTGACGACCCGATCGTTGATTCTGCAATTTGAAAAATGTTCTTAACACTGAGGACGGGGCATATTACCCAAAATAGATTGGAAATCATAAACAAATGCTTCGCTAATGTGCCCTCGATGCATAACAGGAGGCCGAAGATTATTGTCTGAGCCGAATTTTTAGAGCCTGAAGTTTTTGAGAAATATTTTTTCCAAAATTCGGAGGCTGAAGGTTATTGTCTGTGCCGAATTTTTGGAGCCTGAAGTTTTCGGGAAATATTTTTTCCAAAATTCGGAGGCCGAAAATTATTGTCTGTGCCGAATTTTTGGAGCCTAAAGTTCTCGGGGAAAATTTTTTCCAAAATTCGGAGGCCGAAAATTATTGTCCGTGCCGAATTTTTGGAGCCTGAAGTTTTCGGGAAATATTTTTTCCAAAATTCGGAGGCCGAAAATTATTGTCTGTGCCAAATTTTTTTAGCATGAAGTTTCCGGGAAATATTTTTTTCCTAAATTTGGGGGGGTAAAAATCGGGTAAATAAACATGTGCTCTAAATGCTGCTCCCATGTGCTCCCATTCTATAGTGTTCTTGGACACCTAAACATGAATCACAAGCAGCGATAAAAGTGAAGATTTAGTACACATGCACGGCACAATTGCTCTGCACCTCCGTTCTCATCAAACAAGTAGCTCGAGGTAAAAGTCGGAAGCACAATAATGCCGCAAAGCTTGCGGCAAAATCGGAAGTAGTTGGCGCCTGCAGTAACCTAACTACTGTAGTTAACTACTCGAAATAGTAGTTTAACTAGTAGTTGCCACTACATTTCTGCAAGTAGTTGATAACTACTTTTTAACTACAATAAGGTAGTTTGTAGTCAACCGTTCGGGACATTACAGCCCGAAGTAATACTGTATAAGTGGTTAAATTTGCGGGCTAAATAATTCGCGAATTTGTGAGTAGCCAGGATCAGGCAATCATTCGCGGAAGCTTAAATTCGCGGTGCCCGCTTGTGCGATGACCCTACACCGGGCGCCTTACGGGCCCTTCACCTTTAAAATCCAGGGAGAAGTTAACAAAAGGCGTCACAACTGGGTAATATCCCGTTGCATTGGCATACCTGCCAACTTGGGAACATCCAAATTAGGGAGATTTCAAAAGCAGGGAGGGGGGGGGGGGGGGGGTAGGAGAAAGCCGATGTTGGGTGGCCTTTATTTGCATATGTAACAGGAGCACACTTCACCCCAGCAGGCTCATTGGGCACAAGTTTTGCAGCACCAGACTTTGCCCTCTCCAAGAAACTATCTGGGTGCCAAGCTGTAACAAGGCTATGACACTTTCTCAAAAGAACGTGAGGACACAAAACGATGTGTCTGTTCTCTTTGCGAGGTACGCAAGGTCGAACCAGCTTGTGCAAAGGCACATTCGTCGCCCGAAAACATGGAGGAAATGCCCGGAAACTAGAAGTGCTAGAACTAGAACCATGACCAGAACCCCTGAACTCTGCAAAACAGAGGCTCCGGGAAGCGGCAGCCATGCCGATGGGAATTGGGCTGGTATTGGATTGACGTTTTCGTCTGTGTGCCCAGAGAAAAAGCAGGCGTTTGAGATGAGAGAGGGGGAAACTGCATTTTCCGGGAGATTTGCTTCTCGGCCGTACAATCGTACAAACCGGTCCGAATTCGGGAGTCTCCCGGATGAATCGGAAGTGTTGGCAGGTATGCATTTGTCTTCCTTCGAGCCCTTCTGACTGAGAGGGCTGAGCTTAGGGGGTCCTCACTCGGCTGGTATCGGGGGTCATTGCCAAATTGCCCCGTGTCCCGTCATTCCTGTCATCGCATCGAGCGGGTACGATTGGCATTCAATGCAGCGTAATAGTGTAAGAAACCCCATACATACATAAGTTGCCTCAGCGTCCTGGGTAAAATTTCTTATATATATATCTAGTTCGCGTATTTTTCTGTCGTCGGTTGGAATACGATTTTGCGGAACTTTAAATTCGCAAAGAAAAGAGCACTCGCGAATTTCGCGAAAATTACTACTTATACATAGGGTTCTTCGTTATCGGGTTAACCCCGATCTTTTCCCGATACTAGTTCCCCCCTGAACAAGGTTTCAATAATTCGGGTAAAAGGTAGGAGGTTATAGGAGGTTATACTGTGACTATGAGCGCATTCTTGAGTATATAGGACTTCCGTTATTGTCGTGTCGAAGACGATGTATTGATTTGCGATTTTTGGAAAAACTAATTAACGGTGAAATCGACTGTCCCATGTTGTTACCATCCGTTAATTTTCTGTGTACAACAAGAACAAGGGCACGAAATTTGTTCTACATTAGTCATTCAAACGTTGCTTCTCCTTTGTCTCGGTTACTGAAAGTGCATAATGACTATGGTTCTGATCGTGCGACATTTCGATAGTATATCTTTCTCTTAATTTAGTTATCTCGGAATCTTTAATTAGCCAGCATTACGCATCCGTAGTTCCCTGTTGTATATAGACTATGTATTGTGTTTCGTGCACCACACTAAAGGCCACGGCTGTTTGTGGGCACTTTAAATAAAATCAATCAATCAATCAATCAATCAAAACCCGAGATCTACCCGAAATCCTCGCGGTCCTTCAACTTGTCGTTCCCGGTAGACTGTCCGAAAAGTGAATCGTAATATCAGCAAAGGGAGCTATTTGTGACAACCTATTTGTCCTTTCTTTTATGACCCCCTCCTGCAGGGGTCAAAGATGAGCTTTTGTGGAGCTCGCGGGCAGGTGTTTGAATACCGCGGCGATTCACCGCCCCAGTTCCGAGCGGAAATACAGTGAACCCTCGTTATTATGACCCCCGTTAATCTGACATTCATGCTTTATGACCGAATTCCTGGGGAACGGTTTTTTTTCCCCATGTAAATCCTTCCCGTTAACATGACGTTCCGCTTATCGGACTACGACCGAGATTTTGGGGCACGGCTAGGGTCAAAGGCACGTATTATCCTCCCGTTATTATGACCGCATCACGCACCCCTTTGAGTGGCTGCTTTAAGTTTCTCAGGAACAAAGTGACACGGTTAAAGTGGGGCGCAAAGGATTAGGGCGACTCGAGGCGTTGTTGACCTCGAGATTACTCGTACCTCTTCTCGGATTGCTAAAGCAGTGAAGCACTGAAGGTTTCCTTATCGTTTTTTGAGCAACACAATGACATTAATAACGTTTGCGTGATCGATAATACTCTCGTACAGTTAGAGAAGCTGATCACTGCAGGCTACTCCAAGCAGTCATTGCTGACAGACTTTTTTATTAAATAATAAATTGTTGTACAGCATCATGCGTACGTTTTGTTCTGCCGTGCATGCCCTCTGGTCCCCGCTGGACCGCTTTCTCGTTATTGTGACAATTCGCTTTATGACCAAAATCTGCAGGAACGGAGGTGGTCATATTAACGAGGGTTCACTGTATAAAGATTCTTGTTTCCTCTCCCAGCGTCACAGCAGTGGCTGTGTTTCGTATGCCTTTTCGTTTCACCCGAAAATTCCCTGGTGGCACATCAAACAGGGATCGTAGCGCCCGATTTTTCTCCCCGAATTCTCGCGCGTAAATAGCACCCGATTTTTCCCCCTCGAATTCGAAAAAAATCATAAAACCCGAAAACGAAGAAACCTACTTATACATAGGGCCTGACTTTTTCGGGTTTTATTTTTGGCCAAATTCGGGGGGGCAAATATCGGGTGATATTTTTCGTTCGAAAATTCGGGTGTATTCGGGTTAAATCCCGTTACGGCATATTCTGTCGTCAGGAATTCGGCTGTATTCGGGTGATTTTTTTTTTTTGCTTAATAAAAATTTGTCTCAACATGGAACTAATGTTTAGCAATGTTATCAAACTTTATTTTAATGCGCGCTTTATGAGTGTGCCACGCGACCCGGATGTTTTCGGGTAGATTCGGGTTAAACCCGAATTTTACAGATTTCGTTCGGGGGGTGAATATCGGGCGGATACGGGTTTAACCCTAAAAAGTCGGGTCCTACATACAGTGTTAGTTGCGGCAGCGTGGAGACAATGATTCACGAGCATTTACTTCTGTTCCGCAATGTTTGTGCAAGAAGGGTTTCCCAAACAATGATAGACCTGAAAGAAAGTACCAAGCAACTCACGTGAGCTTTCCTTCGGCAGGACCCGCCTTGAGCACGTCGGAGATGGCTATGGAGGGCTCGCCGTTCACAAAGTGAGGGTTGTCGCGGCCGCCACTCACTGCAATGCCGAAGCCGTAGCCAGGAACCTGCGCGTCCGATTTCGAGGGGTTAAAGTCGAGTAAGGTCGTCGTTAATGAGGGCCGCCGAAGGTGAAGAACAAAAACGAAAAAGGTATTAGATGTACAGGGTTCGCCAAGATAAACTTCGGGGTTTGTAAGGAAGATAAAACAAATAAGAACAGTGTCGGAAAGCTAAAGCAGATGTTAGAGGACGTATTATGCCCCAAAAATTTTATGTCGATACTGCCATTTGGTCCGTTCCTCTGCGGATAAATCGTGAAAATTAAAAAAAAATGCCGCTGCCTAATCGGCTATACCTGTGTTCCAGCTACTTTCCTCAGATAGCGACACGGTCGAAAGCGATGTCGCAGAAAACTACAGTCAAACTCCTTTATAGCGAACACCCTTTTAACGAAAATACCACTACAGCAAATTTTTTTGCGGTCCCGCTGGAGCCCTATGGGTCCAATAATGGACATCCTTTTTAACGAAAATACCTTTACTGCGAATTTTTTTTGCTGTCCCCTGAGTTTCGTCGTAAAGGAGTTTGACTGTCGTCTGCATTCAGTTCCACATGTTCGATGTCGTCTGCCAACACCGCACTCGACTGCTTCGCCATCTCACGGAAAGGAGCTGAAACATCACTGTGGCCGTATCGCGAAACCCCCGGTTTTGGTGATGCAAAACAAGTTGAAATAACCTAAAGCTAATAAACGCAGTTTTGACATACTCGGAGATAGGTTGTCCTGAAAAGTGATTTTTCGGCGTTTCCTGTCCCGCTTTGGTCCCGATTTTAGTAACATTTTTGTCCCACCAATCCCGGCTCCACAAATCACCGCTCACTTCACAGAGGCACGAGGCAGTACTCGTCACTCTAAAGCAGTCGTGCGTACTATGTCGACAATAAAAAGTGTCAACGTCCACACACAACAGCCAACCGCTCAAATTCGCGTTGCACGATTGTAATTGCGATTTGTACCGACCAGTCACATAATTTACAAAAATCTGCCATTGCGAGATTTAACACCTGCTTGCCCAACGGTAGTACGACTACTTGGTGTGGGCTGTATTTGAAAGACTACACTATACCACGAAAAGGAACACGCACCGTTGACACAAACCACAATTTTGTGCCACACACTCCAAGGCTCTGGAATCCCTGCATGAATCACTGTGTGCCACAAATACAGGCAGAGTAGAGAGAGCACTCACCCTCGCTAGTGTGACGTTGTGGTATTCCCATCGGACCCGTTCTCCGCCCTGCAATTGGAAAAAAAAAAGCAATAAGGTACTGGTACTTTAAAGTAGCACAGAAGTCATTTTTAACACCCAGTTTTCTTCCTATAAAACTGTTAAGTAGGTCAGTTAAATGCACCATGCGAAGTAATTTACACCACAGAGTCATAATTATCGCGGAAATTGTATTTGAAATACGCCGCAAAAAGCGACCGTGCGCAACGGTGGTGAAGAGCAGTACCAGCCTGTGATCTGCCTGGAACCTCGCGCTGACGCTATAAGGAGAACGCTCGCTGATTGGCCTAGAGAAATGTTGTCTGCTACTCCGCTGTCGTCTGCTACTCCGCTGTTCGGGGTTCTGATAAAGCCTTTCTCCTTGCTCGGTAATGCTTCGACCGCTCCTTCTATCCCCAATTCTCCGGGAAAACTGGCAAAACAGGTTTACGGCGGCAAAGGGACAATGCGCTGACCCCCACTGACCGGCAAACCAGAACGAGTCTCCTTATGCCGTCATCGGTGACGTGCCATCATACCTCCTCATCCTCGTTATAGCTGGAGTGGCGAGTTAAGGGTGAAGGCGCGGAGCTATGTTTATGTGAGTTTTTTTCGGGGAAACAAATTGCGCACATCAAAACCTTTCGCGCTATTCGGTATAATGACACACACACTTTCATCAGATGTCTTAATCTGAAATTTTTTTGGATGGCCCTCTGTACTCCTTTAAGGGGGAATCGCGAGACAATAGAGAAAGGTTGTTTCCACAGCGCTCAGAAACAGCGTAAAATATCATCAAAACAGAAGAACGGGAGTGTTCTCATTGTATTACCCTCGTCAAAGACAGATTTCATAGAATTCCAGGACTATCCGTCGATTTGTATTGAGCCCGAATTCGCAAATATTTTAGCGTGCGACGCTCTATCGAGATGGCAGCGCATGTTCGAGACGCACCAAACTTTAATTTTTTAAAAATCAACAGCTCGACCTTGTCCTCTAAAAATATGTCATTGACGAGAAAAAAGCTAAGAGAACACGCAGTACCAATGTTATGATGATCGTTTAGAGCGTTCACGTGTGCGAACCAAAATCGCCCATAGATTTCTGAAGAAGCGATTCCGCCTTAATATGTGAAATATAAGTGCCATTAGGTAACCTTATGAGCAGTGATGGCCAGTAACTACTTCTACAGTAGTTTAACTATAACTACTAACTACTTTGTGATGCAGTAGTTTAACTAGTAGTTCAACTACTTTTCAGGGGAGGTAGTTAAAACTACTTCTTTAACTACTGCAGTGTATTTTAACTACATCTCTAACTACTTAACGTTGTCCATCGACACCAATCCCATTCTATACTGTTCTTGGACACCTAAATATGAACCACAAGCAGTGATAAAAGCGAAAATTTAGTACACATGCACGGCACAATTGCTCTGCACCTCCGTTCTCATCAAATAATCAATGTATCAAGGTAATCAATCATCAATCAAGGTAAGCACAATCGTGCCGTAAAGCTTGCGGCAAAATCGGAAGTAGTTGGCGCCTGCAGTAACCTAACTACTGTAGTTAACTACTCGAAATAGTAGTTTAACTAGTAGTTGCACACTACATTTCTGCAAGTAGTTGATAACTACTTTTTAACTACAATCAGGTAGTTTAACTAGTAGTTTAACTACATGTAGTTAACTACTAGCCATCACTGCTTATGAGTTTTAAATTTTTCATGGAACTGGCAAAAGTAAGTTACGTTTTTGCAGAAAGTGAGGTGATGTCATAAACATGCAAGTGTTTATCTCATAGCATCCAGCATCTCATAGCAGGTGTTCTTCCCAGAACAATCTCCCCAGTCCATGTTGAAGTACGGCCAGCAGTTCAAATTTATCAAGACCATGGAGACGATGGTGCACCTGGGTTTGCGGTTTGCATGAGATGACTGCCGACCAAACCTCATTCGTTCACTCTCAAATAACGCATCATTTTTTTTTTAGAGCTTGGTTCAAGTTAGGTATGCGTTTGTATGCACAACATTCACTTCAGTTTAAATGTGACTTAACAGTTTTACTTTCAATTCTATATGGTTCTAGAATTGAATATAGAATTAGAATTTTAAAATGTCACATCAATTTAGAATAGCTTTACAATTTATTTCACGCAATGTCCGTATCACATATGGGTGGGGGAACGACATTTTGCGAGAATACGATGTGAACCAATAAGATTTCAAAGGCATAAGCTAGCTCATATTTAATTCAAATGAAAAAAGTCCGCCTTAAAAACCGAGAAAGCACGATACAAAAGTGCACTTTTTTCCCGTGAGAGTTCGCGACGGGCGGAATGGAATGCAGCAGACGACTTTTTAACCTCGTTCCCAAACATTTTCGTTCTCAACATCCCTCGTTCCCGACATTTTGCGAGAATACAATGTGAACCAAGAAGATTTCAAAGGCATAAGCTAGCTCAAATTCAATTCAAATGAAAAAAGTCCGCCTTAAAAACCGAGAAAGCACGATACAAAAGTGCACTTTTTTCCCGTGAGAGTTCGCGACGGGCGGAATGCACTGCAGCAGACGACTTTTTAACCTCGTTCCCAAACACGCACACATAGCGTCGGCGCGGTCTGCCACTTGAAAAAACACCTTCCACTCAGTGCACGCTCTCTGACGACGTGCCCTAATTGTAGCCCAATCTCTATGCCGGAGCACGAAAGCGCACGTGCAACATCAAGAATGTGAACTCAGTCAGGAGCGCTAGTCCTGACCACAAGAGGGAGCCTCCTTCGCTTTCCGTCACGAAGCATTCCGGAAATTGCTGTTCACAAGGTTGGCGAACCACAAACGAACCACAAACCACCTTCGTGTTATCGCGCTAATAGTTCCAGATTCGGGACGAATTTCGGCAGAGGTGGCTGAAATCGAAACAAACGTTTTACGCCGCTCAAAGAGATCTTTCACTTCGTTCGTGTATAGTTATAACTTATCTCACACGCATATGCATGCCACTCGGAACTATGACAACAAAGATGTATAAAAGATGCGAACGCAGAAAAATACGACCGGATCCAGAAACCAAAACTAAAACAGCCGATGGGCTGATGATGCCCCCAAAATCTTCCACCCACTTTGCCGTCTCACGCGATGGAATCAAAAATTAATAAATAAAGAAAATAAAGGGAAAAAAGAAGAGGTGCTGCTTATAAAGTTGCGATTTTTTTTCGACAAGTTACTTGCATACAAAGCATATAGGTACTATGTGAACGTGTGTACTCACGACTTGAGGTAACTTCATATCTGCCGCAAACGCCGACGAACTATAATTTACATTTTGAAGCAGAAACCGAGAACAGATGACATCGACTGTTCACCAACTTCCATCGCTCTGCCAAGCGCCAGCGTATTTCTCCCGCCTCGCCCGTTCGTCGCTAAGCGACGCGACAACGCCACTTGCACGCTTAGCACGTACGACCTCGTCGCACGACAACAGCACGTCAGACATTAACGTGTTCTTAATTGTTTGTAGCGAAACACGTCCGGTACTGCAAATTTTCACATAAACGGAAATGAACATCAAACGCCATGTTTTTTTGCCCTCTTTTTGGACCCTAGCGAAGCTTGGCCCGTTTCCCCTTTCTCTCGAACCGTCTGGTATTGTTTTCGTCTTGCGGCGTCCAACAGCGACAGAACGGTGTTTGCAATACATACGTGTGATATGCAATTAAAATAAGTAAATTCCGTAATTTTACGTCAAATTTCTCCCACCCTGGTCCGATTTTGAAGTAATCAAATCGTTCGCCACCATCCCCCGTTAGTTTCCGACGCAGATTATCGAAGCAGACGACACGGCGCCAAGCGCTTCATGAATCTCGTCTGTTTTAATTCTCGTCTTCGTTCTTCCACTGGCGCGCTCCTGATGTGATGACGAAGGCCTTGCCAAGATTTGCGCGCACTGTTTCCATGCTGTTTCTCCCCCTATTCGCCCGTTTGGCTGAGAAACGAACGCATCATCCAAGGTCATATCGAGCTGCACCAATTAAATCACGAGGCTGCGGTCCCGATTTGCCCAGCGGCGCACTTAGGGGTCATTATTAGCAGGGTGCGATAATATCGTGCATCCATCAAGTTCGTTTTTTAAGCGAGTGAGTTTCGAAGTAAGGTTCGTTTTTGAAAGTACGGGCAAGATGAAAGCAGACGCGCTTCGTCGAATGAAAAACGGAACCATCTGGACAGATCACCTGTGTGTGTGTGTCTTCCTTCCACTTCGAAAGTACAAAGCCTACCACGTGATTTGTGGAAATCCAGCTTCTTTGTGGTAGACTACTTTTTAGTTTATTCCCCCCCCCCTTCTATTTGGGAAATGTCAATAGCGTGGTGCTTTTCCGATTAATTGGGACTTGCGCGTAACAGAGTAGACAGAAGTTCTGACACAAAGGGCTTGATTAGCAAAACACAATTCCGGCACTCAATGCTGGTAGAAAATAGTGTCCGATTTTTATCCCCCGAGTTGGATTGGATTGGGAATAAAATGCAGACGTCCTCAACATCAGTGCATGCCCACATGCAGACGATATGCGGAAGACACAAAGCGAACACTATGACCGCGTTAAACGGTTCACAGGAAATATATCGGTTGATCGGAAAAAAACGTCACGTTCGTCCTAGTTGAGCACATTTGGCTAGGTTCAGCAATGCGAGGACAATACAGGTCGTAAGGACAATACTGGGAACACACTGTTACAAAGAATGTTAACTAAAGCGAGAAGAGAAAACAATGAAACGCTCCAGTTGTCCTTTTGATGTCCGGAATAACAATTTACACGCACGGTGAACTACGCTTGTCGATATTCGTAGCCGGTAAATTCCTGTGGCTCGGGACTTGATCTGTTTGTTTCACGGCCCACATGGATTATAACGACCATGTCATAGGCACCCCTTCCCAGCGCCGCATCTGGAAGCTAGCGGTGGCGCTACTCATCGTCCCAGTTATTGCTTCCTCAACTTCTACAATACTTTGTACTTCAGCTTAACGTAGTATTTCTGTACAAGCGGTGGATATTCCACGGAAGGTGTTTCATTCTGAGGTTGATCACCATCATCATTCTAGCGTTTTCATAGGAGCTATTGCTGTCGTCTGCTACAGTAGTCGTACGTCCGCTTCTGCGCGTTCAGAATTCAAATTTCAATCGTCCAATCGTGATGCAGATCTCGCGTGCCGATGAGTAGCGCCCCTAGCGGATTGTGCGGACGGGCTCCTCGTAGGGGTTGCCGATTATGACATGGTCGTTATAATCTAGTAGGCCGTGGTTTGTTTTCAGCTACTGTGGGACGCGTCACACGATGGCGCCACTTGTAAGGGCGATGACCCATTATCTGGTACTATGCCCATGTTCTACCCAGTGATCGGAACCGAAACTGGACCCGAACCGAAAACCGCTAAAGATCTGTACTTTTCGCGGCACGGGAACTGAACCGAACCAAAATATTGCTTTTCTCACGTTGAACCGAACCGCAGCTGAACCGAAATAAATTTATGCGGTAACCGGTTCGCGAAACGGTTCAGACGTAATGTACGTTGTGAGTGATCTGAAGTACGATTTACACAGCGGATTGAGCCGTGTTGCCAAACAAATACGAAACCGAAACTAAAGAAAAGAAAACTTGCAACCCAAGCGCGTGAGGTATTTCCTCCTCGCAGTTATTGCGTTCATTCTGTTGCGTTAGGTCTTCCTTTCGGCTGTTGTATAGGCTTCCTTCTGTTATCACCACCAGCACTACCACCGAGTACCTGAGCAAGTTGTAACAGGGGGTGTGCGATCAGTGAACAAAGAGAGTACAGGTTGCACTTGAAATTCGTATCTGTAACACAGTGTTCAGCAACAACAACAAAATTGCATTTGTGTTATTTCAGAACACGACCTATTAGCGACCTACCAGCGACGCGATACACTTGACGATACACTGCTAACCGTGGGGAATATCCCGCTACACAGACTCAAGGTACTCCGTAGCAGACGACAGGAAAAGACGCTGACGGTGTCGTCTGCTAAGTGTCGTCTGCTAAACGCGCAGTACGGCGCTGCCCGATATTCCGCACCGTGGGAATGCTAAACATAACACGGGACGGAACTTCGTCTCTGTAACCAGTGTTTTTGCTTTTTCTTCCGCTAGAATATTCCGTGAGGATGTCGCTCGTGTGAATGTGATGACATAGGATGTGCTTGCTTTTAACCCATGGCATCTGTTCAAAATTCACTTTCCTGAACAGGTTTGAACCAGTTTAAACTGGTTCGAACCGATAGTTTGCACTGCTGCGCGGACCCGAACCAATATGCCTGAACCTGAACACGAACCAAACTGAAAAAAAAAAAAAAAAAACGAATAATAACTGTTTGCAATCCCTGGTTCTACCCAAGAAAAGCAGGAAATGTAGTCCGTCAAACTTGACAGAGTTACCGGAAACATCAGAGCCGTGTATTAAAAGGGAGTCCGGCTATTAGGAGGAGCCTCAACAAGAGGCTCGACCTGTCAATCAAAGTTGTCCGCATTCCATTGGTTGACGTTTTCAATGGGAGCCGCCATGACACCAAGATTTCTCCAAGATGGAGGTGATGATTGAAACGGCGAAGCGAGAATTTTATGACAAAAACAAAAATTCATACGTTACTTTTATTTTCTTCTCTAAGTAGTATATGTTCTCTTTCAATTACGCTCCATTGTCAATGTCTTCGTGAAAAGAACATGCTTCGTCGTCCTTGTTAGGCCTTGTAAAGACCGCAAGAAAATAGCGGAATAATACCGAACTATATTTTATTTTCACAGGAGACCTCGAAGCAAGGGGCTTCTGCCTGCTAACGGTTTTGTAATAGAGGGCGTGAGTGTGAGAACTGGCAGTGTAGGGAGACACTCGGGCAGGTCTTAGCTGTGCCGCAGCACTTTGAAACTCACGTGGTCTTGATACAGCCAATGAGCTCGCGGACGCAACAAGACGCCTGACATATCTTAGGATGCACACGTTGCGAAAATTTGTATTGAGAGTCCGAAGTACATGACACGTTCACATCGCCGTAGCCAAAAACACAGACAAAAGGCACACACAAGACAGGACGAACTACAAAAATTTTGTAACATTTTTGAAAAAAAAAATTTAAAATATGTATTTAAACGGAGCGTCAACTGCTGTAGGCATACTGCTCACGGCTGCTGTTGTGGTTCTACATGGCAGGAAATCCGAGCGTCTCACGTCGCTCTCATAGACGTAGTTGACATTCAAACACTTTACACTGAGACGTCCCAAAATGAGCTAGTGGCCAGCCGAGACTGTCAGTGCCATATATGCCTAGTCCTCTTACTTGACGACAACACACACCGTGAAACAAATTGAGCACAATGACCTAGGGTTGCTCACGGAGAGTCTTCCTGTCATAAGCTCTCCCGGAGGATATTCCACATCAATGAAGTCTTTTTTGCCTTCCCGTGCCTTAGAATAATTACTTTTTTTTTTTTTAGCGGACTTCGTTAGGTTGTTTTCTGGCTCTGTAGAGGCCAGGCCGCGAGCAGAAGTATATCCCCTCCACCATCTTGCGAACTGTATATAAACGCACCTTGCCGTTTGCGCGGTAAGTTCCCAGATGCTGATATTTCGCTGTGGGGCGTAAGATACTTTTTTGCGGCACTTTCGTGAAATCAGTAGAGCTTAGAAGAGGCGAGTCCTCTCTGCCGGTTGGGTTAGATGCTCGGCGTGCCAGTGTAGTGCCAGTTAGAGCCTTACACGGGCACGGGCCCCCGACCCGGCCCGGCCCGCGGGCCGAGCCGGGCTTGTTATTGGCTGTGTGCTTCGGGCCGGGCCGAGCCCGGACCGACAAAATACGCCACCACCGCGGGCCGGGCCCGGGCCGTCAAACATGTTTCCGAGAGTCAGGCTCGGCCGGGTCACGCAGCTAATCCCACACAATGGAGGACTATTAGTTCATATCATCACGCGCTTGCGTCATTCCTGTGCATATATTTGCAAAGACAAGCAAAGGATACTGCATTACGCGTATGATTCTCGTCTCGTCATCTCTCGTCTCGTCTCGTAATCACGCGTCTCACACAACATATTTAATTTCGCGTGGGCGGGATTACGTTCATCTTGCAGGATTTAAACAAAAATCTGTTGTAGGAACACGTCTTCGTGCGGTGGAGTGTTGTCGTGCTCTCGTACTGTAAGCGGGACATATATTACGGGGAATGGAGTCACCAAAACACAAAAATCAAATAAAAAGTCACTGATATCATTGCACAACAGGAACAGCCGTTACCCGAATTCAATAGCGGACGATCATTTTAGTTTCTGCTTCCGGTAATTGGGGACCGTGGTATGCGTTTCCTGCTATCGGCATACCATCTCCAATTTCGGTAACATACCGTTTCTGTCTCCGTGACCCTTACCGTTCCCTGACGGCATTGGCGTGAAAGTTTTAATAAAATATCTAACGGGCTTACTCAATGACGCCGACACTCTACTGCCGGGCTTTGCTATGTAGTATGAAAATTACGGGGATGTCGTAAAAATAATATTTGCACAGTACGAGAGCTCACCAAATGAACGGCGACGAAAAGGGGGAGGGCACCACCTACATTCTAAAAACAGATCATCGCCGCATAGCACGAGCTCCCAGCCAACCGTGACAACATTCTCTCCCTTGGTTTGATGAAAATGGGGGGGGGGGGGGGGGGGGCGTACGCCATTTTTGTGGCTGTAGACGACCCTCTGTTTACAAACATGTGACGTCACGAGAAGTCAGGTTGGAGGTTATATCTTGTTGTCGTGGGCAAGAAGCCGGAAGAACGCGTCGGCTGATAGAGCTGATCAATAGTGGCCACCAGCGCGGTTTGCGCGGCGGCCTTACGTAATCAATGACGTAGGGGCTCGGCTCGTCTATTTATGAACTGCATAATACCGTAAAAATGGCGTACGCCCCCCCGTTTTCAGAAAGTCAGGGAAAAGAACCATGTCACTCGGGATTATACGCACACATAAAAATGAACTTCACCACATAGCACGCTCTTAGAAACCATCATCCCGAGTGACGTCCTGCTTTCCTCCGATTTGCTGAAAACGGCGGGGGGGGGGGGTACGCCATTTTTGTGGCATTATGCCGTTTGTAATCGCCACAAACATGGCGTACGCCCCCCCCCCCCCTCCGTTTTCATCAAATCAAGGCAGAAAACGTTGTCATTCGGGATGATGGTTGACTAGGAGCGTGCTATGTGGTGAAGTTCATTTTTAATGTCGGCACAGTTCTCTTAGAAGTCGGCCCAGGATGCACATTCCCCCAGGGATCGTCATCACAACCACCTCATTTTTAATAGTGTGCAGGGTTAGTCTAGCAAACGTTATACATTTCGATCGCACCGTGAAAATAATAGAAGACGGGGGTTTAGTCCACCCCAAAACTTTGGAGACTGATAGACATTGGTCTTATGTTTTGTTGGAACTTTTGCGAGCGTTAGGATCTTGCGGGAAAAATCAAAATAAAAATGGAGCTAAAAATCTCACCCAATGCATTTTCTACGGCCCATCTCACTCAAAAGCCGCCATTTTTTTTCCTGTGTGCGCTTCATTTTCGTATCACCACACACAGGTGGCGCCAACGTACAAAAGAAGAGGGGGGATATGTTTATATTAAAAAAAGGGGAGGAGGAAAGACGAGGATCAGTGTATATGAGCACGAGCATGTCGCATTGCTCTATAGGTAGCGCCACTTTTGTGACGTGATGCGAGTGTGAAACAGACGCAAGAAAAAACGCCGGTGTTTGTGTGAGACAGGCCATTGGAACAGCACCAGTGTAGAGATGCAAATTTTCCCGAAAATTTGAAGCGCTCGAAAAAAAAATCGTTCTTTCTTTCTTTTTTTTTCGGGTTTCTTTTCGAAAAATGGAAAAATGGAAACAAACGCGGTTACTACCGAGTCGAAGCATTGCCGGCCAAGCCACATCATACAATGAGCTAGAAACTTTAGTAGTGTTCACCCTCTAGGCATAAATGCAGAGCAGAGCATCCCATGAGACTGCTGTCTACTCAGCGATAGGTAACTGGAACAACCCGTCCACTCCGACTAGAACTCCGATATTATGTGAACGCGATGGCGATCGCTCGGAGCAGCCAGACGGAGCTCTAAGTTGGTGGTTGTCGGCGGATTAGAGGCACCTGAGGCACCGTTGGCGGGTTGGAACGCATCGAAGGCACAAAAATTTACG
Organism: Ornithodoros turicata; assembly: GCF_037126465.1. Lineage (NCBI taxonomy): Eukaryota > Metazoa > Arthropoda > Arachnida > Ixodida > Argasidae > Ornithodoros > Ornithodoros turicata. Next base: position 147,486,986 of record NC_088202.1, on the reverse strand, counting down.
TTTTTGAATTTTGTCGCCTGGAAATTTTGGGCTACACTCTTAAAAATGAACTTCACCGCATAGCACGCTCCTAGCCAACCATTATCTCGAATGATATCGTTATCTACCCTGATTTGTTGAAAACAGGGGGCGTACGCCTTTTCTGTGACAATTATGAACAGCATAAGTGTCACAGAAATGGCGTACGCCCCCCGTTTTCAACAAATCAGGGCCGATAACGATATCATTCGAGATAATGGTTGGCTAGGAGCGTGCTATGCGGTGAAGTTCATTTTTAAGAGTGTACTTTTTCCGGAGACGAAGAAAAAAATCGAAAAAATAAACATTTTTTTTCTTCAAAATGTGTGTTTTTTGTGTTTTTTTTTTTGGGGGGGGGGGCTTAGCATCTCTACCCGTCTACTATTTTTACGTTGAGATCGAAACGTGTGACGTTTGCTCCACTAACCCCTGTGTACATGATGGCGGCAACTGCGACGTCACTCGAGGGCTTTCCTTCCTTTACGGTAAAAGGCCCTCTATTGTTCCCAGAAGCTGCAGAAAGTGCTCGGGACCATCATTTGTGTTTACAGAGTCCTCTTTCAACCTCGACATTTCAGCGTCGTGTAACGCGAAGAGATCGTGCCCGGATCATTAGAAAGGAAAGCAAATAATGGCCTCGCATTATATACGGGAAGCAAACGGTAACTGCGGCGCCCCCAAAAAGGTGAGACGGTCGTGTTCCAGTTTTTCTGTCTCTCATAAATTCAAGCGCACGTCCTTTGAAGGAAGGAAAAGCTGTGCTGGACGGAAAATGGGAGCTTTGTGTTTTCAACCTCCTTTTTGTCGCCTTCGGATGACCGAGAACGATGAGCTCTGTATCCACAAAGACGATGATTATACGCGCTAAACGTGTTAACGTTCTTTACTTCATCTTCTTTACGTCATTGAAGGGCAGAAAATCCAGCAAACTGGTAAGGAAAGGAAATATGAAGGGAGGCACACTTCGCTTCGTATTTATTTCTCGTTGTATGCCCAAAAGCGTTACTGCATTACTTGTTTATTTATTCATGTGCCCACAGCACCCATTAGGGCATCACAGTACACTCTTAGAAATGAACTTCACCACATAGCACGCTCCTAGCCAACCATCATCCCCAATGACAACGTTCTCGCCCCTGATTTGTTGAAAACGGGAGGAGGAGCCTATTTTGTGTCCATTATGCACGGCACAAAATAGGCTCCTCCTCCCGTTTCCAACAAATCTAGGGCGAGAACGTTGTCATTCGGGGTGATGATTGGCTAGGTGCGTGCTATGTGGTGAAGTTCATTTTTAAGGGTGTAGGGGAAAGGGGAAGGGAAAGACAATGTAATACGATACCATGGGTTTCTTCCCTACCTTGCATTTTTGCAACCCCCCCCCCCCCCTGAAATTTCTCAGGTGACCCCACCCAGCTCGGCCACGAACACGTTCTGGTAGTGAGTCCGGTGCCGCGAATTACATCCTGTACTGTCAAACTTGGGCTGTAGGACCACAGTCATTTGAAAGTGACTTTTCAATGCATATATTGCGCGCATATACGAGCAAAAATGCGTGCGGGCACGTGAACTCAATGAATCAATGTGGATCATCAAGAACCATTTGCGCCCAACTCAATCAAGCGAGGTATTCCGCTTTTTTTTCGTCTAAGGTTTTCACCGTTGGTCGCTAGGTGTTCATTGAGCTTCGTGAGACGAGGTGCTAGTCTTTTTTTTCTTTGTCGGTCGTGCGATTATGCATCTTAATGTTGAAAAGCCATTCATAATGAATCTGTATTCTACTGTACTGTGTTCTAACGTAATAACACGTACAAATAAAACGGGAAGGCTGCGCAGATATGTCACCATTGTGCCACGATTCTGTCCGTGTCTAAGAAAAATTCCGCAAGTGGAACCTTCACCAAGCATACCCCTACCCCCACCCCAGCAGTGAATTTCTGGGGAAATCACTGTACGATACATATGTTTCAATCATTCAGAACATTAAATCAAGCTAGAAAAGTTCGTTACACACAACACCAATGGAAGGCAGCCTATTCCAATCGCGAATCATTTTCGGGGTAAAAAAAAAAAAAAAGATGTGTTCGAAGTACGTCACTATTGCACAAAATCTCATTTTGAAATCCCAACATTTTAAAATCATGATCCACACGCTGCGATGTGTAATAAGGTGGCAATAAGCACTTGTCTTTTTCCACCCCAGTATTAAGAATGAAATTTACTGCATGAATGCAGTGAAGTGCAGAATGAAGAATATTGTGAAAAGTTGTTCAACAACCCGGCGTGACCTGTTCTTTAATTGGAATAGTTCCCAGGCCGACCGAGAGGCAATACCTACACCCTTAAAAATGAACTTCACCGCACAGCACGCTCCTCGCCAACCACCATCTTGAATGATATCGCTACCTGCGCTGATTTGTTGAAAACGGGAGGCGTACGCCTTTTTAGTGACAATTATGAACGGCATAAGTGTCACAAAAAAGGCGTACGCCTCCCGTTGTCAAAAGGGAAACAGGAATGAGCGCGTATACTTGGGCACTATATGTGGTGCGCGGTGAAAACTTACCGATTTATGTGCTCGGGAGTCTCAAATGTATAGCGCGAAGAAGTATCCAGAAAAGTAGCCGGAAAATAGCCAAGTCGCCATTGCCCCAATGTTGGCGCCACGACAGTCAGGTACACTCTTAAAAATAAACTTCACCACATGGCACGCTCCTAGCCAACCATCACCCCGAATGACAACGTTCTCGCCCCTGATTTGTTGAAAACGGGAGGAGGAGCCTATTTTGTGCCCATTATGCACGGCACAAAATAGGCTCCTCCACCTGTTTTCAACAAATCTAGGGCGAGAACGTTGTCATTCGGGGTGATGGTTGGCTAGGAGCGTGCTATGTGGTGAAGTTCATTTTTAAGAGTGTAGTAGCCAATTTGACGCAAAGTAGCCAAATCTGGCAACCCTACTGGGGTGCAGCGAAGGCCGTCCTTTATCCGCATATATTATACAATCATTACATACATTATACGTACAATCTGATTATATGTGTGTCGTTTGCCTTTGTTATGATCGAACATATTGTTCCGTTAACATTGCACCACGTGGGAGCGGTTGCATGAACACGAAACAGTAGGTAGCAGTGCAAGACAAAAGCGATGTGCAGTCTACGGCGCTGTTCTGCACTCTTAAAAATGTGCTTCACCGCATAGCACGCTCCTAGCCAACCATCATATCGAATTATATCGTTATCTGCCCTGATTTGTTCAAAACGGGAGGCGTACGCCTTTTTTTGTGTGTGACCACAGCATAAGCGTCACAAAAAAGGCGTACGCCTCCCATTTTCAACAAATCGGGGCAGGTAGCGACATCGTTCGAGATTAGGGGATTGCTAGGAGCCCGCTATGCGGCGGTGAAGTTCATTTTTAAGAGTGTGCATCTGGCAATGTTTCTCATATACGGCTATAATGGCAAAGCCTGAAATTCTTCACATGGTTCCAATATTATCATTCCCTCTATCAAACAAATTAATTACTGGGGGAAAAACATAACCCACCTCGGTGGCAGATTTTTCTCTAAAAGGTGTCCACTGAAGGTCCCAAAAGGGGTATAGTACCTATTTTAATGGCGACAGCGCCCTGCTTTAGAAGTTACGTTTTTTTCATGAAACTCGTTTGAATTTTTATTTTAAATAATGAGCGGCCCCCACTCATTCACACGGTGCGCAGCTTGTTTGCGGTATCGGACAGACGCTTGTAAAAAAAGAAAGTTCGTCGATTGGTGCACCGGTTCGCGAATTATTTAGCCCGGGGATTTAACTGAGACACCCTGTATAGAATGCCCTATGTGTGTACCATAGACATATCTATATAGCTGTCAAGAAAGAAGAATCTTTTTTTTTTAAAGATATATCCAGTGATGGCCACTAACTACTTCTACAGTAGTTTAACTATAACTACGAACTACTTTGTGATTGAGTAGTTTAACTAGTAGTTCAACTACTTTTCAGGGGAGTAGTTAAAACTACTTTTTTAACTACTGCAATGTAGTTTAACTACTTTTTTAACTACTGCAATGTAGTTTAACTACATCTATAACTACTTAACGTTCTCCACCAACACCAATCCCTTGTAATGCTCTTGGACACCTAAATATGAATCACAAGCAATAAACTTTGGCTCAAGCCATTGCTACGATCGTCAAATACAAAGCTTGCGGCGGGATTCTTTCTGTGCCTACGCGATAAACTAAGTTGCAGAATTATTTCGCAGCAACTGAGGCTTCACTAGACAAGCATTAAAAGTGAAGATTTAGTACACATGCACGACACAATTGCTCTGCACCTCCGTTCTCATCAAACAAGTAGCTCGAGGTAAGTCAGAAGCACAGTCGTGCCGTAAAGCTTGCAGCACAATCGGAAGTAGTTGGCGCCTTCAGTAACCTAACTACCGTAGTTAACTACTTAAAATAGTAGTTTAAGTAGTAGTTGCCACTATATTTCTGCAAGTAGTTGGTAACTACTTTTTAACGACAATCAGGTAGTTTAACTAGTAGTTTAACTACATGTAGTTAACTACTGGCCATCACTGGACATATCTATATAGCTGTCAAGAAAGAAGAATCTTTTTTTTTAAAGATATATCACCCTTACTTCCGCAGACATAGCGGAAGCGCGCCTGTGCCCGAAGCCTTCTTGGACATACTTTTGGAGGGATATATATTCATTTACTCTCTCTCTCTGCAACCGCTATAGCTGTGTTCCATAATTGGGGCCACCCCTCTCGGCTGGTCGAGCAATTACATTTGGCCGCCGATAAGAGCCCATGGACGGGACAACGAGGCAAATGCTCCGATTTTAACTGCACGCAGGAACACGCGGATATATATGCTGCTTTTCGAGCAACGTTTCTCGTCTGCAAACGAAGAAGATCAAAATAAAGTCGGGGTAAGGGAAAAAAAAGAAAGAAAAAAAAGCAACGAGGACGACGGGAACGGAGCACTGCACTCTTAGAAATGGACTTCACCGCACAGCACGCTCCTACACTCTTAAAAATGAACTTCACCTCATAGCACGCTCCTAGCCAACCATTATTTCGAATGATATCGTTATCTGCCCTGATTTGTTGAAAACGGGGGGCGTACGCCATTTCTGTGACACTTATGCTGTTCATAATTGTCACAGAAAAGGCGTACGCCCCGTGTTTTCAATAAATCAGGGCAGATAACGATATCATTCGAGATAATGGTTGGCTAGGAGCGTGCTATGCGGTGAAGTTCATTTTTAAGAGTGTACCCAACCATAATATCGAATGATATACAGTTATCTGCCCTGATTTGTTGACAACTGGAGGCGTACGCCTCTTTTGTGACACTTATGCTGCTCATAACTGACACAGAAAAGGTGTACGCCTCCCGTTTTCAACGAATCAGGGCAGATAACGACACCATTCGCAATGATGGCCTGCTAGGAGCGTGCTATGCGGTGAAGTTCATTTTTTAAGAGTGTGTGGAGTACGCGCCGGACGTTCGCGTTATGATCAGTCTTATAGGTAATAACTATATAAGTTTCAAGAAACTCGTAACTCTGACATTAGGCTTTTTGGCTTTTACATTTATTTGGCTTTTTTTTTTAGAAAGTTACCGTAACATAACTAAGTTACCTTAACGTAGTAACTGTATAGGTGTAAGTGGTTACATCTCAAAGAGAGTAACTGCAACTCAGTTACCATGTAGTTACTTTTAACTTACGGTGGTTACTACACTTTTAGTCCAATCATCATCTCGAATGATATATCCTTCTTATCCCCGATTTCTTGAAAATGGGAGGCGTACACCCTTTTTTTTGTGTGTGTGTGTGTGTGACAATTATGCATTTCATAATTTCCACAGAAAAGGCTAACTCCTCCCGTTAGCCGTCTGACGAGGGTATTACTTGTCCTACGAACGCAGACCTTCGTTCAAGGGTTTACTCTCGCCAAACGCGATATGTAGAAAGGATAAATATTCCCTACCACAATGCTTAACTACAAAATGGAGCGCAATATACACTGTGTGACCGCTGCTCCGAGATAGCCCAGAATTTACGACGTTGGATAAGCAATAACCTCGAGTAGGTTTACTCTTCCACCACCAGCACCACCACACCGCCTACATCAACACCAGCGACGGGGTAGAGTTGTTGTTTGACCACATACACTCTTAAAAATGAACTTCACCGCATAGCACGCTCTTAGCCAACCATAATCTGGAATGATATCGTTATCTGCCCTGATTTGTTGAAAACGGGAGGCGTACGCCTCTTTTGTGACAGTTATGCTGTTCATAATTGTCGCAAAAAAGGCGTACGCCTCCGGTTTTCAACAAATCAGGGCAGATAATGATATAATTCGAGTTTATGGTTGGCTAAGAGCGTGCTATGTGGTGAAGTTCACTTCTAAGAGTGCACCTTCCATCACATGGCCGAGTTCGAAATCCAGCCTGATTACGACCAACAAGGCGCATGTGCAGTAAAAAAAACGCACGAGACAATGTCGTCTGCTACTAAACCGCGCTAAATTCGTGCGGGCACTTCCGCGCTAAAATAAAACATTGTTACTACAAATGACAACAACAACAACGCGCGGCAAGTTGTAATAATTAATACGTTGATATTCGATACCGATAAACAACACACCTAGCTGTACCGCGTGGAAGCGTCTTCTGAAATAAACTTCATTGCAGAAGACGATCCTTGAGTACGTGCGACTGCGACGCCTAATTTTAACATCGTAGCAGACGACATCAGAATGGGACCACAGAATCTGCACAAAATGTGGCAGCGTCAGTGGCAGATCCACGGCTGGAGAAGCATTAGGTTCGTGCTTCAAGAATGAACCATTAAAAGGTGAGGGTCGTGGATTTGTCCATGTGCAGCGTTTATTACTATTCGCATCTTTACCAAGTGGAGCGCGCGTCGAAAACGGGGTTACCGCTCACGGAAACACTCCAGCAGACAAAACTCCAAAGCTCTCTCGCACGACCGATTGAGACTCAGAGCTAACTCATTCGTGTCCAACGACCGGAGATGCATCGGATGAAGCGCCTACACAACTTTTTGGCCCCAGGGCAAGGAACATGTTCGAGAAGAGAACACGGGGCGAACCAAGTTCGTCCGTGTCTGGGACGCGCTCCGGATGATGTTGAAATGCTGTAGCGTAACTCTTAACTCTTTGCTACCTTACGGCAGGGGACTTTTTCAGCAACCCTAAACTTTACGATTCGAATACATTTGTACAAATACACACACACAACGATGCCCGGGTGACGGAAAGGGGGTCATGTTCCCCCCCCCCCCCCACACACGCACAAACAAATGCGAAATTACCACATTCCATAAAAAATCCGTGAAAACTCCGCGCAACTCCCCGGCTTGAAGCATCGATGGAAGATGCCCCCCAAGCATATGAGAAACAACGAAACAATGTTGCCTTTACTTCTGTGCCCCCGTATTTTCACTCCAAATTACACAGCATCCACATCAGGAGGTCTTTTCTTTTCTTTTTTTGTGAAACGTCACTTTGCAAGTTATTATATAGAGTTGGGTACTCGCACCCTCGAAAAAGTTTTGCTTGAGCAGCGTGTCACACTGGTCCGATCTTTACGCTGTTTGACAGCTGTCTGCCTCCGTTATGTGTTTATCCTGACTTTACAAAAGTTTACCTCGTTCGTAGCGGTCCGTCCTCCATCGTCAACTATGGACGGCGAGAGAGACGCGGCCGCAACAGCTTTGGTGGAGCCGTAGCGTTCTTCGAACGGCGGCATCATTAGAACTCATGGAAGAGTTCTCACGAAGACACTGTCACTCGCTGAGTAATCCTCGGATGCCGCCGACCCGCTGCCATATGTGATGCACACTCTTTTTTTCCAAACGGAGAAAAGAGAGAAAAAAAAAGAAAGAAACACACGACAAACTCGACGAACAGCCGCATCCAAACGCCCGTTCGTTATGACCGCCTGCGTACGAGAGGGTGGCGGCGCTGGCAGCGCTGGCGCGACGGTGGAGAAATCTGGGGCGGAGAGTAGGAGAAAACTCGACGGGTAAGTTTACCACTAGGGGCACGGGAGGAATGCAAGCGCGTTCAACTTGGCGTCCTTGAACTAAAGCCACTGGTCGGTTTTTTCATGGCCGCTTCGACATAGAAAGAATGTTTGTTGCAGAGACCGGTGATCAGGTTAAAAATGAGGGAGCGTAGGAGGAGAAGTTAGCAGACGACAGCACCGGAAAGCAGACGAAATGTTTCGGAAAGTGTAGCAGACGATCGAAGGGCAGACACGCCTGCCCGCCAAACAGGTGCAGCAACTGCGGGCCCAGTCGGCCGGAACGCGAAGACATCGGAACGATGTTGACGGTTCGCAAATGGACTGGAAAGGGTTGTGGAGGAAATGTAACAACAGGAAGCGTGCATAAAAGTCAATGGACGTTCATATACAGGTGTTGAAAAGAGGCGATGTGTGGCCGCCATTTGAATGACACCAAAATACATAAGGACTGCTGTTCTATTCGTTGTGTACTTCTCAGTTGCAACTTGTGAAATGGCACTTCTTTTCGAATGTTTTGCGTGGGAAGTTCAAAAGCCGAGATATGTGCAGGGAAAGAAGATCGCTCCGCACCCGAAAAAAAAAAAAAAAAAAACTAGTCGTGATGTTTACTACTTCGTAACTTCGTTGCATGACGCGTGTTTGCTGCTGTTCTTGTAGATGTGGTAATTTTACTTTCAATCTCGTCGCCACACAGATCCACCGACTGTTAAAAAAACTGAGATTTCCTCGTTCACAACCCCGGCTCTATACTCACAACGTATGAATGGTAAAATGTTTCAAATGTCCTGTAGGATGCGTACAGATCAACTGCATTACCCTTAAATTATTCGTAATTTCCCGCTCGATTTTGAAGCGCTCTGGAGAACAATTTTACAGTACGTCGTAAGATAAAGTCTCCGGGTGCTTCTTTTAAGACTTGTGCCAAGTTTGACCGTCGAAAAACAATTAGACATTCAAGTAGCGGAGAAACGTCTGTTTAGTTTATGTATGAACTCTCTCTGTACAAAGTAAAAACTGCATGAACAAATCGTTAAAACACAAGAACACAAGCCAACTGGTGTATAGCGATGTTGATGGTATCGCTTCATTGTAGGACTGTAGATATATGGGGTATTTGCTAACGTGAAGACATGTACATACGCGTCCATAATCAACGGCGCAGACGATCGTGCAACTTGGGCGGCTACGGATACGGATCAGCTACGACATCGACCATCGTAAGCAGACGATGGGAAGCAGACGCGGGCACACGGAAGCAGATGACGCGGTGATTGCGCGTCCTATTTGCACAGAAGCCGACATTTTATGAGTTTTAATTTGTGTCGGCGTTTCGGGCCAATGCGTAAGCGAGCCGCGAAGATTCTGTGATGTGTGACATCACCCGCTTTTCGCGTGCCGTCAATCACTCCATGCCGAAAAAAGAAAGAAAGAAAACGTTCGGTGTCCACGCATTATAAGCTTTCGTGCAACGAATATTTTCATAACTATAGTCATGCAAAAGATCCACCCATCGTCCTCTTCATCCTCTACACTCTTAAAAATGAGTTTCACCACATAGCACGCTCCTAGCCAACCATCATCCCGAATGACAGCGTTCTCACCCCTGATTTGTTGAAAACGGGAGGCGGAGCCTATTTTGTGACACTTATGCAGTTCATAATTGTCACAAAAATGGCGTACGCCTCCTGTTTTCAGCAAATCAGGGGAGATAACGATGTCACTCGAGATGATGGTTGGCTAGGAGCGTGCTATGCGGTGAAATTCTGTTTTAAGAGTGTAGACGCACATTTCGCGCGCTCTTCAACGCGAAAATCAAGCAGACGGGGCTAAAGCCTAATTTTACTAATTTTTTTTTTTTACTATTTCTGTTACCATACTGTGCATAGTTTTTGTTGAGCCTACGGTTATCCGGGGAGAGCTTCATATTTCTCTAAAATAATAGATGAAAAAAAAGAATGTGAGGTTCCGGCTTGGCAATTTTCAAAGTTCAGTTGACAGAAATAAATTTCCCGTAATTAAAAATTGTCTAAAGCCTTCCTCAATGATGGCAAAAAAAGTTCCAGAAGGTAATTGCGGAAAGTCCCACAATCATCCGGCGAGTACGTCACAAGTTAGAATTTTATTTTTTTTTTAATCACTTTTTCGTGAAACACCCTGTATACATCATGAACGTAGTGCATATAAGATGGGTGACATTAGGTAAAATGAACGTAAATATGTTCCAGGATTGATTTACGGTCCCTGATGGTTCCAAGAGGGATCGGAAGATTGATATAATTCAGAATGGTGGTTGGGGGCTTAAGTAAGAGGGTATTCATGTGGTGAAGGCCAACCATTATACAGAGCAATAGATAGATAGATTGTTTGTTAGTGGGGAGGGACAACCATTGTACGGAGTGATTCCTTTATTACTCTTGATTTGCGGAAACCGGAGTTTGTCGGGTAAATCCGAAAATCGTAATTACCTATAACCAGTGATGGCCAGTAGTTAACTACATGCAGAGTTCGAGGTAACTCGTTACAAGTAACTCGTTACTGTAACTACACTCTTAAAAATGAACTTCACCACATAGCACGCTCCTAGCCAACCATCATCCCGAATGACAACGTTCTCGCCCCTGATTTGCTGAAAACGGGAGGAGGAGCCTATTTTGTGCCCATTATGCGCGGCACAAAATAGGCTCCTCCTCCCGTTTTCAACAAATCAGGGGCGAGAACGTTGTCATTCGGGATGATGGTTGGCTAGGAGAGTGCTATGTGGTGAAGTTCATTTTTAAGAGTGTAGGTTCCTTTTTTTGGTAACTTGTAACTTAACTCGGTACTTTTGCGCCGTGGTAACTTTCAGGGGAACTCGTTCCTTTTTCAGGTAACTTTGCCAAAGTAACTTAAGTTAAGTTCCAAGTTACTTTTAACTCGCTTTTCACTCACGTCCACATATTTTCTTGTATTCTCTCTGGTTCCTTCGTGGCATTTTTTTCCATAAAACGTGATATTCAATCAATGACAGTATTTTATTCAGGAAGTAAGAACCACTGCCATTGAAATGAAGCTGAACCATTGTGCGCCCACAGGGAGTAAGATGCAAAGCGTTCAAATAGACCTCTACCAGAGAAACGTCATCATGACATTGGTAGACAGATTGAAACCGAAACAAACCGGAAGGAGAGGGTTGGGTTCCACGAACGGGCATTTGTTCGCTGCCTCCCATTGAAAGAAAAGGAGGACCGAGGGTCGTGTCCCTTTAAGGGACCATATTGTAATCCCCTCAAGACCGTGGCTTTCGGGCGCGACCTTGTTCACCTCCAGCTTCGAGCGTACTTCAATTCTACCAAATTTGTGGCGTTGTCGAACACTATGACGTCATTTGTTTACAAACAGGAATAGGTCTATTGTTGGACATAAACGAAAACGATCTAAGCGTGTTGCACTTCTCCGCAGGCAACTCAAGGTCTAACTCAACTGCTAACGCGCACTGCACCTGCGTAATGCTATTTTGTGTCCGAAGTAACTTTGAAGTAACTCGTTCTTTTTTTTAAGTAACTCAGTAACTGCGAGTTACATTTCAGGCTGAAGAACTTCGTTATAACCTTAGTTACATTTTTCACAGGGTAACTTAACTTGTAACGAGTTCTTTTTGGCGGGTAACTTCTCAATCTATGACTACATGCAGTTAACTACATGTAGTTAAACTACTAGTTAAACTAGCTGATTATAGTTAAAAAGTAGTTATCAACTACTTGCAGAAAGAAATGTAGTGTGCAGCTACCAGTTATACTACTATTTCGAGTAGTCAACTACAGTAGTTAGGTTACTGCAGGCGCCAACTACTTCCAATTTTGCCGCAAGCTTTGCGGCACGATTGTGCTTCCGACTTTTACCTCGAGCTACTTCTTTGATGAGAACGGAGGTGCAGAGCAATTGTGCCGTGCATGTGTACTAAATCTTCACTTTGATCACTGCTCGTGATTGATATTTAGGTGTCCAAGAACACTATAGAATGGGATTGGTGTTGATGGACAACGTTAAGTAGTTAGAGATGTAGTTAAAATACATTGCAGTAGTTAAATAGTTTTAGCTACCTCCCCTGAAACGTAGTTGAACTACTAGTTAAACTACTCCATCGCGAAGTAGTTAGTAGTTATAGCTAAACTACTGTAGGAGTAGTTAGTGGCCATCACTCCACTCTTAAAAATGAACTTCACCTCATAGCAAGCTCCTAGCCAACCATCATCTCAAATGATATCGTTTTCTGCCCTGATTTGTTGAAAACGGGAGGCGTACGCCTTTTTTGTGACAATTATGAACAGCATAAGTGTCACAAAAAAGGCGTACGCCTCCCGTTTTTAACAAATCAGGGCAGATAACGATATCATTCGAGATGATGGTTGGTTAGGAGCGTGCTATGCGGTGAAGTTCATTTTTAAGAGTGTATGCTGGCCATATGTAGGACATTATTTTCAAGATTGTGCTCGTTTAGCAGCACGATAAGCCCGATCTGGGCTGCTCCACTGTACAAATGTAACTTCGCCCTGCATGGCATCACCATCAAAGTCCGACTCGTCAAAACAGTTTTTTTATTTTATTTATTTTTTTCCTGCATGAAAACCCTGTACGTGCGATGTTCAATGGGAAAAGGGGGATATGTCATGCCCCTGAATTTTGTTTAATTTATGCTAAGTCACACACGCAAAAACGATGCGAACGGGACATGCATGTAGAGTAGACACATTTTGGATTTGCGTTATTCGAGGAAACTCAGCTGCAATTATTTTACCAAATATTCACTCCAAGAGTTTTCTCGGTTTTAGATTTTTCGACTTATATCACCTTATTGCATAGAGGTTCAATTTCATGAAAAGCTTTCGATTACAGAAGAAAAGTAAAGTTGGTCCTCGTTATTTTTAACATATTTTACGAGACCGACAGAAAAATGGGTTTTCCAGTGTGTTGGCAACGCTGGACAAATCCTGTGCGTGGGAAGACGAGCGAGGGTGGTGCGTCCCACCCGACCAAGTTGCGACCTTTGGATGCGCTAAAGGATGCCAGCCTTCATTATCATATGACCACTACATCTGCCCACGCGACAAGGTCGCTTCTCTTTCGACGTGAATTTTAAATCCAGGGTCCGGACCAAGAAACAAAGCCAAGCAAACGCTCTCACACGCTTTCGTGTGATACCCACAGTCATTCGGCGAGATATTTCAATTAAATTCACGCCAATTATTTATAACTAGACTTTATGGCCAGCGGTTGGGCTAGCCTGTGGCGTCATTGTAAGTGACTTCTTACTTATATAGTCCATGATGTAAAAGTCTGACTTTGGGCACACAGACAGACGACACACAACAGACGACTCGAAACAACACACGACCGTGTTTTGTGTCGTCCGCCTGTGTGCCCAGAATGGAGTTCATCCACCAGTTAGCCTGCATCTATACACTCTTAAAAATGAACTTCACCGCATAGCACGCTCCTAGCCAACCATCATCTCGAATGATATCGTTATCTGCCCTGATTTGTTGGAAACGGGAGGCGTACGCCTTTTTTGTGACACTTGTGCTGTATAATTGTCACAAAAAAGGCGTACGCCTCCCGTTTTCAACAAATCAGGGCAGATAACGATATCATTCGACATGATGGTTGGCCAGGAGCGTGCTATGGGGTGAAGTTCATTTTTAAGAGTGTACACTTTTAAAAATAAACTTCACCGCATAGCACGCTCCTAGCCAACTATAATCTGGAATGCTATCGTTATCTGCCCTGATTTGTCGAAAACGGGAGGCGTATACGCCTTTTTTGTGACACTTACGCTGTTCATAATGTCACAAAAAAGGCGTACGCCTCCCGCTTTCGACAAATCAGGGCAGATAACGATATCATTCCAGATTATGGTTGGCTAGGAGCGTGCTATGCGGTGAAGTTCATTTTTAAGAGTGTACGCCATTTTGTCACTTCTTACTTTTAGTTTCTGTGCTACGAAGCAGTCAAGGTACCGATTCGGTACAAAACTTACCGATTATACGTGCAATAATATTTCGAAACAGCCTCCAATGACGGAATGTTTACAACGGGTAGTATTCAACAGGGGGTTGTGAGGCCTGTGTTGTTGTTTGTCCTTCTATATGTTGAATTGCCTCATCTACTACTACACTCTTACAAATGAACTTCACCACATAGCACGCTCCCAGCCAACCATCATCCCGAATGACAACGTTCTCGCCCCTGATTTGCTGAAAACGGGAGGAGGAGGAGCCTATTTTGTGCCCATTATGCACGGCACAAAATAGGCTCCTCCTCCGGTTTTCAGCAAATCAGGGGCGAGAACGTTGTCATTCGGGATGATGGTTGGCTAGGAGAGTGCTATGTGGTGAAGTTCATTTCTAAGAGTGTACGTCTCATTTATTTGTTGAGCGTGCTCTCAGTCTGCATATCGTAGTGCTTCCACGCTGTTTTTAAGAAAGCCACGTTAATAAGAAAAGATACTGTAAAAAAAATGGATGAAATATCTCGACATATTACGACGCTCTCCTTATACTTTACGGATCGTCGTTGCCATATATATATATATTTTTTTCTCTTTCAGAGTTCTTTCTACGGAGCAGGAATGAATGACGGGTACAGAAACTGATGACCCCGGAGAAAATGTCCCCGGCTGACAGCGGGATTCAAAGGCAGCGGTATACGAAGTATACTGAAAGAACTCCTCGCGGATAATATTGAATTCGATTAATACTGCAGCGTAATTATTGCAGACGACAAATATTGGCACTGCTAATGAAGTAAGGTAAAACACAAAACCTATAAATAACAAGAAGTACAAGTACACTCTTAGAAATGAACTTCACCACATAGCACGCTCCTAGCCAACCATCACCCCGAATGACAACGTTCTCGCCTTAGATTTGTTGAAAACGGGAGGAGGAGCCTATTTTGTGCCGTGCATAATGAGCACAAAATAGGCTCCTCCTCCCGTTTTCAACAAATCAGGGGCGAGAACGTTGTCATTCGGGGTGATGGTTGGCTAGGAGCGTGCTATGTGGTGAAGCTCATTTTTAAGAGTGTAGATGTTTGCTCATTACCCACTATCCCTCGCGCGACTGCGCATTTTATATCTACACTGTTAAAACAGAACATCACCACATAGCACGTTCCTAACCAACCATCATACCGAATGATATCATTCTGTGTCATTATTTGTTCAATACAGGGGGGGAGGTGCCTATCTGGGACAAGAGAATCTGTCCCAGATAGGCGCCTCCTCCCATTTTCAACAAATCAATGCACAGAATGATATCATTCGGAATGATGGTTGGCTAGGAGCGTGCTATGTGGTGAAGTTCTGTTCTAACAGTGTACACTCTTAAAAATGAGGGGGGGGGGGGGGGGTGATGGCAGGATAGGCTCGCTGTTGTTGGCCACACAGAAGTGGGCGTCGTCACGACTATAGCCAAAAAAAGAAAAGGAAAACGCATAGCAAAACAAAACACAAAGGAAGGACGAACGGATGGAGGATAAATGTCATCTACACTCTTAAAAATGAACTTCACCACATAGCACGCTCTTAGCCAACCATCACCCCGAATGACAACGTTCTCGCCCATGATTTGTTGAAAACGGGAGAAGGAGCCTATTTTGTGCCGTGCATAATGAACACAAAATAGGCTCCTCCTCCCGTTTTCAACAAATCGGGGGCGAGAACGTTGTCATTCGAGGTGATGGATGGCTAAGAGCGTGCTATGTGGTGAAGTTCATTTTTAAGAGTGTAGATGACATTTATTTCCAGTAGTTTATTTTGCAACTGGGATTTCGATCACTACATTTCATTTCAAGGTACACACTCTTAAAAATGAACTTAACCGCATAGCACGCTCCCAGCCAACCACATTATCGAATGGTATCGTTATGTGCCCTGAATTGTTGAAAACGGGAGGCATACGCCTTTTTTGTGACACTTATGCTGTTCATAATTGTCACAAAAAAGGCGTACGCCTCCAGTTTTCAACAAATCAGGGCAGATAACGATATCATTCGAGATTAGGGTTGGCTAGTAGCGTGCTATGCGGTGAAGTTCATTTCTAAGAGTGCACCCTTCATAGGTCGTCATGATTTTCCTCAGAGGTCACAAAATAGGACCTTCTGAACACCACCACAGCGTCCGTCTCCCGGAGAAGAGGTGAGGGGAGGAGTGCACTGGTTGCACGCTGTGTAGGAAGCAGCATTGGTTCCGGTATGTACGATATAACGTCATGGTGACGTTGCCAATTTAATACGAGTACTCGATCAATTTTTTCGCCATTGATTTTTATATTCCCTTTGCCCCGCAGAACGCCTGACGTTCGCTGTAAATGTCATTCGTTTGAATTTCCCGCCTCACAGGGGGATTGAAGATTCTTGCAGTGAAGGCGAAGTATGTGTGACCCCTCTCTACGGCAAGGGTTGATTATGAAATCCACTTTTGATTAATCCAGAGATTTCTTCAGAGACTTGCGAGTGATTTTCACGCGGTAGTTTATTCGGACGACGTCATCCGCAGGAGGGCGCCACTTGTCGCTAGCAGATTTGCCGCCGTAATGTGTAGGCCCGTATGTTGAGTGTCTATGCTCAGTGGTTAGCGTGCTGGCCATGTCACGTCGAGACTGGGAGGTACCCGGGTTCGAATCCCGGTGCCGGCTGCGCTGTCTGGGGTTTTTCCTGGGTTTTCCTCAGACGCTTTCAGACATATGTCGGCACAGTTCCCTTAGAAGTCGGCCCAGGACGCCCATTCCCCCAGGGCGTGAGTCGTGACGTTGCCCACATACGTGAGGCCGTCAACGGCAAGCCCTATCACCACCACCACCACCACCACCACCGTGTCTATGCCTTCACCCACTTCGAGTTCACAGTACATTTGGTGCTTCAGATTTATTGTACCGTTGATTATTTATTTATGTACCGAATATAATATGTACCACAATCCAAGTAATTTCCATATCTGCAACGTTAATAGTCCTCTAAGTATAGCGTATATGCCAGTGAACGAAAACCGGAACCAAACTTCGAGGGACCTACACATCATGGCGGTGATTTCTCCCCTTTTCGAAGCCAGCGCGCCCTCTGGAGGGATGACGTCAGTGAATAAACTCTCACACTTCATACTTCCTGTAATTCACGCGAGCTTAATACTTGTATAGTCCGTTTCAACTATAGCCGCCGGTTGACTTCCAAACATCGTTAGAAATCTCCGTAATAACCTTCGTCCGCGTTAAAAGCGGAAACATGTAAAGAAAAATATCGATACAAAAAAAATAAAAAAATAAAAATAAAGGAATGACAGTCCGCGTGAAACGGGGTGAGAGCGCACTGTTGCCCCGTTCTTATTTTCTTGGAAGCATTAACCTGCTCCAGAATGCGGGTAAAATGTATGTAGGACACTGTCACTCGACAGATCCTCTCTCTATACAATGAAGATCTTGCCTTTGACAAAGGCATACATGCTCTCTAATATTGTCGAAACGACATTGAGACTGTGACCCCCTGGAAGCGGTGATGAAAGCCTACACTCTTAAAAATGAACTTCACCGCATAGCACGCTCCTAGCCAACCATAATCTCGAATGATATCGTTATCTGCCCTGATTTGTTGAAAACGGTAGGCGTACGCCTTTTTTGTGACCATTATGAACAGCATAAGTGTCACAAAAAAGGCGTACGCCTCCCGTTTTCAACAAATCGGGGCAGATAACGATATCATTCGAGATTATGGTTGAATAGGAGCGTGCTATGCGGTGAAGTTCATTTTTAAGAGTGTACGGAACCACATGCCAACTAAACTCTAAAAACAGAACTTCACCGCATAGCACGCTGTGCGCCAACCACTGCGAAGAATGGTAGGGTTATCTCTTCTTATTCGAAGAGAGAGGGGGGCGTACGCCTTTTTGTGGCAATTTTCAGATATCCAAATTGTCACAAAAAGGCGTACGCCCACCCCTCTCTTCGAATCAGGAACGATAACCATATCATTCTTCGCAATGGTTGGCGCACAGTATGCTATGTGTGCCGGCTGTGCTGTCTGGGGGTTTTTCCTGGGTTTTCCTCAGACGCTTTCAGACATATGTCGGCACAGTTCCCTTAGAAGTCGGCCCAGGACGCTTTATTCCCCCAGGGCGTGAGTCGTGACGTTGCCCACATACGTGAGGCCGACAACGGCAAGCCCTTTCACCATCACCACCATCACCACCACCACCTCTGTTTTTAGAGTGTACGCGTAGATCAAGCACTGTAGAAATCTGCCTCTTTTTCCTTCTTTCTTTTTTGTAGCACTCAAAATCTCTTTTTCTCATCCTTTTGTATGCAAAAATTGGCTGAAAAAAATAGTTCGTAGAATGTAGATGGGTAGAAATCCAGCGAACCGGTAGAATGTAGGAAGGAGTTGCCTCAGGACAGAAGCCGCCGATATTTCGAACAGAGACTGTTCGTTATTCGTTAGCTCATCACGTCAGAGACCGAGCTCAGCTGAGCTTAGCTGAGCATTCGCTCGCACGTCGTTACTTCTTTTCTCTGCACTCTCAGAACGGAACTTCACCGCACAGCACGTTGTCCGCCAACTATTGCCACGAATGGTAAGGTTACCGCTTCTGATTCGAAGAGCGAGGGGGTGGGGGGTACACCTTTTTGTAGCAATTTCGATATATTATAATTTATACAAACAGGCGTACGCCCCTCTCTCTCTCTCTCTCCTGCTTTTGCGCTTCGCCGCTACCAGCCGCGACAAAAATATGTAAACCGAAACCAATTAATTACTGCAACAGATGACCCGCTCCGCTGGTAGATTTTTCTCTAAAAGGTGTCCACTGAAGGCACCAAAAGGGGTAGTACCCATTTTAATGCCGACGGCGCCCGGCTTTAGAAAATATGTTTTTTCACGAAACTCATTCGAATTCTTATTTAAATAATGAGCGCCTCCAACTCATTCACACAATGCGCAGGTTGAAGGCGGTATCGGACAGATACTTGTAAAAAAAAAAAGTTCTTCGATTGGTGCACCGGTGCGCGAATTATTTAACTCGGGGATTTAACTGAGGCACCCTGAATATTTTATTTATTCATACTGGAGACCCAGTTGTGGGTCCCACACTCTTAGAAAGGAACTTCACCACATAGCACGCTCTTAGCCAACCATCACCCCGAATGACAACGTTCTCGCCCCTGATTTGTTGAAAACGGGAGGAGGAGCCTATTTTGTGCCATTATGCACGGCACAAAATAGGCTCCTCCTCCCGTTTTCAACAAATCAGGGACGAGAACGTTGTCATTCGGGATGATGGTTGGCTAAGAGCGTGCTATGTGGTGAAGTTCATTTTTAGGAGTGCAGCGGGTGTGGACATTCTTATTAGTCCACGAACAAAAAACCATTCTAATCTTGAATGAGGACAGCTTCCTCAGGCAACCTGTTCCAATCCCCCGCTGTGCGTTGCAAAAATGAAAACTTATGACCGTCAATTTATGATGACTGTATACTTCTAGAGACATCGCATGATTCAGTCTCCTGAATCCTGTAACTCGTCGAGTTAAAAAAAAAATTACAACGTCACATTCAAGTTTGTGATGAAAAAGCAAATGCAGAAATTTTAGGCTCGCTCTTCCACGACGCACAGCGAAGGGTCTCGAGCTCACACTTACACAACAAATCATGAACAGAAACAGTCCTTCTGTAATGCTTCGCGAATATGCTTTCGTTTCTCATTTTTCGTTTTTTTTAAACTTGGGAACGGGGATGGTATTTGTGACAGATAACGAAGACGCATTTCAAAAATGAAGTTTTTTGCATTGCGCTTCGTGTTGCCTTCGGCTTTGCATTAAAAAAAAAAAAGTATGATAAGAAAGCGGCGGGGAGTGTGCTCGGGAGCGTGGAATCTCTGCTAACTCGTGTCTTTTCTGTCTGAAAGCATATCACTCTTAAAAATGAACTTCACCGCATAGCACGCTCCTAGCCAACCCGTTTTCAACAAATCAGGGCAGATAACGATATCATTCGAGATTATGGTTGGCTAGGAGCGTGCTATGCGGTGAAGTTCATTTTTAAGAGTGTACTTTCTTGCAACTTGAGCAGCAGAACGATGTAAACTTGGCATATAGATAAGTACGGGTGTAATAACACAACCGATTGCATGGGAGCCTAACAACGGCACTACAAATGTAATTAAATCCCCTTAAGAGAAGTCGGCCCAGGACGCACAATCTCCACGGACATCCATGAAAACAAACATCTATTGTCACGGAAGCTAGCAACGACTATGTAGCAGGAACGTTAATTTCGCAGTGAGGGACTGCAGCCGGGGACCTTTCGTCCGGGGACATTTTGTCCGGATCCCGGGAGCATGTAAGTGCAAATTACGGGTTCAGTGCGTATTCACAAGTACACTCTTAAAAATGAACTTCACCTCATAGCACGCTCCTAGCCAACCATTATCTCGAATGATATCGTTATCTGCCCTGATTTGTTGAAAACGGGGGGCGTACGCCATTTCTGTGACACTTATGCTGTTCATAATTGTCACAGAAAAGGCGTACGCCCCGTGATTTCAACAAATCAGGGCAGATAACGATATCATTCGAGATAATGGTTGGCTAGGAGCGTGCTATGCGGTGAAGTTCATTTTTAAGAGTGTGCATTTGCTGAAACTTTCGCCCATTTTGCAGCCACCAAACAGTGAAACGCGACGAGATGCAAGCTAGATTTGCAATGTACTTTATAAGCACTTCAGTGTACTATTTTCTTTTCTAACAAACGTATCCCCCCCCCCCCATTTGCAGTATGATATTTTGTGCTGCACATAAATTACAACCGATGTCATTTGCTTTAAGTACAACTTCGAGGTACTTTGTCAATAGCTGGCAGCAGCGTAGACGTCAAAGTGGTGTTGCGACGGATTACCTTTTGTCCGTCCTCTCCGTTGGGCTGCGCTTCCACGCGGTGCTATGGGATACAACAATGGGCTTTAGACGACGATGCTTGGTTTTCTTGACAACCGGGGGGGGGGGGGGGGGCACGAGGTTCCGTCAACCAGAGGCCGGTTAAGAGTTTTAAGACCACAGATGCAAAATTTCCGGAAATTTTGCATCGCTCGAAAAAAAAACGCTTTCTTTTTCGTCTTTTTTTTCCGAAAAATTGAAAAAATGGAAACAAACGCGGTTACTGCTGAGTCGAAGCATTGCCGGCCAAACCACAGCATACAATGAGCTAGAAGCTTTAGTAGTGTTCATCCTCTAGACATAAATGCAGAGCGGAGCATCCCATGAGACTGCTGTCTACTCAGCGATAGGGTAATTGGAACAACCCGTCCACTACTACCAGAACTCCGACATTATGTGAACGCGATGGCGATCGCTTGGAGCGGCCAGATGGAGCTCTAAGTTGGTGGTTGTTTGCGAACTAGAGGCACCTAATGCGGGTTGGAACGCATCGAAAGCACGAAAATTAACATTTTTTAATTTTGTCGCCTGGAAATTTTGGGCTATTTTTCCGGAGACGAGGAAAAAAAAAAAAAAACTCCCCCTCCCCCCAAATTTACGGGTTTTTTTTCCGGGGCTTCGCATCTCTATAGTTAAGACAGTGGCCGACCGAACACACACAAACAGCTGCAAAGAGTGGACAAGGGAAAAAAAAAAACTTCGAGCGCACAATGGAAAACGTTCCTAGCCGAAACCGAGACAACACTCTTAGAAATGAACTTCACCGCATAGCACGCTCCTAGCCAACCATAATCTCGAATGATAGCGTTATCAGCCCTGATTTGTTGAAAACAGGAGGCGTACGCCTTTATTGTGACAATTATGAACAGCCTAAAGTGTCACAAAATAGGCGTACGCCTCCCGTTTTCAACAAATCATGGCTGATAACGATATCATTCGAGATGATAGTTGGCTAGGAGCTTGCTATGTGGTGAAGTTCATTTTTAAGAGTGAAAGGGATAATTCGCAAATTCACCGAGCGACAACAACGCCACACAACGGTTGCTGAACGGGCTAATTTGAAAGCACCGAAATCCGACCTTCGAAGTTACCGGGCAACAAACAACACCGAGGGGTAGTAAGCACAACTGTACACCAAAGGGGACGAGGAAACGATTTTAGAATTTAACTTAAACCGCAAATTAGTTAATTAATTAATTAAATTAATTTAAATTAAACCGCACATTTTCGTGTTGGACCCTGGTTACACTATACATGGATGCCACAACAATCCACTCATCCACCTTTTCGGGCGTCTGTACCGAATAAATCCTAGGCAGGGAACTGGTGGACTGAAGTAACGGTAATTCATCGAGTAATTAATTAAGTAATTAATCGAGTAATTCAGCTCGGAGGTTAAAATGCCCCGCCCTTTCAAAATCGTTTATAACGTGGGTGTGAAAAACCATCGTCATTTTCAACGTTCTATACGTGACGCGCTTGTATCTCGACACTGTATACGTAGGGCCTGACTTTTTAGGGTTAAACCCGTATCCGCCCGATATTTACCCCCCGAACGAAACCTGTAAAATTCGGGTTTAACCCGAATCTACCCGAAAACATCCGGGTCGCGTGGCACACTCATAAGCGTGCATTAAAATAAAGTTTGATAACATTGCTAAACATTAGTTCCATGTTAAGACAAATTTTTATTAAACAAAAAAAAATCACCCGAATTGCTGACGACAGAATATGCCGTAACGGGATTTAACCCGAATACACCCGAATTTTCAAATGAAAAATATCACCCGATATGGCCCCCGAATTTGGCCAAAAATAAAACCCGAAAAAGTCAGGCCCTATGTATACGCTGCTACCTTTAATAGTTGGTGCGGCATTTTTGTCGTATCTCAGTCTTTTACTTTCAGCGTTTCCTAATTAAGCGTAGAAGATACGGAGGAAAAAAAAAATAGGCGATGTCAAGTTGCCGGTGGTGAGTAAATCAAAGAGTGATATTAAACGGTAGGGACAACTTATTTATTTACACGTGGTAAACAACACTTTCGTCCACGGGACTGCACTTCTTCAGGTTACAAAAATATGAACATGGTACAGGCACATACAGGGTGTTCAAAATTAAGCTTTCACGAGCGCTACGCAAACACAGCGATGACAGGAAACCGGATGATAACTTTACGCTACTTGTGTAAGAAACAGGTGCTGCTAATTATGTAGCACCTGACTCAAGGAACAGAAAAAGTTGCACCAGTTTTCTTTTGTTCGCCTATTTATAAAGTGCTAGTGAAAGCTTAATTTTGAACACCCTGTATATACAGTTGACGGGGGTTGTTTTGGCATGAGAGGGTTACAGGGTGATGGAAAGGATGCAAATACAGGTAAAAATCAGAAGAACACAAATACAAAAGCAGGGCTTCTGATACCCCTGCTTTTGTATTCGTGTTCTTTTGATTTTGAAATGTGCCTGTACCACGTTAATATTTTTGTAACCTGAGGAAGTGCAGTCTCGTGCACGAAAGTCTTGTTTGCCGTGTGCAGATAAATAAGTTGCTCCTACCGTTTAATATCACTCTTTGATTTAAAACCTACCGGAAGAGCCTGAGGACGATAGCCCTGTCCTCAGGCTCTTCCACTTAATTCACAGTGCCACTACCGAGTAGAAGCGGTCTTCGGATTCCGCAGGGATAGCGATATGTTCCATAGGTGCATGTACAGCTTGCGACATACTTATCTGCGATCGGCAGCTTGCGGGTTATCCGGCCTGGAATCTCCAAGCCTTGCAAGATTGTTTGTTTCGACTAATTAACACGTACTAGGTAGCATGCCGTACGCGTGCTAGTAGTCGCAAGAAACATTCTTGCAACAACAATAGATTTCGGACAGGATAAACCGCAAGCTGTAGATTCCAGACAAGTATGTCGCAAGCTGTACGTATCAGCGTGCGGAAAACCGAGCAAAACCTACACGGTAAAAAAAAATTCGAACACAGGTCACCCTCATAGTCTTCAGGATGGCTATATACAATTGGCAGTAGAGAACGCAAGAGAGCGGCCGTGACAACGCTTAGAACTGCGACATGTGTAAGGGTGTATACGACGTCAACCCGTCGTGTCAACATGTGTGTGTGTGTGTTTCGTTCGTCCAGTTCATTGTCTTAAAACCATCCCGTTAACAGCGAAGTAATGCACACATAGTTGTGTTCCAGCGTGTCACTACACAAATAAAGCTACTTTCTTCACTCCGCCTGTGAGCTATCCTGCTTTGTTTTCGCGTGCGACGAAGCTATTTTTCACTCCGTCCGCAACACACGCACCACATGGGTGAGAGGGAAAGATCAAGAGACAGGAGACATTCCATTTCTCCGATTTCTCCCAGCAACAAGACGGGTGTTTCCGGTGCCACTGACCTGTGCTGTCGTTCCAGAGGCTGCGTCCGTGTGCGTATCCATATCAAGTAATCCAAAACACAGAGTCTTCATGGAGAAACACCACAACAGAGCTCAGCAACCGCTACGATGGTTCCTTGGGACGTCACATTGTCGCGTCTCCACACACGCTACTACAGCTACAGGAACGGCGCCAAGAATCGCCGTCACATTCCAAAGCAGAAACACGCGCAAAGCAGACGATCCGAACACGTTGAGAAGCAGAAACCGGTCTGTCGGCCAATCAGGGACAGTGAGGGTGAAAAAGAGGCGCGCAAGGGGAACGTTGAGGAGGAGGAGATAGGAAGGGGTTCCACGGGGGTGAGGATTACTTTCTTCGTTGCCCCTTTTCCGTCGTTTTGACGATTCTTGTTCGGTTTCGTTTTCAATAGTGCATTTGGGAGAGGGACCCCATAGAACCGTTTTCGAGATATTTTTTTCTGGCTGCGCTGCTTTCGTGAAACAGTCACCACTGTCTTTTATTTTCCCTGGTATTTTCACTGGTTATTATTGGTATTTGACTGGTATATTCACTGGTATTTTCCGCTGACATCAAAATCTCGAAAAATGTGTCGTCGTCTGCTACGCTGTGACTTCCAACTGTCTTCTGCTATTCTGACCGATTCGAGATATCTTTCTGGCTGCGCTGCTTTCGTGAAACAGTCACCACTGTCTTTTATTTTCCTGGTATTTTCACTAGTTACTATTGGTATTTGACTGGTATATTCACTGGTATTTTCCGCTGACATCAAAATCTCGAAAAATGTTTCGTCGTCTGCTACGCTGTGACTTCCAACTGTCTTCTGCTATTCTGACCGATTGTACCCACCGCATTGAAGAGATGTCAGAAACAGACGACAGAATATTCATGAACACTCAAGGAGGAGGCAAGCAAGCTGGTATAGACATTCGAAGGCAGGAACGTGACCTTGAGTCAGAGAAGAGCAAGTAGGGACGACACAGACACGGAAAACTCAGTTGAGCTTTCCGCGTCTCTGTCGTTCCAGATTGCGGTCCTTTGACTGAAACTCATGTTCCCATCTTCGGAAGCAACACAAGAACGCCGCCCAACACAGCTTGAAACATTTCGCTCTTTAGACGCAAGACTGAACTGAACGTGACTGAACCGTGGTGAGCTAGTATTTCTAGCCCCCCACAACTGAACGGGAACTCGGAACGGCGGAGAGCAAGTTGGCTTCAAAGCAGTACATAACACGAATGCCTAATTTCGTTAGGAGGAGTTCTGATGACCTGACCCTCTCAATTTCTGTCGTTACATAGAGTTTCAATTGACCTTAGGTAGTGTTTAGTAGCCCCCCCCCCTTTTTTTAAATAGAAAACTCCTATAAGTTCGCCTCTGTGATTGCACAGAATAATTCACTTCAAGACCTTTTCGGCTGAGACGAATTGCAACTGGAACAGCACTGTAGACTCCATAATGCTTTTGTCTTGGACTGCTACCTACCGTTTCGTGTTCATGCAACCGCTCCCACGTGGTGCAATGTTAACGGAACAATATGTTCGATCATAACAATGGCAAACAACACACACATATTCAGATTGTACGTATAATGTATATAATGATTGTATAATGTATGCTGATGAAGGACGCCCTTCGCAGCTCCCCAGTAGGGTTGCCAGATTTGGCTACTTTGCGTCAAATTGGCTACTTTCTGACTGTCGTGGCGCCACCATTTGGGCAATGGCGACTTGGCTATTTTCCGGCTACTTTTGTGGATACTTCTTCGCGCTATACATTTGAGACTCCTGTGCACATACATCGGGGAAAGTTTTCACCGCGCACCACATATAGTGCCCAAATATACGCGTTCATTCCTGTTTCCCTTTCGACAACGGGCCTTCACTCAGTCGATGTCCTTCCAACTATTTTCTTCGCGTGCTAGCGTTTTTGGCACTCGATAAAGAGCGTTTCATTCAATATATGATGCCTGCACACAACTGGCTACAGAATTGGCTACGCTTGGCTACTTTCTCATGGCACCTTGGCGACTTTTCAGGATTTCGACCCGGCAAGCCTGCCGAGTTTCCAGTTAAAGGGTCATTGTGGAGCGTTTTCTGCACATCTACACGTGAAGACGCAACAACCCGCACTTGACTTGACTTTCTTTTGACTTTCTTGAGCGATTCAGGTCTTACGAACAACCTGTGAACTCCAGTCGGGCAATCTCATTCTTCAGTGTCCCACTCTCACCCTCAACGTATTAACCTCATGCTTTTCTTTTAAAGTCATCTTCTGTGATCCATCTCCACATTCTTTCATCGTTTGTTAGTTTATCCTTTATTTCCTTTTTTCTCTGTTTTATTTATCTTATTCTTCTTTCATTTATTTTATTTCTTTGCGGAATAGCAAGCCGACGTCCCGCTTGGCTGACCTTTTCCCCGTTTTTATTTCCTTTCGTCTAATAAATATACCCCCCCCCCCCGCACTTGCATGCACCAACCGAAAAATGTCCAGATGCATAGAACAGCTAGCGCAGCTCGAATACTTGGTGTGCTCGTATGACTATAGCACAGACGATGGCAACGGCAACCTTTACGATCACGTGACTGTTCGGCAAAGTCTCATTCGTCGCGCCCATGCCGGCGAATCGTAACTAAAACCGCGTTTCGGACTCAACGTCTTGTCCCTGATGCTGGTAAAGGACACGCTAAAAATTCGAAGGATATCAACGCACATTCAGTCTTTCACTCAGTTCAAACCCAAGCAGCACAATGTCTTTGCCCAATATTGGACCAACATTGGCAATACCGGCCCAGTGTTGGCCCAATATTGGCAATACCGGCCCAGTATTGGCCCAATATTGGCAATACTGGCCCAATATTGGATCAATAATGGGACAGTATTTGCCGATATTGGGCCAATATGGGGCCGATATGTTGTGCTACTTGGGAAGTATCCGTTAGTTCTTTGACTGGCGCTAATTCTGTGCGCCGAACACATAGTACGCATAGCACGTAGGCTCCTAGTCAACCACCATCCCGAATTTCATTGTTCTCTCTCCTGATTTGTTGGAAACGGGAGGCCTTTTTTGTGACACAATGCAAATCGTCAGGTGGTAGTGATGATGACGAAACCGGCTTGTCACAAAAAAAAAAAAAAAAAAAGCGCACGTCCCGCGCTTTCCACAAATCAAGAGTGATAACTGTATCATTATGAGCAACGGTTGACCTTCAGCGTGCTATGCGGTGAAGTTCTCTTTTAAGGGTGCGTTTTTTTTAATATTTATTCTACCGGGGTAACTCGGGGGTAACCCTTACTGGGCGAAAAATCGAGGGCGACGGAAGTGACGTCATAACCTACCGTGGAAAATTCAAACTCTCGTCGCTCGAGGGTTATACTCTGCGTACCTATACTCTCACTGACCCAGCTCAGCGGGTGGGTAGCAGAGGGTTATGACGTCACACGAAGTCAATTGTGAGAGTTCCGCGCGAATCTTTTAACTTTCGGATTCCGAGCATATTTCGGTGGCTTTAGCACGACTGTTGTTTCGTTGGATGCGTGCCTTTTTCTTCAGTTGTCATCATCTTCCCCTTCGTCAAATGCGTCAAGCAGCAGAAGTGCCGCAACTTCTACAATAATACACTCTTAAAAATGAACTTCACCACATAGCACGCTCCTAGCCAACCGTCATCTCAAATGATATCGTTATCTGTCCTGATTTGTTGAAAACGGGAGGCGTACGCCTTTTTTGTGACAATTATGAACAGCACAAGTGTCACAAAAAAGGCGTACGCCTCCCGTTTTCAACAAATCAGGACAGATAACGATATCATTTGAGATGACGGTTGGCTAGGAGCGTGCTATGAGGTGAAGTTCATTTTTAAGAGTGTATGTCCTCGTCAAAAACGTCGTCTGCCTCTGCCGCCATGTTCGCTGAGACGGGCGTAACTCGTAATGGGCGAAAATTTCTAAACCGGGGCACCTATACCCACAGGTCACGTGACATCTCACTCGGGTCACGTGGTGTGTAACCCGGGGGTTACCCGGGTAGATAAACGCACCCTAAGAGTATATATACTCTTAAAAATGATGGTGGTGGTGGTGATGGTGAAAGGGCTTGCCGTTGTCGGCCTCACGTATGTGGGCAACGTCACGACTGACACCCTGGGAAATGTGCGTCCTGGGCCGACTTCTAGGGGAACTGTGCCGACATATGTCTGAAAGCGTCTGAGGAAAACCCAGGAAAAACCCCAGACAGCACAGCCGGCACCTTATAAATGAACTTCACCACATAGCACGCTCCTAGCCAACCGTCACCCCGAATGACAACGTTCTCGCTCTAGATTTGTTGAAAACGGGAGGAGGAGCCTATTTTGTGCCCATTATGCACGGCACAAAATAGGCTCCTCCTCCCGTTTTCAACAAATCAGGGGCGAGAACGTTCTCATTCGGGACGATGGTTGGCTAGGAGCGTGCTATGTGGTGAAGTTCATTTCTAAGAGCGGCGAGCCTATCCTGCCATCACCCCCCCCCCCCCTCATTTCTAAGAGTGTACATGCCCTTCTGCACCGCTTCCGGTTTGTTGCAAAAACGACATCCGGTTTCGCGCAGCAAACACGGTCTGCGCCAACCGCTATGGCGACTGATACTGTTACCGCTTCTGATTTGTGGAGAGAGAGCGCCGTATATACGCCAATTTATGGAAATTCAAACTGCCACAAAGAGGCGCACGCCTCGCGTTTTCTAGAAATCAGGAAAGTGAAAGCGATCATTCTGCGTGGTGGATGGTTCCGAGCGTCCCTACACTCTTAAAAATGAACTTCACCACATAGCACTCTCCTAGCCAACCATCATCCCGAATGACAACGTTCTCGCCCCTGATTTGTTGAAAACGGGAGGAGGAGCCTATTTTGTGCCGTGCATAATGGGTACAAAATAGGCTCCTCCTCCCGTTTTCAGCAAATCAGGGGCGAGAACGTTGTCATTCGGGATGATGGTTGGCTAGGAGCGTGCTATGTGGTGAAGTTCATTTCTAAGAGTGTGGTTCTGAGCGTCCTTAGTCGCGGAAGGACCGGGAGTCTTCGTGGCACCGAAAGGCTCGTTTATGTTTACCCGTGAATATGTTATGTATACACAATTTGCAGAAGTAAACACAGAATCACCTACACTCCTAAAAATGAACTTCACCGCATAGCACGCTCCTAGCCAACCATCATCCCGAATGACAACGTTCTCGCCCCTGATTTGCTGAAAACGGGAGGAGGAGCCTATTTTGTGCCAATTATGCACGGCACAAAATAGGCTCCTCCTCCCGTTTTTAAGAAATCAGGGGCGAGAACGTTGTCATTCGTGATGATGGTTGGCTAGGAGAGTGCTATGTGGTGAAGTTCATTTCTAAGAGTGTGGTTCCGAGCGTCCTTAGTCGCGGAAGGACCGGGAGTCTTCGTGGCACCGAAAGGCTCGTTTATGTTTACCCGTGAATATGTCATGTATACACAATTTGCAGAAGTAAACACAGAATCACCTACACTCTTAAAAATGAACTTCACCGCATAGCACGCTCCTAGCCAACCATAATCTCGAATGGATATCGTTATCTGCCCTGATTTGTTGAAAACGGGAGGCGTACGCCTTTTTTGTGACACTTATGCTGTTCATAATTGTCACAAAAAAGGCGTACGCCTACCGTTTTCAACAAATCAGGGCAGATAACGATATCCATTCGAGATTATGGTTGGCTAGGAGCGTGCTATGCGGTGAAGTTCATTTTTAAGAGTGTAGGCTAAACTTGTGCGTCGCCGGTATATATGGGTCCCCCCCCCACACCTCCAAACTCCATCTTTATACGGTTTCATTCGCGCGAACAAAGTGCACGTACCTCTCTGGAGGCAGACCGCCTCCTGCTGCGATGACCCGCCCTGCGATCCCTGGACGCCGAACGGTGTCGCCGATCTCTGCTGTGACTGCTTCGTCGTCGCGATTCCCCCGACTTCCTCTCTGGAGACCTGTGCCTCGTCATCGAAGTATTCGTCGTCGTAAAGCTTTCGTCCTCCCCAAAAGACCGTAGTATCCAGAGGGCGACGTAACGCTCCCGCGATCCGACGCGCCGGCACCTGGACCTGGACTGGCGACGCCAGCAGGCCACGGCTGCGAGCCTTCACGGTGACAAGTCACGAGGTGTTGATCAATCTACGTCACAGAGGCTAGAAGGAACGCGGGACGTCGACGTGTTGGAATGCCCTGATTGAATGGTTGTCGATTCGAAGTCGACACCGCGCCTTCTACTGACCGTGACGTCAGCAGAAGGCGGACTTCCTGGTCGCTTCCATGTGACGTCACTCGTATCTCTTGCTACCAATAGATGTCAGCAATTCACGTCACCGTGTGCACCAATGACGGGTCGAGCGCTGTTTCCACTGTCACGATTCGCCCGTCCATAGTCCAGCTTCAAGGGCATAGAGGAACATGCGCTGGCACGCTTGTATGGAAGCTTAGATAGCACGAAAGCAAATACCGTCAGACATATGCGACGTCAAGGGCAGCAGTCATGCGCAAAATCCAAAGCACATTTTGAAGCACCAAACGTTGTGAGTATCCCACCCTTCAGTGAAGTCTTTGCGTGTCAAAACGCAACTTGCTTATCTACTTGCTTATCTGCTGATTTTACCCCCAGTACGTACAGTTACAACATGTACACCCAACTCCCAGTCGACTCTCGAATACAAAAATACATGTTCTGTGTGTAAGTGAATACCTTAGAGAAAAGGTGGCTCGACGTCTTTACCAGTATTGAGATGTGCTAAGGATTGACAACGCACGTGCTGAACATCATTAACAGCAAAAATGCAACCTTCAGGTAAGGAACGAACGTGCATGATCCGACAACGACAATGATGTCCTCAATGGCGTTGTCTGCACTCAAGCACCGCTGCCGTGCCCCGAAGTATCCATAATGACCCGAGAAGCTGTTTTGCAGATCACAACCACTATACGTTCCTTCCTGATGCACAACCCGTACTTCGCTTTTTATGAGTAGAAACACGTCAACGCCGCAATGTCACATCCGATGGCCTCACGCGAACTCTTTCAGCAATGCTTTTGCCTATATTCCACAGCTGTCTTTCAAGCCTGCACCTTTTTTGCGGTTCCTTTGCCCAAGAACTCTCTTGACAAGGACTTGCTCGAGGACTCTCTCCGATTACTGCATTCGGGACACATCGGCCGGGCTAGACGCAGGGATGAATTTGGACGTCACACTCGTACATCCACTTTTGCACATTTTAAGACATCACACGTCGTCTCGAACTCCACCTTCTTCGGTGTTCTTCATTGCCACTTAAAAGTGCTGGCCACATCAAGCGTGCAGGATAGCTATGTCCTCTTCTGCAGAATACCTGTGTCTTCAAGGACTTGGCAAAACGACGTAAGAAGCTAGGACAACCTTGACTTAAAGGCGCAGCAACCGTCCTTATCGACAAGGACCTTCCCTTGGCACTGAACACTGTGTGGTGGAACACTATGTAGGACGCGGTCTCAGTAGTGCAATCCGATCCGTCTAACAGAGGCGTGATCGAGGAAGGCGCGAGAGATATATCGCAGCTGCAGGGGCGGGTATCGCCTGCCACATTCTTTGCTGCAAGCAGGTATATATGTAATACTCTCGCTGTCTGATGTGTGTCAAAGAGATGGGCAAACGCAGTCACACTGTAAAAGCAGTTACAGCTAGCTTGCCAAAATTGAAACTGATGCGGCAATTACAGTGAAACTTTCCTATGTTGGACACCCGCGGTGCAGCCGAAGTGTGTCCTACTTATAGAGGTGTCCGAGTTACAGAATATGAGGGAAACAAAAAATGGAAAACATCACAGCTGTGTTGCCAGAAATGTCTCCCTTCTTCAATTTATGGTCCTTAGTGGTACCTAATGGTATAGTGGTACCTCTACCCACTCTTCGCTGATGATTATTACCGATTTTAGTAGATCCAATTCCGTTCAGATTCCACTCAATGGCATTACCTGTGGAGCTTTTCGAGCAGCTAGGACTTGTCTCTGAAGCGTCAGCCAGCTTTTCATTGCTTTGGTGCAGTGCGCGTTAAAAGCCTCTAGACAAACCGACGACAAGTGCTTACACAAAGAATTACAATGTAGACTGACAGCACTCGTTTTTGGACTCTAAAAACTAAAGCAACAAAATGCTGAGACCAGTATAGGGGGAAAAAGGGGCGAAAGTCACCACTGGCTCATTTTGGGTCTTTTCGGTGCAAAGATGGGCCGATATTGAGGTAATTTGGCCGGGGTTTTGTCCGACTTAGCAGGGAAAACCCTGTCCTACTTCCGAGATATGGAGGTGTCCGACATAGAAAATTTCGTCCCCATGTAGTTTCAATGGGAGCCTGCCCGTGCAATGAAATCTTGTCCGACATGGGGAGTTTGATGGAATGTCCCAGCGGGCAGATGAACGTGGCCTCACGCTAGGACGGTGCCGGTAGAACTGAGGCAGGTGCCCCAGGCGCGTGGCCATCTTCGTCGTTGTCCAGGAGGTGGTGTCCCTCATCATAATGTAGAGGAGGTGGTGTCCCTCTACAAGTTGTCCGAGGTAGGGAGGTGTCTGATTTTGGAGGTTTTACTGTACAGTTATCTTTTTTTTTTAATGTAACACGTAAAAGCTACAGCTAATTACCGAGTGCAAAAGTAGCAAAACTCACGCACGCATACATTGCAAAAACTTTACGCGTTTATTCTGAGAAACGAAATCGGAGTACTGCGGGATATTTAGGAGGACTTGAGGATATTTATTTGAGCATGTGTGCAGTTGCGTATCGAAGTTATCGTCAGCAACGTTCCATCTCTCCTCAGCCGAAACAAGTCCCATCCTATAGGATTAAAAAACATTTCCACAGGAGCGTTGGAAGGAATGTCGGTGTCGAAATATACAAATATCATCTTCCCGATAAGAGAGTTGTTCGGAATGAACCAGCAAAAGTATATCACTACTCGAACAACTTAATTGCAGTTACTTTCATAAAAAAGAAAAAAAAAGAGAAAGGACGATTACGACAGTCGGTAATGTGAAATTTGAGCGCAGCTGTTGAGGCTGAGTTATACACCAGGGTTTTTATTTTCGACACATGGTACTTTCTTCAGGTAGCACTCCTATCCCAGTTCTTGATGGTCATGAGCGTATTTGATTGCGCAGCGCTTATATAGCATGTTATATAGGCAGAAGCCGCGGACCGAGCGCGGCTCATTCGGCTGCTCTCGTAGAAACCTCCTCCTTCACTTTCCTCCTCGCCCCTCTTGGCTTTCGCCGTGCCCTCCTTCTTCGCCTTTCTCCTCGCGCCCATGCTTTCGCCATGCTCTCAGCATCCGGCGTCTGCTCTTGCGGTGTATTTAATTAAATTTAACGAAAACTACGCCAGTAATTCGCACGGGGTTTTCGGTACCATGGTCAGTGATCAACAAGGGATCCAATGCCACCATTGTTACGGAATCGACGGGGGCGAACGTGCGGTTTTGAAATCCCGGCACATGGCACAATGTGTGCATGAGGAGCTGTGAGAGACACTTGCATCATTTTTTCTTTTATTTACTTCTTTTTCGTTTTGGGCACGTTGTACGACGCCGTCTCGGGTGGTAACTTAGTTATCGGTAAGTTGTAGCTCTTACTAGTTACACGAAAGAGTCACTTTTTGAGAAAGGAAACTTGCAACTTTAGTCATAGTTACCACCTCTAGTGAATGTAGCTGTCGAATGTTATTTCATATGTACATTTCGCCATTTTTAAAATCGAATTCTGCGATTTTTATGCATCTGTCGAATGAATCACATCGTATAGTGCATTTTAGTCAGTCAAGTTAACGGTTCGATATAAAAAAATAGTAGCGATTGAAGCGCTTCCTGCGCTTAATCGCAGAACACGTAGCCTAACCTCAGTGAGCCTAACCGAGAGGCCTTTTTGTGGCACTCCTGCAGTTGGGCTAATTGTCACAAAAAGGCGTACCGTTTTCCATAGTAAATCATAGGAGATAACACTCGGCAGCGATAATGGTTGGTGTGTTCTGCAGTGAAGGCTTCTTTTAAGACTGCATGCATGCGTGTCCCTCACGGAGGGATGCCTGTCCGGTGTCTTCTGAGATTGATTGATTGATTATTTAAAAGAAAACCAGGGAGAAATTGAACTTGTCTCCTGACTAGTTCTGCTACTCCCAGAACAAAACAACATAAAAACAAACAACCCAAAACAAACAAAGGTACATTCCCCATTCCCCATCCCCAACAATTAGTGTGTTAGTACACTGGGTGCAAGTGAGAGTTTCTGAGAGTTTATGCTGCTTTCATACGATTAATCCTAAAGGCGCAGATATAGCCCAACGTTTTTGGCGTCGCAGTCAGCGACAGCCGAAGTCAGACACGCCAAGCGAGGCGATCCGGGAAATATGCGTTTATAGTCAGACGCGCGTCAGCAGTGGCCTGCGACCGTTGCGCATGCGCAAGGTCGCTCTGACGGCAGCAACGCGACTGCGACTGCGCTCATCCGACTGCGCGAGCGCGGTCGGCGAAAAATCGAACATGTTCTATTCTGCGCGGGCGACGTCCTAGCGCGTTGAATGCCGCGCAGCACAGTTACGTCGGACTATATCTGCGCCTTAACTGACATCGTCCCTTTCAAGTTCTGCCGAGCTCATTTATCGTTGCTAACCGTGCATGTGTAGCACCATTAAAACTCAAAAATGAATGATGCCTACCTCTTCTTCGACTGGTTCGATGAGCGTCTCCGTAGAATAACATCCGCTATCCTTCGGGCTATCCAGCCGATCCTGAGGAAGGTTGGGGCTGGGGCTTCTCTTCAACTCCATTTCTCTGCAGGAGACACAAAGAACAACGGGATTCGACTCGAATATATCAATGTTCATGTAGGGTGGTTGAAAATAAAGCTCTATTGCCCGGTCTTCGAAACTCCGTAAGTTGGAAATGTTCGAAACACCGTTGCCCCGATTTGTTTGCCCCGTTTTCAACTATGCATTGCAACACCGTACAAGATAGACAGGCAGTTTACACATACTGTGTTGACGCACGTTTTTTTACGTGTTTACACATTACTGTTGCACATGTGTGTGCGTGAGTTCGTAGTCCATTGTTTACCGGAGGGACTAGAGAGGACGACAACAGACACACCCATACCAAGTCTCAAACTCTGGTGAAGTTTAATATGAAACCGAACACATGTAAAGGAACGGTAGCATCCAGAAACCCATCTATGAAACCGATACTATGTTCAGCACACACTCTTAAAGAAAAGGGTGTACTTTAACTCCTTTCCTTGCCATACATATATAACTCCCTTTTGCAGAGTACTCTTGGGGATACGGTTGTCTAAAATCTCCAGCCCATAGCAGAGCTATCCCCTATCGGCGATGTCGCGCACGGAGGAATATACCAATACCCTCCCCGAGGGGAGGCAGCGCTGAATAGCCTTCCCTAGCAGACGACGCTGAGAATGTGATAGTACTCTCTCCCGGCAGGTGGCGCGGCGTGGCCTTACCTCGGAGGCTGTAATGGTATAGTTCCTTCGTGCGCGACATCGCCGATAGGGGACTGCTCGGCCACGGGCTGGAGATTTTAGACAACCGTGTCCCCGACAGTACAATAACTCTCAACAAAGGAGTCTCCTCACTCCCTCAACGGAGTAACATTACTCCCTTACTCCCTACTGGAGAGTAATATTACTCTCCGGTAGGGAATAAGGGGAGTAATGTTACTCCCTCGAGGGAGGGGGGAGACTCCTTTGTTGAGAGATATTGTACTCTCCAAAAGGGAGTTATATATGTTGCAAAAAAAGGAGTTAAAGTACACCCTTTTTTAAGAGTGTAGAGTCACTAGGAAGCAGAGTAGCGACACTGAGCCACGCCGGCGAGCGAGACCGCCATCTTGTGTCCGGCGCGGCTACGTCGCCTAGCAACGGGACGCCAATCTCCCCCTTCTCCGCCGGAGAATAGCGCGCAGTCGAGCCAGCTCGCAACCGAGGAAACCGGATTTGGATGGAGAGGACTCAACATGGACGGCGCGTTCTTGGAAGGAGAAACCATGTGACACGATCGACCCAATCGCGGGCACCGAACGGCGGCTCAGGCGCAGAAAAGGAAGGCGATTTATCTCTACCCCCTATTTAGTGACTAGTTTCAGCATCGACCGACAATCTACCCGGAAAATTTTTTCATCCGCGGAAAGTGCTTAGATAGTAAATAAACGAATTTTAAAGATGGCGCTGCTTCCGCGGCCGCAGCAGAGCCATTAATAGGGAGAGTTTGGCCATCCTTCGATCTTTTGCCACCTCATGGGAGGAGCTTATTTTGACGTCAGAGTCGTCGTTGCGCCGCCCTAAAAGCCTGAATCCGAGCGGAATCCGCTTATCAGTCATCTAGTCCGCGCCATATTGATGCTGTCCGCCAGCTGGTCGGCAGCTTCGTAGTCGCGTTGAATGTAATCTACAGGAATTACCGGCTTATGGCCCACCGGCCCCAGTGATAAAGGGGGCTTCGTTGCCGAACTGAAAGAGTTCAAGGACGAAAGGCTTTCGAAGCAAGAAGTACGCACATGTCTTCTCTCCTTGGATTGTAAACAACGATCAGCATCAATATGGCGTCGGCGACCGGTTGACGACTGGATAACAATGGAGCACGACGAGGGAGGTCATTCAGCCGTGACGTCGCATGACGCGCTTTAAGTTAGGCTCCTCCTAATGGCCAAACTCTCTCTATAAACGGCTCTGGGCCGCAGAAGCCCCGACGGCGTGATGTCGCTCCGACGGAACGGCTCGCGGCAGACCGCTGAGCGATGCCAGCAGGCGTCGTTCAGTTTATAGTTCGGCGGTGTGAAGCCAAACGTGGTGCGACTGCACCAGCCGTAGTCCAACGGGTAGAACTATAGATTCACTAAATGGGGGTATACAGAGTATCGCATTCTTTTTCCGCGCCGGAACCGCCGTTCGGTGTCCGTGATTGGGCCGATCGTGTCACGTGGTTTCTCTTTTTCCAAGAACGGGTCGTCCATGTTGAGTCCTCTCCATCCCAAACCGGTTTCCTCGGTTACGACCTGGCTCCACTGCGCGCTGTCCTCCGGCGGAGAAGTAGGAGATTGGCGTCCCGTTGCCAGGCGACGCAGCCGCGCCGGACCCAAGATGGCGGGCTCGCTAGCCGGCGCGGCCCAGTGTCGCTACTCTGCCACCTATTTAGTGACTCTGGGTAGAGCTTGTCTCTGCTTCTTGCGTCAGCCGGCGGTAGCTTCGACTACAATGTACTGCGCTTGTCGTTCGAAGCCTCAAATGATCATCAGAGGCTGCACGAAACACGTCGAGTGGATGACAGAGATTGTTAAAAAAAATGGAAGAAGTGAAGAAAAAATGCGAACTTCAGAGCAGTGCGCGCTCTGCACTTAAAAATGAACTTCACCGCATAGCACGCTCCTACCCAACCATAATCTTGAATGATACCGTTATCTGCCCCGATTCGTTGAAAACGGGAGGCGTAGGCGTGTTTGTGGCAATTATTAACAGCATAAGTGTCACAAAAAGGCGTACACCTCCCGTTTTCAGGCAGATAACGATATCATGCGATATGATGGTTGCCTAGGAGCGTGCTATGCGGTAAAGTTCATTTCTAACACTGTGTGACCCCACCTTCAATTGCGTTGTAAATACAGTCATTGTCCTTCGTCGCTGTTGAAGTAACGATGTTTCGTCTAATCAATTACGGATGCAAGAGGTATTGGAAGGCTCAGAAAGACCGTGGCATTCCTTTTCTCAAGTGCCCTCATTGGTTCTGAGTCAGTGACGTTTTCTCGTTTTTCCTGAGAGGGAATTCCGGCACACTCTCAATATCCGGCGTCTGCTCTTGTCATGTATTCCATCGGGTAGTAGCCAAACTACGCCACTCTTTCGCGTGGAGTTTTCGATACCGTGGTCAGTTGTTCAGGACGAATAAAATGACAGTATAGTCTCAAAATCGACTGGAACAGATGCGACAGTGTGTCCGTGAGGAATGCGGAATTATAGATGCCTTTCACAAAAAGAAAACACCAAAAAAGTTTCGCGGAATTCGTTCGTGTTTTTTTTCTTAAGACATCGAATTCGAAAGCAACTGCCAGCTTCCAGTTGAAACAACCCTTCCCGGCTTCGCCTCTTCCGGTGATGTAGGTAGCATTGCCGACGAGATTCCCAATCATTCAGCTGTCGGCGTCTCCAGGCTGGTTGCAATCCGATAGCACCTAAAGCATGGACGCAGATGTTTCTAGCGACTGTTCGGCATCAGATTTACGAGTCCGAAGACCCAATTCTGTGACGGACAGCCTGCCTTCATAACCGACACCAGTGACGTCGGTCCGCACACTGTTCCCTGAATTCAGCCGGGAGCACCCTGCCGGCTGCAAAACCCGATTAAATTCATTTTCTAATGTTTCCGACTGTTTCAAAACCAAATATTCCGGTTACATGTATTTCAGGCGCACACTATTCCGCTCGCATCTTCAGTTCAACTGCGTTTTTTGTCCAGACACCACCTTTAAGGAGCGGATTTTGAGACTTGGTCTGTGTGTGTCTGCCGTCGTCGTCCTTAGTCTCTGGGTTTACCGTCATATATTCTATAGTCATCAGCTCGCTCGCTATTTAGCAATTCTTTCAACTATACCGATAGACACAGGTTAGCTCCCGCCACACAATCCGCCCATCACCACAATCAATGTCGGTTCTCCCATCTTCTCATTAAAGGGAGACTTCGCGAGGATTCGAAAAAAAAATTAGGTGAGCATCATACCGAACACAGACCGCTCCCTCGATACCGAACGAATACAACATTCGCATTCATTTTGTGCGAGTAATTAATTCGTAAATGATGACGACACCAAACCGAAACCAAAATGCAAAGCGCACAGCGGTTCGCCCGGAGGAAGACACTGTGACGTCACCCAGCATCGTCGTCTGCTACGAAGCTTGCATTTCTTCCATGCAGGATGACGTCGGCAGTGTTGCTTTCAGCGCCCTCTTGCTTCACAGAGGCGAAGCGCTCACTTCGTAATAATTCGTTCGAATAAAATCTGCGCACTTTGGGAACGCGATATTTCGTACGTATGTTCCCGATACCCCAAGGGTTACTGCTACGTCACAATTAATCTTTGTGGTGATTTTGTTGCGGCGTCGCACTTTAAATATTCCACCTTTAATTTGGATAGTTGTCCTCCCAATATAAGATCACTTTGGTCCCGTCTCCACAGATTGTACTGGAACGGTATACACTCTAAAAACAGAACTTCACCGCATAGCATGCTGTGCTCCAACCATTGCCAAGAATGATAGGGTTATCGCTTCTGATTCGAAGAGAGAGGGGGGCGTACGCCCTTTTGTGGCAATTTTCATATATCCAAATGACCACAAAAAGGCGTACGCACACCTCTCTCGTCGAATCAGAAGTGATAACCCTATCATTCGCACAGCGTGCTATGCGGTGAAGTTCTGTGTTTAGAGTGTACTACAAAATATTACATAGCGTGGATAGATAAGGACAAAATACCTGTTTGTAACCTTTGTCCTGGGGAAAGTGCTCCTCTTCCAGGGTGGCGTGGCGTCTTTTCTCTTGAGGACGTCCTCCAGGTTTTGTTTTAGGACTTCGACGTTAAGACTCGCTCTCTTGGTGCACGAGGAAGACTCGGTGCAGGCGGCCATCTGAAACGGCGGTCAACACATTGAACAGGACTTTCTTCTTTCGTTTTTTTGTTTGACAAGAGAGATGGCAACGAACGCGCAACCCAAGTTTTACTACAGTTGCTAGAGTCATGTGGTATGGCCCAAATCAACGTGAACTGCAAAACACGGGACTTAAACTAAACTCACAGGACCAAACAAGCCTAAACTATCCCAAACTCACAGGACCAAACAAGCCTAAACTATCCCAAACTAACCGAAACCAAACTAAACTAACGTAACATAACCTGACCTAACCCGGCGCAAACTGCAATCAATTCGCCTCAGTGCTAGATGGTGAGGGGATTTTGAAACAGTTTATTTTTAATGGTGGATTATTAAACGGTGATCTCTATGCGGGTATAGTAAGCGGTTCATTTTAGAGATATATTTTTAACCGTGTATTTTTTGAGCGGGTTATTCTTGAATGTTCTATTCTTAAACGTTTATTCTTAATGGTGGATTTCGGGGACCCCCCAGTTTTACGTTGGGCAAGTGCACGGTTTTCTCATGAGAGAACTTCAATCAGGTCACTGTTGTTACGCGAAGCTCTCATCCACCTGACACTGGCGGCAAGAGTGTCGTGCGCAGAAACGACCCAAGCCTGTCGCGAACCACCGTCATATTGTGACCCAGAGTTGTCCGCTAAAAGTTTTCCAACGTTTTTTCACTATAAAAGTTTCTAAAATTTGAATTTATATATTTTATTTTATTTTATTCCG
Source organism: Ornithodoros turicata (assembly GCF_037126465.1). Classification (NCBI taxonomy): domain Eukaryota; kingdom Metazoa; phylum Arthropoda; class Arachnida; order Ixodida; family Argasidae; genus Ornithodoros; species Ornithodoros turicata. Next base: position 147,446,116 of record NC_088202.1, on the reverse strand, counting down.
GCAGGAAATGTGGATCAGGCACACAAGAATCCCTGAGTGAATGAGTGAACAAAACGATTTAAGAGAGCAAGTGGCTAAGACGAAGGCTTCCGGCTAAGGCGACTGCCGCTCGAATTGAACTTGGATTGGATTCGTAGCACTCTATAATCCGCTCTGAGCAAACTTCGGAGCACAATGTTTTCAGGTAAGTATATAATACCTCGACCCAGATTTGGGTGCGGTGTATTTTTATGCTGATAACAACGGGCACATCGTGCATCAGCCCATGATGCCGGCGTTTGACGTTCGACGAGCAGTCCTTGTAACAGTGCCCAAGCGGTCGCTTGTCGCAAACTCGCCATCTTGTCTTGGCCCCACGTCGTAGGCAGCATCACCGAGGTCACGTGACCCCGTTTATCTTCCGCTTTGGCGCTGACCGGCATTTCCTAGTCAGCTGAAAGTCACTAGAGGAAAGTATCTTGCCGACGTACACGCTACGCAGGTTGGTCCGCATGTCTGCGCAGCTCCTCAGTTCCCTCTCTCCTCTATTGCCAGTGGAGCGACCTCTAATTGTTTTTTCCCAAATAAGGGGGCAATAGCTAACAGGTCCACATGCTGAGAGCCACACCAACAGGGATATTTCCAGGATTTTCAATTTGGGAGTGGGGTAGGATTCCTTTCTTACCTTTTTTTTTGGGGGGGGGGTATTGCAATGCTTCGGGAGCGCCACAGAAGCAGCTCTCTCGTCTCTGAGACGGACGCGTACTGCGCTGCTGAGAGGAGATCGTCGTTCCTTGGACGCCTCGTGACCCCCCTGGCTTCCCGTCAATGAACCACTTGACATTCTCCCCCCAGCAATGCTGAGCAGAATTGATCCAGCGCTCGTTTTCCCCAAGCCTCGACGGGATACCTCTCGTCAAGGTGTCGCATTAGTTCATCGAATTCGGCTTGTCCTCATGTATTTCAAAAGCAACTGAGGTTAATGTAAGCACTGTGTGTATGCGTCGTATTATACTCAGGGATCGGAACCGGTATTTTTTTCGGTCCGGTTCGGGTTCGGCCATACCGGTTCGGTTCGGGTTCGGCTCAGGGAGAACCCCCCGCCCCCCCTGCACATACACAGACAAAAAAAATCGGTCAGCGGTCGGGACATTTACAGGGATTGGAACCGTTACTTGTTTCGGTCCCGGTTTAACCGATTCATGGGCAGTAATTTTGCTACATGATAGCGAGCTGACGCTCCCTGTACACGGTTGAGAAAGGTGTGAGATAGCCGTTTCAGATGGGTAAAAAAAAATCGGTCAGTAGTACAATTACTTCACCTCTGAACCGATTCCCGAACCGGTAACCATATGAATTTTTTCGGTTTAGTTCCGGTTCGGTTCAGGACAAGCAAAAAAAATTTCGGGTTCGGTTCGGGTTCAGTTCCGGTTCCGATCCCTGATTATACTCAGGCTGTCACACGTATGGGCAGTCTTCAGTGATAATTGAAACCAATGGCCACTGAACAAGCGCGTAGCCCCCACCAAACCTGATAACTTCTCAAAGCGCATTGGATTCCCTGACAGGTTCTCGAGTTACACGCATGGTGGCGCGTGTTCAATGCAGGGCTCTGGTTCAATGGCCATTGGTTTCAATCATCATTGAAGACTGCCCATCCACGTGATAGCCTGGGTATAATACAAGTTTTTTTTTCTCGCTGCAGATTTTATATAAAAAGACAATGAGAGCAACATGTATACCGTTTTTAGGTGTGCGTCACTAATTTACCTAAATTCAATAATTAGGGGCTTTCATTGGAAAGTCAGACAGAGTATACACTCTTAAAAATGAGCTTCACCACATAGCACGCTCCTAGCCAACCATCACCCCGAATGACAACGTTCTCGCACTAGATTTGTTGGAAACGGCAGGAGGAGCCTATTTTGTGCCCATTATGCACAGCACAAAATAGGCTCCTCCTCCAGTTTTCAACAAATCAGGGGCGAGAACGTTGTCATTCGGGATGGTGGTTGGCTAGGAGCGTGCTATGTGGTGAAGTTCATTTTTAAGAGTCTAGGGGCAATACTCCTTGAAAGCCATTCTATTTAAGAAAAAAAAAATGCTTTGAAATATGAGGCGAGACCGAAACGCCCGCATCAGGAGCACGGGAAGTACATGGCCTACATGAATGAATTCTGCCCCCGACTGTACTGTTAGGTCCTTACACTGGGTTACTCGGCAGTTCGTTACCAGAGATCGGCAAATGCCCTCACCATCTTTGTCCTTGCCTCAATTTTTGCCCGCAGAGGTTTCTCTTCTATAGCTCACCTCAGGTTTCTTCCTTCTAAGAATTCTACTCACCTCACCTCAACCTCTTCACTGAAAAAAGTTCCTAATCTCACCTCACTTGTTCTTCTTTCGTTTTTTTTTCTCACAGTTTCCCTCACATTACACTCTAAAAAACAGAACGTCACTGCAGAGCACGCTGTGCGCCAACCATTGCTACGAATGATAAGGTTATCGCTTCTGATTCGAGGAGAGAGGGAGGCGTACGCCTATTTGTGGCAATTATTATATATCCCAAATTGACATAAAAAGGCGTACGCGCCCCTTCTTCTTCGAATCGTGCTTTTGATGTTGTGTTTGGATGTGAGGTTGGGGGCGAAGCGCAATGCTTGACCCCATCTCGTTATATTTTTAACGTTATTTGAAAATATATGTTTTGTCCCGAAAATATTGGGTCAACGTTATTTGTCCTCGAGGAAGTCTTTGTAAGTACTAGGATTATAAGTACCACTACTACACTCTTAAAAATGAACTTCACCACATAGCACGCTCCTAGCCAACCATCACCCCGAATGACAACGTTCTCGCTCTAGATTTGTTGAAAACGGGAGGAGGAGCCTATTTTGTGTCCATTATGCACGGCACAAAATAGGCTCCTCCTCCCATTTTCAACAAATCAGGGGCGAAAACATTGTCATTCGGGATGATGGTTGGTTAGGAGCGTGCTATGTGGTGAAGTTCATTTCTAAGAGTGTACTAACTACTACACTAACTACTCCTACAGTAGTTTAATTATAACTACTAACTACTTCGCCGATGGAGTAGTTTAACTAGTAGGCCAAATACTTTTCAGGGAAGGTAGTTAAAACTACTTCTTTAACTACTGCAATCTATTTTAACTACATCTATAACTACTTAAAGTTGTCCACCAACACCAAACCCATTCTATAGTGTTCTTGGACACATAAATATCAATCGCAAGCAGCGATAAAAGTGGAGATTTAGTACACATGCACGGCACAATTGCTCTGCACCTCCGTTCTCATCAAACAAGTATCTCGAGGTAAAAGTCGGAAGCACAATTGTGCCGTAAAGCTTGCGGCTAAATCGGAAGTATAGTTGGCGTCTGCAGTAACCTAACTACCGTCCTTAACTACTCGAAATAGTAGTTTAACGAGTAGTTGTCACTACATTTCTGCAAGTAGTTGATAACTACTTTTTGACTACAATCAGGTAGTTTAACTACTGGCCATCACTGGTAAGGAGTAAGTTTATCGAATTTTAAAGCAGATAAAAATTCTGATAGAGATTAATTTTTAATTTATTCTCCACACAACGTCAACAATTTACATAGGCTGTACTATGCAAGCTGTCCGGAAATAAAGTTTGCAGGAGTTTCTCCTTTAGTTTAAAGGAGTATGGAAGGCACTTTGATCATATATCTTTTTTCTGCGTCATATCAACATACTACCTTCCGGAACCGTCACACCGAATATTTGGGAAGTGCGAATTTACTGAGAAAACGACCTCGCCCAGCGGCTCCTCGCGTCCCGTGACGTCAGGTGGCAGAGCGTTTTTCATTGGTCACCGAGACACGTCTGCTAGCGAGAGCGACCAGTCGAGACGCGCGAGGGGCGGCGCAAAAAGCGACTGCAAAAAGAAAGAAAGAAAAAAGGAAGTCACATGACGCTGGCGGACTGGCAGCCGAGGGGAGCAGTTTGTCTCTGACCTGCAAGATTGACAGCTCTCTTGCGCTCAAGGATTACGCGCTACACTCCCAGTTTTTGTGCGAATGTATGTCCCAGGGATAGTAATCCTAATTTCTAGTTATCCCGACATATTTTGTTCTCGAGTCTTTCCACGGCCCTTTAGGTCGTCAAATTCGTCTCTTCTCATTTATGGCGCTTTGTCTCGTGGTCACATAATGTCCTGGTGCCGTCTGCTTCGGTGACGCGGTGAACCACGACCTACTAGATTATAGCGACCATGTCATAATCGGCAAACCCAATGAGGAGCCCGTCCGCACGATCCGCTGGGGGCGCTACTCATCGGCCCGCGAGATTTGCATCACGATTGGACGATAGAAATTTGAATTTTGAACGCGCAGAAGCGGAGGCACGATTATCGTAGCAGACGACAGCAACAGTTCCTATGAAAACGCGTAGAATGATGATGATAATCAACTTTAGAAGGAAGCATCTCTTGTGGGACATTCACCGCTTGTACAAAAACACTAAAGTAAGCTAAAGTACAGAGTACTGTAGAAATTGAGGAAGCAATAACCTGGCCGATGAGTAGCGCCACCGCTAGCCTCCAAATGCGGCGCCGGGAAGGGGTCCGTATGACATCGTCGCTATAATCTAGTAGGTCGTGCGGTGAACTCAATATGCTCATAATGCATTGAGTCGTGCAATATTGTTTGCTTCCGCGAAAACACGCAGACCATAGAGCCGCAGATGATTTGAAACATGGGCGGCTTGCGACTGATATCCGTTCGTTGAAGCACCTTTCTCGTCAGTGTTTTTTTTTTTTCTTTTCTTTTTTTTTTCTTACATTTTATGCATTTTAAGGGCTTCTTGTGGAACGAACAGTTTGACATTTCCACGGGGAACTGCAGTGGCGTAGCCAAAGGCAGGGTGGGGGGGTTCGGGAGTTCTAGCAACCTCCCCCGATACATTTGGTAGTGCATTTGGGAGAGGGTAAACAACGGCAAATACTCTCCCCATACGTGAAATTCCCGGAGAGCCCTCCCGAAATATTTTTTTCTGGCTACGCTACTGGGGCAGATCGTGCTCAAAATCGAACATTTCGGGGATGGGGCCATTATTCACTCTCGCCGCATACAACAAGAAAATATATCTGTCTGATTCGCAAAACTGTTCGTTTCGGCACTGCAATAGAACCCCTTGGCCACCATCATTTCAAGGCCGCAGAAGATCGCAGACGACCAGTCTTAAAATCCGGATCATATCGTCCAGCGCCCAACCGACGGAAACCAAATGAAAGACCGCCAAGACAGCCTCGGAAACAGATGCGAGAACCCATCCTGACCCACCTGAGTAGGTCAACGAAGCAGCAACAAAAAGCCGTCGTTGTTCCACCGTTGGGACAGGTGTGTGCGAAAAATCGCGCAACTCCAAACTTGGGAAAATCTTTCACTGCCAAAAAGCGTCGGAATTTCAACGCAGAATACGCGTGGTTTCCTCGCAGAACAAACTTTCTTACCGTTCGCTTTGAAGGGTGGAAAAACGCCAACAGCTGGGTCAGTGCACTTTGAAAAAACCACACACACCACAACACAAAGTTGGTGTAGCACTTTGCACAGGTTGCAGAGTTGAACGAAGCGCATTAGGGTCACCGCCAGGTCTTCTCAAATACTTCCTTGCGCACTTTGGACAAAGTTCACGGAGTTCCAATTTGCTTTCTTGCCTTCGCCTCTTTCATCCATACCTACCGCCATCAAAGACGCCGTACCTAGCGTACCTGTTATGTACCGCTTTTTTGCATACTTTTTCGTTTCCGTTGGATCTTGCGCTTTGCTGGGGAAGCGCCTGGATACTAGCCCCACTAGCGCCATCTGATACTAAGCACAAGAAGTACAATACAGAGAGTGCAGACAGCAGACCGAGACGTACAATCTACCGCAAAGACGAATGAAAAAAAAAAAAAGCCACAGCTGAAAAAGGTGCTTGCATGGACAACGGTTTTCAATAGAGGTGAGACGTACATTTTTATATCACGCCGGGTCCCGCCTTCTGCTTCACAAGTGGCGGAGTCAAAGCCATAGCCATAATCACCAGCCAGTTTTTAGCCGAGACAGCCGTGAATAGGGAGAATAGAGGAACAGAACAACAGTGTGCTGAATTTTGTGGTACGTTTGGATGATGAACCGCAGTTACCGTTGAGTGACACCCAAACATGGACACCGGAGGCTTCAAGTTTCCCGTCTGTTGGAAAGATGACGTGCGTATGGGTGCCCTCTTCAACGAATTCCGTTGCAAAGATGCTAACCCCGAGGGCTGGCAGGACAAAATGGATTTTTGGGTGGCTTTGATCCTTCAGTGGAGCAAAGAAACAAAGGCCCCCGTCTTTTCGGCATTCGATCTCGCCACGGCCTTCGAACGAAAACGTGCACAACCAGCGTGCTTGCAGACGGTGCTGGCTTACATGAAGAGATCTGGGGACTTGGTCTCCGCGCAGGAGCACTTCTCCAAGGACAGTTGGGTTCAATGGGGATTTGACGTCCTCGTCAAGAAACCCTTGGTATGGATGTGGGGTTGGAGCGCCGGAGGCGAACCTCTAACGGCGCTATCCGAAGAGCTCGTCAACGTCGACGTACTCAAGTCGCTTCAGAAACAGGTACTAGCCAAGTGCGAACAAGAAAAATTCGCGGAAGACGTCGTCCTGTATTCGCAGGTATGGCGAGTCTGTCAGGATATTTGTAGAGACGAAAAATCCTTCGCTTACGTCCTCAGGGGATTGGAAAAGGCAAAGTTTCTCAAAGTGTACGTTCAAGACGAGAAAAAAGTGGTGTCTTTTCTGAACAAAGACGTTGTCCTGAGTGAACACGAGAGGGCGCTGCTCAAGTTGCAGAAGGTAAAAGTAGACCTCAACAGAAAAGTAGACCAGTTACAAGAACAAGTTGAGAAATGCACGCAGGAGGCAGTGCAGGCCAAGGCACAAGGCTTGCAGAACAAGGCGCTGTACGCGCTTAAGAAACGCCGTCGCGTTCAGGCTGTCCTGGAGAAACAGTTTGCCATGTTGGACAACATTCATTCGCTGGAAATGAATCTCGGCGACAAGAAGGACATTCAGCTGATCTACGACGGCTACAGGACGGCAGCCGCCGCGCTGAAGACGGCTCACGCCGGCGTCGACATAAACACCATCGACGACATCGTGACGGACATCCAGGACACCCTCGAAGACCAGAACGAGCTTAGCCGTGTGGTTAGCAGCGTTTTGGTTAGCACCGATCCGGAACTGGATGAACTGGAACAGGAGCTGAATCGCATCCTCGAACTGTCCGAGCTGGAGGAACCGGCACCGGAACCGGACGTTGTCTTTCCGGACGTGCCGACAGAGAATCCGGCCACTCCCAAGAAAACTGGTGCCACTGAGAAGGTGCCTTTGTATGAAAAATAGATGTTCTGTCGTCATGGAGTTTTTCGCTACCTTTTTTAACAAAGAAAGCTGTTATAAAATTCATGCTAGGGAGATAAAGTTATTGCGGAAATAACATCTCATATCAGGTCCATAAGATGATTTAGTTTAAATATTTATTAAATTAAGAAGTATTTAGTTTAAATTGCGATTTCGTTGCTGCCGAAACTCTCGAACTCGGTAATTTTCCTGAACTTGCATTAACCATGACGTTGCCTGCCTTGAGAGGCCAACTGCGGGAATCATTTAGACCGATATCGCCTTGAGACCAAGTGCCAATCCCTGACAAAGCCCTGCCAGACATACACGACAACTAATTCCGTCTTTGAAAGTGCCTCTGTTGGAAATACAAGGAGTAAAGAAGAAAGAAAAAAAAAAAGGACTTAACGTGTGTGAAGTGTGGAACAGTGTGAAAGTATTCATCCCACATGCAAGAAGTGTGTTGTGTGATAATGTTGATAACGTATCTATATCTCCAAGTATTGACTAACTGTAATTTAATAAAATTAAATACAATACGGTTCGCATTTCAATTTTCAGCAGCAGGGGGGGCCTGTAGCTTCAAGGTAACTTGCAAAAAATTGTGCACTGCTATTCGTAGGTAATCCAAATTTTTCTCGGATGTCACGATATTATGAACGTCCGGAAAACTCCCCAATGCATCCAGGGAAAGGGGTGAGGGGGTTGCACGTCCACCTCCCCTCCCCCAACGGAAAAAATCCCGAGAATGTCCGTGGTGCCGACGCGGGTCCTTTTCTGGAATATTTCTCACCGAAGGTTTCCGAAAACGGACGTTCCAAAGTAATATTTAAAAGTTGGAAGTCTCATTTAGCTAACGAGCGTACGTAAATGAGCTGCTCAATGCTCAGTTCCTGGTCGATGTACCAGGTACGATCGCTGAAATGAAAGCTTTTCGATAGCGCTACCTGTTTTTGAATTTCATGAAACACCCAGTATAGTCCCCACCGCCATACGCAAGGGTGCCGCTGGTACGGAGCAAATAAATAAGCCGCGGACCAAATAAATAAGCGGACCAGTGCACACCTCTAACCCACCTTTGGTAGAACGTCCCAAAAATCTTGTGTCACGAAAAAGAAAGTGTGTTCTAGGACTAAATAAATGCTGCTATTATTAACGTAGCTCTTCTCCCGCCTTTATTCCGAAATCGAATATCCGAGCTCGGACCTTTCGCCCACTACAGTTTTTAAAAAACCCGAACCCCTCGGCACGTCCGGCCAGATACCGCATTTTAAAACTTTCAAACATTTTTCATAGCGACTGTTCAATGTGGATCAACTCTTCCAGCACGACGGCAGCGCCCTGCGGAGTCGAAGTCTTCTTAGCCTTCGCCTTCCTCGCCCCGCTTTCGGGGTGCTGCTGCAGGTGCCGGTCGAGGTGGTGCTTGCGCATGAAGCGCATGGGGCAGAAGGCGCACACGTAGGGCCGCTCGCCCGTGTGCTTTCGTTCGTGTCGCATCGTGTTCACCTTGTACTTTGAGCTGTACTCGCAGAACCTGCAGGGGAACCACCTCACGGGAGCCAGGCGCAGCAGTATGTCGTCTGCAATAGAAGAAGCGTCCTTATTTGCTGGTAGGTCTTCGCAGTGAGTTGAGTCAACAGTACGTACACTCTTAAAAAAAAGGGGTGTACTTTAAGTCCTTTTTCTTGCCACATATATATATATTACTCCCTTTTGGAGAGTACAATTACTCTAAAAAAGGGAGTCTCCTCATTCTCTCAAGGGAGTAGCATTACTCGCTGCCGGAAAGTAATATTACTCTCCGGTAGAGGGTCACAGCGTAAGCCCCTACCGGAGGAAAGGAGTTAAAAGTACATCCTTTTTTAAGAGTGTACGCTCTTAAAAAGGGTTACTTTAACTCCTTTCCTTGCCCCAAATATAACTCCCTTTTGGAGAGTACAATTACTCTAAAAAAAGGAGTCCCCTCATTCCCTCAAGGGAGTAGCTTAACTCCCATTCTCCCTGCCGGAGAGTAATATTACTCTCCAGTAGGGGTTAGAGCGTAACCCCACTCCCTCAAGGGAGTAAGGAGACTCCTCTTTTAGAGTAATTGTACTCTCTAAAAGGGAGTTATATACGCTCTTAAAACACCCTCCCTCCCTCTAGGAGTAACATTACACCTCTACTTCCTATCGGAGAGTAATATCACTCTCCGGTAGGGAGTTGGAGCGTAACCCCATTAAAGGGAGTGAGGAGACTCCATTTTTAGAGTAATTGTACTCTCCGAAAGGGAGTGATATATGTGGCAAGAAAAATTAAAGTACACATTTTTAAGAGTGTATATAACTCCCTTTTAGAGAGTACAATTACTCTAAAAAAGGATTCTCCTTACTCCCTTTAGGGAGTGGGGTTACGCTCTAACCCCTACTGGAGAGTAATATTAGTCTCCGGCAGGGAGAAAGGGAGTTAAGCTACTCCCTTGAGGGATTGAGGGGACTCCTTTTTTAGAGTAATTGTACTCTCCAAAAGGGAGTTATATTTGTAGCAAGGAAAGGAGTTAAAGTACACCCCTTTTAAGAGTGTATACACTCTTAAAAAAAGGATGTACTTTAACTCCTTTCCTCCGGCAGGGGCTTACGCTGTAACCCCCTCCCGGAGAGTAATATTACTTTCCGGCAGGGAGTGATGCTACTCCCTTGAGAGAGTGAGGAGACTCCTTTTTTAGAGTAATTGTACTCTCCAAAAGGGAGTAATATATATATATATATACGTGGCAAGAAAAAGGAGTTGAAGTACACCCTCTTTTTAAGAGTACACCCTTTTTTTAATACAAAATGACAATATGGTTTTCAAAACGTGACTGGAATGGATGTGACTGTCCTTGTCAATGAAGCACTTTGTGAGGTAACAACCGTTACAAACGCTAAAAGTTTCCCTCATCCAACATACTCCAATCTTTTTCAGAAATTCTAAACCACAAACACAGCACATCAACGCTTCGACAGTTAACATAAATGTCGGGACGAAAATGCAAATTCACAAAACTGAAAATGTAACTGCATCATTATTATGGATGCTGGGTGCAGTGTATTAACAGGTGCAATCTTTGCGTAGGTTAAGCACAACTAACTTGCACATGCGTCATGTGCAGCTGTTCAGCTTGCTCTATGTCATTCGTCGTTATGGTTGAGGTATTGCAGGGGCCTCCCAGTGTGAGTTGCCCTAATGTAATGTGGAAAAGTACCTGCAAATGCAAAATATGATTGATTAGTTTGCAAATAAGCCCACAAATTTTTTGACACATAATTTCTCTTCAGGGATGATTGTCCCCGTTGTTCTTAAAGATCGCTGTTTCATTACTGCATTCTTCAGCGGATGTTTAATACGAAATGGCCCGCTGGTAGGAAATGCACACCGCTGCGCAGCGAGACCATGCGAACCAATTTCTCATCCTGCATAGAAATGGTAGCATATATAAAAAAAAAGAAAACAGAACATTTCTGACAAAACATTTTTCAGTTTTAAAATGACTGACACGTGCTGTGCAAACACTCGATAAATACAACAGTAATGTGTTTGTGGTCACGTGAAGCTCAAGAGTGACTGTACGGTATACATTGTACACTTTCGGAGTTTGCAATATTTTATTGTAAATTTAATTTATCATGTTGTGCATGCGTACACTAGTATGGCTCCATGCAGAGTGTCTGGTGCTGCTATTGGTTGTCCTTGTTTAAAGCGCGTCGAAAACTTGGAATGTGAAGTCAGCCCAGGAGGACGTGCCATCCAACCCTGATATAGTCTTGATGTTGCGCGCATCAGTCTGTCACTACCACCACCTTGGAAACTTGACAGCAGGTACCATTCATAAACTTGTGTTGCCTTATGGTGTGCCTGAAGAGTGCGGAAAAAGAAAGTGAAGTACGTAGATGCTGTGTCGTTACCCTTGAGGGGCAGAAAGAGCCCTTGCAGACGACAAACAAGCAGTGACAGTGTCGTCTGCTCCGAAAATGCTCAGGTTTAGTAAGAAGTGGTCAACTCTGTTACAAGGGGGTACTCGATAAAATACATATATGAATTTAGACTGTTTCAAATAAAATATGACATATCATTAAATGCATAAATTTATATACTGTATATGCCTCGAACATTTTATGTCAATAAAAGTCATAGTGAATATTTGCTGACTCAATCACCTTCAGTTTTAGTAACTGAACCAATTGAACTCTGTCAACGTAACACAAGCCCTAGATCCCTCTTTCACTCTCACACACAGAACAAGCACTTGCACTTTATAAGAATCAATGGAGTATGCAATAATCTTCTGGTGTAGCTACGTAACGTCGTAAATGAGGTAGGAACACAGACCCTTTTGTACTTTGACATACGCTATCCCTTAATCGCAAGAGGAGGTCTTGATTAACTTTCTGTACACAAGAGTTAAAAATATTGCGCGTCATCTTGACAGAAGTACGCGACGGAGGTCATATCTCCCAGTTCTGAAATTTGAGACTCGATGCAAATTGCTATAAGAGAAGGTTGCTTTTGCTGAAACGGTATACGTATACGAAGCACGTTATGAAGCATGTGGATCATGACACGCGAGCAGAGGGTGCTTACTGTTCGCACAAAACTGTGATGTTCTCCTTTCATCTACCGTCGCAACTAGGCGTACCTGTCCATCGTCGGCGTGAAGTCTTCTTCAGACTGGAAAGATCACAACAGAGTGATTACATTTGGCTTCGACCCACGTAACTTTTACTAGAATCAGGATAAACCGCTGGTGAAGTCTAGTTCTATAGTAACACAGCTTTACACGAGAGTAAAAGCACGGATCTCGCAAAATCGAAACCAACAACTAGTTTCCTTCTGCTTCTGTTTACTTGCCGTTTACAAGTGGCGCCACCGTCATTGGTTGGATCGAGGTCATCGAGGCAAATATTGTGTGTATCGGGTGTACAGTGATAATAACAAATATTAGAGATTTCAATAAAAAGTAACCCGCACTTGGCACTGATGTCGCGCCTTGTAATCTTATCGCCTTATCGCCAACAGTCCTTCCGTATAGGGTCGCCACTGATCGTCACTTGTAGATGCAAGGTGGATGTGGAGCTGAAGCTGTAGCTGTAGCCACTGGCCACTGTAGCCGGTCAGAGCCGGCACAAGCACGCACAAGCTTGCAAAGCAAATGTGCGGTTTGCTGTGTATGCCGTTCGCCCGTATTTTGTGGGAAGTCGTGAGTCGTACTCATTGAAAGATTAAAGGCAAGAACGGCAGAAACGAGAGAAAAGATGCCTTCTGTTTTACTAACCGAGTCAATCGCGGTAGAACTTGGAGGTACGTGCCCCTCTTTACAAACGAACTTCAGCGATTTTGTTTTTAACCCTTCGATGAAAACATTTAAAGTGACACTCTAAAACAAAGATGTCTGTAAGTGCCATAATAATTTTTGATAACGTATTTACGATGTTTTCATTTGGAAACCTTTGCAGGACAGGAACCTTGGCCGGAAGATGCGAAGCTTTTCCAGTCTTTTGAAAGTATGACAGTTTGTATAATCTATGAAACAAAAGTTCACACTCTTCAAGACAGCAATTGATGATGTCTACAACCCCCGTTAGTTTCAAACCGCTCTGGAAATATGCTATATTAACAGTAGCTAGGAGACGTATTTGTTCTGCTGCACTCTACCTGTTTATAGAACTGAAGCTTTTTTGCCAATAACTTTCTTGCTGAGTTACCAGCCTGGTTGAATCGAATAGTGACTGCAGACAGACATCACGGAGCAAAATTTACCAATAGCAATAACTTTTAAGCTCGCCACTAGAGGAGCAAAAAGATTGGGGTTTTGAATATCGACATCCAAAACAGAACAACGATAAACATGCACTGAAATAGCGATATTTTGTCAGTTCACGTCGGTATTCCTGAGAAAAATACCAGTACACTACAGACAGATAGATGAAACATCCAAACATTATTTGGGGAAAAGTCTCGACAATGTGGGTTCAAACAGCGATCTTGTTCCACCCTCATCATTTCCATGAACCATATGAACTGCCTCGATGCACAAACTTTTCTTCTCTTTGCAGAGTCTCAAATCCTACTACCCGAGAGCACAGCATCATTGAGCGTCCAGACGTACTTAAGGATGGTTGGGTTGGATCACGAAGTGGAAATGAGGCCTAATGTCGAGAGTATTTCACCATCAGGCAAGTCAGTCGTACAATTCTAACAGTCCGGGTAGAAAAATACACATACAGTCAACACTCGATTTATGAACCTTCGATTTATGAATTCCCTCGTTTTATGAACACTAGCACGAGGAACCAAACTTTTTACATGTATTTTTCCCTCGTTTTTATGAACCTCGATATTCGAATAATGAATGGAATTTCTGGGAACCAACTAGGAGTTGCCCAGCATTTTTGCCCTCAATTTATGAACGGGTCGTTCCGAGGCCAACAAAAACCTTCAAAGGGATTATTCGTGGTCTTATGAATGACGCCTGAACGGACAAAACGTTTTCCAGGTATTGCACCCTCGGTTCTTAACCCCTCGAAATCCGAACAACAAACGGGTTTTTGCAGAAGTGTTCCTGACCTCAATTCATGAATAAGGTGTCCGCTGTCGCCCGGAGACTAATAAACGTAGGTTAAAAACCCCAGAGGAAATCCGAGACCAGTTGAGCGCGAATGTGCTGACATCTCCTCTTTCCAAGATTGACACAGCGGAAGGCATGGTCCAAAGCAAAATTAAACTATTTAGTATTGCATAATAAACATAGTGTGAATGCGCTAACATCTGTGTTTTGTGAGATTGATACAGCAGAAGGCATGGTCGAAAGCAAAATTACACAATATATTGCATTATAAACACAATATCAACACGGAAATACTGTTCCATTTGCTCGATAGTACTCACTCAACAGAATTTTCGATTTATGAATCCCTCGAATTATGAACGATTTTTCGGGGAACCGAGGGTGTTCATAAATCGAGGGTTGACTGTATTTGGACCGGAACAGTGCAAAGCAGTTTCGTTACGTAACGAAGGTTTACTGTGTGTGTATACGTTAGGCATGCACAGGTATCGGAACCGGAACTGAACCCGAACCGAAAACCAGAAAAGACCGTTATTTTCTGACGAACCTGAACAATTTTTTTGCTTGTCCCGAACCGAACCGGAGCTGAACCGGAAAAAAAAATCATACGGTTACCGGTTCGAGAATCGGTTCAGAGGTGAAATAATTGTACTTACTGACCGACCTTTTTTTTTTGACTCACCTGAAACGGTTATCTCACACCTTTCTCTTACAACCGTGTACGGTGAGCGTAAACTCGCTTTCATTTGGCAAAATTACTGCCCATGAACCGGTTAAACCGGGACAGGAAAAGGTTCAAATCCCTGTAAATGTCACGACCGCGACCAATTTTTTTTTGTCATCTGGGGGATTCTCCCTGAGCGGAACTTGAACCGATATACCTGGACCGGTTCAAGCTGATAATTTCAGTTCAGCGGCGCTAAACCCAAACCGAACCAATATGCCTGAACCAGGAACCGGGCCGAATAAAATACCGATTCCGATCCCTGGGCATGCATTCTTTATGTATGGTACCAGGGTTTCGAACTGAAACGCTTTTCGTTCCAGTTTTTGTACCGGTTTGCAGAAAACGGTTCAGATCCGGTTCTGACGTCAGCGCAGGCGCCACCTATGAGATCCTCTGCGAACTGGTTTTGGATCGCCTTGTGCGTGCGATCGCAATTGAAGCGACCCAGGGGTGTAGGAGACTCTGAACCCATTTTTAATTTTTTTTAGCATTCATGACTTTCATAAATTTGAACACGAACACCGGAGAGATTTGTGGATGGGAATTTTTGCTTCTTACCTCTATGCTACTCATAAGATTTTTGGTGGAATCACTTTGGTCCTGAAGCGAGAGCCTAAAGGAAGGAAGACGTGTGTGGCCATTCGATTGGAGGTATTAAGGCAGATTCAACAACTGATGTAGAGGAGCGCCACCTGGAAACGTAAAAATGGTAGAGACGATACAGTCGGAGTATGCTGGGCTTGTTGGTCGTAATCGCTAAAAAAAAAGGAAATTGGCAACTCTAAAACGCTGAACGGTTGCATAGCAGACTGAAGGCCTTGTGAATGTAAGCCCAGTTTCAAGATGATGCATCACACTGCTTTTTGATACGTACCTTCGAGTTCCAGATGCCCTAACTTTCCACTTGAACCGAAAACCTTGACTATTTTTAGGTTTTACTCACGAATGAAGGACGATGGTACAGTTTTTGTTCGATTCCGGCTTGCCCAAAATAACGGGCTTTCGATTCTCGATTTGGTTCGACGCCCAGCGTGGAACTATTTTTTGCGTGCACCTTTGGAAACTCATAAAATGACTAAAAGTTTTTCGGATCATTGCTGGGGGTCGGTGAGGCTTAAAGGGGGGCACTCAAGTGCAAAAATTTCTCTTCACCGCGTTAAAGACCCAGTCATCATGACGGTAACGCAAAAGGAACGGGGGTTAATCTTTCGGGGCGTTTTGTCATTAAAACGTGAAGAAAAGTTCCATTTTGGATAATCCTCTTTCCTTCCTCCAAAAAACGTCCTGGGTACGTCGCCTCCAGCATACCCAATTTTCGAGGGAAAGTATATTGCAAGAACGTCTCCTTCCCGCATTTCTTTGGCCAATCAACATCGTACGAGAGGTGCTCCGACTTCACTGCAACCAGGGATTGGAACCGGTATTTTTTTTTCGGTCCGGTTCGAGTTTGGGTTCTGGCATATTGGTTCGGTTCGGGTTTAGCTCCGCTGAACCGAAATTATCAGCTTGAACCGGTTCAGGTATATCGGTTCGGCTCAGGGAGAACACCCCCCCTTCCGCACATACGCAGACAAAAAAAAAAAAAAAATCGGTCAGCGGTCGGAATATTTACAGGGATTGGAACCGTTACTTTTTTCAGTCCTGGTTCAACCAGTTCATGGGCAGTAATTGTGCTACAGGAAAGCGAACTTACGCTCCCCGTACCCGGTTGAGAAAGGCGTGAGATAACCGTGTCATGTGGGTCAAAAAAAAGGTTGGTCAGTAGTACAATTATTTCACCTCTGAACCGATTCCAGAACCGGTAACCGTATGTATTTTTTTGGTTCAGTTCCAGTTCGGTTAAGGACAAGCAAAAGAATTGTTCTTGTTCAGTTCGGGTTCGGCAGAAAATAATGTTTTTTTTTTCGGTTCGGGTTCAGTTCCGGTTCCGATCCCTGGGTGCAACACATTCAGGCACACCACGCCTAGCCGCACATTCTGTAGTAACGGCAGCCAATCCAATCCAATCCAATTTCGAGCGCAGCGGTACGGATCAGATTGCAGAGCAGTGTTGGAACTGTTCTAATGGCGCTGTTGTGTGATTGTGCAGTCCATCTCTTTTATTGTATGTTCTACGATGCTCTTCCTGACATAAATATTATTTTGAGTGGAACGATTCTTGTTGTAAATCCACGCGTCGTCGACATTGGCAAACTGATATTTTGTAATTCTGACGCGTTCATTCATCATTTCGACGCGGAGCAGCCCGTTCCACGCACCTCACAGTTGGTATGCGTCGCAAAATAGCTTAGCGTAATAGCGTAATTATATTTCTTCCTGCATTGCTGTACGAGTGCATTTGAATTAATGATCATTGAATACAGAATATACCTGCTTCCAGTAGCCTGTGAGACCCCAACTACCAACTCCATTAGAGCCCTTTTAAAGTGCCACTCTGGACTCAGAAAACAGCATTTATTTTATTTAATGCATGAAAAGAAGGTGCCTCAAGGATTCTATAGGCAAAATTTCAATTCTGTTCACGAACGCTCTGCATTTCTGTCGATTTTTGAAGATCTGCTGAGCCTCCACAAGTTTCGATGATGCGAGGAGCGAGTGACGTAATCATAAGCTCACAAATTGCGGTGATGTCACGTTCTGGAGAGGGCACTTGTCTCCTAGCAACGACGACGGCATCTGGGGAGCGTCACGTGGTGGAGTAGTCATGTGACACTTCTTCTTCTCCTCCCTCCATTGTGTATTCTCGAAGGTCCGAGCGGTCGGAGGATATGTCGCGTGAGGCTCCGCTAATGGCAGGGTTGGCTACCGAAAATAATATTGTTTCCATTTCCGTTTCCGGTAACTGAAAAACTCGGCGTTTCGTTTCCGTTTCCGGACGATTTTCGGTAGCGGTTTCTGTTTCCGTTTCCTTTTAAGAATGTCGTTTCCGTTTCCGAGGTAACTTCGGTACTGGTTTCTGTTTCTCATCCGGAACTCGTACTGTCTGGTTTTGGCTTTTTCGTGTCAGATACATTGTAGTTACATAATGGATGCAAAAGGACAGCCACACCAAACACAAACACTCAAGACTTCAATGCAAAGTTCGTCACGAATCTTATACACCTTATACACCAAGTAGATGCCTCTCTAGGTTGCGGAAATACGTGCCTTTAAGTTTGAAAAGTTTCCGCTCGTGCGCAAAAATAACACGTCAACCAAAACTTTCGCGTGCATCTTGCTGCGCAGTGGGCTCAACGCAAAAGAGAGTCCCGAAAATAAACGAATGAATGAATGATGACTGGAAGAACAGCGCGGATTTATATAATTTTCATACTAACGCGAAAACACTTACGGAAACGTCCTGCGCATTTGGTTTCCGTTAACGTTACCACTTTTGAATGTCATTTCTGTTTCGGTTTCTGGTAGTGGAAACCAAAACAATTTTGTTTCCTTTTCCATTTTTGTTTCCTGTTGAATTTTGGTAATTACCGTTTCTCGTTTATGTTTCCGGTAGCCAACCCTGGCTAATGGAATGCAAAAGAGTAAGCTCCCCGAAAGACGTGAAGGGCAACAACGTTGCCAGATGAGTGCCGGGCGCTCCGTCGGAGCCTAACATGACGTCGCAGTTCTCAAAAATAAAAATTAATTTTAACTAGCTTTCGCGTCATGTAGAGCCAAAATGTTTTGCAGGAATATGAAGTGAGACAAGAAGATTTACTCCGTAGTAGCACTTTAAATTCCCCTTTAAAATATAACACTTAATTGCACTTCTTCCTGCTTTGCAGTACAAGTGTATTTGAACTAACGAGCATCGTGGGGTTTAGGGGCTTTTAGGGTTGAACCCTCGTAACCCCACCTGGCTACACGCATGTGTGAGACAGTACACAACGAAAATCTTCTGAGGCAAGCTCCATTTAGGGACAACACAAACAGCCTCCAATGCCTAAAGAAAAATGCAACTGACAGGGATTTCAAACCTAGATGGCAATGGCATTCATTAGGTTCAACTCTGAGGACACAAAATTTGGTTTGGAATGGTACTTTGAAATGCAGTGCCTGTCGACGAGAGTCATGTCGTACTTGTGGCCAAAGGGAAAGGGGGAAAAAAAAAAAAGACCGAAACACTGTATCTAACCCAAATGATACTTTTCTTCCAGGCACATTGTACGCGCGTGTGTCTGCACGTGTGTGTGCATCCGTCCGTCTGTCCGTCCGTCTGTCCGTTTTTGCTCCCTACTTTCGGGGTTTTACTGCACGTGTGTGTGTGTGTTGAGGATTGACCCTCAGGAATGACCCCTATTTCTTTTCTTCCAGGCAATGCACCAGTGCTGAAGTGCGGAAATTTTGTAATCTCCGAAATGGATCCCATCGTAGCATTCGTAAACACGAAGGTACGTCATTTGTTTACGTAAAAGCTGCATTGAGATGGCGCAGGAATGGGCAGTATTTAAACACATTGTAATTAAAATAACATTTAAAATATAAATACACGTAGTATTTATATTTCGTGTTTAAATGCGGAGTGGAAAAATGTATTTGTAATTATGTTTAAATGCCAATTTTTTGGGTATTTGTTCTCGTAAATACTGTTATTGTTGCCGATTCGTTGTTACGATCATCGTCATTTCTGTAATTCCAGAAGCTAATCTTCCTCGCAGTGTTTAGGGTAGTAGCTACGGTATTTAAATACTGTGTTTATATTTTGTATTTAAATACTCGTATCGAAAAGTGTTTATGAAGAGTATTTAAATACCCCTTTCAACAAAGCATTTCGTATTTATATTTAAATAGTCAAAAGATGTATTTATGGCCATCCCTGAGATGGCGAGAGTGCTTAGTTTCACTGGCAACCAAGCTCGTTAAAGTTGCTCGAAATGACCTCGGTACGTGTGTTGTTCTCCGAGTAACTCCCAGGTCATATTGAATACAGTTAGGTAGTGGTTTCGAATCCTACCACCAGCTGTGCTTTCTTAGGTTTCGCTTTTCGATTTTCTCGCAGTCTCCTAAGGTGTGTACAGGGGTTCGGCCCCCAAATCGTATCCTCGGTAGCACATTTGGGAGAGGGAAACTAAGGGGAACGAGGGCAAAAAGAAATGTACTGTGCTGCCCTTCCATTACAGTTAATATTTTCATATTTTCCGTTAATCAATATGTTTCAGCAAATATTTCATATATCGTCACTTCATTGCTCAGCATGCAGTCCTTCATGGGTGCAGTGGCAAAGATTGGATAATGCCCGATAAGTGCAGGCTTCCGTTAAATAGATTGTTCATCCGGTTACACGTCCCGGAAGCACGTGCTAGGCCTTTAGAACCATCTCGCGAATTTTAGCAGCATTGGCCAAATACAGAGACAAAGCGTTACCGCCTACCTCTTTCATTGACAGTATCGAAAAATGAACAGTCACTGTCTATTTTCTTGCCTCAATTTTTATTTCAGTTGAATTCTTTTGACACGAATTTCGGAGGATACAAATTTTTTCCGCTACCCCTCGTGATTCGTATCGTCGAGATTCTACCGTATCTTATCGCGGTGAAAATCTGCAACTCTGCAACTCTGCGGTCACGCGCACGGGACAGCGTGCCACATTCGTTTTACGAGCGCTCGTAAACCGCGGTCTCCATCGCTACACGCCGGTCGTTTCCCCGTCGAAACAATGTATGTTTTGACGGTAAAATCATGAACCATCATTTTACGAGGGATGTCGTTACACGCGATATCGCTATCTGCGGGTTTTACTGTTTGTACTTCTTAATTTATTTTTCTTCTCTCGTTCTGCACTCTAGTGGTGCCATTTTCTTACAAGAAATGCTCATTTTCACGTAGGGCATTCAGCTCAATCCTCACCTGACTGTACAGCAGAAGGCGGACATGCGAGCTTACATGTCCCTCGTCAACACAGTGCTAGTCAATGCAGAGGTGAGTTTGAGCGGAGCTTGGTCTTTTAAAAAAGTCTCGTACCTCCCTAAATGACGAGGCGGCATCTCTGGTTATTGCTTACAAAATTACGACAGCTTGCGGAGATTCTGCCTCATCCGGTTTCCAGTAGCGCGTTGAAGCTGGAGCAAAGTGGCTGTCCTCGAGTTAGGCGTCATTGCATCATTGCTGCACGTTTGTGACTAAATAGTAAACAACATTAATAAATAAAATGTTATCTCACATTGAAAACTTGGCCTCACCAATGTACAGAGCAGTTCACCATTCCACCCCACTTAGAGATGCAAAATTTCCAGAAATTTTGAATTGCTCGAAAAAAAAAAAAACGGGTTCTTTGGGTTTTTTTTTCGGAAAATTGAAAAAAGAAATGGAAACAAACGTGGTTACTGCTGAGTCGAAGCATTGCCGGCCAAACCACAGCATACAATGAGGTAGAAGCTTTAGTAGTGTCCATCCTCTAGGCATAAATGCAGAGCAGAGCATCCCATATGAGACTGCTGTCTACTCAGAGATAGGTAATTGGAGCAAGCCGTCCACTCCTAACAGAACTCCGACATTGTGTGAATGCGATGGCGATCGCTTGGAGCGGCCAGACGGAGCTCTAAGTTGGTGGTTGTTGGCGGATTAGAGGCACCTAAGGCACTGTTGGCGGGTTAGGAACACATCGAAGGCGCAAAAATTTACATTTTTGAATTTTGTCGCCTGGAAATTTTGGGCTATTTTTCCAGAGACGAGGGAAAAAACGAAAAAAAACTGTTTTTTTCCCAAAATTTTCTTTTTTTTTTTTCTCGAGGCTTCGCATCTCTAGTCCTTGAGTTAGGCGGCGCATCATTGCTGCACGTTTGTGACTAAATAGTGAACAACATTAATAAATAAAACGTTATCTCGCATTGAAAACTTGGCCTCACCAATGTACAGAGCAGTTCACCATTCTACCCCACTGCAACATGTGGAGCCCCAACTGCTGTGTCCAACACTTCGCTTCCTGCTGTCTCTGAGCGGAAACGTGACAACTTCCTTCCAGCTTGCAGACTAGCTCACTGCACTGCCTCACTGATGCAGGGATCCGTCATGCAGGGACGGAATATACACTACCTCTGTCTTGCCATGGAATATTGTAGGGACAACAGTAGTGGATGTAGTAATGACTTCCAGTGGGATTATGCAAAATGCCAGGTTTAGTCCATCTACAAATATAAGTGCACACAGAATCCTGAGGAAGGATCAAATGAGATCATAACTCTCATGATCCATTGCTTTTTTCAGTGTCTGATCACAAACCCTGTGATCTATGAAGTGGAAATAACTCGAAATAATTGAAACCTAACGGCATTCTCTGGATTGTTTTACGTCCGGATTTACCTCGGCTAAAAAACAATTGCCTTTTGCCATAAAGCATACGTAATCATTAAGTCTTTAGTCATAGTCTTAATAATAGTCTTAATAATCATAGTCTTAATAGTCATAATAATCATAGTCTTTAAAATTGTTACGGTGTCTGCAAAGCTGGTTAACAGCTTACGAATAGGGGCGGTCCTGACCCCAGGTTTAGGCCTTAGATTTTATGGTCCGGGAAGGCAAGACTGAGTACGCGCAGTAGCCTACAATTTTTTTTATCTCGAGCTGGGTGGCCCAGAAACACCTCGGGCTCCTGCAACGTAGGGAACCATTGGGCTGGGCTCGTCCTGGGTAGGTAAATCAAGAGAAACTCGTTGCAGGCACATACCTAAGAACAAACCCAGTGCAGTGCTCTAATGTCCGCTCCAGTGAGCCTGAGTACGCTTCTCTCTCTCTCACGCTCTTTCTTTTTCTATTCAAGCTCTACATTTGCTGGGAGCACAAAGAGACCTACAGTGAGGTAAGCACGGGGAATTCACAATGTGGCTTCAATAGCATCAGTGGTTTCTGCCCGCTGCCTTTTGTAGGATACCCAGCAACGTTACGGTTCGGTCTTCCCGTGGCCGCTGAACCATTTCCTCTGTTTCAAGAAGCGACGTCAGGTTGCTGCCAGGCTAGCGGTCGCTGATTGGAGGGATAAGTCGCTGGAAGATGTGAGATTTTGTTTCGTTCCACAAAACCTTTCTCTTTTATATGTGTGCTAATTATTCCACATGCCGTGTGTTCACACGAGCGACATTCCACCAGAAGCGGAAGATGCGAAAAGCATCATACTTGCTGCTGTCAAGATATTCCACAAGATATTCCGTAGCAGACGACAGGAGAACACGCTAACGGTGTCGTCTGCTAAGTGTTGTCTGCTAAACGCGCAGTTACACCACTCCCGATATTCCGCGCCGTGTGAATGCTCAACACGACACGGGAGATGGAACTCCTGCTCTGTGAGCAGTGTTCCCGCTTTTTCTTCCACTAGAATATTCTGTGATGATGTTGCTCGTATGAGTACACGGATAGTTCTCTACAGCCCTTTTCTTTTTCTTTTTTTAATCTGTGAATTACGTGAAGGTCAACTTTCAGTGATGATGATGATTCGGGTTTTCATGGCGCATAAGCGACGAAGGCCATAATGTGCCAAGACAGTGTAAGTTTTATGTACGTAAAATTTGGGTGTTTACTAAAACAGTGCTAAGTGCTGGGTTAGTAATTAAAATCACAGATCCTTTAAAAACCCACTATCTCTAATAAAAAAACATGTAGATCTTTTCAAAAGATACAAAACATTCATCGCCCAGCAAAAGCGCCGGGTGGAGTGGTAAGAAGTTTCTGTAGAATAAAACAAAATGTCTTTCACGAAGATGCTGATATCAGCTTTCAGTGAAGGTTCACACAAACATTACTTCCTTCATCAGCAGCACCGGTGGACAACTCTTGGTTATTTGGACGATGCAATGCCCTCCGTATTAAATGAGCTGCTATTCAAACATGGCATATTCCATAGGAGCACAGCTAGTCACTGGCACGTTTTCGGCGGCTATAGCCGTACCGCAAGCTGCCATTAGCCGCACGGGCAGCCACTTGTAGCCACAGGCCTTCTGTGTTCGAAATCACTCGTGGAAGCTGGCCGAAGCCGGCAACGCCTCGTCTATATTGGCCGTGAGCTGCACCACTGGAGAGGCAGGCGCTGCCGTAGCTCTTGCGAAGAAAGCAGGATCACGTGACCCCGGCCAGCCCCGTCACATGCAAGCAGGATGCGCAGTTGGTACACATAAGTTTGCTATTTCGAGACTCTTTCTCGCGAGGAATTCGGATGGTCAGAATGTGGCAACATGCCCTAGCGCTCGGAGATTAACCTGACAGGTCACATGACAGTTGACGTGACCCGAACGTAAGTGCTCAGAAGCTAAAGCGCGGACACCATAACAAGCGACAAGCTTAGAGAGACATTTTTTCCGGAAATTTTGAATTGCTAAAAAAAAGATGGTTCTTTTTGGTTTTTTTTTTTCCGAAAAATTTGAAAAAATGGAACCAAACACAGTTACCGCGCTGAGTTGAAGCATTGCCGGCCAAACCACAGCATACAATGAGGTAGAAACTTTAGCAGTGTTCATCCTCTAGGCATAAATGCAGAGCAGAGCTTCCCATGAGACTGCTGTCTTCTCAGCGATACGTAATCGGAACAACCCGACCACTCCGACCAGAACTCCGACATTATGCAAACGCGATGGCGATCGCTTGGAGCGGCCGGACGGAGCACCAAGTTGGTGGTTGTTGGCGGAATAGAGGCACCTAAGGCACTGTTGGCGGGTAGGAACACATCGATGGCACGAAAATTTACATTTTTGAATTTTGTCGCCCGGAAATTTTGGGCAATTTTTCTGGAGACGAGGAAAAAAACAAAGTTTTTTTCCAAAAATTTCCTGTTTTTTGGGGGGGCTTCGCATCTCCAGACATGCTACAGATTCTGTCGCTGGCACGGATGCTCGTGCTGCTGTTTCCCAACCCATTCGAGCAGAGACAAAAGCGAGCTGTGAAACACAATTTCGGGGAAAAAAAAATCTGCATTTCTTCGTGACATGAAGTGATTTTAGTTTATATACACCACACAACCAAATGTTGTCCTCAATTAATAGCTCCAAATTATGCGTACGCGGGGCTGGCTCTCGGTGGTCTTGCGGTTCCAGCCGTTCTCTTCGTCTTGTATTTTTTTTTCTTGTTCCGCCACTTTTGCTTTCGAAAAGCTTGCTTCGCACCTACAAGCTTGATCGTTTTATCCCGATAATAAGTTCGACACAAAAACTTTCGGTGTACATAATGTGCGCCCATAATGCACACACGTAACGTGCACCCGTACTGCGCACTAGAGCCCTGCGCGGATGAGATTTTTTTGCATCCGCATCCGACCCGCATCCGCGCACACGTTATCCGCGTCCGATCCGCATCCGCAACATACACAACAGTTTACATCTGCATCCGATCCACTGAGCAAAACACACCATCCGCATCCGATCTGCAAAATCCGCACGTTTTGAAGGACGCGTAAAGACCGCAGGAAGCATACGTTGGTATAATTTCGGATGCCTCCATGCTATCACGGAAGGACTCACGACGACAAGCAAAGGTAAACATTTCAACAAACGCGATATGGGGAGACTTCTGTAACACGTGGAATGAAATTTCTAAAGTTTTTAGAAAGTAAATTTCAAGTAAAGTAAATTTTCACCCGAATCCGCAAGTATCCTGCGGATATCCGCTTCCATCCGCGGATAGTGCGGGGCTCTACTGCGCACACATAATGCGCACACCACATGTGTAATTGGCTTCATTGAAGTCCTACGTGTTCGGAGATTTGAAAGAAACTTCGTAGAAGACATATTTTGTGTTTATTTTTGTATTTGTTTTTATTTGGAAGTGCACATAGCAGCACAAGCCATTTTTTCTTTTTTCAGTAAGCATAGAATGTTGCACTCATGAAACATCAAAACAATGCCTAAAAACTGATTTTTAGGAATAATACCTAGACAAACATGGTTGCAGAAAAAAAAAACTGAATATAAGGAAGAAGGGAATTATAGGCAAAAATTATAGGAAAAGTTTGCAATCTTCACTATGGTGAAGCCATTAACTGGTCTATGCACTGACTTATGCATGAAGTGTCTGCATTCTCTTTAGTGCCTTGCTTAAATTTTGAGTTCAGCAACTCTAGAGATACAACAAAAGCAGAAGAAACCTGAATATTGGATGGTATGTTTGCCATACTGCTTATGGTACTCAGGCAATGTCCTGCAGGGATAAGGGCCCTAGAAAAATAGTAATGCGTGTCGCTGCAGCTGGCCATTTTCAGTTCTATTGTTGTTTCCTGTAATGGAGGAAAGTGGTTATGCATATCCGTTTTTGTTCCTGTTACCGACTCCAACTCTGGTAACGTACCATTTCTGTTACTGCTCCCTGGTTGCAAGCATGTGTTGATAACTGGTTCACGTCCCGATAATTGGCCTTGCAATGTGTTTGTGCTTTGCAAAGTTTTGGATCATATAGCCTGGTTCTAGAACAAGACAATTCTTAAGGATGGTACTTAACCATCTGTTGTAATACACATTTATTCTCAGTTGGATTTTGACCCTTTTTACCCGTATCCTGTTTAGCAACATCCTTTTTTGACCCTTAACAACATTTCTACCTAGTCTTGGGAAATAACTAAGTTACAAGTATAGTGTTCCGAATCTGTTCTGTTTACCATGGGATGAATTCAGCGTATGCATGTCTTTGGTGAACTTTGTGGCATGATGGCAGGCAAATTTGAATTGTGGAGCAGACAACGGCTTTTATTTTTTGTTGCACACGCCGAGGGTGGCATAACCTAAATTTTGCACTCTGCAAATCTTGCAATTAATGCCTGCTTCCCACCGTTATAGTGGAAAGCTCGTCGCTTTTCCAGCTGTTTGAGTACTGAAACAAAGCGATACAAGATATATTTTGCGTGCATCTTTTTTCAAGAGTCAGTCCCACATGCAGTAGGTTTTTTCCCCACTTGATGACAATGCATTCCTCCTTTTAGTAGTTTGTGGATGTTGTGGTCGAGCATTGTGCACCAGGCCATCCTCCAGACTTCAGTTGAAGGTTCCCCACTTGATGACAATACATGCCTCCTTTTAGTAGTTTGTGGATGTTGTGGTCGAGCATTGTGCACCAGGCCATCCTCCAGACTTCAGTAGAAGGTTCCCTACTTGATGACAATACATGCCTCCTTTTAGTAGTTTGTGGATGTTGTGGTCGAGCATTGTGCACCAGCCCATCGTCCAGACTTCAGTAGAAGGTTCCCCCACTTGATGACAATACATTCCTCCTTTTAGTAGTTTGTGGATGTTGTGGTCGAGCATTGTGCACCAGCCCATCGTCCAGACTTCAGTAGAAGATTCTCTACTTGATGACAATACACACCTCTTCTGTAGTTGAGATTTGTGGTGGAGCACTTTGCATTGACGTGACCTCCAGCCTCCATTAGAAGGTTTCCCTCTTGATGATTATATACTCACTTTTTGCTAAAGGGGCCTACTGTCATGGGTAGTTCTGCATGCTGATGTTACGCACGTTCTTGCTAAGAATTAGTACAGCTTGAACGGTGGCGCCAGCCCATATAATTTCACTTCCACTTTGATGATACATTCGAGGTGCGTTTGTTATTATTTACGGATTTATTATCAAAGTGATGAGAGCAGCATAGATACCGTTTTTGCAGGTGAGGTGCTTTGGAGACATTCCCTCGAAAAGAGTATGTAACTACAAGATGACTAATTACGTAAAATTAATTAGCTCCTAGGGTCTCTGGGGTAAAAGTGAGACAGAAAAATGCGAGACAATCCTCTGTGAAAGCAGTCCTACAAAAAAAAAAAAAAAAAAGAAACTGAAACATATGTTGAAATCTAGACCTAAAAGGCACCCCCTATAGTGATCCAATGCGAAAGCAGAGGAGATTAGGCCCTTATTATCTCTGTAATCAGACAGGAGCCACGACATCATATTTTTTAGGGGGGGTACGCGGGTTTAGTATCATTGTGTAACCTCTGAACGCAAAACGATAATTTTGGCTCCAATGAGAGCCAAGCACGCGTGGCCCATCAACGAAGCGACTAACCGGCGCACGTCACGGTTCGGATGGAAGGTTGCCGTCAGAGAAGCGCATTCTCGATGATGTAACATGGACCTGGATGGGCGCTTTTCTTCTTCTTTTTTCTTTTCTCTTCTTTTGTCTCTTCTTTTTTCTTTTTTTCTTGCGAGCTCCACAGATGCGTTTCGAAGGGTATGCGGAAATCGCAAAGCAGACGCGAATTGACGTGCGTGACTGAATGTGATCGTGTGCCGGTTGTAAGTGATCTCGTCCAGGTTCAAGCTGCACACGGATGTTGACCTCTGCCTCGACGAATTTCTTTATTTTCGGGGGAACCGCACGCTCTTAAAGATGAACTTGACCGCATAGCACGCTCCTAGCCCACCATCACCTCGAATGATATCGTTATCTTCCCCGATTTGTTGAAAACGGGGGGGGGGGGGGGGGCGTACGCCATTTTTGTGGCCGAGTAAGAGAGACAAAACGCCGGTGTCCGTACACATAGTAAATTTTATTTCTAGCCAAGCTTCATCATGTTCATTCATCTTGTTCCAAGCACGGTGCTCGGCGTAGTAGGATTTATTTACTGACATCACCTCGCCGCCATACTATGTAGGTCCCCCCAGAAGGTATGTTCCCGCCCTCGTTCGCTGCCATATGCTTTTTATACGTCGAAAACATGGACCAGGAGGAAAACATGGACAGGTCGAAAACATGGAAATTACTTGGACATGCTACAAATCACACGGCACAATAACTTTGAAACACCAAATATACGGTGACTGCGATGTGGGTGAGGGCTTAGAATAGGACCTGCAATATATGGCGGCCGAATGCAGCACATCTGCGGCTAGAGATGCGAAGCCTCGGGAAAAAATCCGGAAATTTTGGGAAAAAAACGTTTTTTTCCTCGTCTCAGGAAAAATTGCCCAAAATTTCCAGGCGACAAAATTCAAAAATATAAATTTTCGTGCCTTCGATGCGTTCCAACCCGCCAGAAGTGCCTTAGGTGCCTCTAATCCGCCAACAGCCACCAACTTAGAGCTCCGTCTGACTGCTCCAAGCGATCGCCATCGCGTTCGCACAATGTCGGAGTTCTGGTCGGAGTGGACGGGTTGTTCCAATTACCTATCGCTGAGTAGACAGCAGTCTCATGGGATGCTCTGCTCCGCATTTATGCCTAGAGGGTGAACACTACTAAAGCTTCTAGCTCATAGTATGCTGTGGCTTGGCCGGCAATGCTTCGACTCGGCAGTAACCGCGTCTGTTTCCTTTTTTTTTTTTTTTCAATTTTTCGGGAACGAAAAAACGAGAAAACACGTTTTTTTTTTCTAGCGATTCAAAATTTCCGAAATTTTGCATCTCTGCCTGCTAGCGACAGTGGCGGTCTTCTTCGGATGACGTCATGTGAATAAACCCTATTGTTTCACGCGAGCTGCGGTACTATAAGTCCGCATCCTGATGCTCAGCTGGTCGCTGACAGTGATCCTGACTGCACGAAATCGGTGCTAAGCTAGAAGCAATGCACTGAGCAGGAAGTTGCATGAAATGCCGATAAAAGTTTTCTTGGGTGAAGGCGTCTTCACGCTGAACTGTAACGCGCAAGCGCGTTATACTCCTTTACTTGACCGTCGTATCAGGCGCTATGCAATGTGGACAACATTCCTGCTCGTACCACATATTCGGGAAGGAAGAAAATTTTACGGCAAACACGGCATATGTCATACGAGGCAGTCGAACAGTTTATTTATTTCGAGACCAGGAATTCGGGAATTTCGCAACCGGGAATATCGAGGCATTGCGGCAGCCTACCACGCAGAGGTAGCTTCCGTTTTCTTTTTTTTTTTTTTTCGTCTTCTCTGACTCTCCGAGCTGGTAGCTTCAAATGAATCGCTCCTTTGGAGCGGCAAGACCGACGCAATTTACACTGCTTGACGCTGACAGGTACCACGCGTTTACGCCGTGTTTCCCCTCGAGTGGGCGCTGCCATCGAAAGAAACGCTGCACGGTGCCTGCTGTCTCGAAATGTTTTAATACGTGCATCGAACGTATATGTGGAAGACCTTCCACGTATACTTTCGATGCACGTATTAAAACGTTAAAAAATTCTCTCACATAAAAAATTCTCTCTCAAACACTCTCACCTGTGAGAGTGCTTTTTGTTTTTTGTTTTGTTTTGCTTTTGTTTATTTTTGTACGAAACGAGTGTCTACTTCTGATTAGAGTACAACCACGGGCGTACAAGTCGAGGGCTCTGCGAATTCCTCTTTCAGTGCATTTTTTATCGTTTGTTTTTACGCGTACGACGCTTCCACATTGTTCCACTAAGGTCGTCGCGGCTTTCTTCAACATGGGAACAAGAAATAAAAAATAAAAAAAAACGCGTGACGTGAAAGCGTACAGCTATTTCGGAACCCCTTCGGCGACAGTGGCGCCGTCTGCTTCGGCGCAAACCGGATGCAACATAACCCGCAAGAGTAAAACTGCCACGATCGGCCACGCAGGAACGACCTTGCAAGGTTGTTTGCATTTATTACGCCCGATGTTTTTTTTTTCTCTCTCCTTTTATTTTTTTGTTCGTGTACCGGGTAGAGACGAGATTCCCCTCCTTTCGGGCCAATAACCACGTTTTACGATTCATAATTTCCACGCAGACGACAGCTGTGAGATGATTCAACCGCCTGTCGTCTGCTCGAAATGGGCGGGATTTCCCTTCTTTGTTTCGTTTTAGCCGCTTCGACGAACTTGATGTCAGGTATGGATAGACCTGGGCGTGAGTTCGCTTATTACGACTTCAGCTACGTACGATTATTGCTGTGTTTGTCTCGTCTCGTGCTCTTGGTTCGGACGTTCGGCGATGTTTTCCTTTCGAACGTGATTTTGCCTTCTGCGTTGTAATTCGCGACTCGGTGTCTGTATATTTGGTCGGCGTGAAGAGCGAGTATGTTCGTGGAAGACAGATCGCTCTCTTGACGTGTGGGAAGAATCGTTGGAGCATTGACTTCTTGCGTGGTAAGGCATGACGCAGACCCACTCTCAGAATGTTCGCTTTCTTTTCCGCGACAACAAAGAGAAAGAAGTAGATTGAAAAAAAAAAAACAAAACAAAAAAAAAACGCATCTGATCATTGTCGAATAAGTGCTATTGCGTGGCATGTTAAGTGCTCGCTGTTGGCGCTACCTAATGAAGTTGTGCAATATATCAGGGCATAAACCTTACTGTTGTTTCTTGACATCTGGCGCGGTGTCTACTTCTCATGGGTCAAACTTGATGTCCGCTTTTACTGAAGTGGTGGAAATCTCGGGGCTCATCGTTATGTGTAGCGTCAAACCTCCACCAACATCACCACCATATGAGAAAGGAACAAGGACGGGTTTAATTTCGCATTTACGTGTATTTTTACGGACAATACAGGCCGAAAATGGCCTGACCGTGGCGTTACCAAACGCACCTTTGAGGGCTCAAACTGTAGAGCTGCAACCTGTTCCTGGCTAGCTGCGAATCTAAACAGTACTTTGTATTCACACGAGCGACATTACTCCAGCGGAAGATGGGGATAACGTCATAGCTTTCTGCTGTTACGTGAACGGGAGCGCTCAACGTCGTGTCTTCACGTCCACTGCTAACCGCGGGGAATATCGTGCGACATAGCCGCAAGATATTCCGTAGCAGACGACAGGAAAAGACGCTGACGGTGTCATCTGCTAAAGTGTCGTCTGCTAAGTGCGCGGTACGCCACTCTGGCGCGGTTCCGGCACCGTTTGAATGATCAACATAACACGGGAGGAAACTTCGGATCTGTGAGCAGTTTTTTTGCTTTTTCTTCCACTAGAATCTTCCAGTGAGTATGTCGCTGGTGTGAATACACGGTAATTGGAGTAGATTTACAGGTAAGGTGAGCGCTGGAAGATAATATGAGTGTATAGTCATGCCTCACGCGGGATATCACGAAAATGCATCGGTGTGATAGCACGTGGCCGGCCTTTTGGGTATTTTGCGGGCATTTTCCTCAACTGCAATCCTTCAGTTCTTTTGGGTATTGCACGTAGAAATACCCAGTAGCTCAGGAATTAGATTCGTCCTAGTGACGTTATCAGATAACGAAGGCCGCTTCAGGTTCATCCCACTCAAATTAAGGCAGAGAACGGGACTATGGCAAGTGTGACCTGCGAAAAGTAAAAAAAAAAAATGGATAAAACTACAAAAACAAGGAGCCCGTCTTGCGCTCTGGCGCATTGTTGTAATGCGAGGTTTCTGGAGTTTCCTACCCAAACACCGATGGATGGCTTGCATCGTGCACCTGAGGTCTTGCGTTACGTTCCCTTGAGGGTCCCCCTTTTTTTCCTGTCAAAATAAATAGATCCCTCCCCCACCCCCACCCCTTGAGGGTCAAATAGTTCAATATTTCCATTTGAACCGAAAACATATTTTCGGTTTCCCTTCGGTAACATTTTGTTTCGGTTTCCGTTCCGTCCAAAAATACCGTTTTTTTTCCCCGTTTTTGGTTCGGTCCTGCATCCGGGTCTCTGGTCGAGAAGCATCCGATCAAACTCGTTTGGGTCAGTGCCGGTAACGAAAAGGCTACTACGCCGTTTATGTCAACAGTGCGGACAGTCTTTGCGTCTGGTCGAATGTCTTGACGGGTGGATTTTGCCGAGCCGGCATCCAAGAACTCTGTGGCACCATGCATTCTCTGTCTGGTCGACTTGGACTTCTGTACTGTTCTTGCTTGTCTATGTCTGGCATAACTCTTGAGTGTCATTTTGCCCGATTTTTACGAGAGTCTATATCGGTGTGGTAGGACCGCACGACCTAGTAGATTATAACGACCATGTCATAGGCACCCCTTCCCAGCGCCGCATTTGGAAGCTAGCGGTGGCGCTACTGATCGGCCCGGTTATTGCTCCCTCAATTTCTGCAATACTTTGTACTTCCGCTCACCTTAGTGTTTTGTACAAGCGGTGGATATTCCACGGAAGATGTTTCATTATAAAGTTGATTATCATCATCATCATTCTACGCGTTTTCATAGGAGCTGTTACTGTCGTCTGCTACGCTAGTCGTACGTACGCTTCTGCGGGTTCAAAATTCAAATTTCCATCGTCCAATCATGATGTAGATCTCGCGGGCCGATGAGTAGCGCCGCCTAGCGGATCGTGCGCACGGGCTCCTCATAGGGGGTTGCCGATTATGACGTGGTCGTTATAATCTAGTACGTCGTGGGTAGGACGAAGCCTATACTGCCGCTTTATTCCTTCTTTTTTTTTTTCCGTTCCAGGTTTTGGAAGAGGTGCAGACATGCTGTGCGGCACTCTCGGAGCGTCTCGGAAATCAGAGGTTCTTCTTTGGCGAAAAGTGAGCTCTTTCCCGCTGCATTTTGCCGTTTGTTTAACCCAAAGAGCATAACCTTTTGGGCTCATCTCTGTTAGGCCTACCGAGCTGGACGCCCTAGTGTTCGGCCATCTTTACACCCTGATGATGTGCTCCCTCCTGGACAACAAGCTCGCCCGTCTGGTGCGCGGCTTCGTCAACCTGGTGGACCTGTGCAGGAGGATCGAGGTGCAGTACTTCGCCGAGACATGAAGAACGGGACCAACTCCTACGAGATGGAAAGAATACTTTAGAGCGGTTAGGCTTAGCGGGATGCCGTTGACTGCGCTTGGGTTGTCTCTGCTCTTACAGCTATAGGTGTGTTAGAAATGGAGACGTTAACTCTTATAGCATATTTCGCGTTCACTGTCTCAGATTGCGGTGATTACTGGAAACCCTTGTTAAAAAAAAGAAACCATTAAAACTCGTGGTGGCCGCAAGGAAGGTGGCGACTTATTCGTCTCCTATATATACCCACATATCGAGAAGTTACCCGTCAAAAAGAACTCGTTACGAGTTAAGTTACCCTGTCAAAAATGTAACTAAGTTAATAACGAAGTTCTTCAGCTTGAAATGTAACTCGCAGTTATGGAGTTACAAAAAAGAAAAAAAATAGAACGAGTTACTTTCAAGTTACTTCGGGCACGAAGTAGCACTTCACAGGTGCAGCGCGCGTGAGCAGTTGAGTTAGACCTTGAGTTGCCTGCAGAGGAGTGCAACACGCTTTGATCGTTTTCGTTTATGTCTAACAAGTCGAACGCTTTGCATCTTACTCCCTGTGGGGGCACAATGGTGCAGCTTCATTTCAGTGGCAGCGGTTCTTACTTCCTGAATAGAATACTGTCTGATTGAATTGATTGAACGGAGAGAAAGCAAGAAAATATGTGGACGTGAGTGAAAAGCGAACTACAAGTAACTTGGAACTTAGTTTAAGTTACTTTGGCAAAGTTACCCGAAAAAGAAACGAGTTTCTCTGAAAGTTACCACAGCGCAAAAATACCGAGTTAAATTAGAAGGTACAAAAAAAGAAAAAAAAAGGAACTTACAGTTTATTTGTTTGTTTATTTTTTTTCTGGTGCTACGCAAAAGGGAACCAAATCCCTGTCTAGGCGAGAACACCAGGACAATATAACAAGGTTACACGCAAAGTAACACAAAGTAAAACGCAATGTTGTAAAAATAAAATAAAAAATGAACAGTTGAAGATGCACAAAGCGGTATGCACAAAGAGGTAGATGCACAGTAACGAGTTACCTCAAACTCTCCTATACCAGCAGCTATACTCTGCGGTTCTCCTTGCATTTTCAGGCCTACCTTTCAGACAAGAGTTCCACCCCTGAAGTCGGCACAGGGTACATTGTCACTCCCGTGTTTTCCATACCTTCCGGCTCACCGCGTGTAGCCCGCCACACGGAAAAGAATAGAAATAGTGCATACAAACCAGTTAAACGGTAAAATAATATAGCACTAAACGACGCGCTTCTTTAAAAAGGCGAGTTCCAAATAATTGACTAATTTGCGCTTAATAATAACCTAATCGGTAAAACTATGTAATTACTCCAGCCTTATAGTGTTCTCGACGCAAATGGGTTGCCAGTCTTGGCTAAACGGACCCTATAGACCTCTCCCTTTTTGTAAACAAATGACGTCATAGTGTTCGACAGCGCCACCAATTTGGTAGAGTTGAACTACGCACGAAGTTAGGGAGGGGGGGGGCGAACAAGGTCGCGCCCGAAGGCCACGGTTTTTTGAGGGGATTACGATTGTCTCTGAAAGGGACGCGACCTTCATTCCTATTTTTCTTTCAATAGGAGGCAGCGAACAAGTGACCATTCGTGGAACCCAGCCCTCCCCTACCGATTTGTTTCGATTTCAGTCTGTCTACCAACGTCATGATGACGTTTCTCGGGACCCTAAGGAGAGGCACCTGCATTCAGAAAAGGCAGCGAGGAGGAAGGGGATGTCAGCCAACAAACCAAAATCTTCATTACCCATATACCCGATGCCGTCCAAAGCAACACAACATATTGGCCCAATATTAGACCAATATTGGCAATGTCGGCCATTGTTGGACCAAGATTGGCAATGTCGGCCTATTATTGGACCAAAATTGGACCAGTGTTGGGCCAGTATGTTGCCAATATTTGGCCAAGATGTTGTGCTGCTTAATGTTGTTTTCTTTCTCCCTTGCGTTTTATACGTGCTACGTAAAAGGCACATAAAATGGCGAAAAGCCAGGAAGCAAGCAAGGCTGTTGTCTAGAATACACGATAAAAAAAAGAAAAGAAAAATAAACTATAGGGGAGACGATGAGAAACGGATAGCTACAGAAGTCAGAAGGGAGGAACAGGTAAAATAGTTTGACAACACTGTGTTCCCTCTGATGTGTCTTCATACTATGTGGTGTCTTGGACTGGTTGCTTCTGAGCGCTCTGGAGCGACGAAAATCTTCGACTGGTCGAACCAGAGCACTCTCACTGCATTCGATTGGTTCATTGGGAGCGCTTTCCTCTAACTCGGCGTGCTCTCACCAACGCCGTCGGAGCGGTTTCGCAATCTGTTTTGGTTCCGCGCACGTGACTGTGCCAGCTTCCGTTGAGTAGTGTTTCTGATCCGCCATGCCTGCCATGCTCTGCATTTTGCGTCGTCGCCGTCGTTTTGACTGCGAGGGAAACACCGGAAGTCACGTGAGGTAACATTCCCTCTCCGCTCGGACCTGCTGTGTTCGGCTTCTCCTCCTCCTCCTCCTCCGCCTTGGAGCCGGAGCCCCGCAGCGAGATGCGGTCAGACACGCTCCAGCTCGGAGTATCGGGACGACCAATCGACGACACCATTAGTGGTATGAAGCAAAGAAACTGTCCTCTTCTCTGTACTTGCACTTGATGATGTTCCTACGATGACCTACCACGGTCTGGGCAGCTTGATATGCAAAGCTCGCGCGCATGGTTTGGTTTCGACGAAGTTCTAGCTGACGGAATGGCTCGTTAGACAACAAGATAAGCAGTTCCGTTGGCAAGATCGAGAAACTTGCTAGGCGAGATTGGGCCACGTAGAAGTCGAAAGCCCCGCTTCTGATATTTATGGCGCATTCCATTGGCAGAGCTGGGGCAAATTTTTGCCCTGATAAGGGACAAAAGCTGTTCCATTGGCAGAATCGTGTCAGACGCCGAATGTTTCATTGGCGGAGCAAGGGCAAAACGTTTGCTCGAAAGAGCAATAGTTTTTGAGCCACGAGACCAAAGCTAACCCGGGAAAGCACGGGCTGACACGCTATGCGTAGCGCTTGCCATCGTACCTCGAAAGATTGTTAGCATTCCATTGACGAAGCAAGCCCGTGTGACCCCGCCGGGAGCATGTACTGAATCCCCACCCAGCGCCGGGCAAAATCTGCTCTCCCAATGGAATACGCCATTAGATATTTTTTTTCTTCAATGGACCATTTCCATGTACGTGTCTCTCCTGGCGGCAAGAGACGACATGATGAGAAGACGACGAAGCAATGATGACGAATTAGCACCACGTGGGCGTAGCTGGCATTTTTTGAGTGTACAGCAGGATAACATTTGTTTTGAATGGTATAGTCTGCTCCTGTGGAAGCACACAACACGTGATACACACACACACACACACACACACACACAAAACGAAAATTTGTTAATGCATATTTATAGCACGCCATGTTTTCATGCCAACTATCATGATGACGTTCGTACCGCGTGCCGTACTTCTTTTGGTGGTACTTTTCCGGTGGGAAGCGGAAGAATCATACACCGACATTGCGTACAGTCACACCTCGCTTTACGAACACCCTTCGTTTCTCAGAAAATCGTTCGTAAATCGAGGTATTCGTAAATCGAGATCCGAGGAGTGCAGTGCACAAATACCTCACAAAAACACGGGAAATTGATTTGAATAAGTTTGATTTTTGAAAATACTGCGTAATTGTGCTTTGGACGATACTTTCTGCAGGATCTATCCTGTTTAGAAGAGATGACAAAAGTCTGACACTTGACTCATCCACCCGGTCCTCAAAGTACCGTATCGCGCGCGGATGAGACTGTTTCCAACGGCAAATATCACGCTTGTCACCGGCTGTCATGACTGAACGCCTTCTCTTGGAACGGCAATATGTTTCCATCTCGGAGACCTGGTCCAAACTCACAACCGTTCGGCTGTAAAAGCCCGAATTATTCTTTCAGGAAATGGTGAATCATGTTTGTGGAACGTAGCGACGTTGGGACATTGTATGTTTGACCTTGGCAGCATGTACTGAGGAACTTACATTATCCTCCGGTCCATTGGCCTGTCCTCTGTACGGTCATAACGCCCGTTCGTATATCGAGGTCAGAATGGCTTGGCTACTTTGGGTCCGTTCCCTAATAATCCGTTCATAGTTCGGATATCGAGGGTTCGTAAACGAGGTCAAAATACACGGAAAAAGTTTGGTTCCCTGTGGAGCCTTTCGTAACTTGAGGGAATTCGTATATCGAGGGTTCATAAAACGAGGTCCGACTCTCTATGTTTCGGTAGTCGACGACGCAACATAGCACGGGCACAGCGAAAAAAAGCTTCGCTAGGTCGCATCACAGCCTACACCGTACACGAGCAGCAATGATGCTTTCATGCCAACAAACATGGCGGCCGCCGACGCTGTGCAAGTGCGTCTCTGCGCATGAAAGGAGGCAGTGAGAGGGAAGAGGGAGGGCGCCGCCGTAGCCAATGGGGCTTCCCGAGTGGAGTAACCGGGAGAGGAGATATGCGCAGAACGCTCGGTTACTTGCAGAGCGCATACGCGCACCCAGAAATGGTCCATTCGGAGTTCGTCGCGGCAGGGAGGCTGGTGGGACAGCGGCAAAGCACCCGGAAAGCTGGGACATGTCCCACCTTAATCGGGACGTACGGATGTGTAGATTTTAAAATGTAATCTTGCCTCTGGATATAATCGAGAAGGTATACTGGACATTGGCATAAACGACAACTTTATTTGATCATGATTATCGGGGAGCAGTGATCTATCCAGACCCCCTCAACACCCCCAATTTTTGGCGACACCCCCTGACTTTTTTTCTTTACGACATAGCAGTAATGATGCCCCCCCCCTGCTCAATTATTTTGCTACTCCCGCTCATGTTTGCAATTCTGGATAAACTACCGTTGGGGAGTTTCATCACCAGGAGCGATAATCTATCCCATTGCTTGTGGTAGGTAATGTGTTGAAATGGAATAATGGGACGCCTCACAGTGAGGACCCAAGCTGAACTTGACCATGGACCAAGCGGCCATGCCATGCAGCCAAGCTGATCCAAGCCAAGCCATGCGGTCCAAGCCAAACCAAGCCAAGCTGAACTGGAAGGCCTTGCCCTGAAAAAAATAAATAAATAAAAAGGTTTCGAAGGCTTGAACAGCCGAAGCGGCTTCGATGCAGCTGGATTCAGCCATTCGCATACATGAACTTGCTTCATATTTATTCGAGTAGTTCGACTAAAATTAAATAATCACCATGAGCGTCGTACGTATAGAAGTGAACGCGGGTAAGTAACCTCGTACCCGCGCCACACCCGTGGCGCTAACGCGCACTATCCGCGCACGCAGTGCGGGTACACCCACATTTTACACGCCTCCTGCAGTGACACTGAATTTTTACATTTTTACTAATTATTCGATATATGTTGTCGATAGCAATAGCAAAATCGTGCGGGTTTGTGCCAGCGCTTTATGTTATGTGTCGAATTTGTCAGCTACTTCAGTTTAAGCCACGTGCTCGTGCAGCGTGAAACGCCCACGTGTTATGTAACATTTACATTTTCAGGTAATTTTCGTGTTGGAAACTGGGGAAAAGACAGAATTAATGGGTATGTTAGGTAGAGGTTGTCAGAATGTCACAACACTGGGTGCGGGTATAAGACAGAACTAGGTGCGCGAGTATCTGCGGGTACATACCCGCGCTCGCGTCTAGATTATATATTCGGTTGTGTCTCAAGTCGCTGTTCGACCGAACCTGCAGCAATATTCAAAAGATGAAATCTGCTACCTGCAAACGAGAGTTCATTTTTATTTTTTATTTTAACCCAGGAACTATTGTCAAGACAAGAGAAGTCCAAATAAACATGAACTAGACAAGGTACAAGCATGACCAATTAGTCTGACAACACTTTGGCAAACGAACACGGATGACCGAGGCGAGAACAAATGTCCAATGCGAAGAAGAAGGTATTTAAATCCATTCTTGAATACCGCTTTTGGCAAGCTTTCGGCGAATATCAGGCGTCGTACTCTTTATGAAGTGTACAGTATATTCGTCGGAGGTTATATCGAAAATTGTTCCTTGTACCTTCGGCAGACACTTCAAGTTTGAGCACGATGGTTCTCCGGAAGTATCTCCGCTATTCTTGGAGTCAAAAAGCTTTTCAAGTTCGGCGATGTCGATCTGCATTGTGCTATCTTGATCTTGCTTATCCCCTCTTATCTCGATATATTCCAGCGCAAGGTGGTCGTGAACGCTACCGTTCAAAATACACGTCTTGATGAAGCGAGGATTCAAGATGTGTCGCTTCGTTGCAGCGGCCGCGGAGGCTGCGATGGGATCGCTGGATTTTCCAAAGAGGTACTGCGCAAACTGGGGACTGGAAGCGCTTCCCCCGTGAGCTAACCACAACGCCTGATATCTACGCGAAACGCTGCTAGAAAACCAAGCGAGAAGGTCATCAAAAAGTGGCATTTTGTTGAGCAGATTCGGGCGACTGTGCCTCGTCTTCTACTGTCGTCTGTTACTGAAAGCGGGTCACTGTTGCCAGACGCGCCTTGTGTGAGCGTCTCATTTTGTTGTTGTGAGTTGCTCCTGTGCGACAATAGACATACAGTGATTTACATGCGTGCAACACGACGGCTGTAGTGCGTGGATGATTTTATCATCTTAGTCGTTTTTCGAAATGTGCATTTTTCTACTTGATTACCGACTAAATATTTTAAAACTAATGTTCTTGTTTTTGTTTTCGGTACGTAGCGATTTCTCCAGGTACCCCGACTTAGAACCGCCCAAATATTTTTCCCGTGGACCCCCTACAGGGGTGGG
Source organism: Ornithodoros turicata (assembly GCF_037126465.1). NCBI lineage: Eukaryota > Metazoa > Arthropoda > Arachnida > Ixodida > Argasidae > Ornithodoros > Ornithodoros turicata. The sequence continues at coordinate 147,406,056 of NC_088202.1, read as the reverse complement.
CAGTTTGAGATACATGTAAGCAACGACACATAATGCTGCTACAACATAACTGTGTATAATAATACCCCCTCCCCCATTTTTAGCACCACCTTCCACCGTGTTCGCAATTCTGGATAAACCATGGGCATGGTCATGGAGGAAGGAAACACAGGCAGGAGAGAGGGCCCCCCCCGACAGGTTTCCATCGAGACGAGCGTAGCCGCCTCCGCATTGCATTCTGGGATGGTCCTGTCTACCACGTGACCGCTCACATGACCCCCCAGACAGCACGACGCTACGAAAGCAGACGATGCGAGCTGTAGTTGCGTCACAGTTCAGATGGCAGTATTACAGTATTATGTTGAACGCGCGCTCGCACTTTTATTTATGCATGTTTAGAGGTTTACTCCTCTGTTAGAAGACCAGCCACTGTGTGCAGATCGCAAAAGGAGTACGCGGGACCGGACACATGTGTGACTCAGTGGCGAACGCGTGTGGCCAACGGTGACTCCCACCGTATATGTACGTACCCCGAACACTATTAATCAGATTTGTACAACAACAGAGAATACGAAATGAATCTGCGCACAGTGCCTGGTCCCAAACGAACGGTTCAAGACGAAAGATGACTCGAACACACACAGGCGAGGAAAAGAACCGATAGTGCACTTACGAACAAAACGTGTTCTCGTGACAGAGCTGCTTTCCGTTCAAAGAGAAGCCGCAGCTGCGACTGGAACACATTGCCATGCGTCGTTTCTACGATGGTGCTTACATTTTCACAATAAATGACTTTCGAAAAGGAAAAACACGCGAATAAGAGCAGCGCGAGAAACAAAGCCTCCCAGAACCGAAACTTTCGAAAGGATCCGGGCAGGGCCGCTCCTTGTGTTTCCTTCCTCCATGGGCATAGTGGGTCACTTGTCACATTTTCTACCGGTTATTCTTGTACTGAGCTCTTCCTATATTTTTTAACGTGCACTCTTGAGATCGGGATTTTAGACTCAACAAACGGCACAGAACAAGAGGTTATTGCGGCAGTGTAGCCGGAAAAATATTTCGGAAGGGATTCTGCGGGAATTTTGCACGGGGAGAGGATTTAACCCCCGTTTCCCTCTCCCAAATGCACTACGTAAGGTTTCAATTCCGACCCCCTTTGGCTACGCCACTGGATTATTAGGCTAGCCATTCAACCTCAAATGATCCGGAGAGGTTTTCAATTTAGGAAAAATCTAGTTGCCTTACAAAAAAAAAGAAAGAATGAAACAAAAGAAGGCATGGAACACATTATTCTTTTCGAGCACGTGCGCAAAAAGAAACGAAGCAGGAATCCGAAGCGAAGAAGTTACGCTAACCAAGAGTTTCAGCGAAACCGAAACCACAGTTTCGGTTTCGCAACGTTTCATCGTCATTGCAATCAGTTCAAACATGGCGACGTCCAGTGGTCGGTGCGACGCACGTTGTGTCGAGCTCGGATTCATCGAAAAACGCGAGCCGTGGGCTCTCGCGAGCAAATATTTTCCGAGTAAGGTCGGCGGGAAGCCAGCGTGGCTCAGTTTAAAAGATATCCCGGGAGTGAATCAGGTTATCTGCAAGAACTGCGGTGAACCTTGTGTGTTCCTGCTTCAAGTGTACGCTCCGATCGACGACATCGGCGATGCTTTCCACAGAACCTTGTACGTGTTTATCTGCCTGTCGCAAAACTGCGTTGCATCTCATAACGAAGGCAGCGTCATCGTTTTGCGGTCGCAGTTACCGCTCGTGAACCCATTCTACAGCAAAGATCCTCCGCAATCGAGTGCCGACGATGCGGACTCCCCGTGCGCCAGAGATTACAATCCGATATGCGACGTCTGCGGAGTGTTGGGCGACAAAAAGTGTGCTCAGTGCAAATCGCGCAGTTATTGCTGCAAATCTCACCAGGTGAGGGACTGGCGAGATAATCATAAAACGAAATGTCGCACGTCGGATCCGAGTGGAACTGAGACGTCAAAACTTTTGTTTCCTCAGTTCGAGCTTGTCACTGAACCAGAAGAAGAGGATGATGATGATGATGATGACGTTGATGAGCGGAAAAGGCTGTCCGAATACCAGGACTTCGTGTCCAAGCATCCAGAATGTAAAGAATCACCTTCACAGTTAAAAGATATACAGGACTTGCAAAACATGGCAGCCACCTGCAAGGATAAGGCGTTTTGGAAGTTCAGGAAGGAAACCCGCAAGGCCCCCGAGCAAGTTTTGCGGTACGAGCTGGGAGGTACACCACTCTGGGTGTCGTCCGAAGGAGTCCCGAAGGACATCCCCAGGTGCGATTGCGGTGCAGAGAGACGGTTTGAGTTCCAAGTGATGCCTCAGCTTCTGAATACAATCTCCGGCTCGGATCCGGACGGTGTCGACTGGGGAACGTTGACGGTGTTCAGCTGCAAGAAAAGCTGTTGTTGCGGCACGGCTTACAAAGAGGAGTACGCGTGGAAGCAAGATTTCTCAAATAAAGACGACGTTTCAAGTTAACTTTGTCTCTATCTCATTTACAAAGGCTCGGATTGCACCTATGGAAGTTTACCCGTACTGTACTCACCACTTGCGGAATGGAGGCGATGTATTGCGTTGTCTACATATAAAGAGCCTGAAGACAATTTCTTCCTGGTATACTTCAAAGTGATTGAGCATCGCACAGTCACAATTGAGGACAAGGGTGGTCGGCAAATCAGCACATGACGTTAGCTTCCAAGCACGAATATCATGCCGGTTAATTACCATACCATGCAGTGTTTATTTGTTCGAGAAATCGTGCACGCAATCTACTAAGATATTGGTAGGTATTGGCACACATATAAATCAGCAATCACCATTATTTTATACAAACTCATTTCTGAAGATTATATTTCGCGAGAAAGACATGGATACCGGAGGCAGTTTTCATCTCGAATGATAAAGAACTCCACACCTTCGCACCAAAGTAACTCTGGAGTCCATAATTTGTCCTGACACATGGAAGGCGAAACTGCAAATTGTCAGACCTTGTCAAATATGGCGTTGACATCTCAAGTGTAACAACGTGAACGACTGTATACCCATAAACTAGCTTGCGCATAAGCAAAGCAGTTCTATAATACTTAACTGATAAATGAATTGGACAAAAAATAAAAAACAATTGTGAATGTGATGGATTCTCTCTGGAGGAGACAAGCACAGCCTTGAAAGCTTGTTACTGAAGCATGTAAATTGAATTCAGGGTTGATTCATACACAAATCCATACACCTAAACTGCATAGACCAAATGAGAGTGCACTAATGAATGATATACAGATATGAGCGTACTCAGAGGTATCAGTTTCTGATTTTTTTTGATTGCACATATTCCAAGTGACATCCTCCTTCTCACAGCAAGTACATGGCTATCCCATTTTAGATAAATTTAGGATTACCAATTTAGAATTCTTTTGTATCACTCGTACATTAAACATTGTTTTCTGTTACTCTCCTCTTCATGCTCTTCCACTACAGCCACAATACACAAGTACAAGTACGAATCTAAGCGTCAGAGTTGGAACGAGTTGCCGAGACGCTGCCGTCTAGACTCGCAACACTGAGGTGGCTGCTATTGCAGAACAGCTCACTGCGATCCCTGTTGCTACAGTGCTGTGTGTTGCGTTGCTGTCTGAGGCAGCGTCCCAACAAAGGTCTTCACAACACTGCCATTTACATTATTTTCACTACAGAGTTAATACATTATAACTAGGGAGTGACTTTTTCGGGTTGAACCGGATTCTGCCCGGTTATTCCACCCCCCGAACTGACCTCTGACGAATTTGGGTTAAACCCGATTTCTCCCCGAATTCCAGTCACTATGAAGTCCTCAAATGACGTTTCCACTGAAGACGAACAAAGGTCGCCACGTGTAACACATGTAAGAATGGGTCACTTACGTTCCCAGCAATACACCCATGTGTGTCAACACTGACTATGCCTTCGGGGATTACCGCTGGAAGGTCAACATCCCGCAAAACACAACAAGAACAAAAAAAAAAAGATAGATTAGGAAAGGACTTAATAGATAAGAGGAGAAACAAAAGCACCCGATAACACCCGAAGGCACAATTATCACCAAATTTCTCCCCGAATTACAGATTTAAAAATAGCGGCCGTTTTTTACCCCCCCCCCCCCCCCCCGAATCTGAGAAAGGTATTTAACCCGAAAAAGTCACTCCCTAATTATAACTTGCATTGTGATGCTTGGTCACTTAAACATTTACAACCGATTTAATCAGGTTCCGAGCCTTATATGCAGACAACGATGTGGTCCACCAACATTGAGTAATCGCTGAACGTGGCGTACTTGCAAGGGTTTACAGGTCGTTATACCCTGTACTTGAGGGCACTGCTAGATCTTGGGTGTGGGAGACAAGACAGGTTGAATGTTACGACGGTTCACGTAAACTCCTTATCCTGTGTTGCTGCTTACGAGCAACAGTATTTTCTCTGGTGTTAAAAGGTAACTTTAATCTTTTCTGTGGAAGCGGCAGTGATGCTCCTAAGCAACACTGCCTTCTGCTTTGTGCACCTCGTTCTTTTTTTTTACGTGTTAATATGTTTATTGTATAAAAAAGGAGGGAAAGGTTAGCCACCGCTACGGCGGCTTGCTATTCCCAGGAAAAGAAAAGAAAGGAAGAGGGATAAATAAAAAGAAAAACATTAAAAAACAAAGAGAAAGGAAAACAAAGGGAAGATAAAATAAACGAAAGGTAAACAAACAAAAGGAAAACAAACAAGCAAAACGGAAAACGAACACGAAATTGGTCACAGTTCTCCCAGAAGGCCACTGAACCGTCGAAACTGAAGAAGTGCCTCTGTCACCTGACTGAGAAGGGATTGCAGTGGCAACATCCCTACAGTACCTTTTGCATTTGGTTGTGCACAATGCTTCAGTACAATCCGTAACATTGAATAGAAAATGAGAAAAAAATGGGGTACAGAGTATTGTTTGGGATATGCGCCTGCATGCCATAATTGAAACGTGGTAATTGAAACAAAAATCATGCTTTGCTACCCGCAAAGCATGATTTTTGTTTCAATTATGGGGTTTTCTAGAGCCCAACAGTGTTTTTGTAATCAACACAGTGTGTCTTTCTGTTGATAATTTTTGCAATATGCCATCACATATTATAAGGAAATGTGCAAGAACAATGCATGAAGCACAGTGCATTTTTCCAGAAATTAAAAAAGGATTAAAAACCCCCTAGGGTGCTGGGTAGGACAAGGACAGAGGATAAAAACGACAAGGACCGGCTCTTCCGGTGGTACAAGTGCCGGTCCTTGTCGTTTTTATCCTCTGTCTTTGTCCTACCCAGCACTGGGTTTTTTAAAATACTCTTTAACTGAAACATGTACCAACCAGCCCAAACACTCGCTCTGTTACATGCATTTTTCCAGAAGCTTTCAAGTTGGAAGGGTTGAAGGAGTGGTTCTGGATAAGGTCACACCAAACGGTTTAAATGCAGCTGTCTTCGTGTCATCCGTATTATGCCTGCTTTATGCCATTTTATATCTGACATAGTTGATAACCAAGGCTTTGAAGTGCCACTCCAGACTCGGGAAAACGGCTTTTATTTTATTTAGTCCAAAAAAACAAAGTGCCTCAAGGATTATATACGTGAAATTTCAATCCTGTTTACCAACCCTGTGCATTTGTGTCAAGTTTTGAAGATCTGCTGAGCCTCCACAAGTTTCGATGACGCATGGAGCGGGTGACGTAATCATAAGCCCACAAATTGCAACGACGTCATGTTCTGGAGAGGGCACTCGTCTCCTAGCGACGACGCCGGCGTCCGGGAGGGTCACGTGGTGGAGAAGTCACGTGACGCTGATCGAAAGAGGGGGAAACGGGAGAGGAGGCTTCTCCCTCCTTGTGTTCCCAAGTTTTCTCCAAGGTCGGAGCGGTCGGTTGGGTATGTCACATGGGGCTCCGCTAACGGAGTGCAAAAAGTGAGCCCTCCGGAAGACGCGAAGGGCAACAACGTTGCCAGATGAGAGCCGGACGCTACGTCGGCGCATAACATGACGTCACAAACGATGAAAGAAGAAAGTCACTGAAAAGGTTAGCCAGCTGTAGGACTTGAATCCACATCTTCTGGATTGCCGGTTCAAGGCTCTACCAATTGAGCTAAGCTAACACACCTCCTCAGCGACTTAAAAGGGTGCGTCATCTGAAGGGACAAACCAGCCACTCTCTCTCACTCACCCTCCTTTCACTCTTACATTTTTGCTCACTCATACACACATTCATACGACGGGATCGACGCAAGCGCCAACTGTTGAACAAGAGAGAACTGATGTCCTAGAGCCCTGGACCGGCAATCCAGAAGAGATGTGGGTTCGAGTCCTACAGCTGGCTAACCTTTTCAGTGACTTTCTTCTTTCATCGTTAATTTCTTAGGCAATTTGAGGCTTTGTATGTGTATTTGTCCTTTCTATGTTGTTCCAGCCTCATGACATCAGTTCTCTCTTGTCATGACGTCGCGGTTCTCAAAAATAAAAAAAAATTAATTTAGTCTAGCTTTCGCATTACGTAGAGCCAAAATATTTTACAGGAATGTAAAGTGAGACGAGAAGATTTTAGTGACAGGACTTTGGTAGGATTCTGAAGGCACGAGATTTAGTCCGTACTGGCACTTTAACGTTGTCTCCGTGTCACCTGTTTTGTCGTCATGATTCTGAATCGCGGTTACGGAGAGAGTGGCTTGTGGTGCTGCAAACCTGACAGAGTCGAGCTCGCCTTATGGATTCCTACAAAACGTATACACATGTGTCTATGTGGCAGTGATGGCGAGTCGTTAACTACATGTAGTTAAACTACCTGAAAGTAGTTATCAACTACGTGCAGAAATGTAGTGTGCAACTACCAGTTAAACTACTATTTCGAGTAGTTAACTACAGTAGTTAGGTTACTGCAGGCGCCAACTACTTCCGATTTTGCTGCAAGCTTTACGGCACGATTGTTCTTCCGACTTTTACCTTGAGCTACTTGTTTGATGAGAACGGAGGTGCAGAGCAATTGTGCCGTGCATGTGTACTAAATCTTCACTTTTATCACTGCTTGTGATTCATGTTTAGGTGTCCAAGAACACTATAGAATGTGATTGGTGTTGATGGAGAACGTTAAGTAGTTAGCGATGTAGTTAAAATACATTGCAGTAGTTAAAGAAGTAGTTTTAACTACCTCCCGTGAAAAGAAGTTGAACTACTAGTTAAACTACTCCATCGCGAAGTAGTTAGTAGCTATAGTTAAACTACTGTAGAAGTAGTTAGTGGCCATCACTGCTATGTGGTGTTGGGGTACAGGTAGGTTCCTTGAGGTTGTGCCAACAAGATCAGGGGTTCGTCTAGGATAACGGCCACAAGAGCACAAGGACAACTCAGCAGCCGGGCAACCAACCTGATCTCCCTGCCTAACAACTTGCGCCATAAAACTTCAAACTCCCTGCCTAACAACTACCGTTATTCGCCGGTCTTTGTGGTTTCGCAGCAGTTATCCAAGATGGAAGCCTTATATTGTTGGCACAACTTCGAAGATAGACTTATGCCCAAAATGGACCCGAGAACTGCTGCTTCGTGGAATGCATGGTGGGAGCCACATGATGTTCAAGTTTGTGTTTTGCGCAGTTCATGCTCCAGAATAAAATCAGTGATGAAGATGTGTACTCATTGGAAGGCTGTGGGTTTGAATAACGCTGAGCATGCCAGCAGCTTGGTGCCCGTTTCTGTATTTAAGAAATTTCATGTGACGTCTTGACGTTACAGTTGGGTGTAAGGCTAAATGGAATACGTAATTAAATTAAAAACCATTAATCGAAATCCAAAACACCGTGGGTATCTAGCGGAAAGAGCCCCTGTAGATTTTAACCAAAGTATCGCGTCAAAAAAAAAAAAAAAAAGAGAGGAAGAAACAAAGAAGGAAACAGCAACAACACAAAACAAAATCTTACACACTGGCAATCAAAATGTAAAAATCATCTGCGATAAACCTCTACCCGAGAAACGTCATCATGACGTTGGTAGACATACTGAAACCGAAACAAGTCGGAAGGGGCTGTGTTCCATGGATGGGCACATGAATCTGCGGCGACATCTCCCCGTAAAATAATTTGATGCGGTTTCTATTATCTCGTGTGCGCACTCATTTGTGCGCATATAATATGCTGTATACAAGCTACAAGGCAAGAAAAACTGCGTGCGTTCATCGGTTAAGCGAACAGATGTGGAAACAAACAACATGCAACGCTTGGTATCTTAAATGATCACAATAATACAGTTCATAACTCATAAGGGACGCACGCAATACATGTCATACGATGCGTATGTCATCTGATTATCATTCCAAGCGCATAAGATGGTATGTTGTCTGCACAACTTCTGAATGAGAAACACGTGACGAAGAGATCTACTTTAACAGAAGCACATACTACCACACCACTAACCAGAGTTGTGATGCGGTACAAATATCGCATCCAAAGTTGTTCGCGTGTTGCCGAATAACTGTTACTGGTTGTGGTACATTGTGTACATTGTGGTACTGGTTCTCCGTTGTATTTGCGCTGTATCTGTGCTTTTTTTTTTTTTTTCAAACGTCCTGCTCCCCTCTATAATGCTTCTGCCCTGAGGGTAATAAAAAAAATCATGATCGAATCATTGGTGGATCTGACAAAAATGCGTTCATTAAAACTTGAAAACCCATTGGGAACTCTCCTTCAAAACGCTTCACACGACCGTACACAACGCTAACGCAAGACAGCCTCCGCAGGCAAACGATCCTTTCGAGCTTCCTCCGATTCAACTTGGCTTCAGCCTCAGGCTTCTTTCGCCGGCGCTCCTCTGCACAGCTTTCATAACCCATTGCACACCAACGCAGACACATCTGAACCTGTCGGCCACTACAGCTGCACCGCCGACGCGTCGCGTGTCGTGTTCTCCACGCGCCCTCTCCTTCCCTCCTTCCCTCTCCACTCACCGCGTTTGCGCGCCGCGCCGCGGCTACAGACAGACCACGCCGCGATTCTTTCGCAGCGAAGACTCTAACGCTAGCATTAATAGATAATTGCTTAGTGGGCAGTCAAGTTCCTGGGGTAGTCAGAGACAAGTGATGTGGTATCGGAGGTTTCCCGCCGTCCACAATGTCAGAGGCTGCTGAGGAGACCGGTATACCGTAGGTAGTTCAGAAGCTCTGCAGTTATATCACCGCTGGAATTTTAACGCGTTCTTTCAAAGAGAGAGAGAGCAACATTTATTTAACAATCGTTGGACAGCAGCGAAGAGTCGCATTTCTTCTCCTGTTATTCCCTGACGACGTCCTCAGAACCTGAAGCACGGAACGTCGCGACCTGTGAGAGGACGATTCAGATTTTTCTGCATTGACCTTTTTTGACGAGTCCACGCTACTGACATTGTAATATGAAGTATAGTTCCTCTTAATTACTGGTTTCCAGAGTGAATAACCGTTTGAGTAACCGGGCTGAGTGACCATTTCGAGTGCCGACGATGAGCAGTCCCAGGGAACAACCGAGGACGGGCAAGTCTCCTTACTCCCTTACCCGTGTATTCACACGAGCGACATTCAAGCGGAAGATGCGAAAAGCGGTATAGCTTTCTGTTGTCACGTGATCGTGAGCGCTCAAACTTCGTGTCTTAATATACACCGCTAACGGTGGGGAATATCCTGCGCCACAGCCACAAGATATTCCGTAGCAGACGACAGGAAAACATGCTGGCGGTGTCGTCTGCTAAGCGTCGTCTGCTAAATGCGCAGTTCGCCACTCCCGATATTCCGCACCGTGTGAATGCTCGACATAACACGGGTCGGAACTTGGTCTATGTGAGCAGTGTTTTCGTTTTTTCTTCCACTAGAATATTCCGTGGGCATGTCGCTCGTGTGAATACACGGTATGTGGCCTTGTTCAGGAATTCGTGCCACTGGCTATAAAGCGCACGTACATCTTAGAAAAGAAAGAAAAGTAAGAGGAACGTGTGGGCTGAGATCCGCAGATGGAACCATGGTCGTTGGATGTGCTTAAAAGATTGAAAGGTTAACGCTCCGCGGTCTCAAAAAGATCTGGTCTTTCTTCCTAGTGGATTAACGGACTGCACGCTTTTCCTGATGGCAGATGTCGCGTCATACTTGTTTTTTTTTTACCATATGCTTTTCGATGCGCTATCAAGATTGCTACCAAGACTAACACACGCACACAAACACATGGGTATAAGGACACATCGGAACCCAAGCAGCACAATGTACTGAAAGTCGAGTGCAATAGGGGTGGACGGGTAGGTGGAAGACCTTGAACAGACTCGTGAAACTAAAGAACATTGATAAGAAGCATAACGGCCACCCCCATTGCATCTTGACAGCATTTCTGGCGCTTGCGATAGCCCGATACGTCGCGCCTGATAACGATAACAGTTCCCCCTTTCTTTTTCGAGTTTTCTTTCAATCCCTCATAGACGTCCCCTTACTTTGCATCTTCTGCCGATTCATGTGATATTCCTAACCGACCATCGTCATTTGTCACTGAGGCTGTTGAACACTCATGGGTATATCAAGTGCCGCGTCCGAGGTTAGGCCACTTCCTCTTCAGCTGCTTGGTGAGTTGGTGCTCGCTGTTGTTCTTCGAAGATGGTATGTACGTCTTACAGGGGGTGCGGCATTCTCGAGATGGGTTGTTGACGGTAGTTTTTGCTATAATTTCGCGGCTTGTTTTGTACGTTGAAAACGAGAAAAGTAGAAAGAACCGACCCTGTTTCAAACTTTTCAAATGTCGTAACTTCAACTTAGCGTTCCCGATGTCACATCTTTGGAATAACGGGGCAAACGGTAAAGGAATTTTAGGAGTGCTTAAAGCCTTGGTCTTTTTCAGGATTGCCGGTTTATCTTCTGAGCGTGCTACCGCATGGATCTGCTCTGTGTGTGTGTGACATCTTCGCTGCCTGTGTGGTCTGTGTACTTTGGAGGCTCTACGGTGACGTCGCTGCAGCTACTGTGCCTGCGGTGGATCGCCGGTGACGGTCAGGCGGGGTTGGGTTCTTTCTTAGCCAGATACGGCCTGTTTCCTCCAGGGTTCGCCGAATGGACCCAGTTTAAAAAAACCCACCCGGGTTTTTTTGGGTCCACCCGGGCTGAAAAACCCAATAAAGCCCACACGCGGGTGAAATACAGAAACGAAGGGGAAAAAAGAAAAGAAGGAAAACGTTTAATCTCCCTTCGCGTATCGAGAAATATGAGGTGGTGAAGGTGGTGAGGTGATATGGTGAAACTCGCTGTCTCCGGGATTTGCCTCTTCGTTGCTATGCAAGCGTGCGCTTTATCGCGTGCAGTCGTTCCATAACCTACATTGATGGTATTTTTTTCTAATCGTTGTCGAGGGGACGACTGCTTCGGAGGTTACTTTACCGTAAATTCTACAGCGGCAAACAATTATTTCTCCCAGAAACATGAAAAATAGGTGGAGAACGGCTCTTGCGTGTCATATGCAGCAGTTCGAAAAAAAAAAAAAAATCCCAGCACCCGAAAAACCCACCCGAAAAAACCCACTGGGGCGGGCTTTTTTAAAAAAAAACGGGTTTTTCCCGAACCCTGGTTTCCTCGCACCCTCTATAAGAAACTGTTGGATCTCACTTGGCGAATACTGGTTTGCAGAGTTGGAGTTGCAGAGTTTCTCTCCCCCCGCCTGCCGCGCACACACGGGCAAAAAAAAAAAAAGAAAGATCAGTCAGCATTTACGGGGATATGGAAGCGTTACTTTTTTTGGTCCCGGTTTAACCGGCGGTTCATGAGCAGTAATTTGGCTACATGAAAGCAAGCTTACGCTCACCGTACACGGTTGGAGGAGTGAGGTACGAGATAACTGTTTCAGGTGAAAAAAAAAACCTTTCGGGAAAGCATTAAAAACACGAGACAAGTAATAAACACGTTTATTATTTACCTGATATTTTACTGCATTGTACCCTCGTGGTCGTCTGCTGAAATCATTACTGCCAGTTAATCGTCATGATATTGAGGTTTCAGAAATTCATTGTCTGACAACACTAGGTTGTGAAAACGAGACATATTTTTATTCTGTGCTGATTGCGACCGTCACCGTTCATAGTGGGCGTTGGAATTTTTTAACTCGCCTGTCGGCAACTCTTTCTGCTAAGTGACAACAGAAAACACACTCGATACTTTTGTTAAAAGTAACGAGTAATGTCATTAACATTGCTGCCCAAATGTAATTAAATCACATTACAAATTGCGTAGTGTCAAAAGTAATGCATTACATTACAAATTACAATAGAAATAAAATTACAGTAATGACATTAGTACCCAAGATATGCTCTTTATCATAACCTTATCCACTTTCGTGAATGTGACAGCGACATTGAAGGAAAAGCGTCCCGTGAGTGAGCAGTTTACAACCTATACTCTTACGCTCATGAAAAGCGTAAGAAGTAAGATACAACTGTGCATTATCGGCGACATTCTCGTTATTCTTTATTCATTATCAAAATTCTCGTCGCTGAAATTTGATACGGATACATTTCGTACGAGTCACGTGGTGTTACTTCCGACAACTTCAAGCCTATACACGCTCTTTTCACAGAATACACGTCAGGTGTCGCGTCAGTCACTGTTCCTACTGCGTTCATACAGCACAACAAGGCACGGTGCTACAGTGCAGTCTACAGAGTCTTCTTAACTGCTTCGGTGGACGATTCTGCACCAATTATTCGACGAGGTCCAGCAGTTCTCTCACTTCGATCGTATCGATCTCCATCGCGTCGGCTCGTTGTTCGTAGCCTCGCAGCACAGTATGTTCAGGCAGATGGCATTCGTGAACGCCCCCTTTCGAAATACACGTCTTGATAAAGCGAGGATGCAAAATATCCCGCGATGTCAAAGCGGCCGCGGCGGGTGCCATGGGATCGCCGGCTCTTGCAAACAGGTAGTGTGCAAACTGGGGGCTGGATACACTTCCTCCATGGTCTAGCCATAGTTCTTGGTACCTGCGCGGAACGCTGTGAGAAAACCAAGCGACGAGGCCGTCAAAAAGTTGCATTTCGCGAGCAGATTTCGTACAGTTTGCGTGAGCGAACAAGAAGAGAAGCAGATGGCGCGTATTGTCGTCTGCTACGAAAAGAGCACCATGGTTGGCGACTGCGCTCCGCGTAATCGGCTCGTTTTAGCCTGCAATAGGGTTTGACTTTTCCGGATGAAACCAGATTCCGCCCGATTACTTTCTACCGAATCAGTTTGTGGAACCGCGTTTCACGTTGTCAGTGTTAATTACACTGTATAGTGATAGTTTGCTCGCGTGTCTGATGGACATATTATTTCGGTGCAACAGTAAACTATGTGCAGCACATTCGATGTAACAACAAACACTCTGATGATAATGAATCGGGAAATTTTCCACCTGTGTTGTGGCCGACTGAACTTCATGATATGCAAAATGACAATGCGGGGACGAGGGGGGGATAATTAGGAAATGACTTTTTCGGGTTAAACGCGATTCCGCTCGGTTGGTATTCCCTCTGAACTGACCTCCGACCAATTTGGTTAAACCCGATCTCTCCCCGAATTCCAGTCACTATAAAATCCTCAAGTGACATATCCACTGAAGACGAACCAAGGTCGTCCCGTGTAACTAGGGTTGCCACCTTTCGTAGTGAAAAATACCGGCTGAGGGAGAGGAGGTGGAATAGAGGGAGAGGAGGAAAGGCTCGCGGGAAAGGGAAGTGGGTGAGGGGTGGAAGAGTACACACAGAACACAAGAGAGATAGAGCTCAAGACAATACGAGGAGACATGTTCCTGTGTGTAATAATGATAATAATAACGAGTAACTAAGGAAACAACTGGTGAGTGCGCGGAGTTGGGTCTGTGCTCCAGATTTATTCAACCTGTAGTGGAATGTTGAAGGGAAAAGCTCACAAAAGCCCCTATGAAAGGTCTTGAGCCACAAATACCGGCAAAAGGCTGCCGGTATCACCTTCCTACCGCCTTAATACCGGCCTGGTGGCAACCCTACGTGTAACACATGTAAGAATACACTTACTTTCCAAGCTATACACCCAGGTGCCTTCGGGGATTACCGCTGGAAGGTCACGATCCCGCAAAACAACAAGAAAGAGAGATTAGGGAAGGACTTAATAGACAAGAGGAGAAACAAAAACACCCAATAACATCCGTTAACATTATCCGTTAACATTATCGCCCGATTTCTCCCCGAATTACAGATTTAAAAATAGCGCCCGATTTTTACCCCCGAATCTGAGAAAGGCATTTAACCCGAAAAAAAAAAAAAACATTCCCTAATGGACCAAAAGTTGCGAGGCAGCCGATTGGGCAAGTTTAAGGATATCATCGGGATGTCCTTGACGGAACATCTTGACACCATTGTTAGATGGGGCAGGGGCTTCATCCTATCTTTTCACCATATATTTGCACCCGTTCTGAGATATTTGTTTGTGTTATCGTTAAGTACATGCACGTTCCCGGACACGTGGAAATAAGCTATCATTGTACCTGCGTTCAAGACGGGCGACGGTTGTGATAAAAACAACTATCGTCCAATCTCTTTGTCACCTATAATGTATCTAAAACACTTAGTTATGTACGAGAGGTTGTATACGTTCTTCAAATGTAACATTGTTAATGCGCAACACCAGTGATGGCCACTAACTACTTCCACAGTAGTTTAACTGTAACTACTAACTACTTTGTGATTGAGTAGTTTAACTAGTCGTTAAACAACACTGCAGTAGTTAAAAAAGTAGTTTTAACTACTCCCCTGAAAAGTAGTTGAACTACATCTATAACTACTTAACGTTGTCCACCAACACCAATCCCTTGTAGTGTTCTTGGACACCTAAATATGAATCACAAGCAATAATAAAATTTGGCTCAAGCCTTTGCTACGATCGTCAAGTACAAAGCTTGCGGCGCGATTCTTTCTGTGTCTACGCGATAAACTAAGTTGCAGAATTATTTCAGAGCAATTGAGGCTTCACTAGACAAGCATTAAGAGTGAAGATGTAGTACACATGCACGACACAATTGCTCTGCACCCCCGTTCTCATCAAACAAGGAAGCACAATCGTGCCGTAAAGCTTGCGGCAAAATCGGAAGTAGTTGGCGCCTTCAGTAACCTAACTACTGTAGTTAACTACTTAAAATAGTAGTTTAACTAGTAGTTGCCACTACATTTGTGCAAGTAGTTGATAACTACTTTTTAACTACAATGAGGTAGTTTAACTAGTAGTTTAACTACACGTAGTTAACTACTGGCCATCACTGCGCAACACGGATTTGTCAAAGGGAGACCTTTCGAGACAAACCTTTTTGACATTTGTGAACTCTTGTGCTCCTCTTTTTGACAATCGTGGACGGGTAGAGGCGGTACTATTCGACGTGACTAAAAGGCTTTTTGACAACGTCAGTCACGGACTTTTATTGGAAGAGCTATCTGGCCTTTGGACTTAGTGGTTCTGGGACGTCAGCGTGATGACAACACGAAGGAGTGGCAGGCAGAGGGGAATTATAGACGTCCTAGGTCGACTTCAAGGGGAACTATACGCCCAGGTGTGTCTGGGAAATCTGCCGGAATACCTAAGACGGCGCAGCTGCTGGAAGGATTCCAACCCATCACCTGCCATGTCTGAAGCACGAAATTCGAACTACGGGTAACAGCTATTACGGTGCACGTGACTATATGGTAAACGGAGGAGCCCTATTGGACAGAACAGAGCAGCAGGGCGTAAGCTAGCCGATGACTTGCTTAACTATTTGTTGAGGAAATTACCGTTGGTCCGTCAGTGTCGGCTTTCCCGAAACTGAGGGTTTGTCTTCCACAATGCTGATTGGATTGGAACACAAATTACGCTATGCAAGTACGCAAGCTGTCCGCGCAGCTTCGCTCTCTCCCCTATTGCCTGTGGAACGACCTCACTATACTCCCTCTCCCAAAAAGAGGGGTAATATTTCATAGCGAGACGCGCTTGTTTTGTTCTGTGGACCCATGTGGTTCTACCAGTACGCCCCCTATTGATGCCTTGGGAGTGGGCATACGCTTCGTCACGTGGCGTCTCCAAACATTGCAGTCTCCCTTGCTCAGAGACAGACTGTCGTAACGTTTGTCGGGATTCGCAGCAGGTTGTATCAAGGCCGCCATGGAGTTATCTCGAGCAGCAGAAGTTATCAGTATGGCAGCGTCATATTAGATTAGCCGCTCGCAATCGGAGGGGGACCACACACGTGCCAGAGTGAGGGCGCTGGAGTGGCGCGATCGCCACGTTAAAAAGACTCGAGAAGAAAGCGCTGGGGACATTCCCGGGAGGAGCTGGGTCACGCGCCCAGCGTGGCGCCCAACGTGGGGCCCGAGCCTGTTCACCTGGAGGATGTACAGGTCCCGACAAAAGTTTACGGAACACGCGAGCGGTGTATTTTCTCCTCGGTACGACACCCTAGCGGCAAGCGGAAGCTCGCGAAATCAGACCAGTTCACTGCCTCAGAGGGGTGGACGACTGCGCTCTTAGCGACACACAGCGGTAGTTTCGCTATGATTACTGTTGTATGTGCCCGCAAAGTGAGTTGGATTTCACTGTTATGCTCGCCAACAACACGTGATTCAACGATTGTTGAGACAGGGAACTTGCCGCTGTCATAGTGATAACAAGGATGAATCATGGTGGCAACAATTTAGGGTGTATTGCTTTTATTGGAAAGCCGTGATATGTAGACAATAGAAAGATATCTTGTAAACAGTTGCTTTATTATGGACGACGCGTGACGGAACAATTGACACTGACATTCATAATTGATTGATAAACAACTGACGTTGAGTCACGAGTTGTTGACGAGCACAACAGTTAACGGTACCGCTACGTGACTACGGGCTACCGCGCGTAGCTACCGCTACAGCGCCACTGGAGCGCTACCGCTATCTGACGCCGCGTCAGCTGCGCTGGCGGCACGCTCGAAGAAGCCGTTCGCGGGCATCGGCTGCAGCCGAGTTACACGTCATTCCATGGCTCCCAGCACGGTTCATGAACGAATTTCTCCTGCCGGATTACGAACGCAGTTTCCGAAAGGAGCTGCATAAGCGTACTCAGCTTTCCGACGAGAGCCATGTAGAATTCGTTCGGGCTTCACTTCGGCCGTTCAGTAGGGTTGTTTCCTCTGCGACGGAAGCGCGGAAGGTCGCATCGGCTATCCGTCAGTGCCACTCACGCGTTCGCCCAATTTTCGAGCCCGTCACTTCATCACCAGACTGGAAAGAATGGCGTAGGAGGTTCGTGCTATACAAGGCGACCTCTTAGCTGAACTCCAATACCCGCCTACGCCGGATCAGGCGTCAGAACCGCGTTGTACGTGTTCGACGGAGCGTAATCTTGCTTGAGTGCCGACATGCAGTCGGATTAAGCGAATTATATCATGCTCCCTACATCGTGCGCCCTTACAGGTCGCGTGGGTAGCAGCCTTTGTATCGGTCACTAGAATCTAGTGCTCTCGATCTAATATGGCATCCGAATATTCGGGGTTATTTTCGTTTTAACGAAATTCACTAGTTTCTTGACCGAGGGCTTGACAGGCCCCCTTGGCCAGGAGATTCCCCCTGACCACTTTTCCCTTTTTACGGTAATTTCTTTTGGGCTTCGTAGCAGGCGTGTCCAACCTTCGCCGCCAAAGAGCCCACAAAGGCAGTCGCAGCCCTCCCAGCAACCGACGTATGGACTTCTCAGCAACACTGGTCCCAGAGGCTCCCAGGGACCTCATCGTTCTGTGTCAACTTACAATTGAGGCTGCAAGAACCGTCAGGATCAGAGAAGCAGATGTGTAAGCAGCGCTCACTGTCATCCAGGGCCACAGACCAAAGCTACCCCAGCGCGTCGGGCCTGCACCAGAAGCGGATGACATCCTGATTGACATCCCTGAAGACCTCCTCTGAAGCGGACTTTGAAGTGTTTTGAACTGTTCATCGTGTGTTGGGCTGTGCCCGTAGTGTTCTTGAACCTTGCACTGGTTTGTGCATAGATTTTTTTTTTTTTAATTTTGGGATCAGACTGTGTGCCCAGACGGCACGTCCTGTTTTGAGGTGGGGGGGGGATGTCGGGATTCGCAGCAGGTTGTATCAAGGCCGCTATGGAGTTATCTCGAGCAGCAGAAGTTATCAGTATGGCAGCGTCATATTAGATTAGCCGCTCGCAATCGGAGGGGGACCACACACGTGCCAGAGTGAGGGCGCTGGAGTGGCGCGATTGCCAAGTTAAAAAGACTGGAGAAGAAAGCGTGGGGACATTCCCAGGAGGCGCTGGGTCACGGAACGGAGCCGAGTCAGCCTGCGGTTTGCATCGAATTGTAAAATAAATCATTGCTTTGTTCCTTACGATGTTGTCTGTACTTCCTCCGGGAGGGTGAACTAGAAGAGTGGGACTACCGTCCTTTGAGGGACAGAAGGTAGTGAAGTTTCCACAATATGCTCAACGGGAAGCCTCTCGCCATAGAGGGCGCAAGACGAAGCTCTAAGGAAAATAGGACACTATATACACGCAGTGAACAATGAGCTCGCGTGTATTAATCCAATTTTTTTCAATACAATTTTACTTTATTGCTCTGCAAGTGAAAGAGTTACATAGGGGTTGGCCACAAAAAAAGAGCATCATGCTGTTTGACGAGGGCTTTAAGAAGAGAGGATTAAAGAAGGGATTAAAGAGGTCCAACTTCCAGAATTCGGTTAACTAAACAGTAGCCACCCCTTCGTTGTAAATTTCCGGTGGTCTGCTGGTATGGTATACGGGGGGGGGGATATGTTTAATGATAAGAAAGAAGAACGAGGGAAAGGTCAGCCTGACAGGTTGTCGGCTTGCTATTCCCCCTACAAAAAAAAAAGAAAAAAACAAACACAGAGAGTACCCAGGCGGGCACAGTCCGGTTCACAGGGCGACCAGTAGGTCGGTTGCAGCGAGGTAACGGAGGAGCAGTCTGGTGACTACGCACTGTCGGGCGCGCTGCACGGGGCCGAGTAAGGTCCGCAGCGTGAGGTGCAGGCCGAGGTGTGTGAGCTGTTGCTCGAGTGCGGCTCTGGCTGAGGAGTAAAGGAGGCAGTGCAGGAGGAGGTGGGTAGTGTCCGCCACCACACTACATTTCGTGCATAGTGGGGAACCTATGTTGCCCATGAGGAACTGGCGCGATGGGGTCTTAGCGACGTTGAGTCGTAGGCGGTGAAGGAGTGAGCTCTCCCTTCGAGAGAGGCTCAGTGGGATGGTGAGCTCCATCTTGGGATCGATGGAATGAAGGAAAGTGCGGGCTGGGACGGCGCTCTCCGTGAAGAGGCGAGTGTGCTGGGCGCACATGCGGCGTATGTGGAGTCGGCATGACGAGGGTGATAGCGGGACCGATAACAATGGTGCAGAGGTGTGGGCCTGCTTCGCAGCGGCGTCGGCGGACGTGTTGCCGGGGAGGCCTGTGTGACCGGGAACCCACTGAAGCCGAACGCTGTGGCCCGCGCGGGCGAGACGGCTGAGGCACTGAACGATGAGCGCGCCAATGTCCTGAACAAGGGGGATCGAGAATGATGACAGCACTTCTAGCGCCGCCTTGCTGTCTGTAAAGATGGTCCATGGTGCGGGAACGGATCCCGAGATGAACTTCAGGGCTTCATAAATGGCGATCATTTCGGTTTCGGTGGATGAAGTCTCGTACGGGAGTTTAGACCCACGGCTGCAGTGGGCGTGAGGCACGTAGAAGGCTGCTGCCGACCCGCCTGGTATCACCGAGCCATCGGTGTATATGGGTACTCGCTGGTCATGAAGCGAGTAAATGTGCTCCAACGCGAGCTGCCGCGCGACCCCCGTGGGTGTGTCATGCTTGCGAGGGAGGCCGGGGATGCGTGTTATCGTTGTGGGCCGGTCGAAGGTCCACATAGGGGGTGCGAACGACCCCGCCGGTGCAGGCGGAAGGCGCCCGTTGAGTCTGCGAATGGCGTCGCCGAAGGCAGAGTCCGGGTACTTCTGCGGTATCGTTCGCAGATGATGCACGGGGTGCCGTGTGATGAAGCGCGCGTAGGTTCGGAGGGTCTCCTTGTCGCGGAGGATGGGGGCCGGGGGTTCTCCCGCCTCTGCAAGGACCGAGAAGGTTTCGGACGTCCTTGGGACGCCGAGACAGATACGGAGGCTACGGGCCTGGATGTTTAAGAGTTCCCGCTCTCCTGTACGGCCAACACCGTGCAGGGCCGGGAGGCTGTAGCGGAGAGCGCCCAGCGTGAGCGAGTTGTGCACATGGCGGAGGTCAGCGTACGACGGGCCCCAGGAGGCGCCGGAGATGCGGCGCAGCACATTTGCGAGGATGTTGGCTTTGGAAGACAGGGCCCTGACATGTTGCGACCACGATAGCCCTGCGTCAATGGTTATGCCTAGGTATGTGCACTGTCGGACAAAGCTGAGCTGCGCTCCCGCAACTCGAAGGGGGTAATTCTGGAAGGAACGGCGAGAGAAGGCCATGGCCGACGTTTTGCATGGGGACACCGAGAGACCACGGTCGGAGAGGTAGGACTCGACGGTGTTGAGAGCACCTTGTAGGCGGCGTTGGATAGCGTCCCGGCGGGTGGATGACGTCCAAATGCAAATGTCGTCCGCGTAGATCGTAACGTTGACACCAGTACTTATTTGCGAAGGGAGGGAGGCCATGATGACATTAAAGAAGAGGGGACTGAGTACACAGCCCTGCGGAACGCCGCGCTGCACAGCAAAGGTAGCGGTGTCGCCGTCGGCAGTACGAATAAACAGGGACCGGTTGCAGAGGAAATCTTGTATCCACGAGAGCGGGCGGTTGCCCACTCCCGCTTCTTGAAGCGTCGCGACGATGGTGCTGTGGAGGACGCTGCCGTAGGCCTTCATCACGTCCAGGAAGACCGCCACAGTGAGCTTCCCTTCAGAGCGTGCTTGCTGTGTGCTGGAGACAATGTCGATGACATTGTCAATTGACGACCTGCCTTGCCGAAAACCTGCCATGGCTTCAGGGAAGAACATCGTGGACTCGAGGTACCAGTTGAGGCGGGAGGACACCATGCGCTCCATAACCTTTCCGACGCAGCTTGTCAGGGCTATTGGCCTGAAGGAGTCGATGTTATGAGGGGATTTCCCTGGTTTGAGGATGGGAACCACCATCGCCGTTTTCCACTGCTGCGGGACGCATCCTGAACGCCATGATTCGTTAAAGAGTTTGAGGAGGGCTTCGCGCCCGCTGCGAGGGAGATTGCGGAGTGCCTTGTACGTGACCTGGTCTGCCCCTGGAGAGGTGTGCATGGGTGAGTGTGCTATGGCCGACTCGAGCTCAAAGAGGGAGAAGGGAGCGTCTAAGCATGGCTCCATCGACGGCTCCAAGGCTATAGGAATACAGTCAACCCTCGATTTATGAACCTTCGATTTATGAATTCCCTCGTTTTATGAACACGAGCACGGGGAACCAAACTTTTTCCATTCATTTTTCCCTCGTTTTATGAACCTCGATATTCGAATAATGAACGGAATTTCTGGGAACCAACTAGGAGTTACCCAGCGTTTTTGCCCTCAATTTATGAACGGATCGTTCCGAGGTCAACAGAAACCTTCAAAGGGATAACTACGCGGTCTTATGAATGACGCCTGAACGGACAAAACGTTTTCCAGGTATTGCACCCTCGGTTCTTAACCCCTCGAACTCCGAACAACAAACTGGTTTTCCGGGGTCGCACAAGGGGCGACCAAGTGTTCCTGACCTCCGTTGATGAATAAGGTGGTGGCTGTCACCCGGAGATTAATAAACGGAGGTTAAAAATCCCGGAGGAAATCCGAGACCAGTCCAGTGCGAATGTGGTGAAATCTCTTCTTTCCAAGATTGGCACAGCGGAAGGCATGGTCCAAAGCAAAATTAAACAGTTTAGTATTGCATAGTAAACAGAGTGTGAATGCGCTAACGTCTGTTCTTTGTGAGACTGATACAGCAGAAGGCATGGTCAAAAGCAAAATTACACAATATATGACATTATGAACACAATCCCAACTCGGAAATACTGTTGCATTTGCTCGATAGTACTCAGTTAACTGAATTTTCGATTTATGAATCCCTCGATTTATGAACGATTTTTCGGGGAACCGAGGGTGTTCATAAATCGAGGGTTGACTGTATCACAAGGTGACGTAAGGGCGTTGGCCGGCGCTGACGTCAAGCGCGAACCGAACTCCTCGGCGACCTGGACTTCGGACTGTCCAGAGGATACTGCAAGCGACCGAAACGGGTAGTGGTATACGGTAGTGACACTTTAAACCATGCAGTATCTAACGAGACTATAGGTTCTCGTGGCAACATGAGAGAACTGATGTTCTGAGGCTGGAACAACATGGAAAGGACAAAGACATACAGAGCCTCAAATCCAGAAGATGTGGGGGTCCGAGTCCTACACAGCTGGCTAAGCCTTTCAGTGACTTCCATCTTTCATCGTGGCAATGCTCGCAAACATACTCAAAAAGAAAGCAGCTCTTATACGAATGTGCGTTTTCACGGATTCCCGGTTTCTTTAAACGTTCGTAACAGCTGTGTTTGTAGGGGATTCTCTCTTACGATTACCACGCAAATTGCCGTATCGCGTCTATTATACCTGCCGCTTAATCGCTTCGCCCACGCTCGTACTTTCATCATGTCCAATCTTCTCAGTCAGTTTTCCGGTATTTACGCCATTTTACGCGTAATGAACCTCCGTTGCTTGGAAAGAAGACGAGCCTTACTTAATGTTGTTGGTTCTTTCGAGCGCTCCGGCGAAAGAGCTTCTTAATGATACTTAGCCCTAAAGGAGAAGTGCCAAGATCGTTTTTTCCTTGCTGCGTTTTTTATTTACAACTTCGCTATATCGTAAGTTCAGTTTAAAGGGAAGCGCGTGTAGAAGAGAAAGGAAGTTTATAAAACAGCCGCGTAATAGATCGTGCGATAGGGTTGTTTTTGTGTTACACGAAGGACGAAGTTATCATGTAAGGATTACGCGATCTCGGCAGAGGGGTTGCAGCGTCCGCGCGCTTGCGGTTACTCCAAAGACGCCTGCAAGTCGGTTTTCACCATCACCACCACCACCACCATCACCACCACCACCCACCACTCCAAAGACGCAAAGACTGGGAGGTGACCCGAGTTCGAATCCGGATGCTTCCCCTTGGTTTTTCCTCTGACGCTTTGAGACAAATGTCGGCACAGTTACCTATGAAGTCGGCCCAGGACTCACCATTCCCCCTGCGATAGTCGCGTGACGTTGCCCGCCTGAGCGTGTGGCCGACTATACGGCAAAGCGGTTGCATCACCACCACTCCAAGGATACCTTCAGGACTGGAAAGGCAGCAGGTTCCAATCCCCAATACCCGTTGCGTTTTGGGACGTAGTTCCATATCGGGACCACTGGCTCTTTTTTTTTTAAGAAAAAAGAATAAAAACTGAAATCGAACGATTTTACGTGAAAGAGGAGCTAATTAGTAACGAAATTAAACAGGAATGACCCTGTATATTGGTGTAAAACGTATACAAATTAAATTTTAGCGCCGGTTTCTTGAAGGCGATCCGCCATCTTTACTGAGGACCTTCTGATCTAACCCGAGGCACAGTCTTGACGCCCGCACCGCCTAGAGTACGTGCCCGGGGGGGGGGTGCCCCCAGACCCCCCAATCTGTAGAACCTAACTTAGTCTAACCTCACTAAAGTGAGGTGATTTAGCCCAATTCAACGACCCTAGCTCTTGCAAGATAGCAAGTTTAGAGTCAGTGGCGTAGCCTCCAAGGTAGGGGGGGCTCGATATGAAAACTCGCCCCCGCCCCCATATACTTGGGGCACACTGCAAAGTGCGGACGAAAAAAAAAGGAACGAAAATAGTTGATTTGGACGTTCACAATACGATTACATGTAAAGGCTGTCATGACCATTGAGGTAGTGTCACGAGATTTGAAAAGCTCATACTTTGAAAACCATTCAAGAGCGCTGCTTAGATAGACGCCATGAACTTCAAGAACCTTCGCGATCGTCACTCTGGTCCCCCCTCACACCCCCATATATTATGTTCTCCTCGGATTTGCACGATTTGCCTGGGTCGGTCCGTGGCAGGTAGGGGGGGCTCGAGCCCCCCCTAGCCCCCCCCGTGGCTACGCCACTGTTTAGAGTCTGTTAGGCTTAGCATTCCCGTGTTTCTCCTGCGCTAAAAGTGTATCAGATGGGGTTGTTGAAATGCATATAAAAAAACTTCTAGTCCACAGAATTTTATAATTCTTACATTTTTAGATTCAGCATATGACCTTCTTCCACTTCTATGCAATATTTACCTTCCTAACGCTTTCACTAATTTTTAAAAACGAGTGGTCCCGATACGAAACTACACCCGTCTTTTGTCTCTCCGGTTCTTGACATATGTCGGTAGAGTATCAGAACCCTTGATAACTTCCTTTTGTCTATCAATCCTTGCTCTCTCCATGACGATGCGACTCCCTCCGTGGTACGGCGTTTTTTTTTTTTTTTTGTGTGTGTGTGTTCCTGGACATACGTAGACTACGAGTATCACGAACTGAATAGAAATATGGAACGGCCACTTGTGTAGTCTTGAACTAAGTCTAGCAAAAAAATGTAATTATAATGATAGTTAAGATAATTCGGGCCGTTATTTTCGCGAGATCGTCTACCCTGAAACCAAACAAACGGGTAAAAATTTGAAAAAGAGAGCGAATGCTAACAATGTAAACAAATAAAGCGTGAACGTAAGCACACGGGAAATACGTATACTACAGGACAGAATCGGTTCATTCTGCCATGTAGGTACTTCTTCCTATATTCGGCGCGTCACACGCCGGTGGCAGCCATGTGCTGAGCCATTGTTATCAGCATGAGAAATACCGCACACACATCTTGGGTCGTAGTTGAACTTGTCTGGGTACATTGTGCTCCCAAGTTGGCTCATATAGCGGATGTGCTATGAGTCCAATCTGAGCCGCAGTAGCCAGAGTGTTTCACTATCGGTTTAAACCGTCTAAAGGGAAACGTGCACGAAGAACAAGTCCAACAATGAAAAAATAAATAAAAATAAAAATAAAAACTCGTTCACTCGGAGTACTAGTAGCCGTGACGCAGAGGACATTCTCGGCCAAGCATATCCAGCCATAGCAGCTCGTCTTTACTTTTCATCCGAAGCGAAAAAGATCTTTCACTTGCTTACGTGCATGGCTTGCTAGACAGTGCGTGACACTCGCATGCATTTGGTTTGTCCAACTCTGCTGACAACTTGAATGCTGCTTTGCCATGGTTATCAACATATCCTTCTAAACAACAGTGACGTCAGCGAGTCAGTATGAGTCTCTGTTACATTGACAAGGGCAACTTGAACGAGCAACTCAACCTTTGAGAGGTGTTTCCACATAAGTAGTCATCTATCACTTTGAGATTTTGAACCTGGGGTCCTATAGTGCAACTGCGACCATGTTGCCATCTAGCGAAAATTTCTAGTCAGGCTTCCTACGCGTTGCCTTTCTTAGCTCTTTTAACAGTCTGTTATCAGCATCTTCACCATTGAGTGTCTCGAAGAATGCCATTCGTATCAATGCACACTGTAAACTGGAAAACACCCTTATGGGTGTAAATGGCTTGTCCTATAACTGACACCTCTTTTTACACCGTACATGGTCTGGAACACCCTTTTTAGAGGGTGTATTCCGTGTAAATCACCCCTGGAAAGGGCGCTTTTCTTTGAAAATGCCCTCTTTTGCACCCTTTAAACACCCTTTTAGGAGGGTGTAAGATCGTTAAACACCCTCCTAAAAAGGCGTATAAAGGGTGCAAAAGACGGCATTTTCAAGGAAAAGCACCCTTTCAAAGGGCGTTTTACACGGGATACACCCTCTAAAAAGGGTGTTCCAGACCATACGGTGTAAAAAGAGGAGTCAATTATAGGACCAGCGATTTACACCCATAAGGGTGTTTTTCAGTTTACAGAGCAGGGACATTAAAGCGACGGTTGTATCCGTTGCACTCGATTTCGAAACTCTATAGTGTCATTTCATTCCTCGTGGAAGACCACGATATCGAAAATCCCACTCGTATAAGAGCGGCGTAGTTTGACGGTTATTCGATGGAAGACACGAGAAGAGCAGATGCCGGATGTTGAGAGTGTGCCGGAATTCCCTCTCTGGAAAAACGAGAAAACGTCACTCCCTAAGAACCAATGAGAGCGCTGCCTTGAGAAAAGGAATGCCGCGGCCGTGCGTGCGAATGGACGGCGCCTTTCTCGTGTAGGCGCTGCCCTCTCACTTCTATATTAAGACGTCACGCCGCCGGAGCCTAAGGAGCTGCGGAGACAGCGCTGACGTATAAAATTCGTTTCGTCATTTCTACTGCCAAAATAGAGGTGGGGCTGGAGGTCATCCGAAACAACATGGCGGCTGTTTTTGCCTCAGTGTCGTTACTCTGAAGCGTAGCTTATTTAGTGACTCTAGGCATATCTAACTGTATTGTGACTTTCCTCGTTCCTTTTGTGGAGCTGTATGGTTACCCACGGTCGTCACTTTCAACAAAGCATCCTGATAGGCATCATTCGCATCCTGCTGCAGCAGCCCACCACAATGCACGGCAACACACAAAAAAGGGGCGATGCGAGTTTACCCTGGCATATTTATTGCCCGAAAGTGACGTACAAAATACGTGAACAGGGATCTGTACAGGAAAAAAAAAAAAATTCTCCGCGTTAAAAAAACATCGGGAGAGAGTGTAAGGACACTTCAGAAAAAGAAGGTCCCGAAGAAAAAAATACAGCCATTTTCTGCTTTTATTTTGGCTCTACAAACATTCCGGTGACATGACTATACCAACCGACTTCTCATATACCTTAACATGCAAGCATAAATAAGAAAACACACAAAGTAAATGTATAAAAGAAAAGAAAAAAAAATGGCCATAAGAACTTTCTTTCTTTCCAGGTGTGGCAAACGGCGGGCAGTACAATGTGGCAGTCTCGTTCAGTGTCTCTTTACCTCGGTGGTATATAATGTCAGCCTTCGAGTGAAGCCGACGCTTAAATTGTTGATATTGCGTATAGACTTCTTTTTTTTTTTTCCGCCTTTCATGTACCTATAAAGTGCTAACGAGGTTAAATAAGCTTTAAGCTTACCCGTCGCTTCTACAGTGCGCGGAAATTAGTTTTAAATTTGTTTTTATTTTTAATAGTTTTAAATTTGTTTAAAGTTTTAAATTAGCCACAACGTTTTTTTTAAGTGACGCCATGCCAAGACAACTTTCTCCCAGCGCTATAGAGATGTTTCCAAAATTTAGAAATTGAATTCAAAGCCAACGTTTAGACGTAAGCGTCGCCGATGGCGCTTACTCCTCTGACGTCACAGCTAGAACAGGATGCGTTTTTGTGGGGTCATATCTCTCGTCAAGCGCGACACGTGGAAAAATTCATTTCCCGCCCCCCCGCTCAATTATCTGACGGTTTAGTACAATGGGTGCATGATGGAATGAACCAAACATATCGAAGTCCTCCTTAGGAAATACGAAATTTTGTACTTCCATCGCACATAGAAGCAGCAAAAAAAGCACAAACAAAAAGTTTTTACTTAAGAAATTGCCATAATCGAAAACTGTGCATTGAGTATGTCCACCTCGGCAAGACGCTGTATTCATCATGTATGGCAGTTCCTTTGCCACTCCTACAACAAAAAGCAAAAAAAAAACTTTGTAAACACTGTTAAAACGCATAAAAAGTTTACCTACATTGGTACACGTGCATCAAAGACCACTGCGTATGTCTGTAAACACATACACGTTGCTTGTAACGTACTTTTTTTGTGTTAAGGGTGAGTTGCATTTTTCAGCTTCGAAACTCAACGGAATAAAATGCATTTTCACCATAGGATAGCTGCCAAACCGTTCGGGCTGTCTCCACCAAAGAAGCACAATGACAAACTCCCGGTATTGACCATGGTCCAACGCAAAATATGATCCAACAATCGTACCTATTGCGCACCAAGTATATAATGTCACGCTTTAGTAAGGTTACAGGTAACAGGTGCGTGTCCATTTGGCTGGAGGCCGAATGCGTCACAAATTTAACGTGCAGTAACTATATACATAAAAAACTTGCGCACAGGTGTAGAGACAGATAAGATAAAAGAGGTTTAGAGTGTTCAGCGCACTGTTATATTTCACTCTCATTGTTTCTCATACCGCAGTCGTGTTCCAAAAGATTGCTCAAACTGTAGCACGTGCTCAGTCCTTCACAACAGCGTGGTTCCACGCGCTTTTTTTGTTTTTGTTTTGACACAGCCGTTGCCATGACAACAAAGAAAAAAATAATATATTCGTCGCGCTATTATCGACAGTGATGTTCCACGTTTGTACTACATTTTGTACGGGTGTTGGCGGACTAGTACTAAAGTGTACTGGAATTACTTGTACGGTACTTCAGTTTTGAACCTGTTCCCAGGATAGCGTTGCCGACAGGCGAAAATTCGCTAACTCTAGCAGGGGCGGATTTAGGGGCATTGGAGGGGGGGGGGGCAGTCTTAAGGAAATTTCGTGCTTTGCGGCACAGCATCATCTAGGAGATAGGGTTTTTACATAGGGAACACAGCCGTAGGGGGGGGGAGGGGCGGTCGCCCCCCCCCCCTTAAATCCGCCCCTGAACTGTAGCGGGTTTGACAAATCGTTCTCTGGTGTACTGCTGGTGATTTATGTGATGCCGTCTGCTTCTATCATTTGCTGCACATAATTTCAGACTCAGAACGCCCCCGTGGCTACGACTGACTATTTGTACGGCTCTTTCCCTGGCTACGGCCGTAGCTACAATCTTCCGCTACGACGTCATCTCCGCTATGATACGAAACTGCACGTCTTTGCAAGGCCGGTTTCAGAGGCGTGTTTTATGCTGTTTTGCGTAATTATTTCGCGGGTGAATTGACTTATCGCGATGTTGAATGATTGACTTTATTATAGACGAAGCACTCCCTTACGATCACGACAATATGAGCAGACCGTTGCCTAGTCAGTGTTAGATCGCTTAGATTTCGTAAAATTTTTAGCGTCTTTACACCTGTCTACTTAACGGTTGTACACGCTAGCAACACTGTCTCACGTGGAACCCGCGCGGTCCACAACCGACAGGTTCTACAGTTTGAACGCACTGTCGAAATACGCCTGCTGCCTTCAAGTCGTGTCCGCTTTCGAAGCGAGCATATATATCTCTCCAACACAGTGCTTGTGGCTGAGAAGAAAATACCATCACCGGATATATATATGTCAATAAAAAGCGCAAATGTATACACCACGTTACTCTTCGACAAAATAAAATACCACACAAAAAAAAACTGTTGCGCCGTAAAAAAGACTTAATTAAATTAAAACATACAGGGAGTACAGCGTGTCTCAAGAAACAAATGCTTTCTTTTGGCACAGACACGATTAGATAGCTGCCTTGGATCGGGCCGGTCAACCTTGCCACGCACGCCATTTAAATGCGAAAGAAGTAATAAATTAAGTAGAAAGAAGGCCGTAAATAACCGTAAAGTTACGGAAAATTTCGCCACCGTCACGCTCCGTAAAATTTTCGCAGCTGTATTGGTGCAGGGAGAAATTTCGTGCGACCAGGACTTGACTGCCTCACCAGTCTAACTTACTCGAGACACGCTAATGTCAGAAATTAGAAACTTTTTGAAAACTACAGTCAAACTCCTTTATAGCGAACACCTTTTTAACGAAAATACCACTACAGCAAATTTTTTTTGCGGTCCCGCTGGAGCCTATAGATCCAATAATAGACATCCTTTTTAACGAAAATACCTTTACTGCGAATTTCTTTTGCTGTCCCCTGAGTTTCGTTGTAAAGGAGTTTGACTGTACTAGAAAGGCGTAGAAATGCTATAGGAGCATTTGTTCCTCCTCGGTGTCGTATTATCGAATGAAAATACAGTTCTGGTAGTTCTTTCCTGTCTTTCAATCCAATCCAATCCAATCCAAGTTCTAAAAGTTTTAATCTGTATCTCTTATTCATATTCTAATCTTAATCTCTATTGAAAGAATGGCTAGGAAGCAAGCGAGCTGGTGACTAGAATTGATGACGAAAAAAAAACCCTCGAGACTAGGGAGACGATTGTCAATTTTTTCGTTGTCTCCCTAGTCTCGGAGATTTTTCTCGTCATGGTATTTTAACCTCTCTGCATGTCTACGTCATCGGCATCGGGATCAAAATTCAATCGTGATTCGAGAACATGTTTCTATTTAGCTCCTTAAGAGCTTTAGCTTTAAATACCCTGCACCCTCGAGTTGTAATGTCGGCGTAAATATGATTCGTATTA
Source organism: Ornithodoros turicata (assembly GCF_037126465.1). NCBI lineage: Eukaryota > Metazoa > Arthropoda > Arachnida > Ixodida > Argasidae > Ornithodoros > Ornithodoros turicata. Next base: position 147,375,710 of record NC_088202.1, on the reverse strand, counting down.
CAGTGCTGTACGCGTGTAGTATTTTCCGTAAATTTACGGATTTTACGGCGGACAGTGTGCCTTGGGACAATGTATTCGATTTCACTCCTTCCCTACGCATACAAGAAAGATAACAACATATATGTACAGGTGGGATATTATGCACCGTTTAGATACACGAAAACAGAAGTGCATTATATGCCGTCCAGCGGCATCGGCTGGCGCCATCTCTCGTAGGAAGAGTGAAACAAACCGAGCTCTTTCCGTTTACCAATCATATGTAACCTCGTGTTTACTGTCAGGACATCTAGAAACAGTCCTGATGAGCTGCCGAACCAGAGCTTTGCTAAATTTGTAATTCTCTCAGTCACTGTCATCACAGAGCGTTCGGAAGTGAATGACGCTTTTATGAATGACGGAGGTAGCTGATATGACGTTTTTTTTTTTTTTTTTTAAGTTTCCAAGCAATTTCCAAACCACAATTTCAGGTAGCTATTCTTGGTTCAGTCTCTTTCTTTTTCCTTGCCAGGAAAAGACGAGGTTAGTCGGGGGACTAACCACTCTTAACTGACAATTATAGTAAATTCTGAATTTGTACAGTCTCTTTTCGCTATGTTTCTGTAGTCTATATTATCAAATTTGTTTGTGTCTTCCCACGTTAACATGGTCGCCAGCAATTAAAGCGTGTCCCAGTTGTTTTTTTTTCTTTTAAAGCTTCAGTTAAAAAAAAATGCCAGGAATACGTCGCCAGTATTGCACCAGGTCTTTCGAAAGAAGGCCACAGAAGTCGTCCTAAAAGCTGCGATCTCGTCACACAGCTTTGCCACTTCAATTACATTAAATTCAATAACACTGTCCGACATTACAAAGTCCTTCCTGACAGGTATTAAAAAAAACAAAAAAAAACGAACAACTTAATCGAATCACTTCACCAATTACTCCCTTATTAGCGATAAATCACTACAAGGGCCATTTTGTCCGGTCGAAAACATCGGTACCAACTTTGGCCCGATGCAGTGATTTTCGTGACTACCAGCTACTCATGTCTCGACATATCCGACGATGCTTTTTTCAGTCCCTGGAGTAAGCGTGGTTAGAGTAAGGCCCGGAGTATATGGAAGAACCGGCCGTCGAAGATCCCTTGCGTCTGCGCCGTCTGTGCAGGATACAGGCGACCAATAGGAGGACGGCCAGCATGAGTAGGACGCCGGCGATGGCGATGCCGATAGCGAACTTCCGCGTCGACACGCAAAACTGGTCTTCCGGCAGAGACGAAGGTTGGGCGGTCACTGAAAATGAATGGGTAACGGTTATCGAAGGTCGCCGTCGTCGATAGCTGTAAAAAGTAGCCTAATCGTTCGCGGCTACTCCAGAAGCACGTGATGGAAACAGAAAAATTAAGAAAAACAAACAAGCAAAAAGCACGTGGATGGGTTGCCCTAGAGTCACTAAATAAGCTACGTATACTAAATTACCTTAGAAGTCGGCCCAGGACGCACATTCCCCCAGGGCGTGAGTCGTGACGTTGCCCTCATACGTGAGGCCGACAACGGCAAGCCCTATCACCACCACCACCACCACCACCACCACGTATACTAAATAAGCGTAGCTTATTTAGTGTAAGCGTAGCTTATTTAGTGACTCTAGGTTGCCCAGCGTAAATTGGTTGCAACGAAGAGAAAATCAATAGAAAATTTTCGGGGCAATTTTACTGAGTTTTAGCTTTATTTAACTGTCGTTTTAATAGAAGGAGTTAATTAATTAGTTAATTAAACAAAAAAATGTAATAATTAAATAATCACATTAAAGGGGCTCTAAATTGCAAAAAAAAATTATCATTGCGGAATGAAAGATGCTTTGACACCAACACAAAAGTCCAGGACGTTGTATGTAGGTTGTGATTTACGAGCCGAAGGAACTAATTTCCCTCTCGTTCTCAAGAAGGCGCTCTCATTGGTCTCCTCAAACGATTTGTCCAATCATCGCGGGAGAATTTTTTGAGGAAACCAGTCCGAGGCCTCCTCGCATTGTCGTGTTTCTTCAAAGGGAAAGAGAGAAAGAAAAGCGGACTATGTCGCAATAATAAATCATATCCTATTAAGCAATCAATCAATTAAGCAAATCAATCCTAATAAGCTCATAAATCACGCAACCAAACGAATCCTATTCCTTCTGTGTTTGCACCAAAGCATCTTTCATTCCACAATGAGGAACTTTGGTGCCCATTTTAATTCCGTCCTACACTAAACGGTAACGCAAAAACATTTTAAGTGCAGCCACATAGACAATCGGAAAGATTCTCGAGCGATAGATAGATAGATATTCTCTACTAAAAATCTTGCTTGAGAGGGCATACGAGACACTTAAAATTCGCTTAAAGATTGGTATTAGATGCAGTTTTTCTTCCATAAATTAAAGACGAGCTGACCTCTTAATATTGACAATAACCTCTATAGCCCCTACTCTTCAAAAAAGAGTGAAGAACTCCTCACACACAAAAAAACAAACAAACAAACAAAAAAAAAGAAGCTGCAACACTGCCTCGGACCTGTTTTTCTTTTCTTTTTTTTTTTGCCCACCTTCACTTTCTTCAAGGTCGGACACCTCGTTGACGTACAGCCCCGAGAAGACTTCGATGCTGAGGTCCCGGACGTCTTGTTCTTGTTTCTCGAGGTCCTTGAGGTCCCCCTTGCCGTCAACGTCGCGTCGGCGACGTCGGAGGTTATGCCTCGTGTCATCACAGAGAGGCGGCTGCAAAGAAAACGTGTGCACTCCTTTTCAGAATTTGACCCTCTTTGGCCTAACTAGCCCTTGCGAAAAAAAAAAATAAAAAAAAGAAAACCTTCAACTACATACGTGCTCCTCTTCAGGTTCGGAAAAAACAACAAATTTAGAACACCGAGGGAAGCCTTTACGATCTGTTTACGGACAGAGAGAAAAATGGAAAACGAAACATGTGGTTCTTATAGTTTGTGTAAACTGTCGTCTGCAAAGTTTTGTCGTCCGCGAATGTGTCTGAGGGTTTTGAAAAGCAGATACAAGCTACAGAAGAGTTCGTGAAATGACGTTCTGGTTTAAACAGCATTTCGCGTGCACTGCCAGAGCTTTCTATCGATTATTAAAGGAGGTCCGCTAGATTTCCTTCGCTAGGTGGGGGCATATACAGGGTGTTTGCTCTAACGTGTCCAGAAACTTTATTTAAAGCGAGCGATAAAAGCGAAACGAGCGCTACTTTTCTGTTACTTGACTAAGAAACACGTGGTACTACGTGCTTCTTACTCAAGTAGCAGAAAAGTACCGCTTGCTTTTCTTGTATCGCTCGCTTTAAATATAATTTCTGGAGACGTTAGAGCAAACACCCTGTAGAGTTACGATGCCTTCTGCTTCAGTCGATCGTCGCAGACGATTTCAAACACAGAAAGGCTGTGGCTTCGAGCAGCTGCCTATGGCTCTGAAAATGGCTCGTCTCTACGGCAACAGCGGCTGAAAGCGTGGTTGTGATTGGAGGAACAACAATTGGCAACGACGCTTTGCGAGAATGCGCATACAGGTAGTAATGCATTAAAAAAAAAAAAAGATTCTGACGACACGAGATGCATGTACGGAGTGTCATGTAAAGGTATACAGTCAAACTCCTTTACAACGAAACTCAGGGGACAGCAAAAAAAAATTTGCAGTAAAGGTATTTTTGTTAAAAAGGATGTCCATTATTGGACCTATAGGGCTCCAGCGGGACCGCAAAAAAATTTGCTGTAGTGGTATTTTCGTTAAAAAGGTGTTCGCTATAAAGGAGTTTGACTGTACCGTAAAGCAGCAGACGGACAGATTATGTTGGCAGGCGTAGTTTAACGGCTTGTTGCTTGTAAACCTAGCACAACAAGTTATACACGTGACAAGGAACGCTAAGTATTTTTAATTTGATAGTAAAATTACGGTAAAATAGGGTGCCTCAATAGGGTGCTAGTATTCAGGCACCCTATACTGTAAAACGGCTTGGTGCAATGTCTGGTAGGAAATAATCCCCAATTCGTCAAGCAACAGTGATCTATGTTCCCGACTGGCTTCCTGCTCATGATAACTACGTAGCAGACTTCTTTTGTTTTAGACCCAGTGTTAGGCGCATGCAATGGAGTTTTGCCGCCGTATTTGACGAGCAATGAGGAGTTGGTGGCCACTATCGACACAGTGTTGCGCGTAATTTTCAATTTTCATGTTCTAAAAAAAAAAAAACTGTGAGCGCAATTGTGACGAAAATTGTGACGTAAGAATACTGAGAGCTTCGGCTATCGAATAGAGAAATTTTCTTAGATTGCAGCTCAGCTGCACTGTAAACTGAAAAACACCCTTATGGGTGTAAATCGCTTGTCCTATAATTGACTCCTCTTTTTACACCGTATGGTCTGGAACACCCTTTTTAGAGGGTGTATCCCGTGTAAAACGCCCTTTGAAAGGGTGCTTTTCCTTGAAAATGCCGTCTTTTGCACCCTTTATACACCTTTTTAGGAGGGTGTTTAACGATCCTACACCCTTCTAAAAGGGTGTTTAAAGGGTGCAAAAGAGGGCATTTTCAAAGAAAAGCGCCCTTTCCAGGGGTGATTTACACGGAATACATCCTCTAAAAAGGGTGTTCCAGACCATGTACGGTGTAAAAAGAGGTGTCAGTTATAGGACAAACCATTTACACCCATAAGGGTGTTTTCCAGTTTACAGTGTGCTTTGCAGTACATTTAAAGGATATGCTGAAGCGTAATATTTGTCGGAAAGGTCGTCAGCCGCATCGAATTGAATTTCTGCTGGATCATTCAACAAACAAGGTCGGGATGAACTCACCACGTCGTCGCATCCGCCGCTAGCCTTGAGACAAAGCCTGACGTTGCACTGGTAGTACACGGAAGCCGTGTACGGGAACTTGTGCGCCTGGAACGTGACCGAAGCTCGCGTCTTGTTCAACGTATAATCGAATGGACCCAGGATCTCTCCGTCTACCGGGCATCTGTGGAGGAACCAAAATGAGCACAACAGACGTCACCATTCCGTAGAATTTACAGGGTGTGGGTGCAGATAAAGTAGCCCCACATTGTCGCACATAGCGCGTTCCCTGGCATACCGTACGAACTACCGGCGGCGCACAAAGGTGCATTTATGTCGTGCAAATTGAGAGGGAAAAAAAATCGTGGTAACCAAACTTTCGCTCCGTGTATTTCCAATGGGACATGGCTATGTAGCACTGTTGCGTCGCCCTACCGCTGGAGGTGCCACTCACGCAGAAACAAAACGAGATCTGGAGCTGTGCCGTGACCGCCATATTGACTTCTGCATAAGAAGATCGGGATGCACGGAGAGCAGCGTTTGCGTGGATAACTTTTTTTTTTTTTTTGTTACGAGGAGTTACGATTTTTTTTTCATTTTTATCGGATAAATGCGTCATACCGCGCCACCGGAAGTTCATGCAGTATGCAGGAAGGGAGTTGCCTCAGGACAGAAGCCGCCGATATTTCGAACAGAGACTGTTCGAAATATCGGCTCTGTTCGAAATATCGGCGGCTTCTGTCCTGAGGCAACTCCCTTCCTACATTCTACCGGTTCGCTGGATTTCTACCCATCTACATGCAGTATGCAGGGTACGCAGAACCTTCGCAATGTGGGGCTACCTTTTTTCTGCGCACACCTTGTATCATACCAGGCCTGAAGGCTAAGAAAAAGAAAAGTTGCGCCACACTTAGTTCGCTTACCTGCCACATTGGCGCTCTCTACATGGCCCATAGGAAAGCCATACGTGCATAAACGTGGTGCTACTTTATCTGCACCCACCCTGTATATGAGGATCAGAACGCAGGCGTGATATCACGGCTGCCAATTCGGTGGTATATACACTGTAAACTGAAAAACACCCTTATGGGTGTAAATGGCTTGTCCTATAACTGACACCTCTTTTTACACCATATGGTCTTAGAACACCCTTTTCAGAGGGTGTATTCTGTGTAAGACACCCTTTGAAAAGGTGCTTTTCCTTGAAAATGCTTTCTTTTGCACCCTTTAAACACCCTTTTAGGAGGGTGTTTAACAACTTTACACCCTCCTAGAAGGGTGTTTAAAAGGTGCAAAAGAAAGCATTTTCAAGGAAAAGCACCCTTTCAAAAGGTGTCTTACACAGAATACACCCTCTGAAAAGGGTGTTCTAAGACCATATGGTGTAAAAAGAGGTGTCAGTTATAGGACAAGCCATTTACACCCATAAGGGTGTTTTTCAGTTTACAGTGTACCCTCCACATTTCGTTCCTTACTTCTCACGCACTCGTGAACTTATCCTCACACGCACCAAGACACTTACCCCCCTTATCCTTTACCCATACCAAAAGACGTACCCTTCATTGTTGATGAGAGGTTGCTCTCCCCAGTTGAGGCCGTCACGTACAAGGCAGTTGGTCACCCGCATGCCATATACCTCTGCAATGAGGACAGCAACACATTATTCCAACTCAAACTCAACATCGTTTTGAGTTTGATTATAGAAAAAAACCCGGAAGATATTGAATTCGTCACTGACGAATTCTGCTACTCCCACAAGGAGAAAGAAAAGGAGAAAAGGAGAAAGAAAAGAAAAGGTGAAAAGCTAAAAATAGAAACACATCACCCCTCCCAATCACCGAACTCTCAACATCGTTTTCTTTTCTTTCTTTTGCCTTTTCCTAAAAAGGGCAGGCATGGTTAGCTTAGGTTAGTTCAGTTGGCCGTCGGTAGCGCGTTCTATAGTACATCGGGAGAACTTTACGAAAACGATACGATTAATGAATTCATCAAATCCAAGCTCACCGATGTGATGTCACGCGCTTCCACGGAAGAGGGTGATTGAGTTATCAGGTTTCCGGAACCGTTATCGCGAACTATATACGCGTTCAATGCACTAAAAATTGCGAGTAAGAACTTCGACGAACATCGCTACGTCCTCCAGACTGATGTAGGCACGTGAAATTTGCCTTACAAAAAGACAGTTATGAGCGTACGATTTCGGGACGCGCTCGTTTATAGTGCTGACATGCCGTGCAGAAATTTCGTTCGTCGTGAAAGTGGTTAGGTCGTTACCTGTCGTGGAATACGAACGAAAAAAAAAAAAAGGCGGACGCCTTTCCGTCGTGACACCGTGAGATTGCAATTTTCACGAGTATAAAGCTTTACAAGACTTCACATTCGATGAAAGTCATCTCGAAATGCAGAAAAAAAGGGGGGAATACAGTCAAACTCCTTTATAGCGAACACCTTTTTAACGAAAATACCACTACAGCGAATTTTTTTTAGGTCCCGCTGGAGCCTATAGGTCCAATAATGGACATCCTTTTTAACGAAAATACCTTTACTGCGAATTTTTTTTTTTTTTTTGCTGTCCCCTGAGTTTCGTTGTAAAGGAGTTTGACTGTACAGTTAAAACTTCTTTATAGCGAACACCTTTTTAACGAAAATACCACTACAGCGAATTTTTTTTAGGTCCCGCTGGAGCCTATATAGGTCCAATAATGGACATCCTTTTTAACGAAAATACCTTTACTGCGAATTTTTTTTTTTTTTTTGCTGTCCCCTGAGTTTCGTTGTAAAGGAGTTTGATAAAACGGAACGTTGTGGGTTGAGGGTGAGTGTGTCGCGTCCTATTCTAATTTTGAGTTCGGACACACCTCAAGTCTACAAAGAAAGCTCCGCATTCCAGGGGGATACGTTCACGAACGTAGGGTGTTTGGGCGGACGTGGGAGTCACCCGGCGTGGGATACTCCGTCGGTTCAACTACTTCTGCATGGCAACGCACCTCGCTTCCGCAGAGTGTTCCCCCTTACCGTGTATGTATTCACACGAGCGACATTCCCCTGGAAGCGGAAGATGCGGTAATATCGGGAGAGTTTATCTACTCGATAGCGTAAGCCCCCTCTTACGACGCAATTTTTTTATTCCGGTTGGACCCGTAAGTCTTTTAGAAAATTAAAATTGAAAATTACGGGCAACACTGTGTCGAAGTACTCATCTTGTCGAAGACTTGTGTTCTTTGTAGTTGTGGAGTTTTCTGTATGTATTGCTGTATGTATGTATTGCTGTTTGTTTGCTGTTCTAATTGTCCTATTCACACTTGTATGCATTACCATGTTATATTAAATTTTCCTCCAACAAGTACTCATCAAATGAACATTGCTAGTCAAGAACGACGGAAAACTACATTGCACGCGGACAACACTGGGTCTAAGACGAAAGGAGTTGGATACGGGTCGGCTACGTAGCCATCAAGACCAGTAGGGAATGTAGGCCTGACGAATTGGGGTGTATTTGCCACCAGACGTCGCCTCGAGTCGTTTTACCTCAATTTCGGTCGCAAATTAAAAATACTAAGCGCTACCTGACACATTTGTAACGTCTTGCGTCCGATTTACAAGCAACAAGCTGTTAAACTACGCCGTCATCATGAACTTCCTATCTGCTGCTTTAAGTTACCTTTAACGGTTCACAGGATAGAGCTTAAAATAAGGGGTTTTTACATTTTCACACATTGCCACGGGTGTAGCATGACACTGCACTACATTTATAATAGCGAGCGTCCTTGAAGTTCAATTTCGAGTCGTGACGTCGTCGTGACGTCATAGTTTGTTTTGCGTGCGATATTTGGCCACGGCAAAAGGAGAACGCGTCTCTGACAGCGCGTCCTTCTGCATCTATAGACTGGAACGGGTTCGAACTCGGGCACCGGCTGGTGCTGTCTGGGTGTCTTCCGTGGCTGATTTTCGACAGGCGAATGTTCACGCAATCACCCATAATGTCGGCCCAAGGCGGCCGATCCCACGCGTATAAATGTCATGCCGGCATCTGTCTGCTGGCCGGGTGCTTGTCAATGGAACCGGACAGAGACCAAGAAGCCAATTTATACCAGGGAGGGGAGATATGTTTAATGCAAAGTTAAAAAAAAAGAGAAGGGAAAGGTTAGCTGGGCTTGCTATTCCCTAAAGCTTTCAAGCAAACAAAAGAAGGCACAAACAGCTGGGATACAGAAAATTATGAAAAAAAAACCCAGAGGAAAGAGCTCCTTCACTAATCGTTGCGCATAGGACGCATCAGAGAATGCCCAGGAGTTTAGATTCCCGAAGGAATCGTGTCAGCGCAGACGTGACGTGACGTTATACCAGGGAATGCATCAATAGGTTGCAGTAAAAAGTCAGACTAGCAACGAAAGCAGAAAAAGCAAAGAAAACTGCGGTGTTAGGCAAACCACTGAGCACAAGGACCAAGGTCTCTAAAGCAACCTAAAGACGCGTATTCAAAAGTAAACGAAACTTCCGTTTGTGTCAGCATTCGATAGACACACACACACATATTCGTAGCAACGAGAATACGTCAGAGATGCAATGAACTATAGTATATCGCACTAACCTTGGGGGTCTATGGCAATGACGAGTGTGAGGGGATCTCCGATCTTGACGTTCTCCGCAACCACTTCCTCCTCCGAGTCGCCCACGAAGATCTTCATTGTGCAGCCAGGCATGGGGGCCGTTGCCACCAGAGGCGTCGTGCCCAGCATGCTGTGTGTAGAGTTTACGCAGGCAATATGCAGTGGGCACACTAAACTATTGCGTGGCACTACAGTATAGAATCTACGGAAGTTTAGTAGTATATTACAACACCCACAACTGAGTATATGTCGAAACATCTGATTAAATCGTTGTCTATGTTAAGTCTGTGGTATTTTTTTCCTTCCTGCATTATGATTCCCGGCTTTTGGAATATCTTCGTATATGTACTACACGTGAAAATTGAGGTGTATTTTTACTGTTTGCGTTAGTGGTTTGAAAGTAGCATCCCAAGCAGCACAATGTACTGAAAGTCGAGAGTAATAGGGGTGGACGGGTAGGTGGAAGGCCTTGAACAGGCTCGTGCAACAAAAGTACATTGATAGGACACCTACCGTCCACCTCTATTGCACTCGACTTTCAGTACATTGTGCTGCTTGGGATAGCGCATTCTTTGCTTAGTGTTGGTAGACTGTCTTCCCACTGATCTCAAGGACGCGTGTTCGAACCCGGCCGGGTACGCCAGCAGTTTTGGTGGCAGGGTACGTATTGCTTCGGCACGTCGTTTTCCGCAACTGACGTCAAATACTGTGGGCCGTATAATTGACGCCCCGACCAACCCTCAGGTGGACAAAATTAAAGAGACACTAAAGTGCAAAAAGAAAAATCTTCTTGATGAATGAAAGATGCATGCCATTACCTTGACAGTAGCAGGAAATAGGAATAGGAATAGGACTTTTTTTAACGTTATTTAACATAAGATACACAGAGGTTTGCCTAAGCCTCAAGGGCTTGTGGGCAGAACCCGGCAGATAAGTGACAGGCACAGTAAGTTCAGTATAACCAAACATATTCCTAGATTAGTATTATACAATTCAAATATTACATATTCCATGCAGTTCAAAACTAAAGAAAATTAAACAAGCAAAGGTTTCTCTATTAACAGAAAAGTGAATCAAGAGCACTTTTAACGGAACAAATGGACATTAAATTCAAAGCATCTGACGGCAATAAATTAAATATAGTGGGAACATAATAGGAACGTAATCCCTTGCCATAATTTGTAAAAATTCTTGGAATTATATAAGTCTCGGGACGTCGAGAAGCATAATACATTGTCCGACAAACCCTAAACATATCTGTCCAATAATATTTTAAGATCACAGTGCGGACAAATAAGGAACGGGATGCATCGTTTGCGTGATTTATGATCGAAAGAATCTTTAATTTACGCTTTCCCCCTCCTCAAGAAGCGTCCCAATGCGGAGAGGCCCCCGGGCCGGTATCCTCAAACCATCCCCCGCGATGATTGGGCGGATCGCTTGAGGAGACGCAATGGGAGCCCGCTACGCAATGTCGGCCTTCTTCAGAAGGATGGGAAGAGGGTAAGCAAAAGTTGTCGTCTCTTTCGCTTTGCACAACTTTTTGCCCTTTAGTGTCCCTTTAGTCCACGCAGCGACCACAATGGCGTCGCGTACCATCATAGTAGTCTCGCGATGAAAAACTACTAGTTATCGTTATCAGTTCATTTACGATGCATACCCATCCGGTAACCCAGCGTTTATGGAAAATGTTAATTCACTCTTCTACATGAAATATAGCCCCAAAAAAGCTGATGAGTGGCTCATCAGTAGTGACGCAAAACTGTGGACAGTACTACATCGGTACTATCGATAGTCGTATAAGAATCTAACTATTGATAGTACGAAAAATATCGATGGTACTATCGATAGTTTACTGTAGATATTAATAAAACTAGCGATAGCGGTATCGATAGTGTACCCTCGATAGCCGGCTATCTGAAAACTGTCGGGGAAATGATAAAAATCACTCCTACAAGTTTTACAATACACCTCAGAGCAGCTTCCCTCCGACGCTGACCTTGAGCTTCTCATGCCCTCCAACCAACCAACCGCAAGGACACGTCTCTGCACTGGATTGACGGTGGCATTGCAGCCTCATCAGTGCCGTACGATTTTATTATGAATCTTCTTTCGCTGCTTACGGTGCATCATTCATACGTTACAGCTGAACGGAAAGAAGTTGTGTCTCACGTGATTCTGTTTTCGTTGTCAGTGTGCCAGAGCGAAAACGAAGACGGGTCTATAGCTATCGGTAGTAGAGGAAAGAACAGTATTTTCGATAGTCAGTTATCGTAAAACTATCGGTAGTTTTTCAGCACTATCGATAGTGCTATCGTTACTATCGATATAGTCAACAATCGATAGTTTTTACGCTATCGAGAGGACTATCGATAGTTCTGCATCACTACTCAGCAGCCTTGTACCTTATGTCACACAAGCAGTCTTCAATCATCCTTGAAACCAATGGCGATTGAACATGAGTAGCGCCACCATAAGCGCATAGCGTGTCAACTGATCAAGGGGCCTTGGATCCAATGCTTTCTGACAGGTTTACACGCTTGATGGGGCTACGCGCGTTTTCAGTGGCCATTGATTTCAATGACCATTAAAGACCGCCCGCGCGACAGGGATATTAGCTCTTTGAGTAGTTGACACGTTATACGCTTGGTGGTGCTACGCGCGTTTTCAATGGTCATTGGTTTCAACGATCATTAAAGATCGCCGGCGCGACAGGGGTATTAGCCCTTTGAGTAATTGACACGTTACACGTTGGTGGTGCTATGCGCGTTTTCAATGGTCATTGATTTCAATGATCATTGAAGATCGCCTACGCGACAGGGGTATTAGCTCGGGTAGTTGACACGTTACACGCTTGGTGGCGCTACGCGCGTGTTCAATGGTCATTGGTTTCAATGATCATTGAAGTCTGCCCGTGAGAGACGGGTATAATGTTTCCCAGGCAGGCAGACATGTTACACGCTTGGTGGCGCTGCGCATGTATAATGACCGTTGGTTTCTTGATGACTGGCAGTGCGACAGTCACAATAGTCACTCGTGCCATTATAGGAGCACGGAGAGAAATACCTGACGTTGAAGAAGTTCGTGATGGTCTTTTCTTTTGTCTGGTAACGACACCGGATGTGGAAACCTCGTCCCTGGTTGGTGACGAGCTTCCGGTGTGGCTGCACCACCACCGTGTTGAAGTACTCCACGCCGTCGTCCTGCAATACACAAAGAAGTTCAAGATTAGACAACTCTTTTTTGACGTCTACTTTTGTAAGCAATGTGTCTGGTGGAAGCTATGGCTATGGGGCTCGGTGTTTAAAGATGCTGTTAACGTGCGTCCCTCGAACACCGCTTGTACGTTCGTCGTCGTTATCGTAAGGTACAGCAAACACGAACGCGAAGTTCGTCCGCGACGGTTTAAAGCTCCATTCAACAACTTCGTGACACCAAGTGCAGTAAGATTAGCGTTCGTACTAACTTCCCTGAGAGTGAGAACCGGTAAAATACCATTACAGTGAACCCTCGTTAATATGACCCCCGATAATCTGACATACGCGCTTTACGACCATACTCCTGGGGAACAATGCAGTGAAACCTCTGCAAATCTCCCCCTTTAATATGACAATTCCGCATTATGACCAAAATTTTCGGGAACGACCATGGTCATAATAACGAGGGTTCACTGTATATAAAAGCTAGTATTTCGATGATCCACAAATGTTCCGATATGGAGAGGACAATGTCCACAAATGGTTCAGACAATATTCCGTTACAGCGATGACGATGATGTCCAGACAATGTCTAGATAAGGTCCAGGCAATATTCAGATATAGTGAAGACAACATGCACACAGTTGGACGATGTCTACACAAAATCTAGACATGCCCAGACACGGTGAATACAGTGTCCGCACATAGTCCAGACAATGTCTACACAATGTGTAGACAATATCCAGATGTGGTGAGGACGCGCACTTCAGACGTCTACACATGCTGGCGCGCGCAGACAAGATCTTGAATGGTCCTGTAGTCAGTATGACACACCCCATCACCAGCATACCTCGGTAAATTGCTTCTAAAATAAAATAAAATTACATTACTCATTACTCCAGCTAGAATTTAATTAAATTACATTACTCATTACTGAAATTGCAATGTAATGAAATTACATTGCAATTACTACGAAAAAGTAATGACATTACAAAGCCACTATACTGCGAGCTTAACCGTAACGGTGCTGAGGATGTGGAAATTCATTGTGGGCGTTGGAATTCTTTTAACTCGCCACTTGCCAACCCTCTTTCTGCCAACCGTCAACACAACACAGACTCGACTCCTTTGAAAAAAGTAACGAGTAATGTCATTAAAATTACTCCCCAAATGTAATTAAATTACGTCACAAATTACCTAATGTCAAAAGTAATGCATTGCATTACAAATTGCATAATGTCAGAAGTAATGCATTACATTACAAATTGCATAATGTCAAAAGCAATGCGTTACATTACAAATTACCAGAAAAAGTAACGCCATTACCGTAATTTCATCACAGTAATAGCATTACTACCCAGCTATGATCACTAGTAGTAAAGAAACAAGGGAAAGGTTGCGAGCTAGCTGGTATAGATCCATGAAGAAGACCGAGAGACACGGACACAGAAGACGACACACATAGGTTCTCCGACACAGCAATAAATTTATTAGTTCATCTCAACTTAAAAGCTAAAAATCTTCGAAGGGGGTGCGAGAGGGATAAAAGACTCACTGCTAACTACGTTTCCCCTGGTGGCAATCTCCAAGGATTCCCGAAACAGCTTGCGTGGGAACCCTACGCACACCGAAGGTTGTTTCGGGAATCCTTGGAGATTGCCACCAGGGGAAACGTAGTTAGCAATGCGTCTTTTATCCCTCTCGCACCCCTTTCGAAGATTTTTAGCTTTTAAGTTGAGATGAACTAATAAATTTATTGCTGTGTCTGAGAACCTACGTGTGTCGTCCCTTCTGTGTCCGTGTCTCTCGGTCTTCTTCATGGATCACTAGTAGTTAAAAGGCGATAAAAACCGGGCTGTTTGGTGGTACATCTAAAAGCGATAAAACTCCGGTGCAGGGGACACAAAGAGACAACACAGACGAAGCACTGACTGACAAACAACTTTAATGGCAGGGACACATCTTAAATACACCAACTGCACACCCGACCCCTAGTGGCAGCCAAGGCCGTCATGCTGTAATCACAAATTATCACAAAGTTATCAAAAAGATATCACGCAAACAAGGCACCAGGTAAACGGCGAGTCCGGGGGGGGGGGGCGTTTACCTGGTGCCTTGTTTGCGTGATATCTTTTTGATAACTTTGTGATAATTTGTGATTACAGCATGACGGCCTTGGCTGCCACTAGGGATCGGGTGTGCAGTTGGTGTATTTAAGATGTGTCCCTGCCATTAAAGTTGTTTGTCAGTCAGTGCTTCGTCTGTGTTGTCTCTTTGTGTCCCCTGCACCGGGGTTTTATCGCTTTTAGATTCACTAGTAGTGTTGAGAACGTATTACTTACAACGTCCGTGCTCATTGTGTTGCATGACCGCAGAGGGAGCGTGTAGACAACCTTATCGTGAACGTTGCTGTACTCTGCCATGCACGTAGAGTTCTTCGACAGGCCTTTGGGATAGATCATGCCGTTGAAGTCCAGCGGCGCGTCTAGCGTCACCTGAATGTTGTTGCTGTTGCATTCGATGTTGACACCGGACGCCTCGTCACCTTCTGCGTGTTTAGAAAGAAAGGAGTTTTGAGCATAATTGAGTTAGCTGATCTCGAGTAAAAGCCAACTACTACATCATGCAGCGTTTCTTTTTCGTTTTTCTTTTTTTTTTAGTGTTATAATCGAGGGAAGACCGTCTGTCGTTCACTAACAGAGAGAAAAAAATTAAAAATCGCAGTACAGTGAGTCCTCGTTAATATGACCCCCCGATAATCTGACATAGGCGCTTTATATGACCATACTCTCGGGGAAGAGTGCTGCGTGGAACCTCTGCAAATCTCCCCCGTTAATATGACAATTCCGCATTATGACCAAAATTTTCGGGAACGAACATGGTCATAATAACGAGGGTTCACTCAACCACATTATAGGCTTCTTGTTACACTATCCTGTCGATACTCCTGATATAAGCGCCTCACTAGGGCACGTCCACTAGCGTATACCGTACACTGTAAACTGAAAAAACACCCTTATGGGTGTAAATCGCTTGTCCTATAATTGACTCCTCTTTTTACACCGTATGGTCTGGTACACCCTTTTTAGAGGGTGTATCCCGTGTAAAACGCCCTTTGAAAGGGTGCTTTTCCTTGAAAATGCCGTCTTTTGCACCCTTTATACACCTTTTTAGGAGGGTGTTTAACGATCTTACACCCTCCTAAAAGGGTGTTTAAAGGGTGCAAAAAATGGCATTTTCAAAGAAAAGCGCCCTTTCCAGGGGTGATTTACACGGAATACACCCTCTAAAAAGGGTGTTCTAGACGATGTACGGTGTAAAAAGAGGTGTCAGTTATAGGACAAGCAATTTACACCCATAAGGGTGTTTTCCAGTTTACAGTGTACAACCTAGAGTTATCCATAGTGTTTGATGAAGCTAACGAATCTTTAAAAAAAAAAAAATAAGAAAAGAAACGAACAGCATATTTGATGCACAGATGTACACAAGACGCGGAACTCGTCAAAGGATGACGACACGGCACCCATTTACATTAAATCCAACGTTAAAAATTACAATAACTGTATAACAGGAGATAGCCGGTGCAACCACGAGGACAGCAACCTGCTGATCCCCGGTGATATACATATCCACACACAGCGAAGTATATCTGGCCCATTGACGGAGGCGGAATGGTACACAACACATAGATAGCGTGTATAGATAAACACGACACCTTCTCATGAGCTACCCCACCTAATACGCAAAGTCAATATCAGGGACCCGAACCTTGGAGCCTGCGAACTTTAAATATAACGGTAACGATCACCATGTGAAAGTTCAAGATCGGGGGCTAAGGTTCCGATGCCATCGATACGCCGCGTTGCCACTTCAGAGACAATCTTATGATCGTATGCTACAGTGCTGTTCAACACCTCAACAATAATTACCAACAATTGCGGTTGCCGTATAGCTCTGAAATACTCCGAGCAAACAATCGAACGCGGACACGTCTCATTGCTGCAACTCGCTGGACTCATAGTGATGATATCACGCCCAAAAGTTCTGGCAGACCTTACTAATTGAGGCACTCCATTGTGTTTTTTTCCTAGTGGCGTTGTTAGGTTAGGTTAGGTTAGGTTAGGTTACCTGAACCTCTGCAATGTTGCAAAGGTTCACTCCTAGCCAATGGTTGTTACATCTGCGAAAGAATTGTGACGTCATCATCCTGCAAACGTCCTGCACGCAACCTTTTCGACAACCCTCCGATTGACCTTCATCATCTCGAAAGGTCGCGCTCCAGGATCATCATCCCCTAGCGGTTCTTTGTCGACTTTTACCTCGCGTTTTTCCTTATCATGATACACAAAAAACCTCTACCTAGTAATAACGTCGTGTTCCATCGCAATCAGCGCAGTCCCCGTCATATTTTCCCCCCAGGCAGTTTTCTCGCAGTTCTTCCATTGAAAGGCGGCATTTTTCTCCCTCTTCCACGTGAAAGGATCCCGGATGAAGAGGTGTGACCAATATAACCGGACTTCGTTAGCGCCGTTGTCACGTTTGTCACCGAGTTGCGTCTCTGGCATCTTTTATATTGTCCCGAGGTCGCCGCGACCTTTCATTGTCTCTGTCAGCGTCCTCGTCTACTTTTGTTTCCCACGTTCGGACGCGAAGGGATTCAAAGACAAGAGGCGTCAGTGATGTGGTCGCAGCGTCAAGGTAGGCAGGCATCCGCAACTGGAGGAATTACGGGAATTACCCGTAGTTTGCTTATGCTTTAGACTCGTTTATGAAACGCAGAGAGCGATTCTGGTGGACGCAACTGAACTGCACGTAACTCTCGTAATGTATTCAGCACTGAAGCCATCAGAAAACTAGTCTCGACATTGTGACACTCTTTGGTTTTAGTGCCTTGAGACTTCGCCTTTGGTGACAAGCTCGGTGATGATGTTCTCATTTAGTCTTTCAAAGCGTTTCAAAGCGTCGAGGTTAGTGTAGTTTCCCTTTCTTTTATTAATAACGCGTCCTGGAGTAGCCAGTCCCGAGTGGCTCGAGACTACCATCTCCATTTTTTTTCTTTTAAAATCAATCAATCAATCAATCAAACTAGTCTCGAGAGTAATCTTCTCACCAGTTCTCGTGGCATAGTGGTTAGGATGATCGCTGTCCAGCGTCCGTGACAACAGGACAAGTCGTGACAAGATGTGACAAGTCGTGACAAGACGTGACAAGTCGTGACACGGGTTCGAATCCGAGACAACCGCGGCTGTGCTGTCTGAGGTTTGGCTGAGACTTTCCAGACGGAATGTCAGCACAGTTCCCCCTGAAGTCGGCCCAGCACGCATACTAACCCCCTTCCGCTGTCCTCTCTCCATATGTCCACGTCTGTACGCCCCTCACAGCCACAGCTGCTTCGCGGCGCAGTTGCTTCCATGCACCACTATACCGATACTTGTTGCTGACAATTCCATAGAGGCAGTGGACAACCTCAGCTTTCTGATTTTCCAGTCGTCGGGCGCTATATCGTGTCCACATATTAAAGCTACGTTCCCACTGTAGGTGAGTGGCCGCAACAACGGCAGAAAGTTCGCTTAGAGGTCACCGGAGGCCCGCTTTCCGGCGCCGTCCAAACAGTCGCTCACTGACGACCCCGGACGGCGGATGACCAACAAATCAAAGCGAAGAAGGGTCCGTGACGGATGAAAACAACCGTTTGTCTTACTCCCTCGTCAGTATATATCTCGAGGATCTCGAGAGTACGGCGAACAACAAAAAAACGACGAAAACGGTGTCGGACACTTCAGCCGTAACCCCGTCCGCCGCTTCCAGCCCCGAGGGCGCCCGCACTCTATACATAGGGCCTGACTTTTTAGGGTTAAACCCGTATCCGCCCGATATTTACCCCCCGAACGAAATATGTAAAATTCGGGTTTAACCCGAATCTACCCGAAAACATCCGGGTCGCGTGGCACACTCATAAGCGTGCATTAAAATAAAGTTTGATAACATTGCTAAACATTAGTTCCATGTTAAGACAAATTTTTATTAAACAAAAAAAATCACCCGAATACACCCGAATTCCTGACGACAGAATATGCCGCAACGGGATTTAACCCGAATACACCCGAATTTTCAAATGAAAAATATCACCCGATATTTACCCCCCGAATTTGGCCAAAAATAAAACCCGAAAAAGTCAGGCCCTATCTATACAGTGGGAACGTATAGCTTAACTCTCTAGGCACGACGGCCGCACCGCGTCCAGATTGAGTGGACGGGACTTCGTTGTATGTAACCAATTATTCTGATCTTTCGGTGCACGCATTGTGTCAGATTGGAGCGGGCTGTGTCCGTTATATGCATTATGCAACGGTTACGCTTCGCTGATTCGATGAAACGCTAAAAAAAAGAAAAAAAAAGAAAAAAGAGACACACGGAAGTTAGTCAGGATGCGCGGATATTCTCATTCTCTGTTTAATTTTTTTTTTTCTTCTTCTTTTTTAAAGCGGGAAAACGGACGAATAGGAGAATGGAAAAAAAAAAAGTGAAGGTTGCACGACCGCGCATGCGTGGCGTCTTGGTTGCGTCACGTTCACAATATGTATCACTTAGTTGTGAATTCTTCCTCCGGTGCGCGTCTTATGCTGTATAGAGGAAAGAACGTTACCGCTTGGCGGTTCGCTGCACTCGAACACGTGACCCATCCTAGAAATCGGAAGCGGAGAGGCTCGAAGAAAGGGTAGAAGAGGGGAAAACGCAGGAAAGTGAATAATTCGTAAGAATGCTGTTCCCACCACACAGGGATGCATTAAACCAGCCATTTTTGTGACCAACGTACCTTGCTGTCGCTCGTTGCAAGATCGCACCTCGATGTTGATGTTGACGAAAAGTATATACAGTCAACCCTCGATTTATGAACACCCTCGGTTCCCAGAAAAATCGTTCATAAATCGAGGGATTCATAAATCGAAAATTCTGTTAACTGAGTACTATCGAGCAAATGCAACAGTATTTCCGAGTTAGGATTGTGTTTATAATGCCATATATTGTGTAATTTTGCTTTTGACCATGCCTTCTGCTGTATCAATCTCTCAAAGAACAGACGTTAGCGCACTCACGCTCTGTTTATTATGCAATACTAAATTGTTTAATTTTGCTTTGGACCATGCCTTCCGCTGTGTCAGTCTTGGAAATAAGAGATGTCACCACATTCGCACTGGGCTGGTCTCGGATTTCCTCCGGGATTTTTAACCTCCGTTTATTAATCTCCGAGCGACGGCGACCACCTTATTCATCAACTGAGGTCAGGAACACTTGCGGTCGCACCTTGTGCGACCTCAGAAAACCCGTTTGTTGTTCGGATTTCGAGGGGTTAAGAACCGAGGGTGCAATACCTGGAAAACGTTTTGTCAGTTCAGGCGTCATTCATAAGACAGAATTATCCATTTGAAGGTTTCTGTTGACCTCGGAACGATCCGTTCATAAACTGAGGGCAAAAACGCTGAGCAACTCATAGTTGGTTCCCAGAAATTCCGTTCATTGTTCGAATATCGAGGTTCTTAAAACGAGGGAAAAATGAATGGAAAAAGTTTGGTTCCCCGTGCTCGTGTTCATAAAACGAGGGAATTCATAAATGGAAGGTTCATAAATCGAGGGTTGACTGTAATAGGGAGAGATTGAACTCGTCACATCTATTGGAGATCATATGATTGGTTGATTTGTAAAAGATAAAATGGAGATGTTAGTCTCGAGCCACTCGAGCATAGCGAAATTTGGCGATTTATATATCTGAACGTATACGTACTAGTTTCTGGATATTTAAAAATTAATATGGATTTAAACGAGATTGATTTAAACGAGAAGATTTAGTTAAATAAGGTGGATTGGCAGGCTTGTTCAATTCTGCAATCCCGTATTTCCCCGGAAACATCTAATTAATAAGTTACTTAATGAATTTTAGGTAATTAGTCGTCCGGTAGTTATATGCTCTTTCCCGCAGCATGGCCGCCTGGTAGCATAATACACCTGTGAAAACCGCATCTAGGTAGCTCTCACGTAGCTTTATTACATAAGCATTCCGTAAAAGATAAAATCAAAAACGCCCTGTATATTGTTTTTAAGGGGTTCCAATCGTAACCCCGGTTGTGTGCTGTCCCTGGTTTCCCCTGGATTTACCGGCAGACTTGCCGTACAGCACAGTTCCCTCTGAAGTTGACGCAGAACGCATACTAAACCCCCTGCACCGCTACCGTTATACACCGTACACCCCTACCGTACACCCCTGTACAGGGCCGCTACCGTTATAAGACAGAAGGGCCGTTTCTCCCCTACATGTTCTTTTCGACATTGTTTCTTCCTATTAAGGAGCAAGCATGCAATCAACTAATTACAACGACCGCATTAAGGTAATCAATTAAACTTCCAGCTTCCCTACCTGTGACCAAGTGCTAATCGTTACTATCCAAAGCAAAATAAACACGCAACATTTTGACGTGAGCACACTAAATGAGTGGAACGCGCAATGGAATGCTGGGATTCTATACAGAAACAGTAAACAGACAAAAAGAAGCTCTTAGCTCTGAGCCGAGCACCTTGCGTCAGTTTTTGATTGCTTAGCTTCGCTTTGTGTAAAGGCTCCTCTCACCGTGACCGGCTGGGACTTTGCCAAAGCGGCATGTGTGCCGTAATGCCTATATTTATCTAACGGTGTGTCCTCACAAAAAAAAAAAAGAACGAAAGAAAACCTGTCACGTGATGTCGCAAAACCTGCAGAAACTCATACAGCTACACTGTACGCGGAAAGAAGAACTGAAGCTGAATTTAGGGGACAGCCATGTGACGTCATTACTAGTAGTCCTCCGGTTTCGTCGTACAGTTGACTGCATAGCGATTTAGACGTTAGTTTCGGAATTTCTGGACTGGTGTGCTCGTATATAGCGCGTCCAAAATGGCCCCGAAAGTGTAGTGCGCAAAGCCTCCTCATTAACCTTCTCAGGTCACGTGACCCTCCCAGGTCTTCCAAGAAGCTAACATCACAACAGACTACCTGGACATACGCGAAGCTCCCAGCACCTGGATCTAGGTAGTTCCGGCGGTCGCCACTTGGCGGTGCAAATTTGGCGCTCGTTGGCATTATCCAACGTCACGTGATTTTTCCGAGACCACGACAATGTTTACGACGATAGGATGGGACTGCGCATTCGTAGCCAACGCCACCTAGATACTTCACTGCTTCACCACGAGTGGACCTACAGAGTCGCCACGACGTCTGCATGCTTCAACCAATCCCAGCAGACGACTTATAAACACAGACTTTATCTGGCTACTAGTGGATGCCAATGCGGCTGATGGCGGTTCGTGACCATGGCTACGGGCTCTCAGTGACCACGTGACGTCTGTTAAGAGGCTTTTTTTTTTTGTCTAGTTGGATTTGACATATCAACCAGCGGACCATACTGGAACGACGGTGGTCATGACGTCCATGACACACGATATCCATGATGTTGATGTAATTTCTTTTCAACAATTATAGTGTGCCTGAGTACTAGCTAGAGTAGCTTGATGGGCTTGTTGGTACATGACTCAGAGAACAAGGAGCAGTCAGAAACAGGGACAACGACACAAGAAGACACACAAACAGAGGCTCCACTATCAACAAGTTTTTACTGAACTACACAAGCACATTTATAACCAATGGTATAGAGGGGAAAAAAGTGTGTTCCGTTTTTGCCCCTTTTTTCCCCTCTATACCAGTGGTTATAAATGTGCTTGTGTAGTTCAGTAAAAACTTGTTGATAGTGGAGCCTCTGTTTGTGTGTCTTCTTGTGTCGTTGTCCCTGTTTTTGACTGCTCCTTGTTCTCTGAGTACTAGCTCCCGCCTTGCTAGAGGGAGCTATAGTATCGAAGCGCCCTAGACCCAATAATGTGAAGTATCGTAACTCTCCCTGGTGAACTCTGCTCTCCCGCAGACAACTGCCTAGCTATATCTCAAGATCTCTATATCAGGTCGGAGCTCGCATTTGTTGCCTGCTCATACGTGACTGGTCTCACGCTTTTTCCCCAACTCTCAACTCTCTGCGCCTCAATCACTTCTCTCTTCTAGGTATGCACTGAACGTGAATTTAAAGGTACTGTAAAGCAGCAGAGGCCGAATTTCATTTAGCGCGGCTATTCGATAGTCCAAGCCATCAGTACAAAAACTGCGCAAATTTCATTCCAATCGGTGGTGCAGTTAATTATAAAATTGAAATTAATTATTACGGGCAACACTGTATTAGTATTCGGAAGGGATCCGTACTCTCAGCCGCGTACGGCGGCAACCACGTTGCATGCGCATAACACTGGGCCCGACAGCCGAACAGCGCTACGTTTCTTTTTGATTTTATTTCGCAAAAAATACACTAAATAGGGGTCTCTGCACTCCCATGGAAATATGACACGAAATAATATAGCCACCAAAAGAACAAAACGCGACAAAATAGTGCTGCATACATAATACATATTCGACAGTGTTGCCCGCTGCACAGGGGGTTGTTTGACACCAGGCGTCGCGCCGCTGCACTACGCCGGATTTTTCATGATAAATAAAAAATATTTAGAGAGCGTTGTCGGTCGTACGGTTCCGCATATGGGATTTACAAGCAACAAAGTCCCAAGCCACGTCGAAAGCATATCCTGCTTGTCTACTGCTTTACAGTACCTTTAACGGCGGAAGTATTTTACCCATAATCTAAAATTTTGAGCCTATAGGGGCAGTTGTTATATTGGATAATACATACCACTCCACACGTTATCTTGTCAGTCAGCCTGGTATACAATGAGTCGTCGATCACTCGCTCGTTATTATACCCTCCTGGCGGACGGTTCAAAGGTTGACCACACTCTCTTTATATGTCGCTCAGAACATTTTTTTGGCACTTCCTGCCGACATGTCCGGGACGCTGACAGTGACCACCGGGGGGCGTCACAGTTTGGTGTTGATGGATGAAAGGATGAAAAGCTGTCAGGGTATGATCAATATACCTTTTTACACTCTCATCTGATTGAGTCGCTTCACCCCCTCCTCCCTTTCCTTCCTTCAATTATGACTGCGATATAAAAGGGTGTCCCGATCGGTGCTGCAGGTGCTGTCACGGAGGGAGGAAAAAAAACGTACGAAGAGTGATGTACGAGGAGAATAAATGATTGAATAATTATAGCTCCGACTTCTATAGGTACTTCAATTATCGTAACTGAAGCCAATGTTCAACACAGAGGAGCGACACAACACTCAATGAGGAGAAAGCTGGACAAGTTAGATGTTCCGATTAAAGCGCCAGCACAGCAGTATATAGGACATGATCCCGCACAATCTCCGATTTCCTGTCAGAGATGTCTATGATCCAAATATGTATATACGTGATGCTTGCTTGCTCGGGATTCTTATCGGACCTTTCTTTTGCACGATGCAATGTAACGTTATAGTTTTTGAGTACCGTAATTTCACGCGTATAAGCCGCACCGCAGATAAGCCGCAGGACGGGTTTTTTGGGACGGTTTGAAAATTTTCTGGCAGATAAGCCGCACCCGCAGATAAGCCGCGGGCAATACGAGACGACTGATTTGTGCGACAAAGGAGACCATAGAGAAGGCCATATAAACCCTGTGGTCCATACTCCGGGATCGGCACAGTGTACAACAGAGGAGGTCAGTTCTGGAGTTCTACCAAGATCGGATTGTGCCCTTGTGGGGGGTTTTTCGTGGACTGATGGGTCAGTGATCTTCCAGAAGACGTGAATCACTGTCACCACTTTCCTTAAAGCTGCTTGGGGGAATGCATCAGGAAGATCAATCTACTCGAATGTGGACCCGTCCCTGTTACGCACTGTTCGTGCATCTGCAGGGCAGTGCTGTTCCAGAGGCACTGTCGGCCCTTTCGTTAAAATTGGCGTATGGGGAAAATACCAGGAAAAAATAGTCATTAGATAAGCCGCAGGGCGCCCGTGAGAAAAAAAATCGCGCATAAGCCGCGGCTAATACGCGTGAAAATACGGTAATTGCAACAAGTTCAGAGGAATGACTCACTTGAGACCCTGAGTTGCTGAAATTACGTCTATATATAAACTATATTATATTAGACGCTATCGTCTTGCGATAAACAAAATTTTTCATTGCATAGTCTATTCTATCATGATATGATGTGCTCTAGCACAGGTTGAAAAGCTATTCTTAGATGGATAGTTGGCTCTTTAAGCTAAGTGAAAGAAATGTATGGCAGGAGCATTTCAACGCCGAGCATCTCTTGTAGGACCTTCGGCTCGAAATTTTTGTATTTCCAAAATTGCCTGTGTGTTGCCGTGAGAGCGCGGGAAGATCCACAGGGTGGTGAGCCTCTCCTCCGTTCGCGTGACGTTGCGTGACGTTCCCTCTGGGGTGGTCACGTGGGGGCGACGATGGCTGCCAACCGGAGGCATGCGTCTGCATGCGCGGGAATTTCAAATCGCGTGGATTACAATGCTTCGCAATGCGGATACAACATTATAGCGCAAAACTCCACGCAGAGTAAGGCATAAAATTGATAAAGTAGGAAATCCAACAAAAATATACGATATATGATCCGAGACAGCTATCCCTTTAATGATATTATGTTATCGAGACGCAGAGGTGTCATAAATTGAGACTCATAAACAAGCATGCGCGCTTCGTACCTTGGCACTCTGACAGAAAAAATAAAAATAAAAAAATAAAAAACCCTGCAAATTTACAGATTAGAGCGTCGTGTCAATAACATTAAAAAATAACTTTTTGCGTTGCCCAAGCACTGGGATTTTTAACGTTTCCTATGGATCACTAAACCGCTCGATTTCTTGCATCGTTCCATAACAAGAAGCTCGGTTCTATATGGGTGCAGTACTGCAGCTCCAATATTATTCGGCACTGACGAAGTAAACTGCACTGCGAAGTGAACGTTATATTAATCCCTGGTTAATTAATCCCCTATACTCTCGAAATCATTTTCCATACGAGACGGACAACAAGCTGCAGAGAAGAGCCTTATTAACTTTTATTTATTTATTTATTATTAGCAAATTAAATCCACCTCTCTGGGAAGTGGCCGGACTTTGAATCCTGACTCCTTGGGAAGGAACCGATTTTATTGTCTAGAGAAAATAAAAGAGGCCTGCACAGGCTAGTGCTGTCTGGATGCTTTCCCCTTGGTTTGAGAAATCAATGCATCGTCGCTCACGATCAAGTTCTGTCGCGCCCTGAAACAGCGACTTACTAGTTTCATTACACTTTGTCGAGTCTGGCTCCACTAAAAAAGAAAAAAAGAAAGAAAAAACAAAAACCCGCATCCAAACGAACATATACGGCAGAGTCGTTAGCACAGTGCAGTCCAAATGAATGGGGAAAGAGAATACTATTCGTCCATGTACGTCACTCGGATATTCATCGATGTATGTCCTTCGAATATTCGTCCCATATGATGTGATCTCCTGGAGAGAAGACAGACAAACAACAAAGGCAAACCGTGATTTTACATATCAGAACGGCCTTGTCAGTTGCGTCCTTGCTCCGTCTGCGTGCCCGTTGCGTTGCGAGTGCTTTTAATGGGCACGCTAAGTAGGCGCACCGGAGCACACGAGTGTTTCGCTTGACGCGACACATGCGCCAGGGGCGCCCTCCAGAGTGTCAGACAGCAACAGGTTTTTCGCGTTCCCATCTCATATGAGTGAACCGACGACAAGCGCTTCTAATTACTTCGTACGGTACAATTGGAAGCAAGAATACGGACGTACTACGTTACCAAATTCTCTCATTTCGGGAAACTATCATTTTTCTTAAAGCGCTATCAGGCTTTCCTATTACTGGGTAACTTCCGTACGGATATCAGCTATTATTATTAGCTGTTATATATTGTATTGTGTTGTGCATATTGTATTGTGTAGTATTGTGCAGTATTGTACATACCGAACTGCACACATTGTAGTATTTTGTCATGGTTGTGCTAGTTTTAAAGGTTGTGTTTAAAGATTAGGTAGTTTAAAGGTTAGTTTTAAAATAGCGTTCCATATTTCACACTACATAGATAATTTTGTTCATTCGCTGGATGCCGTCGCGACGATTAAAGGGGTAATGCCCTTGTCAAGCAGCCTCGTGCTCCTTTTTGGCTTCCCCCTGATTGTGTTCGTTATCTGGAAGTTGCAATAAAGCATCGTTTATCGTTTTATCGTTATTCGCGGGTCGCGGTAAGCTTTAAAATGCAGCCATCTTCACGCCATGCAGTCACCTTTATTGAAAATTGCTCATTTGGCCGTCTACTACAAATTTACGTCGTTTTTATTTCATTTGCTATCGCGAGAAGATATCATCAAATGCGCTACCGTCCAAAGAGAGCCACCGCGTTCTCTGTCTGTACAGCACGAGCAGACGACAGGAAGCGGCTAGAGTCACTAAATAAGTCACTAATGAGTCACTCTAGAAGCGGCATCTCCGAGAAAGCAGTGGTGTGTAGAGTCACTAAAGAAGAGGCCGCTTCTAGAGTGCTTCTAGATGCCGCTTCTAGAGTCACTAAATAAGTCACTAATGAGTCACTCTAGAAGCGGCATCTCCGAGAAAGCAGTGGTGTGTAGAGTCACTAAAGAAGAGGCCGCTTCTAGAGTGCTTCTAGATGCCGCTTCTAGAGTCACTAAATAAGTCACTAATGAGTCACTCTAGAAGCGGCATCTCCGAGAAAGCAGTGGTGTGTAGAGTCACTAAAGAAGAGGCCGCTTCTAGAGTGCTTCTAGATGCCGCTTCTAGAGTCACTAAATAAGTCACTAATGAGTCACTCTAGAAGCGGCATCTCCGAGAAAGCAGTGGTGTGTAGAGTCACTAAAGAAGAGGCCGCTTCTAGAGTGCTTCTAGATGCCGCTTCTAGAGTCACTAAATAAGTCACTAATGAGTCACTCTAGAAGCGGCATCTCCGAGAAAGCAGTGGTGTGTAGAGTCACTAAAGAAGAGGCCGCTTCTAGAGTGCTTCTAGATGCCGCTTCTAGAGTCACTAAATAAGTCACTAATGAGTCACTCTAGAAGCGGCATCTCCGAGAAAGCAGTGGTGTGTAGAGTCACTAAAGAAGAGGCCGCTTCTAGAGTGCTTCTAGATGCCGCTTCTAGAGTCACTAAATAAGTCACTAATGAGTCACTCTAGAAGCGGCATCTCCGAGAAAGCAGTGGTGTGTAGAGTCACTAAAGAAGAGGCCGCTTCTAGAGTGCTTCTAGATGCCGCTTCTAGAGTCACTAAATAAGCTACGCTTATTTAGTGACTCTAGAAGCGGCATCTCCGAGAAAGCAGTGGTGTGCTCCAAAGCTATATAGTGGCCACTCCGTGTGTCTGATCGTGCTCCCTGCTTGGGTGTGCCAAAAAAAGGGGCGCCCACTCAACGCACCCAATGGATCTCTCTATACGCGTGCTACTATTTGCCGAGCCTCATTCTCTTTTCCCCGTTAGTGATCTACTTAGGAATCCAGTGCAGCAATGCGGTTCGCGGAAAAGCCTAATTCATTGCGGCAGTCGCCTGGGGGCGTTAGGAGCGTTAGGAGGAGGATGGTTGTAGGCGAGGCTCTAAGAAGAAAGAAAGAAAAGTCCGTGACTTCGTCTATCTCAGAAAATAAATGCGGTAGATGTTAAAAAACAAAAAAAACTAAACTTCCATGCTTTCGCTCAAAACTCGTGCAGGGCGTGAAAATGCAAAGATAAGCAACTACAGAAACGAGAATGGACGTCACTTTACCTAAGTTACATCGCCTCTTCTATATAGGACTCTGGTGCGAGGTCGTTTGGTCATGCTTTTCAGTTTTTGTTTAATTCTGCGTTAACGCCGAGGAGCAATTCCAGCTATGAGCGGTGCACGGACGTGGGCAGATGGAGTGAGGAATGAATGAGAGACAGGGCGGTTAGTATGCGTCGTGGGCCGACTTCAGGAGGAACTGTGCAGACATTCGTCTGGAAAGACAACAGGAAAACCCAGAGAAAACCTAATAGAGCAGATCAGGGATTGGGACCCACCACCTTCCAGTATGGTCCTGTATGGTCCAGTATGGTCTAGTATCCACCTTCCAGTATGGTCTAGTATCCACCTTCCAGTATGGTCTACAACCCACAAGAGGATGCTACATCTGCTGGGCCACACATATGGTCTTTGGTAGTTTTGTGATACGCCTCCACTACCGATGTGCGTAGCAAATTTCAATGATTTTTATGTCTTTCGGGAGAAACCGTTACTCCACCGTTACTCCGAGGAGCTCCGTTCCTTTCAATCTTCTCGGAATGCGGTTATAACAATAGCAGAAGTCCTTCTGCAGCGTTCTTTTCTTCTTTGATCCCTTTAAGATAGCGAAACAAAAGAAGGACGCTTCAACAGTCTGGTGTACACTGCGTACTTATGAGATGCTGGGAAAGTTTCTATGGGCCACTGGGACTCCTGCATTCCATGCGGATAAATTGAATACTTTCTCGCTACATAATTGAACGTCAGCGAAGCCACCAACGCGGCCGAGAATCCGTTCGCTGGTGGTACAGGAAGTCGCCGTCAGAATCCACTGGAATCGGAACCATTACACTACGTTGGCAGGGACTACTGGACTACTACTGGACTACTGCACTACTGGAGGGCGCCATTGGCCTGACTTATTCGTACAGACACGCACTCATGATCTTTCACATATTTTCCCTCACGTACGGCTCGCGTCATAATTAACTTGAACACCGCTCAGGCCTGCGATGCACTGGCAGCGCCTACCTTCATTTCGAGGGTCACCCCTCTAACTGTAAATGGATGACCAAAACACCCTTCGCATTCTCCTAAGCACCACCATGGTCCGCAAGGCCGAGATGGCGTTCAAGTTAACACTGTTGCGAGTTGTACACACAACGAGGCAGGCGATATTTTGTGAAAACGATGGAAGATAGCCAAGCCAAGACTTTTCCACAAAATAGAGAAACACAACAGATATTGCTCGGACGAGCAAGCCACACCCCTATGTAATACGTGCAACGTTCTTCTCGACTGCCGCCATTTCAAGTCCTTCCGCGACAAGCTCAAGTCTCGCCTGATCAGCTTCGGAAACTCCATCTCTCTCGCAACACTACTTGGCACACGCAGGGGTGGTGTATAACCGCGGCGCTTCTCCACTACCTGCGTGATACGGTCTCCTCAGCAGCCTGTGACATCGTACACTCTAAGAAAAAAAGGAGTAAAATGGGGAGTAATTGCAGCTTCTACTCCCCTAGATTGCAATTACTCCCCATTTTAGTCCCCAACCCCGACATTTAGTCCCGACATTTACTCCCCAGGACTGCAAATTGTCACTAAACTTCGCGAATGGTCTCCTGAATGCAACAGTCTACGGAAATATGTGCCCTTGGACAATTTGATGACATAAGGCTGTATAACTCACCAAACGTAGCAATTTTCCAGCCACACAGAGTAAGAAACAGTTAGCGCTGCTTTCTTCGGAAATTGTGCTTTATATATGTCGCAAGATTTATTTTATCACTCGATATATCACGGTTGCCGGTTTGCTTCAAAGTATTTTCATGCATATACACGAATAATGTACCTGGGACTCTTACAGCAGCGCGTGAAATGCAGTCTCCACTCTGTGACCTTCATTTACTCCCGTGCATTTGCTCCCGAAAGGGACTATTTTTTGTGGCAATGCATTTAGTCCCCAAAAGGAGTAAAATTACTCCTTTTTTTCTTAGAGTGTAGGTGGGACGGCGGAAGACCTCTGATCCCACGTCGCCTTACTCGAACTACCCCAGGAACTTGGCCACCCACTAAGGAATGATTTAGCAAGGAATAGCGAGCCGTCCTTACTGACTGACTTTTCCTGTCAACATAAATAGATGCCCCCCCCCACCCCTGGACAGCTTCCGTGGTTTAGTTAGTCCTGTGTCCCTTTACTGAACCCGGTAGAGGACCCCAGCAATTCGGTGGCATGGTACCAGTCGCATGACAGGCCGTCCTCAGCGTACGGCCCCTCGCTAAGGTTTGGGTCAGACTTGTACGTATTTGGAGTATTGTATTTAAAATACTGTATTTTAAATACAATTTGAGGTATTTTGGTACTCTACTCAACACTTTTTGTTTTGTGTATTTGTACTCTATTTAAAATACATTTTAAGGTATTTTCTACTCAATACTCTAATTACATATTTTGGATCTCCCTCTCAAACTTTCTGTGTCTCGTCTTTCCATTATCTTGCTTGTTCAGTGGAAATTTCCTGAGTCCCTCGGACTTGACCTGGACATTGGCTCTTCTTGGAGGTCTCCATTTAGAGATCCTACCCCGTGTGTCCTAATCCTTGGTCAGTGAGGGTTCTATTATGTGTGCCCTGACGCCGAATTCTGACCTCGTCGAGCAGGGACGTGCTAGAAGTTTGCTTAGTGGACTTGTCTGGTATCTCTTTGTCATCTTTTTGGGACTTGTGTTTAGATTACTCCTATCACACAGCGGCGGCTTGCGTAGTGCGCGGGGTTTTGGCGCCGCTTTGACCAGTGACTTTTTGCGTTCAAGGATAAATAGTATCTTAATTGTATTTCAAATACGTTTTGAAGTATTTTGTACTCTATTTTAATTACTTTAATTTTCATGTATTTATACTCTATCTTAATTACATTCTAACGTTAGTATTTATTATCTTATCTTAAATACATTTTTGAGTATCTTGTACATGTCTGGTTTGGGTGCACAGTCCGCGGGCCAACACTGCTGTCACACGCTTGCTTACGATGTTCAGAGTCATCGTTCGAGATATTTTAATTAAATTCGCAGCCAATTATGTACTATCGAATTTTATAGCCAGCGCCTTCTCTGCGGTGACATCACGTACGTCTCTGTTCAGCAAAGCAAACGTACGTACCGATGAAGTGTCACCATATCTTAGAATAGCGGCCGATATTTCGAACAAAGAGTCTTCAGAAGAAGAACTCTTCGACATATCGGCGTCCTAGGGCTCTTCGCTTCACATTTCTTTTCCGGTTCGTGGGGTTTTCTGTCTTTATCTCGGTCGTCTCATATCCGCATGAAAGCCACTATGGTGCAGTAGCTTATGCTTACCTCACCGTGAAACCGAAGCCGGATATGCAGTTCGTTTTTTCTGGTTTATCTCGAGAACTACTACATGCACCACTCTGCTGGATGAAATTATTAGGTTTAGCGTCTAAACGTAATTTCCTGGCGAATACAACTCCAATCTGAAAGCTCCGGAATGTCCCTCTCAAGACCTCTCTCGTGGGATGGGCAGGATGGAGCTACGGACGAACAACTGTGGCGTCGCTCACTATCATAGTTGTCTCGTAATATGTTCCTCCGAATAAGGCGCCTCCTTTCTTTCCTTCCTCCGCGAAGCCCGCCTCATCACTGGTTGCCAGGCGAACCGGACGCGGTGCCACGGCGTATATATTCCAACAAAAAAACACACACACGCAGGAATGAAGGTTAAAAAGCGGAACGAGTGAATCTCTAGCGTGCAAGGTCGCGTCCTTGCACTTCTCCCTGTTGCGACGTTTTATACGGACTCCGCCGGTGCTGCCATCTGATTAGTTACGTTGCTTCAATCATTCCGTTCCCGTTGCGGTGAATTAAAAGCCGGCGGTGGCGCAAAAGTCGCACCTTAGTACTCAGGGAGGCGTCGGCGCGCTTTTGTGCTGTGACCAGACAAGTGAAAGGTGTCTGCTTGCCACATCCTATTATGGAAGTGTGTATCGGTGTTGATGCCTTGTTGTGTGCCACTGGAGCTTGGCCAGGAATAAAATATTGCGTGCGACAGCCATGACGACAGAGGCTGCCGGAGGAGAGGCATTATAGTGCCTCTTGCAAATGTTCGGTGTATAGCGCAAGCGTAATGTAACTAGAATCCGCTGAACTTAGCGGATTGAACGATGCATAACTTAAAGTACGTCAAAAAAAATTGAACAAGAACAAACGCGCAAACAAGAGAGAGAGAGAGAAATACATGATGACGATGATATGGGGATGACTTCCGCTCATTGAGCGGAATGCTACCCCATTGCTATTGGGGGAAAATGAGAGGATGGTGATGAGGATGATGCTGACGACGCTGACAGGGTTTTAGAGAGAGTCGATCAGGCCGGTAGTTTGCAGGAATTTGATGAAGGGTCGTAAGACGGACATCTGCTTTCGTGTGTCCCATGGTCCCAAAATGAGACTGAGGTCAAGGGGTCGGCTGTCAATCCGCGCAAGGTCGTTTGCCAACAAGTGACGCTCCCTCCCAGGAAATAAAAGGTTGACTAGGAACTCCGTGAAACGTTTGTGATAATGAATATACTCGAATTGTTTTCACGGAACAAAGTAATCATTATTTCACTATCATAATACTTTCATTTTTTACATTATTTCAAAAGAAGCTTTCATACTTTGCGAGTACAAGTACAAATACCAGTACTGCCCTGACATCAAGGTGAAGGTCATGCAGTGGTCAACAAGATCATGGCTAGAGGGAGTCTATGCACTAGTTCCTCCTTGTGGAACTGTGCACGTAGAAATACTCCTCAACAAATGAACCTCTGCACATGCACAAATGTACATGTGCACCAGACTCTGGCGCGAGAACATCATATCTGCCACCTACTGGCAAGCGACAGCTCGGACACTAGTTGGCTTTGCGCTTATGCATTTCTCCCTCTCCCCTCCTCCATTTCCCCCTCTCCTCTCCTCCATTACGCGCTTCGACAAAGAGACCCCCCACACCCCCCCACACCCTCACCAAAAGCGAGTGTCTGGATCCGCTTCCGTGTTATGAATAGCTAAGTGTGTGCTTTGTGTGCTCCCCCAGTGTTAATTCCCCCCTCACCCTCACCTCTCACCCTCATACACATTACTGTAATCTTTCTTTTTTTACATTTTATTTGTCTTTAACTTCTGTCTCATCCTTCTTTAATTCACCTTTCGTTAGCTTTTCCTTAGTTCCTAATTCTTGTCTTTTTATTTATTTATCTTTTTTCGTTTTCTGTTTTTTTTGTTTGCGGAATAGAAAGCCGACATCTCGTTTGGCTGACCATTCCTCCTCTGTTTTTTTTCCCTCTGTTCTAATAAATATATTCCCCTCCCCCAGTGACTCCTCTTCTTGTTTAACATTTAACACTCGCTCGTGTGAAACTTTTTCAATCTACTTTTTGCACTCCATCATTCTCTAGCCCGTTCATCTGTTTGTCTTCTCCGTCTGTACACGTCCTGAGGTAGCCAGTCCGCACTTTGTCGAGACTCATGTCGCCATATTTTTTCTTTATCACGTCACAATCAGTTTCTTTTTTTTCTTCTTTATCACATCGACACCAGCTTGAACACCAAATAACATACACCGCAAACTACTATTAGTTTAAATATGGCATATATACATATCGAAAAAGCCACACAGCGGCGAGATTTGAACGACGCATCTCCCGATTACCGTTCGAGCGCCTTGACCAATAGACGATTTGAAAAAGATGCTCGCGCCACCAAGCGCGCCGCGCAAAGCAGCATGGGAACTTTGAGGGACACTGCTGTGTCGTCTGCTACGGTTATGGTGTATCTCGGCTGACGCCGCTGCTACGCACACCGGGAATGTTGTTGTTCTTCTTCTACCTCCGCCTCTGGTCGTCTCATAATGCTTTAAGGCGCTCTAAGTTCCCATGAGCCCTTGCGTGCCACAGGTGGCGCTTGCTTTTCTAAAAAGGCGTGATGTGGGCAAGCTAACGCTTGTCCCATCCTACAGTTGGCAATACAAGGTCTATTCGACCACGCTGCCATCGACCAAGGCGCTCTCCACCGGTAATCAAGAGCATACCTGGGTAAATTACTTTTAAAATGTAATTAAATTACGTTACTCACTACTCCATCTAGAATTTAATTAAATTATATTACTCATTACTGCAATTCAAATGTAATGAAATTACATTACAATTACTACGAAAAAGTAATGACATTACAAAGTCATTACTGCGAGCTTTAATCGTAACGATGTTGAGGATGTGGAAATTCATTGTGGGCGGGCGGAATCCATGTTGCCAACTCTCTCTCTGCCAAGTGCCAACGCAGAACACGTACTCGATTGTTTTGCAAAAAGTAATGCGTAATGTCCCTTTAAATTACTGCCCAAATGTAATGAAATTACGTTACAAATTACATAATGTGAAAAGTAATGCATTACATTACAAATTACCAGAAAAAGTAATTCATTACAGTAATGGCATTACTACCCAGGTAGGATCGAGAGATATATGCGTACACTGTAAACTGAAAAACACCCTTGTGGGTGTCAATGACTTGTCCTATAACTCACACCACTTTTTACACCGTGTGGTCTGGAACACGCTTTTTAGATGCTGTATTCTGGGTAAAACACCCTTTCAAAGTGTGCTTTTCCATGAAAATGCCGTCTTTTGCACCCTTTATACACCCTTTTAGGAGGGTGTCTAGCAATTTTACACCCTCCTAAAAGGGTGTTTAGAGGGTGCAAAAGAAGGCATTTTCAAGAAAAAGCACCCTTTCAAATGGTGTTTTACACGGAATACACCCTCTCAAAAGGGTGCTCCAGACCATACGGTGAAAAAAGTGGTGTGAGTTATAGGACAAGCCATTTACACCCACAAGGGTGTTTTTCAGGTTACAGTGTATAGTTGAAATCGACCCGCTGTCTGGTTTTTTCGGCGACTGCCATATACTTCAACTGTTCATGTTCCCAGGCAGCTTGAGACTTGTGTGTTTTTTTTTGTCTCTCCGTTTCTACGTTCCCGCCTCAGAACAATTACTTTCCATCAAACTACCACTACTATATGTGCCGTTTGGGTTCCTGACTTTCACCATGTATACACTGTAACCTGAAAAACACCCTTATGGGTGTAAATGGCTTGTCCTATAACTGACACCTGTTTTTACACCATATGGTCTGGAACACCGTTTGTAGAGGGTGTATTCTGTGTAAAACACCCTTTGAAAGGGTGCTTTTCCTTGAAGCTGCCGTCTTTTGCACCCTTTATACACCCTTGAGGTGGGTGATAAACAATTTTACACCCTCCTAAAAGGGTGTGTAAATGGTGCAACAGAAGGCATTTTCAAGGAAAAGCACCCTTTCAAAGGGAGTTTTACACAGAATACGCCCTCTAAAAACGGTGTTCCAGACCATATGGTGTAAAAAGAGGTGTCAGTTATAGGACAAGCCATTTACACCCATAAGGGTGTTTTTCAGTTTACAGTGTAGCTTCCAACATTCCTGTCCATCGCGTGCTACAGCCACTAAACGTGCATGTGCTCTTCGAAACCAGGAAAATACTTTGTCAGGATTAAATAGGCGTCTGCGACATTCCGTCGGGGGATCCAACCACATCGTTAGTCTGTTGTACCAAAGAAAGAGAGAGAGAGAGAAAGGATATGGAGCCGTTCTTTATGAACAGGAAAATTCTGCACGAGGGTTAGAGGTTGTCTGGCGGGGAAAGTGTGTCGTGCCATGCCCGCATGGGGGAGCCTGGGAGGAGACAGCCGCAAGACGCGTTTGCAGAACCCTGCTTGAGTTTCTAGTATGTTTAGCGAGGCCAGTTTGGCCTTCTGTTTGACCATCGGATTCGGGGATATGATCTTAAGGTCTGACATTCGATTAACTTGTCCGAAATAAATTCGCGGGATTCGTTCTGGTTCGAGATTAATGGCTGTTTTGATGAATACAGTCTCGTAAGAAAGAAACCTGTCTTTCAATGCGTTTTCAGCATTTTTCTATTTGCTAGGTTTTTAAAAAGGTAGAATGGCATTCAACGAGGATTCTATCACATTCTTTTGCTATCAAGCTTTCGCACGAAATTCTCTAATTGAAGAGGTAGTTGATTAATTAATTTTATGCAATTAGTCATCATCTTGTAGTTACATAGTCGCTTCAATAACATAACTGAACTACAAAAACGACATATATGCTGCATAGCTTTTTTTTTATATATATCGTAGCTTTTATATTTGAAAACTTCTCTAAAGTATTTAAAAAAAAGACGCCCTGTACATCCATATTTATTCAGGTGGTATCGTAAATCCAAAAGTAAGTGTTTTGTAGTGGTCTAGTGTGTTAAAAATGCCTTTCGAGGAAGGGACAAACATTTAATTGTTCTAAATCCCTCCTTTTGCAACACTGCAGACACAGTTCCAATTTCCGCAACAGCCTCCAGGTGGCGCCACTTCCAATTATCGTCGTCTGCAACGAAATCGCTCCGAAATCCGCTGCATTCGGCGCACTGGCGAGATTTATCCGTCCTTTCATCGCACGATAAATCTCACACGCCGAACAGGGAAACACGTTAGGATTCCCATCTCTTACGCAACTGCGATGCCGCAAGGAAAGTGTGATAAGGCGTGGGTGGCCATGCAGGACGGAGAGAGAGGAAAAAAACAAAACAAAACATATTGGCTGTCTTCACCATAAGTGGATTGCGACAGGTGTAAGTCGTGTACGGCTTCGACAACCGACATCCCATCCTTGCTTTCGCATTCAAGTGCGAGCCTCCCTGTCTCCGTGGGGGGAGGGCGATGTTATATTATCAAATCGAAGGTCGCGAGTAGGAAAAAAAACAGACACAAGCGCATGTGTGCCCTAAGAAGACATAAGGACATAGGGCGCATCATTAACTGCCCGGTAATGCCCTGCCTCTCCGAATATGCTTCTTTGAAAAAAAGAAAAAAAAAAAGAAGGAGAGCTTTCTGTACTTGGTACGGCACATGTAATCGCCGTGAAAATGAAACGGAAAAGGAGAATAGTAACTTAAGATAAGTGCACGATGGAGTTGTATGAAAAAAAAAGAAAAAAAAAGGAAAATGTAGAAGAAAGAGCTGTGTTTTTCAATTGTGCATTCGAGGTCACGAACACGCGTATTCTCTTTCGAATTGAAAAACATGGGGGCGCCTATGTTGATTTCAAACATCACTAGCACGACGAAACCGCAAGTTGGTTATCGTCCCAAACAGCACAACATCTTGGGCCAATATTGGACCCATATCGGCAATGTCGGCCCAATATAGGACCAAGATTGGACCAATATCGGGCCGGTATTGCTGGTATTGGTCCAATATTGGGCCAGTATTGCCGATATTGGTCCAATATTGGGCCAAGATGTTGTGCCCTGCTTTGGGTATAGTTAACCTGCTCTGTTCACCGGGAATCTTGGCAAACTGCGGACTATGTTTACTTTTTTTTTTATCCCGCGTTAGCGCCGCGATGCAACTGTAGCTATGAGCGGCGTACAGATGTGGACAGACGGAGAGAGGGCAGCAGGAAGGAGAGGGGGACAGGGGGATTAGTATATGCGTCCTGGGACGACTTCAGGGGGAACTGTGCCGATATTCTTCTGGAAAGTCTTCGGAAAACCCCGGGGAAAACCTCAGACAGCCACAGCCGGTGGTAGGATTCGAACCCACCTACCTCCCCAGTCTCCAGCACGACCTTGGCCGCTGGCGGACTATGTTTATAGAGCCTTCGCTTTTTCACGATATGTATTTGAAAGTTTTTTTTTTCACGAATGTATATTTTAGCGGATAACATCTAGAATGTTTGGTATTTTATCGAAGCTTTCACAAAAACTAAACCGGTCTCTACTGGTCTGGTATTGGAGCAACAGCAAGCCAGACCTGTCACTGTAAATTCCTATACTGACGTGGATAAGTACCGGAACTCTTCGGATTCATTCTAAAAAAAAACCGTTACCTCCTTGCCACATTTTATGAACGCTATTCACATCACTGGGTAAATTTAACAAAAAGTGCGCCCAATGGTATACGGCAATCCTTTAGATGTTGCTAGATGTTGTGGAATTCCCGCTGTGTGATTATAGTAGCTATCGCACTATTCAGCACGGCACAGCGCATGGATTTTAAAGAACGCCGTACTGGCTTCTTGTGGGAATACATTCTTCAAAGACTGACCGCGGCCACGACTTTTCTTTTTTTTTTCTCTCTCTCTCTCTGTCTTAGGAAAGAGGGCGCTGCAAGAATGATTATTTAAAGAGGTCCAGTAGTCCATTGTCTGCTAGAATGCACAGCCAAGCGTTTGTATACAGCCCAGCCATAGCCCAGCGTATATGCCGTGAAAGCGTTTCGATAGCGATTTCCTTTTCTTTTTCGTTTTCTTTTTTCTTTTTTTTTTTTGTTCCGTTAGGGGGGCGTGGAAGTTGCACGATTAAGGAAAAGGGCGCGGCGACACCTAACGGCGAAAAAGCGTGACTTCCCCAAGCGAGAGAAAGAAACACGAAGAAAAAAGGGTGACCTCGAGAAAAGTAACGGCGGGCTCTTGCCGTTATCGTGTATTGTGCAAAAATAGCCAAATGTATATTTCTTTTTCTTCTTCTTCTTCTTTTTTTTTTTTTTGCCACTGGACATATGCACGTGGTTTAACTGCGGCTATATCCACGACGCAGAAACTTGGACGGCCGAACAGCCGAAGCAGTTAATGGGGAAGCAGCGGAAAATGTAGTAATGGCGAATTCGGGTGGTCATTTCGGAGCAACTTTTTTTGCCAGATCTCGAGCAGTCATGTTCGCTTGGTCAAAATGAAGCAAATCTTGCATGTTCGCGTGGCGCTTTCCGAGCGCTCGGAATTTGCTAGCTAGCACTTTTTTTGCCCGGTCTCAAAACGATCGAGCAGCAGATTGCTCAACTGTATCCGGTGTCGTCACATCCGCACTGCAACGGTGGCGAGTGCCCTCATTGGCCCGCATGTTGAAATCACGTGGTTTAGCAGACGACAGAACGCGAAGACTTGCGACCGCGACGCCCCTATCGTGATCCAAGTACCTAAAACCGCTAGATTCCTAGCAATCATGTTCGCGTGGCAACGGTCACGTGATCCAGCTCGGTCGCCGACCTAGCAATTTCCGAGCGCTCGGCCGTTTTGCTACGAAATGACCACCCGAATTCGCTATAAGTGTGTGTGTGTGGGGGGGGGGGTCCCCGAAATCCACCATTAAGAATAAACGTTTAAGAATAAAACATTCAAGAATAATCCGCTTAAAAAATACACGGTTCAAAATATATCTCCTAAAATAAACCGCTTACTATCCCCGCTTAGAGATCACCGCTTAATAATTCACCATTAAAAATAAACTGTTTAAAAAAAAAAACCCTCACCATCTAGCACGGAGGCGAACTGATTGCAATTTACGCCGGGTTAGAGCACGTGCACTGCTGCACGTGCCGCCGACCCAAGAAGGGTTGCACTTCGTCATCCGAAAGTTTCATTCAATTACGTGTACTCGCCGATTTTTCTCGAATAAAAGTCTCGGTCAACCATGAACGACCCTTGTAAGTTCGTACGTAGATTACGCGGGTTGTGTGTCGGTTCTGTGTTTTCTGCACGGATTCCAGAGTCTGCACACTGTTGCAGCTCCCACGTGTGTCAGAGCAAAGCAAAAAAAAAAAAAAAAAAAACTTCTTTCTTGACTTCGTTACGTGCCATCATAATGTGCGCATCAGTCGACGGCACGTTTGATGATTTTGATCGTGACGACAACCTTAGCAAGTCGCTTGCTATGGGTCTTCCAGCGAGCACAGCGAGTTGCTTGTAAAGCGGACAATCTCGCTGAACCAATCAGCTTCACACGGAAAAATAACCGTTCGAGAAATAACTTTCTTCGGCTTGTCCGTATTTTTCGCCGTGGAAACGTTCTTCAGAAGTAGGACGCCAGGATATCCTTAGCCATTCTTTCGTTCTCGAAGATAGGAAGAGTTCAGAGAAAGGTTCTAGCACGATGAAGAACTTTTGAAGAATTCAATATTTTTTTTTTTCAGATTCCTGCTATGCCGCGTAGCAATACATAAACTGGTCCTTTGTGAACATTCTACACTAAGCAACATTCTAAAGCATTAGCATCACACGAGAACAAGGTGGCACTTTCTGCTAATAAGCCTTGGTTTCTCTTAAAGTAACACAGAAGTCATTTTTGACACCCTGTTTTCTTTGAATAAAACTGATAAGCAGGCGTATAAGATGTACCATAAGAATTAATTCACCCCATAGAGCCATAATTATCGCACAAATTGAATTTAAAGTACGCCGCAAAAAGCGATCGTGCGCAACTGCGGTGGAGAGCAGTAACAGCCTGTGATCTGCCTGGGAGTCACGCTCGCTCATTGGTCCAGAAGAATGTCGTCTGCTACTCCGCTGTCGTCTGCTACTCGGCTGTTCGATTTTCTGAAAAAGCATTGCTCCTGGCTCGGTCAT
Source organism: Ornithodoros turicata (assembly GCF_037126465.1). NCBI lineage: Eukaryota > Metazoa > Arthropoda > Arachnida > Ixodida > Argasidae > Ornithodoros > Ornithodoros turicata. The sequence goes on along the minus strand of NC_088202.1, from coordinate 147,334,920 downwards.
GATTGGGCCGCTCCTTCTATCCCCAATTCTCCGGGGGAACTTGGCAAAACTGGTTTAGGGCGCGGCAAAGGGGCAGCGCGCTGACCCCCACTGACCAGCCAACCAGAACGAGTTGCCCCTGTTACGTCATCGGTGACGTGGCATCGTACCTTCTACTCCTCGTTATACCCGGGGTAGTGAATAAAGGTTGAACGCACGGAGCCATCTTAATGTGAGTTTTTGTCTGAGAAACAAATTGCACACATCAAAAACTTTTCGCGCTATTCGGTAAAATGACACACACACTTTCATTAGACGTCTGAATCTGATTTTTTTTTTTTTTTTGATGGCCCTCTGTACTCCTTTAATGTTTAAAAACAAGATCGGCTCACCGATTTTGGCAGTGACTCCGTCGTGCTCGTGACCACTGCATCGATGCAATCCTAGTAGCAACTGTAAAGGAAAAATAGTTCAATTAAAGCCAGAGCATTTCAGCCAATACGACACGGCACAACACTAATGAGATTTCCCAAATAGTCGTTTCCAGAACTCCAGAAGTACCGGAGAAGTACCGTGGTTCATCGAAAGCACTCGCTGGCTTCAAATACAACACTTTTCGTGGGTTTCGATGCGTTGTCTTTGCAATGCACCCAAATATTCTAATTTAATTATTAATTAATTAATACAATTATCTATTATTATTATTTATTTTACTTATTATATATTAAGTTTATAATATTACAATATTTACTTATACATATTTTACTTATTTATATATTATTTTTTTAATTATATGTATCTCATAATAAATCTAATATGAATTTTTATATTCTAATTAATTTATTTTATTTATTTTATACTGTTGACTGCCTCTTGACAGTCGTAACAGGAATGGGCTGCGAAAGTTGTTATATACAAACACAAAGGGATACCAACTGCATAAAGTAAAAGAAAAGTAGAAAAATATGACACTGAGAAAAAGAACTACGTCAAATGGAAGGTTGGTTGCACTGCAGGGTTAAACTAGAAGCATTACGCTTTCGTCTAATACAATCATCAATACAATAATTAAGCCTTACAATTTCAACAGGACAATGGTCAACAGCACCGAGAGTTGAAGCGTTGATTACATCATAGGACAGTACAATCCAATGAGACACTGTTCTTGAGAAAAAAACAGAAAATCTGAACGCATTAATCCGAGAGCAGGGAATAATAAACATATGGGGATGCCGAGATCGAACTGCTCTGTTTATGTTGCGTGTAATGTATTTAGTGACATCAGTACGAAACTTGTCACGTAACATGAGATAAAGTAACTTAAGTCGATCACGTAATCGACGGTGGTTCTATAGCAGCTAACGTGTACAGAGACGTTACAGACTGATTACAGACAGATTACAGTCGTTACAGATTAGATTACGATGCAGAGATGCGCATCGAAAGATCGACACCCATAAAAAAATACATAAAATAAAAACTCGCTTAGAGCACAACATTTCGTCTTCGTCACTTGTAACGGCGCTATATCTTGTGTCATATACTCAGTCGTGGGTAAGTTAATAAGTTACAGTTAGAGTTAGCCTGCAAATATAGTAACTGAGTTACAGTTACTCCTTTTTGAACGCAACTAGTTAGAGCTACAATAACTATGAAGTAACTTAATAGTAACTTAACGTAATTAGTAAAGTAAAGTTAGTTAATTTATAGTTCCCTTCGAAGAAACAAGCTGAATGCATAGATGTAGCCCTCAAAAACTTTGCTTTGGCACTTGTACCGTCCAAGCTTAGTTACCGTGTTTCCCATGGGCCCGAAGAGCACGGTGAAAGTATAAGGTCATTCCTATAAGGCTGCGTATGAGATGATAAAATTCGCGGAATTCCTGCTTGGGAAAAACTGCAGGGTCTTTAGAGACCTTGACAGAACAACACTCAGAATCTAACGTGTGATGGAAAATATTGCAGAACCCGAGGAACTTAGTTACAATTACAGTTTACAGTTACTTTAACAAAAAGCGCTACTAGTCACAGTTACAATTAAGATACTTTTGCAGAAAAGTAACTAGTTACTGCACACTGCACTAGTTACTTTTCTGCAAAGGTATCTTAATTGTAACTGTGACAAGTACCGCTTTTTGTTAAAGTAACTGTAAACTGTAATTGTAACTAAGTTCCTCGGGTTCTGCAATATTTTCCATCACCCATTAGATTCTGAGTTACAGTGAACCCTCGTTATTATGACCATGGTCGTTCCCGAAAATTTTGTTCATAATGCGGAATTGTCATATTAACGGGGGTATCTGCAGAGGTTTCACAGCAATGTTCCCCAAGAGTATGGTCCTAAAGCGCGTATGTCAGATTATCGGGGGTCATATTAACGAGGGTTCACTGTATTCAGTTATAAGTTACTTTTGCAGAAAAGTAACAAGTTACTGCACAAAGTAACTAGTTACAGTTACAACTTACTTGTAACTTTGTTACTACTCAAGACACATTTCACTGTAACAACTTGAGTTCAGCCGTTTTGTATCTCTTTATCTTCGCTTTGTGGCACAAGCGAGTTATAATAATGAGTTCCGTTTCACTTTTGTTTCAATAGCGCCTTGTATTAGCGACATATTGGGCACGTTTACAATCAGTCGACTGTTATAGTGAACCCTCGTTAATATGACCCCCGATAATCTGACATACGCGCTTTACGACCATACTCCTGGGCAACAATGCAGTGAAACTTCTGCAAATCCCCCCGTTAATATGACAATTCCGCATTATGACCAAAATTTTCGGGAACGACCATGGTCATAATAACGAGGGTTCACTGTATACTGGGAGAAGTACTACAAAAAGGGGGCGACAAAAAGTTGAGACCAACTGCGTACATAATCCGGACTGACAAATATGATGGTATCCCTGCAGCGATAAATCGTTTAGGCTCGTCTCTTGGCATCGTTCCTATGTACCGCATACATTTGACTTGGCTCCCACCACCCATTCATGAAAAAGAACGAAGCGTTCCGGTAGGGAGAGGATGTTTAAATTAACGGGATAGGGGCGGAAATTAATGATGATGGGACACGCAGGGGTCTCCACGTTGTGATTCTTGCGAAATGCGTAAAAAAAAAAAAAACATTTGGAGACGCACGTGACACGCTGGGAAAAACATTGATGTTGATGACGATGAACATTCTTTATTGCCGTTCGCAGTTAGGAGTATAATGTCATATTAATTCACGGCGCGGGATAAGTGCGTGTATGTTTTTTTTTGTCATCAGCTTCCTTTTTGTGACGTAGCGCGCAGCCACACTGTAAACTGAGAAACACCCTTATGGGTGTAAATCGCTTGTCCTATAACTGACACCTCTTTTTACACCGTACATGGTCTGGAACACCCTTTTTAGAGGGTGTATTCCGTGTAAATCACCCCTGGAAAGGGCGCTTTTCTTTGAAAATGCCCTCTTTTGCACCCTTTAAACACCCTTTTAGGAGGGTGTAAGATCGTTAAACACCCTCCTAAAAAGGTGTATAAAGGGTGCAAAATACGGCACTTTCAAGGAAAAGCACCCTTTCAAAGGGCGTTTTACACGGGATACACCCTCTAAAAAGGGTGTTCCAGACCATGTACGGTGTAAAAAGAGGAGTCAATTATAGGACAAGCGATTTACACCCATAAGGGTGTTTTTCAGTTTACAGTGCAGTGGAGGAGAGCTGAATTGTTGAACAATCATATAATGTGTATGTGTGTGTGTGCGCGCATATCAGGGTTGCGGAATGGGAACCTCCATTCCATTCCATTCCATTCCGAGGAATGGAGATTTGTGATAATTCCTCGGAAAGAAAGGCATTGCCAATTCCCACTCCTGGAATGGCTTGGCAACCCCATTCCATTCCTTTAATTCCATCAATAAAAGAATTAGGACCGGTAACCGTACTAACTAGCCCAGCAATGCTATAGAGGAGATTGGCATTACCCATCACGGAAAAAGCGAAAAGACAAGGTTATTTCGCCCTTGACCGTGTGGCACCCAGACCAGTCCATTCCAACTCCATCCCGCCTGCGTAAAAAAAAAAAAAAAAAACTAATTCCATTCCCATTCCATTCCTAGAACAGTTTTCGCCATTCCATTCCAATTCCATTCCGGGCTCTGATAAATCTGGAATGATTCCGGAATCATTCCAGCCCCGCAGTGGCAACTCCGCAACCCTGGTGCATATAATGTATATATGTAATCTATAATTTATACGTTGCACATATAATGTATATACGTGTATATTTATATATATATATAGATGTCTATGTGTATTTTAATTATATGTGACAATAAAATTCACGATTCACATAACTTTAACTTCATTCTCATATATCTCACATCTAATGTTTCGCGTGGAATGGGGTAGTGTACTGCTCTTCAGGGGTGAATCACCCCAGGTCATAGTCACGATTTATTTGTTGTTGTTGTTGCGTGTGATCATGAGCGACGCTTCCGTCCGTGGATTACTTCTGCCCACGACGCTGAAATCTCATATACAGTGAACCCTCGTTAATACGACCCCCGATAATCTGACATACGCGCTTTACGACCACTCTCCTGGGGAACAATGCAGTGAAACCTCTGCTAATCCCCCCGTTATAATGACAATTCCGCATTATGACCAAAATTCTCGGGAACGACCACGGTCATAATAACGAGGGTTCACCGTATTTAGCGTCGATCCCTCGCAGAGGAGGACGTGTCCAAGCATCGGCTGGGTTCGAACGCGAGACCTTGGAACGGACACGTTACCGACCGATCCACCGAGGCCGTTAATTTTTGGGACCTATACAGTGAACCCTCGTTATTATGACCATGGTCGTTCCCCGAAAATTTTGGTCATAATGTGGAATTGTCATATATTAACGGGGGAGATTTGCAGAGGTTTCACTGCATTGTTCCCCAGGAGTATGGTCGTAAAGCGCGTATGTCAGATTATCGGGGGTCATATTAACGAGGGTTCACTGTATACAGTGAACCCTCGTTATTATGACCATGGTCGTTCCCCGAAAATTTTGGTCATAATGCGGAATTGTCATATTAACCGGGGGATTTGCAGAGGTTTCACTAAACTGTTCCCCTCGTAAAGCGCTTATGTCAGATTATCGAGGGTCATATTAACGAGGGTTCACCGTATAACAGCTTCTGCCTGTTTTCTTTCTCAGTGGGTTTGGAAGAAGAACAGTTGGCGAGTGTCGCTTCCAACCTGTTCTTTTCCGTTTACCGGACAGGTATGCTATAGCTCACACAACGTGACCTTCTCGTTAAGTACGCCCCTTCTTTCCTTATGCGTGGGAAAGCCCTCTCGCGCGACTGAGACAATTAAAAGCTACCTAGAGGACGGGCATGGCAGGTGAACCAATGATTCCCTCGCTCGCGTATATTGCTGCCCGGGGAAAGCTTTGTTGCATATTCCAGGTTGAAGAACTCATTTTCGAGAGGCCGGTCGCGGATGAATTTCTGCAAGTCACGTTCTGTTGGAAGTCACCCGCAGCATTTCGAGGTGACACTTGGGAACTGTCAGTGCTCAACAAATGTGCCAAAACCTGGTTAGCTCAGTTCACTAGTCCACGACCAACGAAGAAAAGAACAACACTGAATGACCGCACTCTTAAAAAAAAAAAGGGGTGTACTTTCATTCCTTTTTCTTGCCGCATATATCACTCCCTTGATGGGGAGTACAATTACTCTCAAAAAGGAGTATCTCAATTACTCTCAAGATTACAATTACAAGAGAGTACAATTACTCTCAAAAGGAGGGAGTGCACTGTAAACTGAAAAACACCCTTATGGGTGTAAATGACTTGTCCTATAACTGACACCTCTTTTTACACCGTACATGGTCTGGAACACCCTTTTTAGAGGGTGTATTCCGTGTAAATCACCCCTGGAAAGGGCGCTTTTCTTTGAAAATGCCCTCTTTTGCACCCTTTAAACACCCTTTTAGGAGGGTGTAAGATCGTTAAACACCCTCCTAAAAAGGCGTATAAAGGGTGCAAAAGACGGCATTTTCAAGGAAAAGCACCCTTTCCAGGGGTGATTTACACGGAATACACCCTCTAAAAAGGGTGTTCCAGACCATGTACGGTGTAAAAAGAGGTGTCAGTTATAGGACAAGCCATTTACACCCATAAGGGTGTTTTCCAGTTTACAGTGTGGAGTTATGCTTTAACTCCCTACGGGAGAGTAATATTATTCTCAGGTAGAGAGTAAGGGAGTAATGTTACTCCCTTGTGGGAGTGAGGAGACTCCTTTTTGGGAGTAATTGTACTCTCCGAAAGGGAGTGATATACGTGGCAAGAAAAAGGAGTTAAAGTACACCCCCCTTTTTCTTTTAAGAGTGCGGAAAAATCTTCAGTTGATAAAGTTTTCCAGGACCAGGATTTAGTTCCATGGAATGCGAAAGAGAAAAATAAATATTTGATGTCGCGGCGGTAGTCGGAAAAATACGAATACGTAGTCGACACTATAAGTCCTATTTTTCTGATCACCGCGAAGCGACTGTGGCTATGACAGTCGCACAGACGTAGATAGATGGGGAGGAGGAAGGAGACATATGCGTCCTGGGCCAACTTCAGGGAGAACTGCGCGGACATGCTCCTGGAAAAGTCTGCCTGAAAACCCGGGGAAAATCTGAGACAGCCAGCGGAAGGGTCCGAACTGTACCACGACGCACTCTTCGGCGTAACCTGGCAAATTACCAACAACGAGAGACTGTTCCGTCGACATAATACTATACTAAGAATACTACAAAAAAATAAAATAAAAAATAAATAAGGGTGAATTGTGTGGGTATACACTATCAACAGTACGCAACTATGAAGTAAATATAGGACACGGACACAATACTACGAAGAGCAACGAAAATATATGTAGCGATGGATAGACAGACTAAACGAGTACAAGAGGAAATTAACGTGATTGTCAAAGTTTTGACTGAGGCCCTATCTTCGTCGGGGGAAAAAAAGTTATTAGTCTGCAGTATAGATTAATATGCCGACGCAGTATCGATAGCAATACACTACCAGTGAATAATAATAATTGGGGGTTATTTACGTCGCGAGACAACTGAGATGATGAGCGACGCCACAGCAGCCGGTCTGTGGATTGCTTTTGCCCACCTGAGGGTTCTTTAACGTGCGATGAAAGTTCATCACACGGCACCCCGTATTTAACGTCCCTCGCGGAAGACTTCGTGTCTAAGCAACTTGTACCCTGCCATCAAGTTGCTGGCGTCCTCGGCCAGGTTCGAACCCGCTACCGACTGAGCCACCGATGCCGGTATACCCAGTGAATATCATTATTCCGGACAAGTAATGCTTTAGGGCCATCAAATGCGGCGTGTGGGAATCCATAATGCAGAAAGCCTGGGCGAAGACACGCAAAAAGACAGAGACGACACAAATCATTCGATGGATTTCTTGGAAAGGGAAATTATGACATCCTGTTCCTTCGGTGCAGAGCGAAATTAATTTACACGTCCCCCATCTATGCCCCTATTTTGCAGAAGGGACAGGCGATCGAGACTGGCCCCGTATTAAGTAGAAAGTGTCTACGCGTATAATATGTACCTCTCGATGCACGCTCCAGGCAGGGCAGGTCCGGTGAGCTTCCCCCCATTTGAATTATGGGTTATATGGCGAGCATTCCCCGACAACTGCACCGTTATGAAATGGAGTAATTATCCACCTGCGTAGGAAAAACGACCACACCGTTATGGGCTATACCTACGCGTGGATATAGCTTGGCCGTCCGGTTGAGGACCGGTATGCAGATAGGCGTCATGCCGGCGGCAGGAGTGTGTCCATATCTAAATGGCGTTACATTCGCAGGAGACTTTGCCGTCGTAGTATGCTTCATGGACATGCTCTTTTTATCGACATGCGTCCTTCGCTGGACGGCGTTCTACGTCAATTAAGGAAGCTCTGCGATCAGGCCACGTTATCATGACAAGGCCTTGCAACACAGCACAGAATTTTATCAGCAAGAGACATTTGCGACATTTTATTGGCAGTTGGGTTTGTCGTCACGGCTCTTTTTTTTTTATTATCGACATGCTCTTCTATCTGCAGGTTTCGCGCTAAGAGGGCTTAATTAATCGTCGGAAGTTTTTGTCGACCGGAAGCTTTCGACATCACCGTATTTTATTGACGAGCGTCTTTGTTTGCCCATCTAATACCACTGCCACACGGCCAGTCTTCAACGACCATTGAGATCAATGATCATTGAAAATGTATGTAGCACCACCTAGCGTGTTAGGTGTCAACCTATCAGGAGACATTGGATCTAATGCTCGTTGAAAAGTTGACGCGTTAGACGCTTGGTGGCGCTACGCGCGTTTTCAATGGTCGTTGGTTTCAGTGGTCATTGAGGACTGCACGTGTGACAGGGTTATTAAGAGGCTTCGTACTGTGTTTTTAGGCCGGGATACTTTGTTGTGGCCAACTTGTACGGACATGAAGATTTGGCGTGATGGCCGGCATTTTGTTGAAACACAACTCTCTGCTTATTTTCTACGTGTCCTTACTATGTTTTATCTTGCTGGAGGCGGCGTGGCTTAGCATGTTCTGAACTCCTCGTCGTTATAGGTAGCACCTGTGTTGTCTACCGACATCAAAAGCAGACTCTGAATTGCCACATCTAGACATTTTCAGAACCCATTGTTTCATCGAAACGGCACACAGCTACGGTCACAAAACTCGACCTGTTTCTTGCGGAAGAGTTGTACTTTCATATAAATGTTGAACAGCAAAAAGCTTATTTAAGATAACATACTCACTCTCATCATCACCATCATCATCATCATCATCATCATCAATGGTAAAGACAATAACTGAAGTTGCGAGGCAACAAAACAAGCCACAGTGTCGGCCCGTAAGTTTTGCCCATCGATGGTTTCCACATTCAAAGCTAACATGAAGCGCAAACCCAATTGTGTCGTCATAAGATTAATCGCTTTCGGGCAGATTTCTATCCCGGGTATCCCCCCCCCCCAGCGCAGTTCCAACGAAACAAGACGGCTTTTATCGCTTTGTTCCACTGTCCTCAGGAATCCTGGCGTTTCACGTCCATAATAATTACACGTCCCATTGACTTGAGTGGCAGCATACAGAAAAAGTAACGTATTACAACGGAGCGGCTTCTCGGAAATCATTCCTTGCCCCTCCTAGAAGGGTACCTCCAACTTGCAACGCGCTCATCCCATTCAAATGTGACGGGCGTATTGATGTAAGCCTAACGAGTTGTGTCCCAGAAAGAACTGGTCGTTGTTCTTGGGCGTTTTCTGGCCGGCCCGCTGGCTGGCACACCCTTGTATGCGCGATTGTAGGCATGAGTCTTTTTTTTTCTTCTTCTTCTTTCTTTTGACGAAATATATATCGTGGAGTCAGCTATATCAATTATGATTTCACTAACAGCATGGACGAGTGGTGGTAATTCCAAGGTCACGCTGAACACAAGGATGTGGTGGGTTCCCCAATCTTACAAATTCAATATTTTCCTCATATACAGGGTGTCTCTTGTAACGTGTCAATAAATTTTAGAGCAATCGAAGAAAAAACGACCGCTACTTTTATGCTACTTGAGTTACAAACAGGTGATACTTTTGATGTAGCACTGTTTGTAACTCAAGTAGTAGAAAAGTAGCGGTCGTTTTTTCTTTGATTGCTCTCTTTAAATAAAATTTATTGGCACGTTACGTGAGACACCCTGTATAGGGTAAAGTGGGGCTACATGAAGACGGGGGCAAGTTGAGGACAGTTCGTGTTTTTCGCGTGGCATTTTCTTAGCAATATTTTTTTCTCGTCTGTGACACCAGGGTGAGCACAGTCGTTGCCTGGACTTTGAAGTAACGTGATGACGTTCTGCACGGGGCTTTTTAGAAAGAGGTGAGACGATGTTTTGCAGATGTGATCGAGGTAAGAGGGGTCATTTTTTTGTCCCATCTAACTTTCGCGAGCATTGACTTCTAATTTGCTCATTTCTGCTCCTCGGCTAATAAAATATGACCCCACCGTTATGATGCTGTGTCACTGCCCTGTGTTTCCATGTGCACTACTCGTGGCTGACCGTCTCGGCGGACCCAAACAAAAAACTAAATTTAAACACGGCATTCATTTTTTGATGTCCTCAACTTACAGATATGGTGGGCTAAGTTGATGAAAATATGTAACCTGTCATTTTTGGCTCGTACGAAATAAATATCCGGTTTAGCACCACAGTAATTTGTGGATCATTTCTCAAAGGTTTGGGGATTCAGTTAACGAATTATGGTACAATTTAGGGGATTATTCTGACTGCTATTAACAAAATAGTTCAACTGTCTTCAACATAGACCACCTTACCCTATATTATTTTTTTTTAACATCAACCCTACCACAGGCTGTGCTGCCCTAGGTGTTCCCCGGGTTTTTCGGCAAATTTTCCAGATGGGGGCTCAAAAGCGAAACCTGAAGTCTGAAGTCAGGGGCCTCAAAAGCGCGGAACAAGCGTCTACTTCGCAGTCCATGGAGGTCGCGCGCGTCACGAGAAAACGAAACCCAAAGTAAACGAGGCAGATCAGCGTTTGAGGTTCAGGTTGAGGTTGTGCCTTTATTTTTAAGGTGAGAGGGCGCTGTCGCACTTACTAGCCTGCTAATTGGCCGAAGCTAGGCCTATAGTCTAGCCCCAGCCAAGCAGTCTTGGGAACGCACATGGGCACCGTCGCGTTGACGCTCCAACGATTGTGCTGTTTGTTTTGTGTTCCCTGTTGTGTTTTCCCCAGGCTTAAGTACGTGTTGCCAATGTCAAGTATACACCAACTAGCTTGCATTTTGCTTCTATGCTCATCGATATCCAAGCTGAGAGGCACGAGGTGATCGCCACGCTAAGACCGCTTTTCGATTCCTATGGGCAGCTCGGCGTGTCTCTAAACATATCGTTTAGACCTATTGCTGACTGTCACTGTAACTTGCTACCTTTGAGGACCGCTAGGCTCTTAGACAAGGAAACGCATTGCGTACGTGGACACGCAGTTCACAAACGCAATGCACTGACTCCTCAGAAGCAGGTTAGGCTCATGGTTCCCCGACCTCGCGCCTCTAAGTTGAGTGGAAAGTTGCGCAAGACACAATGAAGCTCAAATTAAAGGTACTATAAAGCAGTCGACGTGCAACCTCGTGTTTTGTGTGCCCTGAATTGTGTACGTCCTCAGGAGTAAAATGCCGCAAAATTTTCTCACATAGACGTTATAGCTCCCGAAAAAATGCAAATTTAAATTTACTGACAACACTGTGGCGAAGCAGACCGACGAAACGACAACTCCGCCAAGTACTGCGGCGAAAATGTCTCATGCGCACGACTCTGGGCCAAACAGAGCGACGTACGATAGCAGCGCCACGGTGCTGAAACAAGGCCCAGGTATAGATAGCTACTGAGTGCAAGATTCGGCTTTTATTTATTTTCTTTCACACAAATTACATTTTCTCAAAAGGTAGTATTTGCAAATCCTAACAGGAAAGCCATCTGTTTATCGGTCTCCTTGTTTACAGGGTTGCTTGACAATTTGAGGACTTCTTCCCACCAGGCGTCGCCCCGACATTCTTGACTGCGTTTTGATGTACCAATTTAAAATACTTAGAGTAAACTCCTGCGCATATTACTTGTTGTGCTAAACCTTTGAGTCTAGCACTCTCACGTCATGCTGATTGCATAGGTTCGAGCTCGACTGCTTTATAGTACCTTAAACGTAGAAAGCGCTCATTCCACACCATAAATTAGTAACCGTATACGCAGAGGCCCTCCGACCGTGAATCGCGAAGCTGCGCCATGCTGCGCCAAAACTCTATTTTTCCTGCGCCACAACGCTTAGAGGCACTTCCATCACTAGCCTACGTCATGAACAGATAAGAAATAAAGTAGCCACGCAGTATTAATCATAATTTGTGAGATTTGCAATTGCTTTTTTGTCAAGTGTTGCTTGGAAGACAATTGGTTTCAGCGTACACGGTTTATCCAATGACGTCACCCTTCCATAAAGGGCAATAGCTCGGAAGAGGCGAGCCCTCCGCCATGATCCCCTCGCAGGTACGGCAGAGCTTGGTTTACGTTTTCGTTCGTTGACGCGTGGTATTTAGAAGAGAATTCTTCCATAGCTACCTGGAGGACGAGACGAGACTTTAAAAAAATATATTTCCAGGAACTGCCTCGCGACTGTTAGGCAGTACAAGACACAGTCCAAGGCACACCTCGTTAACAAATGTGCCCTCGTCCTAACACAAGACACTAACGTCAAAACTATACAAATTACTTGGAAATTGTAGACATAATTAATGCCAAATGAACGGTGAATACGGTGAGAGCGAGGGCGATCGGAACCAACATCATGGCGGCAAGTTCGCCTCTCTGCTTCGCCTACGACTCTGGCGTTCCCTGCGAGTGACGTCATATGAGCAAGCCGTATTGGTCGCGTCGTCCATGCGACAAATATAGCCTTGTTTTTTTTGTTTTTTTTTTGAATATGTCAACCTTTAGAGGAGTGGGGATATGTTTATTAAAAGAAAGAAGAGAAAAGAAGAAAGGTCCGCCAGGCTAATGCTGTGCTTGCTATTCCAAAAAGAAAGAAAAGAGAGGAGGGAATATGTTTGCATATTAAAAGAAAAGTGCATAGAAAGTTCAGTTATTCAGGAGGTCGACTCGTTACTTCATCAAAGAAATAAGAACAAATGAAATGACTCATCAGTGGTTTGATAATAATTCAGGGACTATTCTCAAAAGTTCTGTGTCTCTCAGGAAATGGAGCACATCTAGGACATTCCTCGAGCTTAAACAAGATTACTTCATTAAAGGAATAAGAACACACGAACTGACTCACTAGCGGTTTGATACTAATTCAGGGACTATTCCCAAAAGTTCAGTGTCTCTCAGGAAACGGAGTACATCTAGGACATTCCTCGAGCTTAAACAAGATTACTTCATTAAAGGAATAAGAACACACGAACTGACTCACTAGCGGTTTGATACTAGTTCAGGGACTATTCCCAAAAGTTCTGTGTCTCTCAGGAAATGGAGTACATTTAGGACATTCCTCGAGCTTAAACAAGATTACTTCATTAAAGGAATAAGAACACACGAACTGACTCACTAGCGGTTTGATACTAATTCAGGGACTATTCCCAAAAGTCCAGTGTCTCTCAGGAAACGGAGTACATCTATGACATTCCTCGAGCTTAAACAAGATTACTTCATTAAAGGAATAAGAACACACGAACTGACTCACTAGCGGTTTGATACTAATTCAGGGACTATTCCCAAAAGTCCAGTGTCTCTCAGGAAACGGAGTACATCTATGACATTCCTCGAGCTTAAACAAGATTACTTCATTAAAGGAATAAGAACACACGAACTGACTCACTAGCGGTTTGATGCTAATTCAGGGACTATTCTCAAAAGTTCTGTGTCTCTCAGGAAGTGAAGTACACCTAGGACATTCCTCGAGCTTAAACAAGATTACTTCATTAAAGGAATAAGAACACACGAACTGACTCACTAGCGGTTCGATACTAATTCAGGGACTATTCTCAAAAGTTCTGTGTCTCTCGGGAAATGGAGTACATCCAGGACATTCCTCGAGCTTAAACAAGATTACTTCATTAAAGAAATAGTAACACACGAACTGACTCACCAGTGGTTTGATACTAATTCAGGGACTATTCCCAAAAGTTCAGTGTCTCTCAGGAAATGGAGTACATCTAGGACATTCCTCGAGCTTAAACAAGATTACTTCATTAAAGGAATAAGAACACACGAACTGACTCACTAGCGGTTCGATACTAATTCAGGGACTATTCTCAAAAGTTCTGTCTCTCTCAGGAAATGGAGTTCATCTAGGACATTCCTCGAGATTAAACAAGAATTGCGGGACCGACGCAAATGCAAAGTTGGCCCAATTTAAGGACTCGCGCCCAATACACGTCGAGAAGGCACTACCACCCTATGGAGGACCACGTGGAGGTCAGGCGTGGGCACCGTGACGTAACGTGACGTCACCCTCCGCGTGGGCGTGGCCGCAAGGTCGTTGCGTGGGTCACGAGCGGAGTTGCCCCTTCGACGAACCGCAAAGAAGTGGCAGAAGGCCACGTCTTTGTTTACGGAATCTCCCCCTTCTTTAACGAGGTAGTTTCGCTTTGACAGGACATCACCTGGCGCAGGTGGCGCAGAGATCCTTTCAAAGTGTGATCACGCGTCAGGAAATCCCTGCTGTCGCTTCGAGACACGATGCCATGTAACCCTATGAATTATACATGGTTAGACATTGTTGGGAATCAGCTCCGCGTGATGTTAGCGCGTGATTAGTCAACGTTTTTTTTTCAGCCATTTCCGATCCTTTCTGGGCGAAATACGGCCGTTGTGGAACAACCTTAGATGGATAGTTTATTCCCATAACGTCACATGGAAGGGGATGCCAGAGTCGGCCATGGGATGCCATTTTGTAACTATCCACCTCAAACGGTCGCTTGTGCCCAGACTTGTGCCCGTTACTCGAAAAAAGTAATTGATTACCGTTACTTGTACGGAAAAAGTAATTGATTACCGTTACCAATTACAGGACTTCAAATGTAATTGAGTAACGAGTAGAAAAGTAACGCGTTATACTCCGGTCGTTACTCTGCATTCACGCAAATTATACCCGTCTTTGTGTGCCTCAGCAAAAAAAAAAAAAAAAAAGAAGAAAAGTTCAACAGTGGAACAGCTGAAATAACCCACAAATATGTATACGTCTACTGTAGTTATCGCCCGGGAAGAAGTTGACCCGATTGTGGAAGATCATGCGTGGAATTTCCCCATGACTCACTAAACCTCCAAAGCTACCACACAAAGGTACCACCACACTGGTGTAGGAACAGATTAGGGGGAGAGACCCTGAAATTCCAGAACAAAGGCTGACGGCACGAAGATCTTGACTTGGGGCAGAACATCTAAAAGATGAGTTAGTCTCTGCCGGGTAAGTAATCAATTACTGAGTAATCGATTACTCAGAAAAGTAATTGATTACTCGAAAAATTACTTTGACTTTAAAGTAACTGATTACTCGAAAAATTACTCAAAAAAGGAATTGATTACAAGTAACGCAATTACTAGTAACGCGTTACGCACAAGTCTGCAAGTTGTGCCACACTTCATATTGAGGTCGTGTAACTTTTTCTATATTTCGTCTTAGCGGATATCCCCATATAGGCATAAGATCGAGAAATGAACGCCAGTGTAAATTATACGAAGCTTCTTACACGACGTGATAGCTTACTCCTCCCAAATATACGGGTGCATTGCACTGGGGTCTCAGCTGAGCTCAGGTATCGTTATCACATCTTTGTGAGACAGGGTACAACCGTACCAGGCTTCATTAGCAGATCTGCGCGTTGTACTGCAAGGCGACCTTCAGAGCGCTCACAACCAGGCACTGGGGTAGATGGTTCGAATTCTGATATCCTTGATTTCAGCATTTTCGTAATGCTAAAAAGATGCTGGGACAAGAACAAAGAGCTACTACATATGGTAGCTTTACGGCGTTCTTGCCCCATCTCTTGACAGTCGGGAGCTACACAAATATTCATACAAAACAATTGTAATTGCATTGTAAAACTATAAAAATATGTACGCGTGTTACCTACACATGTATACGTACACAATCTTTCACGCGCCCATTAAAATGTGAATAGACAAAACGGAATCACTATTATCAACGTAGCGACTAACGTGCTAATTTTCTACGTAACGAAAATTTTTTATTTCTTATACAGGGAGAGCTTTTTGTACGTCTATATCCTTGGCGCCTAAGCTATTTAGCAAACTCGCCTGCGGTGAAACCTAAATTTTGAAACCATGGTTTGTTTGTTCGCGGAGAGGATATAACCGGCAGATGTTCATTTCCCCTGATGTTGTAGCTGAAGATATCGTATTATTGTATCCGAAACAGTGCTCATGCTTTGCAAGAACGTTATACACACATAAGGCTACAGTAATTGATATGGGGAGCAAAACAGTGCGTTTAAACACTTTAATTTTCGGGGAAATCAGCTGTGAAAATGTGCAAAGTATACCGCGTATCTAAATATGCAGTCACGTGTTCCCCATGTGCATCTCGGCTTAAGTGTTCACTAAGAACTGCACCTAACTTCAGTTCCACCGGCTGTACTTTCTGCTGACTTTTCTCTGTATCTTCTGATAGAATGTCGGCGGAGTTGACCTTGAAGTCGGCCCAAGGCACACGATAATCACCCCCATGTATCCTACACCTTCCTGCTGTTTTTTTTTCATCCTTTTTTCTTTCTTTTTGCTGGGAATAGAAAACCGCCGTTGTGCAGGCTAACCTATCTCTTTTTGTTTCTTTTTTTCCTTCCATAATAAACATACACAGTGAACCCTGGTTATTATGACCATGGTCGTTCCCGAAAATTTTGGTCATAATGCGGAATTGTCATATTAACGGTATTAACAGGGGGGGGGGATTTACAGAGGTTTCACTGCATTATTCCCCAGGAGTATATGGTCGTAAAGCGCGTATGTCAGATTATCGGGGGTCATATTAACGAGGGTTCACTGCGTATTCCCCCTTACTTCATCTGTCCAGCTCTGTCCCACCGCTCATAGCCTCAGCTGCTTCGCGGCGCTAACACCGAACTCAACAAATAAAGGGGAATCTATATACGTTGAGAGCAGCCGATGTCACTATATTAACCTGCCAGGTGTACTATGGCCATCGCCCATATAAACCAGTTGCGCTCCGCAGCTGCAAAGGGTTTTGCCTCACCCGTCACTCAGGATCCTCAGCGGCACGATTCGGATAGAAGAGATTTACAATCTTCGGCGGCCTTCACTATATAGCTGCCTTGACGTTTCATCTCTCTCCGAATGGCTGTCACTTCGCACCGGGAGATCGTTAGAAAAGTATTATAGCGTTTCACTTTTGATTCTATGTGCCTTTCTATATATTTGCGAGTCCAGCGGGGAAACCTGTTTTTTCGCTTTCGCCCCGTCAGTGGTGACGAGATTCGGTGCAGGTTCGCCGTGTGATAAAAATGTCGCCGACTTGGGGTCAAATCAGGGTTGCAAGCTGCGGACACGAACGAGGAGGAAAGATATATACTGTGAAGGATATTTAAAGGCTCTGTGATGGGATATCGGGAACATCCGGAATCTCTTTCGGTTCCCCAGAGAGAGAGAGAGAGAATGGGAGAGAGGGACAACAGGTTTTTTAATGTGATTCAGTAAGGTGCCCGTGAATCCCGTTAAAAGTATACTCTTTTCGTTTGGCATGAGAACTCTGATGTCGACTCGACAGCAATATGGCAACGGCACAATTTTTTTTTTTTATATTCCTCGGAACGCTGCCAGATTCACATGAGCAGCGGGATAAAGTTTCGTGATCGCAAAGTGTGAGCAATGACTACCAGATGCTTCGAGCAATCCGCTAAGTTGAGCTTGTACTGTTTCATATGCTTTGCAGCAGTGGTGCAGAAATCGTAAGTTTCTATAGAATTTTTCTTTATTCTTTCTTTCTATCTATTTCTTTCTATCATTTCTTCCTTTATTTTTTTTCTTTCTTCTGAATTCTTTCTATAGTTTCTAAAGTATAAAAAGAAAAAAGAAGTAGAAGAAACTGGAGCTTCTACATTTCCCCGCATTTTTGCGTGAAAACGTCAGAAGCCGCAAAACGATACAGATCATGATGACGAAAGGATATAAAAAAAAGTGCTTTCCAAAGTGTAATTCATTGAGCACATATATAGTTCTTGGGTTTCACCCTCGATACTTCTAAAGTTTTCTAGATTCTGAAGAGCAGCTACATAAAGCACACGACTGGGAAATGTAATGAGTGCGAGACATCTAGCGGACTACACTAAATTACGGATATTTTTTTATTATGCTTTACAACACTGCCGCCAACAAACTCAAGTATAGTGGATGACTACACTGCAAACTGAAAAACACCCTTATGGGTGTAAATCGCTTGTCCTATAATTGACTCCTCTTTTTACACCGTATGGTCTGGAACACCCTTTTTAGAGGGTGTATCCCGTGTAAAACGCCCTTTGAAAGGGTGCTTTTCCTTGAAAATGCCGTCTTTTGCACCCTTTATACACCTTTTTAGGAGGGTGTTTAACGATCTTACACCCTCCTAAAAGGGTGTTTAAAGGGTGCAAAAGAGGGCATTTTCAAAGAAAAGCGCCCTTTCCAGGGGTGATTTACACGGAATACACCCTCTAAAAAGGGTGTTCCAGACCATGTACGGTGTAAAAAGAGGTGTCAGTTATAGGACAAGCCATTTACACCCATAAGGGTGTTTTCCAGTTTACAGTGTATTCACAGAATCCTAAAAATACGCCTTTGGAAGTATCATAGGGCCCGTCGAGTGGTGGTCGTAATATCCGCTGATTATAGTTAACTATGACAAGTGCAGTCATTAGGGTTTGCACAAACACGGAGCCGCAAGATATATTGTTTTACACATTGATTACGCGAGCACGCAATATTTGTGTGGACAGCCTGGGCATGTGGGTCGGAACAAGCAGGGGCGTCGTCCATATCTTATGCGTGCGACGTTCCAAGAAGGACGCCACGAATAATTGAGAAAATGGGCGGTGGTGGCGAACGGGCTCCTGGCCAAGGGATGACCAAGCGCTCTTGAAAGAGAGGTGGTGGTGGAGGTGGTGGTGGAACTGCTTGCCTTAGTCGGCCGCGTTCAGGCTTGGCAACGTCACGGCTGCATCGAGCGTCCTGGACCGACTTCACAGGGAAGTGTGCCGACATTTATCTTAAAGCGTCTGTGGAAAACCCAGGAAAAACACCCAGATCCAGATTCGAACCCGAGTCACCCCCTTAAAGCAGAACGTCACCACTTAGTACGGTGAGAAGGCTAACCATTTGCGCGGAATGATACCTCTATCACCCTTCATTCGCGGACCCTTTGTGACAATTAATGTAACCGTACAAGTGTCAGAAGTGCTGCTGGATGGTGAAAGGGCGCGCCGTTGTCGGCCTATATAAAAATACTATAATACTATATAGTATTACTATACTATACTGTCACGAAGCGAAATGGGTCGGCGAGTCGTCGAATAAACAGCGAACGGTTTATTAGGCTACGTGGTAGCAAAACACAAAGAGTGATAGCTCTCTGAAGAGCAGGCGGGAGAACAGGCGATGTGTCTGGAAGCTTCTTGCTGCTTCTTCAGCATGCGCCGGGATGAGATGTACCGTTTCGTGCCTGCCCTGGAAGTTTCTCCAAGATGATTCGTGGCAATACTATAAAAAAAAAAACTACTAAAAAAAAGTAGACCAATCAGCGAGAACCTCTGCACTCATCCAAGTTGCATACATGAGAACCGCGTAACTCAAAAGTCGCTTCGAACTTTGAACCACGAAGGATGTTCATAAGTTTGTACGCGTCTACACATTTATCGTGGAAGCCACCTAGCGGGGCGGTGACGGTCACGTGGGCTGTGTGACATCACTGCAGCGGCATCGCTTGTCCCACGCACACGCGGCCTTCTTAGCATTCCTCCCGCTCCGGCCTAAAGGTACAGGCTTTGCCCTTTTGTTTCTGTGTTACCAGGGTGCGAGCAGATAAAATAGCCCAACCCACATTTACGCACGTAGCACCCTCTCTGGTTACCCTACGAACTTCAGGTGGTGCACGACGACGCGTTTATGCCGTGAAAACCAACAAAAAATCGTGGTAACGAAACTCATGCGCGTAACAAAAAAGTTCGCTATACGCAAGCGTTGCTCTGCGTGCATTTCCTAGATATGTCCGTCTCGGACCATTTGCGTCGCACCGCTAGGAGCCACGCAACAACAACAACAATAAATGATGACGATGAGATGGGGTGTTTCATCGCGGTGGTGCGGTACCCTACCCCATTGCATGTGGAACATTATGTGAAGATGATGAAGGAAGGATGAAAACACAAGAACTAAAGCGTCTGGAGCAATTCAGTGGACAACATTCAGTCCATGAACAGGTGAAGAACCCGACGATGGAGCACAGGATCTTAATAGGGGGCCAATGAGTGCAGCTAAGGTGAGCAGCCTCTTGCTGATATGGGCAAGCTCATCACACAATGTCCGCCTTTGCGGGCAAGAGAGTGCATATTCCATAAGAATATGCTGGGCGGTCGCCACGACACCGCAGGTGGAACAGAGGCCCGTGTCACAGCATATCGGATCATACACTTGAATTGCGGGGTGAAAGCAACATTGAGCCGGAGTCTACGCAGGAGGGAGGTAAAACGGCGTAGGAGACGGGCAGGGAAAGAAAACGACAGATTTTGATCTATCGAATGCATTAGAGATTGTGCCGTGATGTCCCGGCGCCGTTGCTGCAGAGCCAGGGAGCCACAATTATCAGCAGAGAGGCGGAAAATCCTCCAATTAAAAGAAATTACACTTCCTTAGGCGTGTACCTCAAAGGCTAGTGTTTATGAACTCCCCCAAGCGCATAAGCCTGCACATGATATTTCGCTTCGGTTTCTGCACCGGTGGCATCCTGAGCGGTAGCTGGCCCAGACCGCCATGTTGACATCGGTATATAGGCAACTCGGGATGCATGAAGAGCAAAATTTGCGCGGCTAACTTTTTTGTTACGCAGAGCTTAGTTACCACAATTTTTTGTTGGTTTTCGTCGCTGTGAGGGGTCGTCGTGTGTCACCGGAAGTGCGTACGGTAAACAGGGAACGCGTCATGTGCGTAAATATCTGCGCACACCTGAGTATAAATATCGCCCTTGGAGACGAAACTCCACAATCATCATCATTTATAAAATAATGTTGTTCATTCAATGAGGCTGTCGCTATGCGCGGAGTACAGACTGTCACGACTGTGTCGCTACCGTCGACCCCGGACTACTGCTAATCAGCACCGTCATCGTCGGGCACGGGCAAACGTCATCCGGCTCGTGCACGGAAGCCGACAAAATTGGGGAGCACGAGAGCCTGTGGTCCTCTTGGCTGTTCTGGGCCCTCTTCATGTCGGCCAGAGTTTCCGCCTTTGGGTGTAGTTCGTAGTAGTTCGTTGGGTGTAGTCGGTGTAGAAGTTAAAGAAGTTCATATACTGAATCTAAAAAGGTAAGAATTATAAAATTCTGTGGACTAGAAGTTTTTTTATAGGCATTTCAACAACCCCATCTGATACACTTTTAGCACGGGAGAAACACGTGAATGCTAAGCCTAACGGATTCGAAACTTGCAAGAGAATTGGGCTAAATCGCCTCACTTTAGTGAGGTTAGGTCAAGTTAGGTTCTACAGATTGGGGGGGGGCGCCCCCCCCCCCCCCCCCCAAGCACGCAGTAGGCGGTGCGGGCGTCGAGACTGTGCCTCGGGTTAGGTCAGAAGGTCCTCACCCAAGATGGCGGAGCGCCATCAAGAAACGGGCGATAAAATGTAATTTTTATACGTTTCACGCAATATACGAGGGTCATTCCTGTTTAATTTCGTTCCTAATTCGCTCCTGCTTCAGGTAAAAACATATCATTTACCTAGTTATCTTCTTTCTTTACAAAAACGCAGTGGTCCCGGTAACGAACTACATCCCCGCCTTTGATTGAAATCCAGATTCTGGACCTCTCTGTGTCATCAATTAGGGGGAAGGAATGCATCAAGACGTAGACAGTTGTAGCGAGGAAAGCATATAGCGTCCCTCGGTGAGGACGTGCATGAGCAACTTGGATCAACGTTCTGGCGCTCTCAGCGGGGCTCGAACCGGCAACCTCGTGGTCACGCAGTGGGACGCGCTCCCAACATACCCAGCAGCTTACAACAACAGAATGACCGTGAGAAACCGAATAATGGATCGATTAATCGATGATGGAGCACTACAGGGTATTAAAAGCGACCGCTATATAGGAAGTCTGGAGCACCACAGGCATTTAGCGATCGAGGGAAACCACAAAGATAAAGTGGCCGGCCTTGTTATTTCGTCTGGATTTCTCTCCTCCTTGCACGATGACATCATCCGTTAAGCACCGATATTGGACTGCAAAGAGCCGCGAAGGTGATCCGCTTTTTATGTCTCTACGTGAGGCGGTTATCGTGGCGCCGTCCCGTCAACCCTAGCCAAGTAAACGACGATGAACGTGACCTGCTTTAGCCTTACCAGTTTGTTCGCTGCTAC
Source organism: Ornithodoros turicata (assembly GCF_037126465.1). NCBI lineage: Eukaryota > Metazoa > Arthropoda > Arachnida > Ixodida > Argasidae > Ornithodoros > Ornithodoros turicata. The sequence continues at coordinate 147,312,766 of NC_088202.1, read as the reverse complement.
CACAAGTATATGCATACAGTCAACCCTCGATTTATGAACCTTCGATTTATGAATTCCCTCGGTTTATGAACAGGAGCATGAGGAACCAAACTTTTTACATGCATTTTCCCCTCGTTTTATGAACCTCGATATCCGAACAATGAATGGAATTTCTGGGAACCAACTAGGAGTTGCCCAGCGTTTTTGCCCTCAATTTATGAACAGGTCGTTCTGAGGTCAACAGAAATCTTCAAAGGTATTATTCCGTGGTCTTATGAATGATGCCGGAACGGACGAATCTTTTTTCCAGATATTACACCCTCGGTTTTTATCCCCACGAAATCAGAACAACAAACTGCTTTTCCGGGGACGCATTAGGGTCGCCCAAGTGTACAGCAGAAGGCATGGTCGAAAGCAAAATTACACAATATATTGTATTATAAACACAATCCCAACTCGCAAGTACTGTTTTGTCAGCTCGATAGTACTGATTTAACGGAATTTTCGATTTATGAACGATTTTTCCGGGAACCGAGGGTGTTCATAAATCGAGGGTTGACTGTATCTCCATAGATGTGGCTCCAGTCGCCGCACCAGTTCAAGCAGTGTATAGCACTTACTTTCGTATTCGTTTTTCCATCGTCGCTGACGCCCCTGTTCACTTTCATATTATAGTTTTTGTGAAAGTGCACAGTCGTAATAGTTATGGACGGATAGTCACGGCCAGCTTGCATTTACTGAGGTTCGGCAAGAGTGCAACTACTTCGAGGAGACGATAATGCGGGCCCTCGGCGGCGGCGGCTTGTGGACTTCATGGTCGTTTGCAAAGCTTTTGCGACAGTATAGTAGAGGGAAGGTGAGCACTTAAAAACTAAAACCAATAGCGCGAGCACAGTAAGCGGAAAGTTGCCCAGTCATTCTGGAATCGACATCGCGGCGCTAGTGTCGATGCTGCACTTAAACTGTTCGATTCGGCATTGTAGACTCACTGCACCATCGTGGAACATTCCTGAACTAGTGCAGCGAGTGGTGCCAAAATAGAAGAGACCTTATATGGACACAAAACAATGGCAGTCGGACATCTGATTCTTATATGTAGAAATCGCAAGGGGAGAGTAAATAGGAAAAAGGTGAGAGAGAGAAAGAGAGAGGGTAAAGCAAGACGTCTGTTACGGTGTATTCACACGAGCGCCATTCCCCCAGAAGCGGAAGATGCGAAAAGCGTCATAGCTTTCTGCTGTCACGTGAGCACGAGCGCTCAACGTCGTGTCTTCACGTACACTGCTAACCGTGGGGAGTATCCTTCTACACAGCCACAAGATATTCCGTAGCAGACGACAGGAAAACACGCTGACGGTGCCGTCTGCTATGTGTCGTCTGCTAAATGCGCAGTTCACCACTCTGGATATTCCGCACTGTGTGAATGCTCAACATAACACGGGTTGGAACTTGGGCTCTGTGAGCAGGTGTTTTCGCTTTTTCTTCTACTAGAATATTCCGTGAGGATGTCGCTCGTGTGAATACACGGTTGGAAGGCTGAGAAGGTTGTTCCCACAGTTCGGTTGTCACCATGATATAGGTTCGACTACCACAGTTAGGCCTGTGCACTGCCGTCGGCCCGACCAGTCTGTTCGTGCCCATGTTTCGTGTCTGGGCGCTTGGGAACTTTAGTTCAGTTTCGTGTTCTTCGTTTATTTGCACCTCGAGGGCCAGAAGGCGTTCTTTTATACTTAACAGTCTATACACCTTTGGTCCCATGGTTGGTCCTACTCAGACTGTGGATCGAGTACAACCTACTGCTACAGTAATTAGCGAAAATGAGCCGAAGTTCCTATTCTATGACCCACTTCCTAGAACGGATACGCTACAGGCTGTTTCGTGAACGTCCCCCTGCTCGTATAGGTGGGAGGGGCAGCAGAAGGGACCATAACCCAGGAGTCCTTCAATCTGGAGTTTCACACATAGAAAAACGCGGTTCCATGATCGTACTGGACATAGTACAATTTGGTAAAGCATTTATTTGCCGATTTTCTTATCATCATGCGGTTAGATACTGCTCGCGAACTATCATTGACTTCTATTTGTACGCGCCGCCTACGCCGCCGCCGGCCATACTGCCATCGCTCCTCTGTTGCAACGTTAGGTTACCCCTGGTATAATTCAATTGCCCAAGTATAGGTTAGCGGAAATAACAGTAACGTTTGGCATTACCGGTGTCTAGTCCAATTGCTTATATCGACTGCGTGTGCGACTTTTGTTTTGTTTTTTATCTTCAGGTGCACTTGTCTTACTTCATTTAGCCATCAGGGGAGGAGTTTTTCATTGTGTAAGCCATTTAATGCAGAAACTGAAAACTACGTATGCATGAGCGTATATGAGCGAATGTGATAACGTGTGCAGTTCTGTTATAGAAACAAGGGAAAGGGTGCAGGCTAGCTGGTATAGATCCATGAAGAAGACCGAGAGACACGGACACAGACACTGAGACACTGAGAACCTACGTGTGTCGTCTTCTGTGTCCGTGTCTCTCGGTCTTCTTCATGAAACAGTTCTGTTACATGTCTATATGTATAATGGCAATTCAGATTCTACGATGTTCCTGTGCATCATGGCATCCCGCTCATCATTTCTTATTTGTTGTTGTTGTTGTTGCATCATGGGAATTGAGTGACTAAACCAAGCGCACCGTTTCCCGAGCAGCACAATGTACTGAAAGACGAGTGCAATAGGGGTGGACGGGTAGGTGGAAGACCATGAACAGACTCTTGAAACTAAAGAACATTGATGAGACACATACCGTCCACCCCTATTGCACTCGACTTTCAGTACATTGTGCTGCTTGGGTTGTTTGTGGACATAGGTGAAGATAACGCCATTCCCATTTATTTCTTCCGATGGCCGTTGATAACATTCCCGCACGTGACATTCACCTATGCTGTATTAACTACATACATTGTCTGGGGGACCCACACAGACGGTCCGTTTTCTTCCGGAGCACACAAAGCTGACGCGGTGAAAAAAAAAAAAAAAAAAGACTGACCCCAACGGAAGGACGACTTACGCAACAATAGCCTAGTCCACTCTCCGCCGGTGATCGTAGGCCGGGGGTCGTTGACTGGCTAGCGAACGGCGCGCACCCCCTTGGGCTCCTCAAAGAAATCGCGCGCACCATTATCAAGGCCGGCTCAACAGCGGGCCATTGTTGAACGGAGAGACTTACCAGCATTGCTGTACTGGCGTTGAATGTACGCGATCTTTGCCGTTCGGATAGCCTGTTCATGTATGGAGAGGCCGCATGGTGCCCAAGTCAGAATCGTAGCCTCGAAGAACAGTAATTTGTCATGAAAGAACTGATGTTCTGAGGCTGGAACAACATAGAAGGGACAAATACATACAAAGCCTCAATTTGCCTAAGAAATTAACGATGAAAGATGAAAGTCACTGAAAAGGTTAGCCAGCTGTAGGACAGCTGGCTAACCTTTTCAGTAGGAAGGAGTTGCCTCAGGACAGAAGCCGCCGATATTTCGAACAGAGACTGTCTCTGAAGAACAGTCTCTGTTCGAAATATCGGCGGCTTCTGTCCTGAGGCAACTCCTTCCTACATTCTACCGGTTCGCTGGATTTCTACCCATCTACGTTCGCTACTGACGATCCGATGGCCTCAGGAGGTAAGCAACCCGTCCTCTCTTCCCCAGAAGAAGAACAGTCTCTGTTCGAAATATCGGCGGCTTCTGTCCTGAGGCAACTCCTTCCTACATTCTACCGGTTCGCTGGATTTCTACCCATCTAACCTTTTCAGTGACTTTCATAATTTGCCGTTTGTTCATTTTCATCCCCGTGGTGACGCTACTCTTTCATGTCGCTGGTAATGACGAGCTGCTTTGATGTGGAACTATTCGATCGTTTTGTCGTGTCAATCGCTCTGACGCATATCGTTCTGTAGAAAAAGAACGCTCAGTGAAGGCAAAACTTGAGATCCCTTTGTGGACCTTCGTGTGACGACAGCTTCCTTGGCGCGGGGGGCTGGTACATGAGCAGATAAATAAACCGGGACGGGGAAGAAACAAGAAAGACACTGGGATCGTGTTGTGTGGTTTTCTTTTTTTTTTTCTTCTTTCATTTCTGTCTCAACCGCTTCATTTCCCTTCAGACCACCACGACCACTAGTTAACCACTGAATACTAAAGGCCATGCTTAGAGGTCTCATAACTTACAGTGCACGTGAAGCTCGCAGCCGATCACATACATATATATCGACATTACAATTGAAGTGGTGTCAAAGCACGCAGAGCTGTTACGCCCTTTGTAACATATTGCACTTGATGGGTGCTGAACGTCCAACTATCGTCCATACGGACACGCCACAGGAGCACATGAATAGATGCTTGGATGTTTATTATGGCTCGTCGGCAGGTCTTACTTGGGCCGCACCCGAGCCTTAGTTGTCCATAGCGTTACTAGCCTACACCAGTGCCTATATGTATTCAAAATTCGACATCAATGTATCAGCATCAAAGCGGAAGTCCAGTAAAACGGACTGACCACAAGACCCTCAACAAGAGCTCACAGACAACAGGTCAATATGCTACTCGTCGCCAACAAACAGTCAAAAAGTGCGGAAAGTTACACCAGTCACATCGATATCGACAACAGGCACGGCGCCACTTCACATTAGCGTAAGTTGCCAACACTAACGCGTTGGGTATATAGGCTACGGGAGGTTACTATCGATTGATATATGTCAGTCGTCGCAAAAACACATTTTCTTTAACGAACGCAAGTCTCAGCGCTGCCACAAAAATATGATGTCGTAGTGCTATCTTTTCAAGTTATAGTTTCAGTAGCCAACGGTGCGTGGTGTCACCAAGTAGGGAACGTACCTATAGAAGCGGACACCCTTACATGTATTCCACACTGTAAACTGAAAAACACCCTTATGGGTGTAAATGGCTTGTCCTATAACTCACACCACTTTTTACACCGTATGGTTTGGAACACCCTTTTTAGAGGGTGTAATTCTGTGTAAAACACCCTTTAAAAGGGTGTTTTTCCCTGAAAATGCCTTCTTTTGCACCCTTTAAACACCCTTCTAGAAGGGTGTAAGATTGTTAAACACCCTCCTAAAAGGGTGTATAAAGGCTGCAAAAGACGGCATTTTCGAGGAAAAGCACCCTTTCAAAGGGTGTTTTACACAGAATTACACCCTCTAAAAAGTGTGTTCCAAACCATACGGTGTAAAAAGTGGTGTGAGTTATAGGACAAGCCATTTACACCCATAAGGGTGTTTTTCAGTTTACAGTGCAGGTGTAGCCTATAGTGTAGAACAGCCTCTCCCTCGCTGGCTCGAGTCGAAACAAAATTTATTGTCAACGGTAGCGCCTTCTTCAATGTTCGTCTCCTGATAGCTGTGTCCGGTAGCAACTTAGACAATAAGTGTAATACAAATTGCAGACTCTGAACGAGCAATTATAGGACAAACACATTTAAGCATCATTAACGCCCGACAGCGTCGTAGACAATGATCCAAAGACGGTAGTCGGCGAAATGTTGGACAATATTAGGAAGTGCCATCATTCTTCCTTTAAAGGCTGTGGATGTTCTGTTGAAGATTCGAGGATCGACCGGCACGAATGTCTGACTACATCGGTGAAAAATCGTGATAATGTTAATCAGCCATTGGTGATGTCGTTGTGGTGCGTAATATCATCAAGTACGATTCCAAGCCGTTCCGAACCACTTCGTAGATATCGGATAACAACTGTTCGAAAAGGGGATTGCTTTTTGTACAGGAAAAGAGAAGACCAAAATTTAATAGCCTCAGGCAGAAACCGACGTATTCTCATCAAGAGGTGCAGCACCTACCTATAGGTGAAGCCCCTTTACCTCTATTGAAGACTGGAAGGTGGGTCACAGACTACAAAGATGTAATGTCTATTGCAAATATGACTATCTCACACATTCAGGCTCAACTAAATGTTGCCTGTTTCATCTACGCATCAGCCAGCACGCATTACTTTGTTCATCTGTACATACTTGTATACTGTATACAGGGTGTTCAAAATTAAGCTTTCACTAGCACTTTATAAATAGGCGAACGAAAGAAAACTGGTGCTATGTTTTCTGTTCCTTGAGTAAGAAACAGGTGCTACATAACTAGCTGCACCTGTTTCTTACACTAGTAGCGTAAAGTTATCATCCGGTTTCCTGTCATCGCTGTGTTTGCGTAGTGCTCGTGAAAGCTTAATTTTGAACACCCTGTATATGTATTCTTTTATTCAAAACGTGCGGATGGGACAAGCTCCCTCTAACATGGTCGAATATTTGTGCATTGTCATCTAGTATGGTGTTTATTGTCATGAAATAGGAGAACTGCCAATGGAGGTAGTCCCCTTTACAGCATCATCAAGTAGCGTGTGTATGGTCATCGAGTAAGGAGACGCCTATGTAGGTAGTTCCCTCATCAAGTAGTCATGGTACGATTACCACACACGTACGGACAGATCGGACGGAGTCTAACCCGGCGATAGGGACGTGTTATCACAAAATAGGAGAACTGCCTATGGCGGTAGTCTCCTTCGCACCGACGGAAACTCTATCTTACGTACCGGTTAGTTTGCTTGGATGTAGTTCGTTACCGGGACTACTGAGTTTTTGTAACCAAAGAAAAATAACTAGGTAAATGATATGTTTTTGCCTGAAGCAGGAGCAAATTAGGAACGAAATTAAACAGGAATTACCCTCGTATATATATTGCGCGAAACGTACAAAAATGAAATTTTATCATCCGTTTCTTTAGCCCAATTCTTTAGCCCAATTCTCTTGCAAGTTTCGAATCCGTTAGGCTTATAGCATTCCCGTGTTTCTCCTGCGCTAAAAGCGAATCAGATGGGGTTGTTGAAATGCCTATAGAAAAACCTATAGTCCACAGAATTTTATAATTCTTACACTTTTAGATTCAGTATAATATGAACTTCTTTCACTTCTATGCAATATTTACCTTTCAAACGCTTTCACAAATTTTTAAAAACGAGTGGTCCCGGTAACGAACTACAGCCGTTTTCTTTTTTACGTGCCATATAGTACCATGCTAACAATCCTCCGGAAGAGCCGCTACGGAGGGCAACACGGTCCAGTGCGCTTACTATAGAACGTGGTTTGCCACCTCACCTTGACCATACTGAAAAAGACTGGCGGAGGTCTTGCCAGCGACGAGCAAGCCATGACGGTACACCTGCTGCGCTACCGTGCACGGCTGGAACCACAGGGGTGACACAAACCCGCCATTGTTGTAACTACCCTCAAGCGGGTGCTTTTGGCAAAACTGCCATCTTGTCCTGGTCGCACGTCATAGGAAACGTCATTTTGAGGTCATGTGACTTTGTTTACATGTCGTTTTGCCGCTTACCGACATATTTTCGCCGTCATAACACCAAAAGATGAACGTATTTTGCCAGCGGTGCTTCTTCCGCAACATGGTAGCCCGTTTCAGCTTAGTTTAAGTACATCGCATCGGCTCGGTAAGTCTTAACGCGCGGTCGTCATCACATCTTTGGAAGTTGTCAACAATACGAGGCTTTATGTGTAAAACTCCGCGTTTTATTGCGAGATTATCGGATAAAAATAATTACCGTGATCGAAAAACATCCAAAACGTCGTCCAGAAACAATAACCGCATTGTTTACAAACGGTTTGGCCACCGATCACGGGCGCCGCCATCTTTAAGGTCACGTGTGCCTTGACGTTTGCTGTGACGTGCGACCAGGACCTGTCCAGGATGCATTGCGTTCGCCAAGCACGCTTTCGTCTACGGAGCAATACATTGGATGCCACCCCTGTGGCTGGAACAGCTTCGTGGTCTGTCGTCTTCGGAGTGATTTCACGCGATTTTCTGCAACGCCTGTCATCGTTTGCTCAATTACTTCGACTTTACAACATCCATGCTCAGCACGTGCTCTACATATAGAGATGCAAAATTTCCGGAAATTTTGAATCGCTCGAAAAAAAAAAAAACAGTTTCATTTCGGGTTTTTTCCCCGAAAAATTGGAGAAAAATGGAAACAAACGCGGTTACTGCTGAGTCGAAGGATTGCCGGCCAAGCCACAGCATACAATGAGCTAGAAACTTTAGTAGTGTTCACCCTCTAGGCATAAATGCAGAGCAGAGCATCTCACGAGACTGCTGTCTACTCAGTACTACCCGTCCTCTCCGACCAGAAGTCCGAGATTATGTGAACGCGATGGCGATATGGCTTGGAGCAGCCAGACGGAGCTCTAAGTTGATGGTTGTTTGCGGATTAGAGGCTCCTAGGGCACTGTTGGCGGGTTGGAACGCCTCGAAGGCATGAAAATTTACAGTTTTGAATTTTGTCGCCTGGAAATTTTTGGCTATTTTTCCGGAGACGAGGAAAAAAACCGAAAGAACTGTTTTTTCCCCAAAAAATTTACGTTTTTTTTTTTCGGGGCTTCGCATCTCTAGCTCTACAGCAGCTCTGAAACGTTAGAAGACTGCAAGGCCACCTGTCGCCACTAAAGAACAGCGGTTATGACGGAGAGGAACTGTAACGACTGGGTTTCGAAACCGAAACGTCCGACTGTTTGTTGTCAGAGATGCAATCGTCACACTGTGCTAGGAACATCAACATATCACACAGCCACGCAAGAACTCGTCCACTATATAGCCTACTCCTTATCTCATCTTATCCGAGGCCAGCGCGGTTGGGATGCCGTTATTATTGAACAATCGGACTGCCTGACACGGCGGCGTGCTTCTCGGGGACGAATTTTGCGTCCTGGGTCGGCTTCGTGGGAATTATGCCGACGGTTGAGCGAAGCCAATGAAACAAAATGGCGTCACAAAATGGATTAAAACTCGCAGAAACGAGCTGCTGGAGGAGCGGTTACTATACAGAAGTCTGTCTCCTTCACGTGAAAGGAGCTAAGAAAAAGGCCGCCATTAAACATCGCTCGACAATGATCCCGGGTCAATGTCGAAGACGATAACTTGCATTCCAGGTTTTACAGGGAGGGGGCCGTAGACACGTAGAAAATCAGTAATCGTATGAAACTACTAACCAATGGAACAAGTGGAGCGACAGTTTCTCAGCTGTGACGTAATCATTGCCGGCTCCACCCTATATAGCGGATGTCATTTGTGGATGGTACCAAAATAAAGACAACCAAATATACTATTTTGAGTATTTTAGAAACACACATAACTACCCAAGCAGCACAACGTCGTGGCCCAATATTGGACCGATATTGCATGGCAATATTGGTTCAATCTTGGTCCAATATCGGGACGGCATTGCCAATATTGGTCCAAGATCCGTCCGAGACGTTGTGCTGCTTGGGTAGCAACTTCTGCATCCTGTGCTTTCAGCGACGTCACGGTATAGAGATAGCGCTTGCGAGGAAATTTCAGAAACAATTGACTGGGAATTTGATTGAAGTACTAATTTGTTCGGTGGCTTGAAACATTAGAGTAAGTTCCCGTATACAGCTGTGTTCTACTTTTGATTTGATCCCGGAATCCACGTTTTGCTGAATCCAAAAGGAAACTTACAGCACGTGACAGTGCGATAAGCTGCAACAATGACCTTTCAAATCAGTTCACCGCAGGATTTCCGCAACCCATAAAATATGACACATCTAACTCGTATCGTTCTGTGAGTTATGATGTGCGCACTAATTGTCAGCCGCGCTGTAATTTATAATCAGTTCTAAAGGCATTGTGAAGCCCGACGTCATATACGATGAAATGGGTTTCCGTTACTGCGGCCTTTAGGTGCCGTTGCAAGCACTCTGATTTGTGGATCCCTATTGTGGCTTTCACCAGTTCCGGGTTAGTAAGCAGGTTTCGTGAAAAATGAGCGCTTCCGTCGGAAGTTACTTCCGCTTAAAAATTGTTAAAGTGAAAGTATTCTGTATAGGATGTGCGTACGTGGAAGGCGGAGGACCATGCAGACATCTAGTTCGATCTTGACGTCGTGGAAATAAAGTTGCACGTACTCCGTGCGTCTCAAACTGTAGCGGCTTTCAGCGTGCATCAGGCGCCCTTTTAAGTGCAATTCAACTTGGAGCTGTCCACGAGAGCACCTTTCTGGGACACGCCCAAAACCTTTTCGGCGCCAACCACGAATACCTGCGAGAAGTGCCTGGACACGAAATAGTGGCCCCCGCGCGTCTCGGCGTCGTCACTTTTCCTTTGACACCTGACAGAACACACCCAACGGAAACGGCGTCACTTCCGCTGCTTCCTGTACTGAACGTTTCCGCTTGCGGTAAGCCGCTCCCGTGATGTACTAACTGTGTGTGTTTCAACCATCAGAGGGCGTCGGCCCGAATGTCGTCTGCGTGTCTCTGCGCGTCGTCTGCGTGCGAATGTCGTCTGCGAGACTGTCTCTTTCCTGCAGAAGGAAAAGGTGTCTCTTGCGTGTCAAATGCAAATGCGCTTCACGGCGCATCAATGAATTTTCGAAAGCAGGTGAAGAGTGAGGCGTTGGTTGGTTCGTTTACACGGCGTGTTCCAAAAGTCTGTTATTGTTGCTGGCTTGATCGTAGCAACATGTAATAGCAATAGCAAGGTGTAATGAACTAAAACGGTCAAGTTCTGTAATGGGAGAGTGGTAATGATAACTCGGTGAGTTTATGAAACGTGATAGTTGCCGAATTTCTATATCTCATCTCTATCTGTTCCTCTATATATGTGCTTGGTCGATTACCTATGCAGACGACGGCCCTGCTGCACGCGTACCATATCGCCACACAAACATAGGCTGACCCACATTGCTCGTAAATCTACTCACAATTAACGTTTATTACGGACGACAAAAGCAGACGACAGTTCAGCATTGCCATCTGCTTGCGATAGCATCGTTCCAAATGAGCTAGCAACGGAACAAAGCTGTCGTCTGCATCGCGTCCGGCGAACTTGTCGCAATATTGCATCAGATGGAACGGGTCATTCTAATATTCTAGCTGCATTAAACCGTAAAGCGTGTCGTATAAGTGGACAGATTTTACTGTCGTGAGCAAGTGCTATATTTTAGCGGCCATTTTAAAACGTAAAAAGGTTCTCGTTTCTTAGCAGACGAGATCGCGCCAGACGGACGACGCCAGCTGTCGTCTGCTACAAGCAGAACTTCTGCGTGAGCTTTTCACAACGGGAGAAAGGTAAATACAAGTGATCCTGCGAGCAATTGACTGTTTGGGGTGGAAGAACGTTTCTACCTCCTGTTTCTTTCCCTTCAGCTTTAGGCTTAGCAATTGGCATGTCTTTGGCAGGGTGCCACTGAACCGTGACGTTGACTTTTGCCGGTTTCCGGTTCTTCGTGGCGCACTGGCTCTGTAAGTCCAGCACGCTTTTGAAGTTTTTTTGCTTTTATGCCGGTGTGGTTTTCCGTGTGGATTAGGTAGAGCGTCTCTGTGGTTCTTCACCCTGCCGCTGTCTATATATTTTCCAGTCTGCGTCTGGCTGTCACTCAACGACTTGCGATAGGTGGTTGTACGCCGGCCTCCCACTTTTCTCTCACCGTTGGGTTCCTTCTGCTCGGAAGGGGGCACCGCATTTGGGATGCACCTCCCTTGATTTGGCATCTGCCTGTCTCCACTCACTATTGGAATGTCATTGGCGTCTATACGTACCCTGTGCTATCGCGATTGCCACTTGAAGCCGTTCTCCTCTGCGAATGGTAATAACCTCGGCATATACGACCTCTGTGGGCGACCTCTGCGAGGATGAAGTCGATAGTTTTCGTGTGTGGCGAGAACAAGAAACATTGATAGAAAGATGGATGTGCCTTCTTAGCTGGTGAACTTTGACAGTTCGTTCAACCCGTATAGTAGCAGACGACAAAGGATGCTGAAGTTGGCACCTGCAAATGGCGGCATAAAAAGGAGCATATAGAGGAATGAATGAAATTGTCGTCTGCTTTTGAAAGTTGTCTTCTGCTAAAACCGTCGTCGAAGCAGGCGTGAAGAACAGGAATGAATGTCACGTGCCCTCAACCGAGTCGAGCACTTTATCCTGCAATCTTCATGCTTTTCGCGAAGATTTTAGTATCAAGAGCTCGACTTTTGGTTGAGAGTTCCTGTTCCTGACGCCTTCTTCAAGTAAAGACCAGTGGTGGCCAGTAGTTAACTACATGTAGTTAAACTACTAGTTAAACTACCTGATTGTAGTTAAAAAATAGTTATGAACTAGTACTTGCAGAAATGTAGTGTGCAACTATACTAGTTAAACTACTATTTCGAGTAGTTAACTACAGTAGTTAGGTTACTGCAGGCGCCAACTACTTCCGATTTTGCCGCAAGCTTTACGGCACGATTGTGCTTCCGACTTATACCTTGAGAGCTACTTGTTGGATGAGAACGGAGGTGCAGAGCAATTGTGCCGTGCACGTGTACTACATCGTCACTTTTATCACTGCTCGTGATTCATGTTTAGGTGTCCAAGAACGCTATAGAAAGGGATTAGTGATGATGGACAACGTTAAGTAGTTTGAGATGTAGTTAAAATACATTGCAGTAGTTAAAGAAGTAGTTTTAAATACCTCCCCTGAAAAGTAGTTGGACTACTAGTTAAACTACTTCGTCGAGAAGTGGTTAGTAGTCATAGTTAAACTACTGTAGAAGTAGTTAGTGGCCATCACTGGAGACCAATGACGAACGAGACAAAAAGTAATCACTCTGACGAGAACAGGGCCCCAGGTGATGTTGCCAAACTGTTTCTAACTATTACATTACATTAGATTACATTACACTATTACATTCATTTTGCTTGCCATCCCTGGAATTTCTTCACAATACAGACTTTTAACAGATTGTTGATATCACATACACTCGATTCGACATGTACTTTATCTAGCGCGCATCCAATCAACGAATAGGATTCCGAGTCACGCGTGCTGGCGATTGGTTCTGGGTGGGTACACGACAACTTCACGTCTACGAACACTCCGCTGTCTTCCAGATGGAAAATGTTTCGATTATAAACTTGTCGACCGTGTTTCTACTTAAGGAAGGGAGTTGCCTCAGGACAGAAGCCGATATTTCGAACAGAGACTGTTCTTCTTCCTCGTCATCCTCTCATATGAACCTCTTTGGAATGGGGTAGGGTCCTGCACCCAACGCAGGGAAACATCCCACATCATCATCATCCATTCATCTATGTTGTTGTTGTTGTTGTTCTGGGCCCAGAAGAAGAACAGTCTCTGTTCGAAATAGCGGCGGCTTCTGTCCTGAGGTACACTCTTAAAAATGAACTTCACCGCATAGCACGCTCCTAGCCAACCATCATCTCGAATGATATCGTTATCTGCCCTGATTTGTTGAAAACGGGAGGCGTACGCCTTTTCTGTGACACTTATGCTGTTCATAATTGTCACAGAAAAGGCGTACGCCTCCCGTTTTCAACAAATCAGGACAGATAACGATATCATTCGCGATAGTGGTTGGCTAGGAGCGTGCTATGCGGTGAACTTAATTTTTAAGAGTGTAACTCCCATCCTACGTCTCTACCGGTTCGCTGGATTTCTACCCATCTACGTGTTTCTACTTAAGTAATTTTTGACATAAAACACTTTTGAGCTATCCAAGCAGAAAGATCATTTTGAGCGTCGCGCCGTTTTTTTACACTTCTACAAAAATACGAAGCAACATTTCCCCCCCGCAGTGATAACTGATACGAAAGTGACAACGTAGCACCCTCCTGTCAGTTGAAACGCCGATAAGGCGGACACCTTATCTTTCGACCACACAGAAGGAGCGCGCAAGCCACAATCTTGTACACAGCGCCCCCACGCTACCGTGGTACGCAACAGGCATTCTTCGACATGTCACGTGACAGGTACTTCCCTCCTCACAGGTATAGTAGTAGCCTCACTTCCACGTTTATTCTTATCTTTTGTTCCTCTCGCGTAGGGGGGGAGTGAGAGATGCTTTCAACACTATCAGCTCCCTTCCAACTCAACGCACTGTCTCTATAATGGGCATGTCCAGGAAGCCATTGTAGAGAAAGGTAGGACTGTCGCGTGCCGTATTTGATCACCGGATAAAAGAGACAGTCAGTCGTGTGCGGGAGGTGCTTGATGCTATCTCTGACGACGTGACAGACGCATGTCGCGTGGGCTTTCCATTGTGGTCCCCGTAAGGTCCAGTTCCGCGTTCGGTTTTCGCTATATAGAGGACCTGTATTCTGTGGTCCAAGGCGAATGGCCTTGTATACATATACTGCGCGTCAAAGGCGCGTTCGTAGGTCGTGGTTTGAAATAGCCAGTTTAGTCGCATGCTTTGTACAGGAAGGACAGAGTCGTTAAGCGGACAACGAAGGTTCCTGAAAGCCCGATATAGATAAACGCCAACGTGTTAGGCTCGTTGCTATACGTAGAAATAGGAATACGGGTATACATGCTGCTATTGGGGAGATGGGTATCCTCGCGAGAGATTCACGAAAAATATAGCCCATAAACCGTAGAATGCACTGGAGCTAACTAGCTGGTTTTCAGCTAAATAACTTGAGTGGAACTGCAGCAAGGGACAGCGGGTTAAAACATAAATGAAAGGTATAGACCTACAGGTCTCCTGTCGTTTATGTTTTAACCCGCTTGTCCGCGTCCCTTGCCAGCAGTATGTACCCACTCAAGTATGTGCTTCAACCAACTACCCCGCTTCAATTCACCTGTTTTCAGCTAAATGAAAGGCGTTTGTGGCGAGTAGATCTGTCCTTGTTCCACATCATACGCCACGAACCATTATGACCAGTTCCATATAAGCCTTCCACTTCCACAACATCGCAACCTCTTCATATACAAGGATACGAAATACCTAGGTCTTCCTATACATAGGTCTAATACGCACTTCCGTGGATCCACCGCCCCTTCCAGATGATTAGCGGGCATGGCCGACGGGAACTACCTCCAACGTAACGCTGAACACTTGGAGGTATACGGTGGGACAGAGTAGACAGGCTGTGCTGCCGCCTCAGGTAGTGTTTTCCTGCAGACTCTTCAGACAGAAGTCGGCCCAGGACGCACACTAACCCGCTTGTCATCGTGTCCCTTCCTGCTGTCCACATCTGTACGGCGCTATATAGCCACAGTTGCTTCGTGGGCGCTCGCACGGAAACCTCCAGCTGATTCTATTCGAACCCGTTTCGAGGACGTCACCTACTTGGCTAAACGGCGCAAGATTCTCAGACAGAGTCATGATCCGCGATTGACGTTAGTTATAACAACAACAAACAGATCATGACTACAGTGAACCCTCGTTAATATGACCCCCGTTAATCTGACATACGCGCTTTACGACCATACTCCTGGGGAACAATGCAGTGAAACCTCTGCAAATCCTCCCGTTAATATGACAATTCCGCATTATGAGTTTATGACCAAAATTTTCGGGAACGACCATGGTCATAATAACGAGGGTTCACTGTATATGGCCTGGGGGGTGGTACACCGCTGGAGAACGGTACAATATACCCCATTACACGCGAAACATGAGATATGAAAATGAAGTTACGTGCAAGTACAACACTTGAACTCCCCTCCACTGGCTGCGCGCAGGGCTACGTCACACAAAAGGAAGAAAGAAACACACGAAGGAAGCGCCAATGGTCCTTGAGATGCAGGGCAGGACCCTACAGCGTCTGGACCAAACCAGTAGCCAAGAGGAACTCCAAGAATATCAGAAGTACAGTAGTGTACATTCTGCTTAGAGAACAGCTTTTCCAATGCTCTATATAGTTGCAAGGTACCGTGCGCTGAGGTATCGATGCACGTTAAAGACCTCAAGTGGGCAAAGTCAGCCTTATTACGGAGAGGTTCGCTGCGGTATCGGCCTTGTATACATAGCACGTCAACCTATAAAACCCCAACTATTATGAATGAATTTTCCGTCTTCTATCGCAAAAGAAATGCGACTATGGCCGACTAGAGATGCAAAATTCCCGGAAATTTTAAATCGCTCGAAAAAAAATCTGGTCTTTTTCGTTTTTTTTCTCGAAAAATTGAAACAAAAAAGGAAACAAACGCGGTTTACTGCTGAGTCGAAGCATTGCCAGCTAGAAACTTTAGTAGTGTTCACCCTCTAGGCATAAATGCAGAGCAGAGCATCCCATGAAACTGCTGTCTACTCAGCGATAGGTAATTGGAACAACCCGTCCACTCCGACCAGAACTCCGACATTACGTGAACGCGATGGCGATCGCTCGGAGCAGCCAGACGGAGCTCTAACTTGGTCATTGTTGGCGGATTAGAGGCACCTTAGGCACTGTTGGCGGGCTGAAACGCATCGAAGGCACGAAAATTTAGATTTTTGAATTTTGCCGCCCGGAAATTTTGGGCTATTTTTCTGAGACGAGGAAAAAAAACAAAAAACACGTTGTCCAAAAATGTCCGCTTTTTTTTTTTTTTTTCATGGCTTCGCGTCTCTATGGGCGACGCACACGGACAGTTCAGCAGCGTTTACAACCACTCGCGTAAGCATGCATCGCCGCGCTGTCACGTTCAAGAGGTTGACTCGGCGAGGTGAACGGCTTTATTGGCTCCTAACTCATCCAGCCAGTTTTTTTTCTTCTTTCCTTCTCCTCGTTCAGTAAACTGTTTTCGAAGTCGATGCTCAGCAGCGGCCTCTGCAAAAGAGCAATCAGTATTCGGAATGGATATAGCCGTCATTGAACTCTGGAACCCGCAACCGTCATTCTTTGCGCGGTTGGTGGCCAAAGAGCATGGTGACACCTCTGTTTTTAAAGGAAGGTGCTTCACAACGTACTATGACGCCAGTGCTTTAAAAGCTCATTTAAAATTTCCCGCAAAGTTCAGTTCATAACTGGCTATAGCCTGTGTGGCTGGCTACACACAGAAAAATAACCGTTCTTCGAGAGTTATTCTTTCTCCGAACTTTTCCTATCTTCAAGAACGAAAGAATGGCTAAGGATATCCTGACGTCCTACTTCTGAAGAACGTTTCCGCGGTGAAAAATACGGACAAGCCGAAGAACTTCAAAAAGTTCTTTCTCGAACGTTTTTTTTTTTTTTTTTTCTGTGTGTAATCTGTTGGCGCCTCGCAGAAAACTCGACATCGCCTTCTGTTGGCCGCGCTTTCGATCGGTGTCAGCGTTTTTGTCTTGGATTGGATTGTGAGAAGCCGTTATCCTGGGTAAGCATTTCGTCTTTCTGACGGCGACGTACGACCTGAGCATGTTGTACAACGACCGTAAAGTTGGTCGGGTTTCAACCCGCTATATACCGTATGGCCTTCGGCTTCCGTCTTCCCGTAATTGCTATATAGCCGTCACACAAATACCACGCGCAGCGATAACAAACGTAACAGCGCCCCCTATAAATAGAATAATCGTCACGGAAGCCATATAAGTGGACTGCCACTCATTTGTACATTTGCATCACTAAAGGGTTAATGGAAAGGCTGTCTTCATGAGTTGGGCGTGGTGCTTTCTCCTTGTCTGGCGGGCGCGTCTTCGAGCTTATAGACGACTTTTTTTTCTTTCTTTTCTTGTTTTGCTGCTGGCAGTTGATGAGGATGCTCCTCGTGAGAGTGTTGTGGTGTGTATTGGGTAATCAGGCCGATTCATCAAAGGGGCCAATTTGCGGCGGAGGAATATATGCCGGAGGCTAAGGGGAAAGGACCTGCATTACATAGACACTGGCCGCGTCAACCACTTGCGCCATTCGGTAAGATAAATGGCATATCTTGAGTGGTACTCGTCTTTTCTTCTATAGCAACGGAAGCGCTGACGTATCAGTCATCTGCTCGGTTTACGTGATGCAATAAAAACTATACAACGAAAGAACACAAGATAGCTGTTGCGAACGAAGGGTATTTGTTTTTGATGTGCGATAGGATCACATTCGAGCGACATTGAAATAGTGAATATTGTTAGGCAGCAGAGCAACGAGGCATTCGGATGAACGATGGGACGAGGAATACGCATTTATTCCTGCACGGGCAATACACCTGTGCCTTAGTCGTCGTGACGGCCAACGTGCTCTTGCCGCGATGACTTGGTATACACGCATCCTTCGCGGCCTGCATGAGGATGCCACAGCAGGACACCACGGCTACTACAAAACTTACGACCTCCATTCGACAACGATATTTCTCCCCCACCCCCCAATCCGCATGTGCACAGCTCTGCGCAGTTACGTAAATCCTGGTTCGCTTATCAGCGAAGAAATCCCGCGACGGTTCTAGCTCTTCGTCTCCTATACGTTCCTACGTGCACTCGAACCAGCTCGACACCACTTCGACGGCGTATAGCGATTGATTTGTTCGGCCCCTTCCCGGACGTCGTGGCTATCTACACTCTAAGAAAAAAAGGAGTAAAACGGGGAGTAATTGCAGCTTCTACTCCCCATTTTAGTCCCCTAACCCAACATTTAGTCCCGACATTTACTCCCCAAGACTGCAAATTGTCCCTAAACTTCGCGAATGGTCTCCTGAATGCAACAGTCTACGTAAATATGTGCCCTTGGTCGATTTGAACGACATATAAAGCTGTATAACTCCGCCAACGTAGCAATTTTCCAGCCACACAGAGTAAGAAACAGTTAGAGCATCTTTTTTTCGCAGATTGTGCCCTATGTATGGCGCAAGATTTTATATCACTCGATATATCACGGTTGACGGTTTGCTTCGAGGTATTTTCATGCATGCGCACCAATTATGCACCTTGGGCTCTTACAACAGCGCGTGAAATGCGGTCTTCACTCTGTGACATTCATTTACTCCCGTGCATTTACTCCTGAAAGGGACTATTTTTTGTGGCAATGCATTTAGTCCCCAAAAGGAGTAAAAGTACTCCTTTTTTTCTTAGAGTGTACTGCTGTACTGGAAATGTTGAGGCCGCTGCACTGACTACAGGTATCGCTCAGGGAATCGCGCACTTCTTAAATCTCTAATATCGTACTCTGTCACAGGGCGTCTCGTGTCCTCGTCAGCTACCGTGGACGTTCCTTTCTCGCCACTGTCCGGCAACACACCTCTCGTGCCTGCTCCATCGTCCATAAGCATACGTCCGCGTACGCTTCAGTTATCTTTTCGTCTCGACCGTGGGCACTATCCTCCAGCCTCCCAGCGACAATCCGACCCTATATACGAAGAGGCGGCTTCCCGGACTGAGGAGTGCCGTCAAATCGCCCGCAGCAGCACATTTGACCATCAAGCAGCGTCCAAATCCCGTTGCGACAACACCCACCATCGTGTCGTCTATAATACTCTCATTAACAGCATTACTCATTAACAGCCTGTGAAAACTTCGCGGTCTCGGCGGTACGGCGGCGGCCATTTTTGTTATGGCACACGTTTGGAGTCAGTTTGTTTTATGTTGGAAGAAGATCTGCAGAAAGTCTTTCTAAATCAAAAGAAAAACATCCTCCGGAAGGTATTGTTGCGCACGCCTAAAACTTTTGCCGCCGTTTATTCTTATCTATCGTAATTGCCATCATCGCTTAAGTGACACTTATACTTAAGCCGTGTAGCAAGCACATAGTGAATGTGAAAAAAAGTGAAATTCATAGTGGAAAGTGAAAGTGAAAGTGAAAATGATTGGAGTGCACTTTGCGAAAATGACACTAAATTAGCCCGTGTGACAAGCGTACATCAGCAACTTGTTGCGATGTCACCATCTTGCTGACGTCCTCCACAGGGGTCGAACACACGATCTCGCGATTAGAATTCGAACCAACTATATACAGTCAACCGGTCGTGCGGTGCAGAATAACGGCAAGGACGTAAAACCGACCGGAAAACCTTTGGGCGATAACTTGAAAGTTGTCTTCCGCGAAAGTGATCAGGAAACGGCATTCAAATATATTCACCGGTCGCTCGCAAGACCGGTGACATGGAAGGTTGCCCAACCCGCCGCGAGAGACGCCCTCATCGCAAACAGTCGTCACGCTCCACCGGAGGAACGAAAGTATAGCTTCGAGACGAGATCTTCGACCTCGTCAAAATTTAGAGAGCATATACCGTGAGGAGGAGCAAATGACCGACGACATCCAGAGACCATGACCGTCAAGCACCGACAGCGCAGAAAACGGCAACGTCGAAAACAATACCGATCGTTACTTTCTTTCGAAGGAAAAAGCACCCACAGTATATATACGATGCACCTCTCCTGTACACGGTCAGCTAAACGAAGCCTTGCTTTCATTCACTGAGAGACGTGATGTGTGTGTGTAAGACAAGGTCTTTTCTCGTCCAGACCCATTAGTTCGAAGAGTGGCTCAATCTGAAGCGATTCCAGCCGTATTTTTGGTATATACGTTTCGTAATAGTGTACCGTGTCAGGGTTGCAAGGCGACTCGACTGCGGTGTGTACCCCCTGTATATCGTCATTGAGTACCCAGTGAGTTGTGTTCGGACGCGATTGGTCCTTCGTCTATCGTCGTTAATTCGGACCGTCGGTCACTTACTGAATGCACCACTACTCAGACTTAAAAAAAAAAAAAAGGTGTACCCGCTCGCGGTGTACCCGGGCGAATGTACCTGAGTGTACAGTGAGTTACATGTGTACACTACCCGTTTCATCCAACGTCACCAGTTTGGAACGTATCCCAGTTAAACTGGTATAGGAATGGTTATAGGTGTATAACTGCTATACGTGTTCGTCTTACCCTCGGTACACTGTAAACTGAAAAACACCCTTATGGGTGTAAATGGCTTGTCCTATAACTGACACCTCTTTTTACACCATATGGTCTTAGAACACCCTTTTCAGAGGGTGTATTCTGTGTAAGACACCCTTTGAAAGGGTGCTTTTCCTTGAAAATGCCTTCTTTTGCACCCTTTAAACACCCTTCTAGGAGGGTGTAAAGTTGTTAAACACCCTCCTAAAAGGGTGTTTAAAGGGTGCAAAAGAAAGCATTTTCAAGGAAAAGCACCCTTTCAAAGGGTGTCTTACACAGAATACACCCCCTGAAAAGGGTGTTCTAAGACCATATGGTGTAAAAAGAGGTGTCAGTTATAGGACAAGCCATTTACACCCATAAGGGTGTTTTTCAGTTTACAGTGTACCGAGACAATGACCAGCGTACAGCGGGCTTTGCGATGATGCGTTTGTGCCCAGTACGCCTTCCTGGCATCTTTCCGGGGCGAAGCTGGAGCCATACTGGCAACAGGGATGGTGTCTGGTAAGGGGAAGATGTCGGGCTTCAGGCTGGACACGCGTACACTCTAAATCTTTTCACACCTTTAAAGGTGTAATAGCGTGCATGGCGCACGCCTTTTTAGGTGTAATTTTCGTAACACCATAATGGAGCACGGTTTCGCACAAATTTTCTTCACTCTAGTGTTGTCTGTCCTCCAAAAATTCAGTCTTGCAACATCTCAACATTGTTCAACAGTTTTCTAGACACTTGTGCGTGCTCGATTATCGATAGCGATGCATATATGCATTAGCTCGTACCTACGATATCCAAGACATAATGAAAGCAAGATTTGCACTGACACTTGATCTTTAGTAATGCTTTCCAAATTTTGTAAAATATCACCCTGGAGATGCAATGTTACGCAACTAGGTTGAATGTTCATAGCGCACACCTTTAAAGGTGCACTGTAAACTGAAAAACACCCTTATGGGTGTAAATCGCTTGTCCTATAATTGACTCCTCTTTTTACACCGTATGGTCTGGAACACCCTTTTTAGAGGGTGTATCCCGTGTAAAACGCCCTTTGAAAGGGTGCTTTTTCTTGAAAATGCCGTCTTTTGCACCCTTTATACACCTTTTTAGGAGGGTGTTTAACGATCTTACACCCTCCTAAAAGGGTGTTTAAAGGGTGCAAAAGAGGGCATTTTCAAAGAAAAGCGCCCTTTCCAGGGGTGATTTACACGGAATACATGTATTCCGTGTAAATCACCCCTGGAAAGGGCGCTTTTCTCTAAAAGGGGTGTTCCAGACCATGTACGGTGTAAAAAGAGGTGTCAGTTATAGGACAAGCCATTTACACCCATAAGGGTGTTTTCCAGTTTAGAGTGTGTGAAAAAGTTTACAGTGTATACAGTCTCCTTCCCGCAGTGTCGGCTGTCACGCATGCGGATCCAGAGGCTCGACTGTGTAGTTTACGCCAGACGTGCGGCGGACAACACGGTATATAGGGGCAAGTGTACCGACAAATCAGTTTTCTCCGAGAGTCAAGCTTTTCGGAGTCCAGAGCCAGACGAGGTTCGCCCTCATGACACATTTCTTCTAAACAATGTCACGCTGTGCTAAAAAAAGAAAAGAAAGAACACGTTGTGTAAAATAGTCGTTTAAAAATATTGTGGTGTCGCGGGGCCCCTCGCTTTTTCTAATGTTTTTACTTGTACCACAAGGCCTGCCGTCGAGACTACGCACTTGGTTCGCCGAAGAGCAATGGAGTGAGTTTGGGGAACTCACTTAATCGTTAGTGCACTTTCTACCGAATGTCATTAAAAGATGTCGCGTAACAGCATACGTATATGCAGTGATGGCAAGTAGTTAACTACATGTAGTTAAACTACTAGTTAAACTACCTGATTGTAGTTAAAAAGTAGTTGTCAACTACTTGCAGAAATATAGTGGCAACTACTAGTTAAACTACTATTTTAAGTAGTTAACTACAGTAGTTAGGTTACTGCACGCACCAACTACTTCAAATTTTGCCGCAAGCTTTACGGCACGATTGTGCTTCCGACTTTTACCTCTAGCTACTTGTTTGATGAGAACGGAGGTGCAGAGCAATTGTGCCGTGCATGTGTACTAAATCTTCACTTTTAATGCTTGTCTAGTGAAGCCTCATTTGCTGCGAAATAATTCTGCAACTTAGTTTATCACGTAGGTACAGAAAGAATCCCGCCGCAAGCTTTGTATTTGACGATCGTAGCAATGGCTTGAGCCAAAGTTTATTATTGCTTGTGATTCATATTTAGGGGGGGGGATATATATTTATTGAAAGGTATTCATATTTAGGTGTCCAAGAACACTACAAGGGATTGGTGTTGGTGGACATCGTTAAGTAGTTATAGATAAACTACATTGCAGTAGTTAAAAAAGTAGTTTTAACTACTCCCCTGAAAAGTAGTTGAACTACTAGTTAAACTATTCAATCACAAAGTAGTTAGTAGTTATAGTTAAACTACTGTAGAAGTAGTTAGTGGCCATCACTGCGTATATGACACTATGTGCAAGTGTCACTCGTTGAAAGTGACACTAAATTAGTCCGTCTGAACTGGGGTACAAAACACGTCGTCGTCCGCGAGTACGCTCGTACTATGTGCCACGATCTGAAAATTTCAGCGCGCATATATGACAGCTTTCATGTGGGTAACATGGGTAATATTAAGTCACAGACTGGCGTTCACGATTACAGCTAGAGTTGGCTCGCGATGTAAAGATACCAATTATATACTGCGCTACGTACAGCTTCTTGTACCGTAATTCAGTGTGCTATACCCAATCGAATCCACACTGTTTAATTTAACCTCGTAATACGATTATGCTGTACTATAGCATGTACCGTAATTTTTGGTGTATAACACGCGTGTTATATACACCGAAAATTACGGTAAAGCTGGTTCCTTTGCAGTTTTCTGTATTGTATTCTTTTTCAGCGTACACCTCCCCTTTGTTGTGTCGTGTCTGTGCCCACGTGACATATTGTAAACTCTATGTATACTTGCATAAGCGGAATTCTTACTCTGTACCTGGTGAGGCGTGGTCCGCCCCCACGCGACAGCTTGTATTTATTAAACTCAGAAAGCTTCAGTGTCGTTTTTTTTTATTGCGCTACAATTTTCCATGAAAATTACGAACGTCACGAGATAAAAAGTATCGAAGAACGAAGCCGCAATTATTTATTACTGAGTTTTTGACTGAGTTGTTTCTTGGAGGCGGGGAGTAAGAGAAGAAGTGTGACCTATCATGACGAAATTAATACAGTGGGGAAGTAAAGACGGGTAAAGACAGTAAAGAGGTGAGGAGGAAATAAGGGTCCAGCCATCTGACGTCACCGCTAGTTGTTTGGTTTAGTTGTACAGCTGTCATAGTATAGCCATCTAGAGCGTGAGTCTCGAAGTTCCTGAATAGATGTGCCCGTTGCGTCTCAATATGGCCCTAAAATGGCAGAGCCTTCTCATTGGCTTTCTCAGGCATTGGCACCTTAGGAGCCTCCAAAAACTGGTGACCCGGAAGGTGATTCAGGTTCGAATCCGGCCACCGCCTACATATTCTGTCTGGGTGAAGTCGGCCCGGAACGCAACCCCCCCACGCGATAGTCGTGACGGCAAACAGTGCCATCGCCACCACCACCATCTTCTCCACCACCAAATATCCTCCTATCCATATACGTCACTTGCTCCGTATGCTTTTCTCTTCTGTCGAAGACGATCAGGGCGACTCCATCTATTCCCGAACACGTCGCGGATGAATACACGCACTACTTTGCCGTCGAAAGAACAGATCCATGCGTCGCCGATAACATCGTGCAGGATGACAGAGCGTGACCACAACGAGTGGTAATTCCTGTCCCCGTCCTACTACTGGATCTGCTTCTGGCCGCGCAACTATCATATATGCACCAGCCGTTGCGTGCCTGGATTGTGATTTTATGATTTCTTTCCCAGCATTTTCAAAAAGGCTTCTCTCTAATAGGGGGGGCCGTCGTGTAGTACTATATAATAATGGAAGACAGCATTGTCTCGCTGCGGTTAAGCAGACCTTGCGCTATTCTTAGACGTCGGCGTACGAGGGGTCACTCGTGGTCAAAGTGATTCCACAGAGGGAAGAAAGACGGTTGCGAGAAAAGGTGCTGTCTTCTTGTTATTACGAGGAGGCTGTGGATACTGGAAGCCATTTTTTTGTTTCTTTCGTAAAAAAAAAAAACACACCGGCATGCGCAACAGTTGAAAGAATTTAAAATGACGTTTCGGAAACTATACAGATTCCATCATTGGAAAAGACGCGGCGGCGCGTCTGCTCGAAACTATTTATGCTGAAACTATTTATGCAGACAGTGCCGCGTCTTTTTTCTGATGATGGGATCTGAAACGTCCTTTCAAATTGTTTTAACTATGAAAGATGAGGCTTTGTATGTATTTGTCCCTTCTATGTTGTTCCAGCCTCAGAACATCAGTTCTCTCGTGTTTTAACTGTTGTGCATGCCGGTGTGCCTTTTTACGAAAGAAACATGACAATTCTCGGCATTTCGACAATTTCTGAATCTTTTTTGTTTTTATCTAATCTATTTTTCGCGTTTTCAACACGCTTACAAAAAGTCACGGACTCAAGTGTCCACGAATGTGCCCGGTCATACAGCACGAAACACTGCCGACGTTAAGTACTGAAGTTGAGTACTGTTTTTGATCGAGTATATGTAGGGAGTGACATTTTCGGGTTAAATACCTTTCTCAGATTCGGGGGTAAAAATCGGGCGCTATTTTTAAATCTGTAATTCCGGGAGAAATCGGACGATAATTGTGCTTTCCGGTGCTATCGGGTGTTTTTGTTTCTCCTCTTGTCTATTAAGTCATTTCCTAGTCTTTTTTTTTTGTTCTTTTGCTGTTGTTTTTTTGTGCGACGTCGTGACCTTCCACCGATAATCCCCGAAGGCATAGACATGTGTTGACACACCTGGGTGTATTACTGCTTGGAAAGTAAGTGACCCATTCTTACATGTGCTACACGTGGCGACCTTTGTTCGTCTTCAGTCGAAACGTCACTTGAGGATTTCATAGTGACTGGAATTCGGTGAGAAACCGAGTTTAACCCGAATTGGTCGGAGGTCAGTTCGGGCGGAATCGGGTTTAACCCGAAAAAGTCACTCCCTAAGTATATCTTAGTATAGCTTTCTCGAAAATCCTATCTACAAGACAGCGCTGACAAGATGCAAGTGCTGAAATAATATAGCTTCATTCAAGACTGTGTTCATGCACAGTTCCAGCTCAGCAGGTCAAAGATCGAAATCTCATGTGGTATATCACTAGAGGTGAGGGCGGGTAAGTGAATTACCCTCACCCTCACCCGCGTGAATTACCCTCACCCTCACCCGCGTCAATCACCCGCAACCCTCGACGTGCGATGAAGGTATACCCGCGCTACCCGCGGTCGGCCTGCGCATTTTATCCACAAGCCGCAGGAAACACCGGATTTCTACCCGCAAACCGCAAAACTGCGCGGGTATCTGCGGGGTAACCGCGTCGTATACCCGCTCCCACATTCGCCTCTACGTATATGAGCTTGAAAATCAGCAGTGCTTTCAACCTTTTTCGCGAATTCAGGTTCAACACGAATCACTTTTCTTGGCAACTTCCCCCTGAAATGCTAAAACGCATTGAGCGCGAAAAAAGAAAAAAAAAAGAAGAAGAAGAAAAACAATCGTACCTCGAATATTTGGTACCTCGAGCGCCACTTGGGGGGGGGGGGGGATATGTTTATTAAGAAAAAAAGAAAGGAAAGGTTAGCCAGGCAAAGAGCCAGCTTGCTATTCCGAAAAAAAAAGGGGGAAGGGGCAAACGAAAAAGAGAAGGAAGGAAAAACAACAAAAGCAACAGAAAGAAAGGAAAGGGAAAGAAAACAAGAAACAGAACGAAAGGGAAGGAAAAGAAAAGAAACAGAAAGAAAGGAGAAACAGAAAGAAAGAAAAGAGAAACAGAAAGAAAGAAAAGAGAAACAAAAAGAAAGAAGAGAATAAACACTAGCACAACGTTACAGGCAGTTCACGAGTCCTGAGACTCGGCTAATTTGAGGTTTGCGCCCAATACGAAAAGGAAAACAGGCGAATATATTAATGTACGTTTGAGGAGTCCTGATCTTTTGACGTTCCATAGGTTTCCGTTGAAGGCCTTAGAAGGCGTTGAAGGTCTTAGGCCCTCCCTGGTGTAAATAAACAAGTGGGAAACAGACTACTCACCAGAACACATATCACAGGTAGATGAGCCTTCATGGCGACTGAAAAAGACAAAAGAAAGAAACATACTTAGTTGCGCTGCATATAGTCATAGTTGATGACGAAAGAAAAATAATTAATTAATTAAGGGCTCATCTCGAGCTCATCAGAAGGCTCGCTACCGCTTGAGCCTCAAGATCGATAACATAATGCCTTATGTGTGTCCTTCTTAGGTAGTCGGATATCAATAACAAAAAGAATAGATATAGTAGATATATAGTAGAAGCACGTAGGATAGTATAGGATAGGATATTTAGGATATATATATATATAGATATAGGAGAGATATATATAGATACATATGTTTATAAGTCATATATATAGGATATAGCATAGGATATAGGAGATATATATATGATATACATGTTTATAAGTCATATATATATATATAGGATATAGCATAGGATATAGTAGAAGCACGGTTTTCTCATTGCTATAGCGTAAAAAGTCGAAAACTACCCTTTTAAGCTTTAACTGAAACTCTTCAGCAACACTCCTCAATAAGATCCCTCCAAAAGCAGTAACTTTTTCGTTTGCTTCCATTTATGACGTCCTTACTTTCGCAATAATTATGTCACTTCAAACTTATACTGCGTCACGACAACTAAGGAAATTTAAGTGCGACACAGTTAATTATACCTTCAAATACAAATATGCGTCGTTACCACGGAGCAATAATTCACGCGTGCAATCCGAGAATATATATGCGTTAACAAATTAAATCTCGCATCGGCTCCTGACATTTCCCAAACAGCTTCCCTCTCCCACACGCGAAGGAACCCGAAGGAACGCGTGAAGCACGGTCGTGACGTGACGAGAAAATGCCGGAAATGCACCGAACTGGTTGCAGCCAATCCTAGGTCGACCCTTTTCTCGTCGTACCTTGACACGCATGCGTGACGTAGCGGCGTCCTCGTCGTCGCACGCGCTCCACCTCGACTTTCACGACGTCACCGGGCAATTTTCGCAGAAACTTCCTCGGCGTTATGAATTCAATGCAGTATTTGAGTTCAAGGTGGTGCCGATGGGAGTGGAAAGGCCCCTCCAGTCATGCAGCCGTGCTGAGTCGGGACGGTTTGGAGAGCGGCACTGTAAACTGAAAAACACCCTTATGGGTGTAAATGGCTAACTCACACCAGTTTTTACACCGTATGGTCTGGAACACCCCTTTTAGAGGGTGTATTCTGTGTAAAACACCCTTTGAAAGGGTGCTTTTCCTTGGAAGTGCCTTCTTTTGCACCCTTTAAACACCCTTTTAGGAGGGTGTTTAACAACTTTACACCCTCCTAGAAGGGTGTTTAAAGGGTGCAAAAGAAGGCATTTTCAAGGAAAAGCACCCTTTCAAAGGGTGTCTTACACGGAATACACCCTCTGAAAAGGGTGTTCTAAGACCATATGGTGTAAAAAGAGGTGTCAGTTATAGGACAAGCCATTTACACCCATAAGGGTGTTTTCCAGTTTACAGTGCAGCACTGTACCGTGTGATCAGACCGGACAGCAGTTTCTAAAGGCCGTCTTTAGTTGGCGTTGCGATTTTTTTCTGTTTGTTTCGAATTACCATTTAGGGCTTCTATTAGATGGCCTGAACGCGACACTGATCAAGCGACCGTGGTCCTTTCGACGACGGCAGCGAAGTTATTTCCAGAGTTCCCGCGGGTGCCATCTGGCACTGCAGAAACGACACGATTTTCCGTTATATGTTGAGTGAACTTGTAGGTAACGTGAACCTCATGCTGAGACCTCGTGTTGTGTCTGTCCCTTCGTGTTCCCTAGTCTCGGGGTTTTACCTCATGCATCATCTTCACCAGCTCGCTTGCTTCCTAGCCATTTTTTCATTCTCATGCTGAAGTCTAGGTTCAACGTGCATGCACAAGTTCTTCTTGGCTCCATCACGAACAGGGCTTGAGATTTTGGTCGAAATGACGTAGAACGCTGTTTGAAATGTTCATCGAGCAGAATTAAGAGCGGTCTCACTGGATCAATTTTTAACCTCTCCGCTCAGTGACCCCAAAGTTGTGGGTCCTAATCCGGCCAAGGACAACTTGGTGCCACGGTACCAGTTGCGTCCTTCTTGAGTGACGCGAAAAGCGCGGAAATGACTGCAGATGCGCAGATTGAAGAACACCAGTATGGGCAAAATGAATCAACGGACAACCGGTCGTTGAGTGTCCTCAAAGTAGGTACTTGGGCCGTCGCTACTCCTCATGCACAGGCAACGGGCGTTCTGCGCACTTTTAAGTGATCATTCGGGACATCCAGTCGGACAGAAAGTCCGTAAGTTCAACGATACCACTCTTTGGGGCACTACAAGAACAAATGGGACTTAAGAGATTCACTCAGTAACCTCGCACACGTGTCAACTTTATTCCACCCTTCTTTTATCACTTTTTCTTTTTCTCACGCATTAAGACAAAACAGCTTCAACCCCGAGCAAGCGCTGAGGCTTTAAATGCTCTGAGGTAGCTGACGCCACATTTGCGGTACCACCATCTCCATTTTATTTTATTTTTTACTTTTTCTATCCAGTCCGATGCAACGTTAAACCACCGGCTGCCCATGGTGGTATATGGCCCATGACTTTGATTGTAGCGCGACCTCAAAACCCGAATTATTATTATTGTAACCCTTCAATAAAAGTATCGCAGTGTTATCCGTATACAGACGGTGTGAAGAATGTACAAACTTGCACAGCTTACGCAAAAGCAGGAATCCCGGCACGAAACCTCCAACTGCTATCGCGTCAAGCGGTTATCGTTCGAGTTGCGCCAATTTTTTTCCCCCGGCATCTGTTCACAAATCGGGCAACGTAAAAGACCGTCCGTGCTTTTACGCACTTAGGCTTAGCAAGTCGACAAGAATCACTAGATCAGCAGTGCACTGTGTCATGGGAGGTCAGCCGTCCTCTCCGGACGACGTCGCCGGTAACCACATCGGGGTCGACCCACAGGGTGCACGCGTACAAGACGTGTAGGTGACCGAGGGCCTCGCGTAGGGGCACCACCGTGTGGGACTATAGAGTGGGGGCTGGCGTTCTTTGACAGTCCTCGCGTCTATTTCGAGAAGGTTCGTGACAAATAAGCTCGCGCTATTTTTCTTTTTTTGTTATCACCGCGGAGAAACTGTATCAATGGGCGGTGTATGGACAGGACAGATGTAAAGAGAACAGACGTAGCCAACGAACGTATAGAATACATTCTTCTCAGGTGTCGGAAACACGTTGATACTCGACGGCTTTTAGAGGCGAGCCTGTCTCGACATCGCGAAACTGTTAGGTCCTCCGTCGTCCGACAAGGCGCTGAGGACATTTGAAGATTGTGGACTTTCTATGACTCACTGAATGTGTGCTGTGCGTGCCCCCAGTGATTCCGACAGTTTACACTCACTTGGCTGAAACTTTTTGGACTACATGTGGAACTGCATCACTTTAGCTCTTTCATCTGTTTGTATTTCCTGTGTGTCAGCCTCCTGGGGTAGCAGAGTTCAATGTCGTCGTAATTCACATCCCCATTTTTTTTTCTTTATCACATCGCCATCACCATCAAGAGAACAGCAGGACAGAGTGGCCAGGAGCGGTTAGTTTGCGCCCTGGGCCGTGGAGTTCAGAGAGCAACTGCGCTTATATAAATCTGAAAAGTCAGCAGGAAAACCCAGCGGCAACCACAGACATGAGGCGTTGGTGGTAAGACCACGACCTACTAGGTTATAGCGACCATGTCATAATCGGCAAACCCAATGAGGAGCCCGTCCGCACGATCCGCTGGGGGCGCTACTCATCGGCCCGCGATATCTGCATCATGATTGGACGATAGAAATTCGAATTTTGAACGCGCAGAAGCGGACGCACGATTACCGACGACAGATTACCGCACGATAGCAGACGACAGCAACAGTTCCTACGAAAATGCGTAGAATGATGATGATAATCAACTTTAAAAGGAAGCACCTCTCGTGATGGGACATCCACCGCTTGTACAAAAATACTAAGGTAAGCTAAAGCACAGAGTGCTGTAGAAATTGAGGAAGCAGTAACCGGGCCGATGAGCAGCGCCACCGCTGTAGCCTCCAAATGCGGCGCTGGGAAGGGGTTCCTATGACATGGTCGCTATACTCTAGGGTATAATAATACAATCTAGGGTAATCTCGTGGGTAAGACTCGCTACCTCTTTAGCATCCCGACTCGTTGTACCTTAATTTTGGTAGCAAATTAAAAATATTAAACGTTCGCTGTCACGTTTCTGATTTGCCCCGCTGTGTCCACAAGCAACAGGCTGTTAAGAAGGGATACGAGCACTCCTGTACAGGCTTGGGAAGGCGGACTCTCCTAATTGTCCAGTCTGTGGCTCAATCGAAGACGTCGAACATATTACAGTTACGTGCCCAAGATACTCTGAGTGTCGTGACAGACTTCTAGCCGCGTTAGGCCGGGTTGACAATCGACCCTTCGGAGTGCAGAAGGTGCTGGGCCCATGGTCACCGAGCACTCAACTGCCAGCTTTGCGAGCCGTTACACAGTTTTTAAGGGACACCAAGCTGTTAGACAGGCTATATGACCCTGTCTGTGGCGGTTGTCGCCGCTTCGCGACATCTCCAGTGGGTGTGGGTGGATGTGTCTGGCATTCCTTTCCTTAGGTGATCTGGGGTAGCCGGCCCTCGTGATGAGGGCTACAGTCCTCATTTTTTTTCTTTCAATCATCATCATCATCAAGGGATACGAGCGTTGTTGCTCCCATATAGGAAATACATGGGGCCGCTGGAGGTCGTGTCCCCTCTTAAAGCTCCTCCATCAACATGTCAGCCGCTTTACGGTTCCTTTAATCACGCGACACAGCCATGATTTGGAACGCGAAATTGCTTTAGAATTCTCATTTAACATCTATATATATATTGGAATCAGCAATCCAACGACATTCCATCGCGTGGCGCCTCTCCTCGTCGCGTATCGTACTTCTGTTCCCGTTAACGAGTCGGAATATTCGTCTCCCAAAACGTGTATTTCTCTCCGGCTTCCTGCTGTGAAGTCGAGCGATGTTCCCTTATCTGATGTTTCCCTTCCTTTTTTTTTTTTTTTTTTATGCGCGAGGTTTCTGTAAAGCGAGGTGACCGTGACCGGCGGTGGAAGGGGCACCAGTCGAGTTTCTGCGGTTTGGCACGGAAGGAATTTTTGTTGGAAACACTGGGCGTCCGCGTGAGCCGGTCGAAATGCGAGGCTTGGCGATCGAGGCAAGAAAGGATGCTTGGATGAGAGCCGCGTTTGATTGACAGCAAAATGGGGCACTTGTCTGGAAGAGCGAAATTATGTGAAAACTGTGAAAAGAAGTCGGAAAGGGGACTCGGCGTCAAATGACATGTTGTAACCAATATGGTGCCGTCTTCGTAACACTTCCTGTGGCGTTTTTTTTTTTCCTTTTTTTTTTTTCACAAAAAGGAAACAGAGGTCTCTCGGAAGGCGCAACGCTAATGAGAGGCAAATAATGCGTGACAGCAGTCTTGGGTAGTAATTTATAGTTGCAAGTAATCACTTATACGGAGCAATTAACAGGTAACTGCAATCAATAGCGAGTTTTAGAAAACCTCGGAAAGTGTTCACGATAACAGTTTGGAAAACACGTGATAAGCTAAGCTTCGATGATTTGATAACTTCCTTGATGATGATGGTGATGATGGATAGAAGAAAAAAAAAGGGGGGGAGGTGAATCAGGACTAAATCGGAGTGGCTACCCGAGTACTAAATAGAACAAAAAAGGAGAGAATGAAAGGGAAAGGGGAATGGCGGTAAGAGGGAGAGGTCCTTCGGTGAAAGAAACGAAAGGCCACAGTCATGCAGAGCAGAGAAACAAACACTGCGTGAGTGGCAACATAATTGTCACGGTCATAGTCAACGCAATAGTCCCGTATAGTTAGAAGTCCCAAGTTACGAAGCACCGATCAACTTGGTTGACTCAAGCAAGCCGCAGCAGTGCCCGCAATGCGACCGCTAGGTGGCGTGCATATACCTGGGCAGTAATGTCATTACTGTAATGAATTACTTTTTCTGGTAATCTGTAATGTAATGCGTTACTTTTGACATTAGCTGGGTAGTAATGCTACGGTATGCTATGGGTAGTGACCACAGCTGGGTAGTAATGCTATTACTGTAATGAAATTGCAGTTATGGCATTACTTTTTCTGGTAATTTGTAATGTAACGCATTACTTTTGACATTATGTAATTTGTAATGTAACGCATTACTTTTGACATTATGTAATTTGTAATGTAATGCGTTACTTTTGACATTATGCAATTTGTAGTGTAATTTAATTACATTTGGGCAGTAATTTTAATGGCATTACTCGTTACTTTTTACAAAAGGATCGAGTCTGTGTTCTGTGTTGGCACTTGGCAGAAAGTGAGTTGGCCACAGGCGAGTTAAAATAATTCCAACGCCCGCAATGAATTTCCGCATCCTCAACATCGTTACGATCGATTAAGCTCGCAGTAATGACTTTGTAATGTCATTACTTTTTCGTAGTAATTGTAACGTAATTTCATTACATTTCAATTGCAGTATAGTGAGTAATATAATTTAATTAAATTCTAGCTGGAGTACTAATGTAATTTAATCACATTTTGGAAGTAATTTACCCCGGTATATGGCGGTGTGCTGGCCGGGGACCTGAAATTTTCTCTCAGCGCCGGAAGGGGCGAGCATCCAGACGAGCCGAGCTCACTTCCTAGGGCCCTATACGACTGTCGGCGCAATTCGAACCATCGAGGAGGATGCGTTGTATCGTCAACTGTAGGACGGGACGAGCGTAAGCTTGCCCGCATCACGCTTCAAAAATAAAGCGCCACCTATGGCAAAGCGAAAGGACTCATGGGAACTTAGGGCTCCGAGTTCCGAGTCTTCCAGGACACCGCATTGGCCGCAGTTGTATATTCTTTTCGTGGCGTTCTTCCGCTGTACTGAAACTCGCTAGAATAGCTCTTTCTGAAAGAGCAACTTTTATGGTGAATATACCGATTTGTGACCGGTAGTGGACGAAGATGCGGCTATATAGTGTCTGAAATTATTATAGATAAACGCGTAATTCTAAAGTAACCGTAACTGAACAGCAACTACAGCTACAGTTATTGGTGAAAGAAGGAAGTCACTGAAAAGGTTAGCCAGCTGTAGGACTCGAGCCAACATCCTCTGGATATTGTCTGGATGTTGGTGTCCAGGGCTCTTACCAGCGACTTCCAAGGGTGAAGTCGCTGGGGAGGTGTGTTAGCTTAGTTCAGTTGGTAAGAGCCACAGTCCAATAGAGCTGGCTAACCTTCCTTCTTTCGTCATTAATTTCTTAGGCACTTGAGGTCTTGTATGTATTTGTCCTATGTGCTACAGCCTCAGAACATCAATTGCCATCATAGCTACAATTACTTTAGAAATTTCTGTTTGTCTTTCCAATTTCTGAAGCTTGTTCACTGCCTGTCACCGACTGGTATCCAACGTGAAAGTGCCCTCCGAGAAAGCAGTATAAATTCCAGTTACTGGATTACTCGACGGTGTGCTGACGGGGAAATATAGGAAGAAGTCATTCCGCCGGGACCTTCGCATTCCGTGACAGACATTACACAACACAGCACGAAGCGTTTTCGCTGCAGTTGAAGAGACGTGACCCAAAGCACCCGTGCGTGAAAGAGCGAGCACATATAGCTCTCCTTCTTCTTCTTCATACTCTGGCAAAGAGCACGCTCTCCATTTACACGTCTTCTCGGAGGAGCCATCTTCTATAGCAGGGCGTACCTGTTGGTGGACGCGACCTGTACGTACGAAGAGACGCATTGAACCGGCACCAGCACCGCGTCTGTCTTGGCCGTCGGGAATTATCCAGTTCGTTTTGAGTGGCTTCCGCTTTTTCTGATGCGAGATTTGCTACGCGTCGACCTTTGATGGACCGTTCAATCGATGTGCTGCTGACTACTTCCTCTTTCGTATAGTTCAAGGTTCTCGAAGGTCGGTGCCGCGCGGTGTCATTGGGAGGCTGTTTCTCCAAGTAACGATATGTACAGCAATTCGGTATTTTATTCCGCTTCATAGAAAGATACGAACGGCAGCTCCCGAAACTTTCGTCAACGACGTATGGAATGCTTATACCAATTACGTCATTTTTTTTTTTTTTTTACCTTCAGGAGTTCAGTAAACTATGAAAAATTCAACGCAGCTCTTTCTTATACGCAACTATACGCAAAAAAAAAGCACGCGCGAGATTTGATAAGAGCTCTCACGATTTGTCGACAAAGAATTTGACGTGCGACGATTTTGATGCGTAATTTTAAGCGTATATTATATAGTTCAGCTCCCAAGCAGGCCGTTAATTCATTTTATAGTCTACTATAAACCCATCTTCGGTATAGTCACGTCACAAGAGACGCCACAGTGGCAGGGACGTGAGGTTCGGCGTGTATCAACACATCGCACGCAATACGGCCTCCACCAGTTCCAGACACTACGTTGTCTTCAACTGACATAGCGAACACCCGTACTTCATAAACTCCGCTACGACGAATTATACTTGGTTGCCTACCTTCCTATAGGGAGAGAAGAAAGACGTCAATGATGCAATCTTCTCGAGAATCTGACGGGGGGTTCTCCCAGTTTCGAAAAGACAAATCCAGTAGCTCTGCCTTCGCGACGTATGTCGACGTATGTGTTTCCCTCTTGTTTCCCCCCTACCTATAAAGCAGGATACATCCGAAGTCGTTCGATGCGAGCACGCCCATTGGGCGTCGAGCATCGCTAAAGAGCCCTTTGATACTGTCTGATTACAGGGGGAGCTTCTTCCACGCGGACATGCTACCGCATTGATTGCGTCCTCTGTGGGCAACTCGCCACCGAACCGTCACCGCTGAACCGGAAGTGGTATTGTGACCATCGTCACCATTTCATAAAACTTGCAGCCTCGTATGTATACTTTGTGTCGCGCGGTGCTGTCATTCGCTTTCAACATTCGCGTGCTTTGTGAGAGATATACAGTGAACCCTCGTTAATATGACCCCCGATAATCTGACGTACGCGCTTTACGACCATACTCACGGGGAACAATTTAGTGAAACCTCTGCAAATGTCCCCCGTTAATATGACAATTCCGCATTATGACACAAATTTTCGGGAACGACCAGCACGCTGGGCCTCCTGTCATATACATGCAAGGAGTTTCAGACTCCTGCTGTCTTCGTTAAACTATACAAGTCCTATGTTCTTCCTAGGCTTGAATATGCCTCTGTTGCTTGGAACGCACTTTCAGGTACTGATACAAAGCGTCTTGAGGCTGTACAAAAACGAGCGCTTCATATCATACACAATGGCTTTTTACGAAAAAAGTTATTGTATGACTATGACACACTACTGCAATATTTTCACCTTCACCCACTGGCCACACGTCGCTCTATCGCCGACGCCCTATTTCTGTACAAATGTGTCCATGCCCGTGTTGATTCGCCACTCCTGCTGAGCCTCCTAAACTTTTGTATTCCTCGCGCGGCTTTTCGTAATCCACCAGTCTTCTACGTTAAACGCTTCTGCCCCAGCGATCCGATTACCCGAAGCCAAATTCTTCTGAACTCGCTTCCCCCCACATGTGATATTTTCCACACCTCAAGCGCATCCCTTAAACGCGACGTTATTTCTTTCCTTCAGCAGTGAATTTTCAATCGTG
This sequence comes from Ornithodoros turicata, assembly GCF_037126465.1. NCBI lineage: Eukaryota > Metazoa > Arthropoda > Arachnida > Ixodida > Argasidae > Ornithodoros > Ornithodoros turicata. Next base: position 147,276,192 of record NC_088202.1, on the reverse strand, counting down.
ATATTCTTTCCTTTGTTTTGTACAGTATATAGTCTCATTCCATCTTATTACTTATGTGCTGCGCGTAATCTATGTATTGTAGTTTTGTTGCTGATATGTCATTGCATGTACTGCGTGGTATACTTGTCTGTAAATATGTAAGTACGTATGCCTGTTATGTTTGTAATGTACCTCTGCTAGTATCCCACTGTATATGTATCATATATATGTCTGTACATAATTATTTGTGCGTTTATGTCTGTATTGTATCCACTGTGAGTTATGTGTATTGTGTGCGCCAACACCATGGCCTTAGCGGCCGTTCTTGGGCACTAATAAAAATTATTATTATTATTATTATTATTAACGTGGGATTTGCAGAGGTTTCACAGCATTGTTCCCCAAGAGTATGGTCGTAAAGAGCGTATGTCAGGCTATCGGGGGTCATATTAACGAGGGTTCACTGTACCAACTAGCCCGCAAAGAGGTCTGCGCTGCTAAGTAACGAGTATAGCGGTTCGAGCGGAAAAACTTGAAACGCCAGCTTCCTATAGTAAAACAAAAAAAATGCTAACATGTAAACAGCAACAGCATCAACAACAAGAAAAAGAGAAAAAAAATCCGAGGAAAGTCATGGCACTCAAAAAAGAAAAAAAGAAGAAGAAGACAAAAAAAAAGTTGTATATAAGTTGTTCTCAACTGGGATCTAGGCTACTTCACTAAATCCCTAGATTAGATTTGTGAACCTGTGTAAAAAAAACAGCTTTTTCCTCGTGCCGTCCCTCATTGCGAGTGGATGAAAAACAAAATTCTATCGTCTACGTATCTATCTATGCTTGCCAACATTTCTGTTATTGTAGGAAAATTACTTAGAGCACGTACTATACTATGGGAGAACCCCCGAGGGGGAAATAAATAAATCGATAAATAAAGAGAAAAAAATAAACACTGTGCTTCGACCGTCTTCCTTCAAATTCTTCCATTGCCGCATCGAGGCTTTTGAAAAGAAAGTAGTCATTATATCACGACACGCGATTGCTCCTGATGGCGAATACCCCGACCGTGGCGATCCTGGTGGCGATGACGGTGATACCCGTGGTGGCGACGATGGGGGGAATGTGTGTGTAGGGTTGCCACCTTTTGTAGTGAAAAATACCGGCTGAGAGAGAGGAGGTGGAATAACGGGAAAGGGGGAAATGTTCGCGGGAAAGGGAAAGTAAGTGAGGGGTGAAGAGTATACAGAGAGAGAGAGAGAAAGAACGAGCGTACTGGCTCAAGACAACAATGATAATAATAATGAATAACTAAGAAAACGACTGGGTGACTACGGAGTTGGGTCTGTGTTCCCGATTTATTGAAGCTGTAGTGGAATGTTGAAAGGAAAACCCCGTAAAAGGCCCCTATGAATGGTGTTGAGCCACAAATACCGGCAAAAGGCTGCCGGTATCACCTTCCTACCGGCAACCGTTCAAAGCGAGCAAATAACCGTCCGTGCCGGTATAATACCGGCCTGGTGGCAACCCTATGTGTGTGTCCCAATTGCAGAAAAAGGCAAAAAAAGATTCACCTCGGGCAACAACACATCACAACTTTTCCAGACATTTCACTTTCACTTTTTCCCGGGTGAATAAGAAGAGGAGGGGATGATATATATTTCCTCGAAACCACCATTACAACAGTCGTATACATCTCAGAGAGCCGGACAAGAACCTCCCCCTTGCGACGGGGGGGGCCTCGCGTTGCGAAACATTTAAATGGCAAACACAGGTGGAACTTCACTGGAGACATCTTAACGTTTCCTTCTCATTTCTTAGTAGCACGCACATCATGCCTTCGGGGTTTTGTGAAGCCATCCCTGACTATACGGAGTCGTGAAATTCTGTGTGAGTGTTTTTCTTTTTCATTTTTTTTTTCTTCTTCTTCTTTTTTTTTTTTGTTCCGAGAAGCATCCCAGAAAGTGTTTCGACGCGCAGTGCATGTCGTTGGATGTGGCGCGCATGCGCATTGGAGCGTGTAAGTGGGATGTGGAAAAAAAAAAAAAACGGAAATGACGAGACTGTATAATGGAGGCTTTGTAGAAGCTAGCAAGGTCATGTGCACGTTAGGGTCGACAAATGTCCCTTATGGCTCTCCCTTCTTAGTTTAACTATACATGTAAGGCTCACCAGCAACGGTGTACTCTTAACAAGCAATTACTTTAAGTTAATATAGCTACTCGGGCTTTGATGTATTCCACTAACCTGAAATGCGAAGATTGCCCAATAGCAATTTTCACGAATTTAATCGATGAAAATCCGGATGTCCGCAGTTCTGGCATTTATATTTCCCTGCTCACGGAATATTTTCTACTGCATGAAGACAAAACCAAGTTTTTGCGGTCGTTCAGTACGGCCGATACCTGGAAATATTGTACAGATATACCTTGTGTGTTGTACCGATATGCATACCTGGAAGTTTCCTGCTGTCTAAGTCAAAACACTTACAGCCTTATGCCATCAAATTGACCGAGGGCACATATTTACGTTTAGACTGTTGCATTCAGGAGACCATTCGCCAAGTTCAGTGACAATTTGCAGTCCTGGGGACTAAATGTCGGGGTTGGGGACTAAAATGGGGAGTAATTGCGGTCTAGGAGAGTAGAAGCAGCAATTACTCCCCGTTTTACTCCTTTTTTTTTCTTAGAGTGCAGGTGGACATACTCACAGCGTTTTTTCGTATGAACTGGGACTCTATAGAACATACCTATATAGGTATGTAGGTATACCTATATAGGTGGTTTGTCCTATACCTCTATAGGACAAACCAGCGGCATATATGGCAAGGGTTAATGCGTCCCGCTCATTGGTGGTAGCCAAGGACGTGCTGAAGACTTGGAGGTGCTGGGTTCGAATCCTACCACCGGCTCTGCTGTCTGAGGTCTTCCTTGGGTTTTCCGGCGGACTTTCCAGACAAACGTTGGCACAGTTCCCCCTGAAGTCGGCCCAGGACACTAACTAACCCCACCCCCTCTGTCCCCCTTTCCTTCCTGCTGTCCTCTCTCCATCTGTCCACGTCTGTACCCCGCTCATAGCCACACTTGCTTCGCGGCGCTAGCACGGAATATATATACAGTCAAACTCCTTTATAGCGAACACCTTTTTAACGAAAATACCACTACAGCAAATTTTTTTGCGGTCCCGCTGGAGCCCTATAGGTCCAATTACATACATCCTTTTTAACGAAAATACCTTTACTGCAATTTTTTTTTTTTGCTGTCCCCTGAGTTTCGTTGTAAAGGCGTTTGACTGTATATATAAAGAAATACTCTATATAGAACATATCTGATCCGCAAACAAATCAAGCTCTCGTCTCAGTGCTTCGCCCTTCGTGACGAGCCGGCAAAGATAATGATAAGTCGTGACTTTATACGCCGCGAGACATGATGATCGACGGTGGTCGGATTAATTTTGCCCACCTGAAGGTACTTTAACGTGCGTCGAAATATCAACGCGCGGCAGACGGTATTTGACGTCCCGGAAGTGGCAGCGCAAAAAGAAACAAAGTTGCTGGTCGTCCTCGGCCTGGTTGTGCTCCAAAACCGTATAGGACCAATAGGCCGCGACACACGCTATACCTTTTCTAGGCAGTTATTCTTAGTCAAAACATCGAAGTAAAATGCCTGTATACAGTTCGTGGAAGGCAACAGGGCACATATTAGGCACTGGTTCCTTGCAATGGTTCCTTTCTTGAGAGACTCAGGTCTGATGAACAGCCTGTGAACTCAGTCGTGAAATCTCATTCTTCTTCTGTGCCCCACACTCTTAAAAATGAACTTCACCGCATAGCACGCTCCTAGCCAACCATCATCTCGAATGATATCGTTATCTGCCCTGATTTGTTGAAAACGGGAGGCGTACGCCTTTTTGTGACAATTATGAACAGCATAAGTGTCACAAAAAAGGCGTACGCCTCCCGTTTTCGACAAATCAGGGCAGACAACGATATCATTTGAGATGATGGTTGGCTAGGAGCGTGCTATGCGGTGAAGTTCATTTTTAAGAGTGCACTCTCACCTTCAACGCATTAACCTCATGCTTTCTTTTTAAAGTCATCTTCTGCGATTCATCTCATCATTCTTTCACCGTTTGTTAGTCATCTTTTTTTTGTCATCTTTGTCTTTGATCTACCTCATCCTTCTTTCATCATCCGGTAGTTTTTCGTTTTTTCCTACTTCTTTTTCTTTTTCTTTATTCTTTATTTCTTAGTTTCCTTTATTTATTTATTTCTTCCTTATTCCTTCCTATTTCTTTCTTTCTTTAATTGCTATCTTTTCATTTTATTTATTTATTATTATTTCTTATTTCTGGAATAGCAAGCCGACGTCCCGTTTGGCTGACCTTTCTCCGTTTTTTTTTTTCCTTTTCGTCTAATAAACATATCCCCCCCCCCCCCTTGCAATGGTTGGCGTACCGCGTGTTATGCTGTGAAGTTCTGGTTTTTAGAGTGTGTAACTAAAAACTATAGAGATGGGACGAATCGAAAATTTTTCGAATCCGAGTCCGAATCCACGAATCTTACGAATCTTGAATCTTTCAAATCATTTCTTTAAAAAAAGAGTTTAAAAAGCAAGAAAAAAACAAATACACTTATGGTGCGAAAAGTGTTTTGAAGTGATGTGATGTGATGTGAATAAAGAAAAAATGGGGATGTAAGTTTCGACGAAGTCAAACTGGCTACCCCAGTACACTTAATACAGAAAGTTCAATCTGATGATGAGATGATGAAAACGCAAAAGGATGATGTCCAGAGACGAACAGAGATGATAATTGAGTTCAACATGTAGGTCAAAAGTTCAAGAGCTGCGCCCAAGTTAGAGTAAAGTGGCGGAATCACCGGGGGCACACACAGGACACATCACACATTCACCGTGTCATAGGATGGGCTTATGTTTTGAAGTGTTCGAATATGATGCCTTTGTTTAATGAAAAACAAAATAAATAGTGCTTCTTCATTTTCGGGAGAAAATGTACCCATATAGTTCTTCTTAAACATAATTTATTTAACTCGTTGTTGTTCATCGACTAAACTATAGAAATACATAAATTATCGAGCGTGAATTATTTCCATAAAACTAAGCAACAGTCAAAAGCGAAAACAAGGTTACTTGTAAACCTGTAATGTAACAGTTCCTGCCTGAACTCTTTCAGTCCAGAGCAGTGTGAACAAACAAACAAGAAAGACACCCGTCGGTCAATGAGGCTTTCGGCAGAATCCGGTGACGCCAATTTTGAGAAAGAAAGGAACAAACGTGGTTGGTGGATTCGAAAGATTCGATTCGCCTTTTTGGGGCACTGCGATTCGGATTGGCGAATCTCGAAGCCCTGCCTAGGATTCGCGGATTCGGTTGGTACATCCCTATACTAAATCCACTCATAAGATTTCTTAATTTTCTTTATTTATTTATTTCTTATTCCTTCCTACACTCTAAAAACTGAACTTCACCGCATAGCACGCTCTGCGCCAACCATTGCCACGAATGATAGGGTTATCGCTTCTGATTCGAAGAGAGAGGGGGGCGTACGCCTTTTTGTGTCAATTTGGATATATCATAATTGACACAAAAAGGTGTACACCTCACTCTCTTTTCAAATCAGAAGCGATAACCCTATCATTCGTGGCAATGGTTGGCGCAGAGCGTGCTATGCGGTGAAGTTCAGTTTTTAGAGTGTATTTCTTTCTTTCTTTAATTCTTATCTTTTCTTTTTATTTATTTATTATTATTTCTTATTTCTGGAATAGCAAGCCGACGTCCCGTTTCGCTGACCTTTCCCCGGTTTTTTTCTTTTTCGTCTAATAAACATATCCCCCCCCCCCACACACACACACTCATAAGCACGTTACCGACTGATCTTTCTTTTCTTCATTGCTATAGAGGCCGGTTCCGACGAAGAACAACAACAACGCCTTTCTAGTTCACTTTCTAACTCGAAGAACTACAGGACGGGCCACTTACACCTCTGTCTCTCTTTGTCTATAGCTCTATTTCAGGGAGGGAACGACGTGAGATATTCGAAAAACAAAAGTACACACTCTTAAAAATGAACTTCACCACATAGCACGCTCCTAGCCAACCATAATCTCAAATGATATCATTATCTGCCCTGATTTGTTGAAAACGGGAGGCGTACGCCTTTTTTGTGACAATTATGAACAGCATAAGTGTCACAAAAAGGCGTACGCCTCCCGTTTTTGAGCAAATCAGGGCAGATAACGATATCATTCGAAATTATGGTTGGATAGGAGCGTGCTATGCGGTGAAGTTCATTTCTAAGAGTGCACTCTTAGAAATGATGGTGGTGGTGGTGGTGGTGATAGGGCTTGCCTCTTAGAAATGAACTTCACCACATAGCACGCTCCTAGCCAGCCATCATCCCGAATGACAACGTTCTCGCCCCTGATTTGCTGAAAACGGGAGGAGGAGCCTATTTTGTGCCATTATGCACGGCACAAAATAGGCTCCTCCTCCCGTTTTCAACAAACCAGGGGCGAGAACGTTGTCATTGGGGATGACGGTTGGCTAGGAGCGTGCTATGTGGTGAAGTTCATTTTTAAGAGTGTATAGGCGCATCTGTGCACAAATTCCTCATTGTTTGTGCGCACAAGTGCATGCCCAGCTCGAGGACATTCTAATTGCTGGTGATTGCAATTCACGTATCGACTGCGCGTACGCATTCACCCTAAAAAATGGCGTCTGTAGTGGATGGTATCCTTGTCATCGTTAGAATTGAAAGAAATCTTACCCATCTCAACGTCGAGAGAGAGAAAAGAAAAATTTCTTCAAAATTTCCTGTGGTGCCAGTGAGCTGGTGACTCGTCAATACGTTATCTCTATTTACAGAAAAGTCACCGTACGTACGTAATTTGTATGATCCAAATCAGTTCCTGATCTGGATTTTCCTGTCTAGATCAACACGGGACTAAGGAAGTCTATGTAAAAAATCTACTTGTCCGAAAATTATGGTGTCATAGCTGTTTATCTGCGGCGAACTTTACACACCCTTAGTGATTCTGCTTCAGAGGAGGTACCGGGTCCTGCTGACGCACAAGCTCTGCGGCGGGCACGAGAACGCGAACGGAAGCGCAGAGCTCTCGAAGACCCAGCTCGTCGTGTATCCGGGGCAGCAAACAAGAGAGTGCGACGAGAGCATGGCAACGTGCGTGCCACCGAAGCTGAGGGAAAACAACATAGACGCGAAGACCCTACAGTGCGTGCAGAGATGCGAAGCCCCGAAAAAAAAAGAGAAAGTTTTGAGGAAAAAAAACAGTTCTTTTTTTTTTGTTTTTTTCCTCGTCTCCGGAAAAATTGCCCAAAACTTCCAGGCGACAAAACTCAAAAATGTTAATTTTCGTGCCTTCGGTGCGTTCCAACCCGCCAACTTAGAGCTCCGGCTGGCTGCTCCAAGCGATCGCCATCGCGTTCACATAATTAAGTAACGCCCCAATAGGTAACGCCCCATCGGGGTAATTTGAGGTATTTGCATAAATAAATAAAAAATAATTCTGACAAAAAAAGAAAAACGTAACGCAATGCTCACCTGGAAACTTTCGGAGTCCAATTAGAAACGTTCAATTTCGCTCGACTGAAAATTGATCTAAGTGCATATCATAGCAAAAGTTCGCCGAAGATAAATACCATCGACCCCATAAGGTGAAATATCATATAGTGTTACTTGCTAGAGTGTATCACTTGCTATAGTGTATTTTCGTCTAATTCGTGTAGCCCACGCTGAGGCTTGTTTCATCGCGGATATTGTAGCCGATTCTGTCCTCGCGTTGTAACGGCTCCTATTTACTTCTTTTTTTTTTTTATTCGTACGTCCGTTACTAAGGGGCGATAGACCTTTCGGCGGAAAATGAAATAAAATAGAAGAACACGTTCAGTATGCGTCACCGTTTCGTCAAAGCCTCCACCCTTCTGGAAGCGTTTGCACTCCACGCAGACATACATTTAGCGTGGGCGGCTCCCACGACATTTTGAGCGATGGCGTCATCTGTAAACATCTACATAGTACGATATATACGTATGTCGCTTCCTCGTTGCACGTGGGTCACTCCGAAGCCTGCTTAAGGTCGGCTTCAACCAGAACAGCGCCACACACACAGCCTACTGGGTCTCGATGTGGACGAGGCCACTATATCGTTGTAGCGTTCTGTTGACGAGTGCCCTGCGTTATCGAAAGCGCAGGGAAAAGACGAATGTCGAATTCGGGTGGTCATTTCGCGGCTGGCAACACGGCCTACACTCTTAAAAATGAACTTCACCGCATAGCACGCTCCTAGCCAACCATTATCTCGAATGATATCGTTATCTGGCCTGATTTCTTGAAAACCGGGGGCGTATGCCTTTTCTGTGACAATTGTGAACAGCATAAGTGTCACAGAAATGGCGTACGCCCCCCCGTTTTCAACAAATCAGGGCAGATAACGATATCATTCGAGATAATGGTTGGCTATGGAGCGTGCTATGCGGTGAAGTTCATTTTTAAGAGTGATAGCGCTCGGAAATTGCCAATCTGGCGCCCGCGCATGGTCACGTGACAGTTGTCACTCGAACATGATTGGTCAGAAGCTGACGCTTGGATCATGCGAGGAGCATCGCATCCCCTCCCCGCTCAGTCGTGACGTTTCCTCGCACATTGCGTGGCCAAATACGGCAAAGGGTTTTCGTCATCCCCACCAGCATCGCCATCGCAGTCGCTCCTTCTTCGGGTTTCGTCGTCTGTTAGCCCACGTGAAACTTCGACGTGCGGGCCAGTTGCGGTCGCTCGCCACCCCCTCGCGGTGCGGATGTGACGAACGACACCGCATATATAGTTGGTCAACCCGCTGCCCGGCTGTATATCGAATGCCGGGATTCGAACCCGGGAGGTACCCGGGTTCGAATCCCGGTGCCGGCTGTGCTGTCTGGTTTTTTTCCTGGGTTTTCCTCATACGCTTTCAGACATATGTTGGCACAGTTCCCTTAGAAGTCGGCCCAGGACGCACATTCCCCCAGGGCGTCAGTCGTGACGTTGCCCACATATACGTGAGGTCGACAACGGCAAGCCCTTTCACCATCACCACCACCACCGAATGTCGGACGAAAAAAAAAAGTGCTAGGTGGCAAATTCCTGGCTCTCGGAAAGCGCCACGCGAACATGCGAGCTTCCTGGGCTTTGACCAAGCGAACACGGGTCACCTCTCAACGGCGCAGCCATGCCGATTCCAGCCAATCTCTTTGTGGAGTGGGCGGATGGGCCATGAAAGCAGGCCCGCCTTCGAAAAAACAAAAACAAAAAAGAAGAAGAAGAAAAAGAAACCAAAAAGGCAAACAAATCATACGATTAGATCCATACCATGGCGGAAAACTCACAATAAAAGCGTCCACTAATTTAGAAATATTTGTGAACGCGTGACACGTGGTGTAAATCTATATTAAAGTGAACGCGGAGAGATTGTATAAGAGCGAAGTTCCAACGAAGAGCTGAATAGTCGATTAGCCAGAGACGTTCGGCGGGGGAGGGAGCGCGACTGCACTGTAAACTGAAAAACACCCTTATGGGTGTAAATCGCTTGTCCTATAATTGACTCCTCTTTTTACACCGTATGGTCTGGAACACCCTTTTTGGAGGGTGTATCCCGTGTAAAACGCCCTTTGAAAGGGTGCTTTTTCTTGAAAATGCCGTCTTTTGCACCCTTTATACACCTTTTTAGGAGGGTGTTTAACGCTCTTACACCCTCCTAAAAGGGTGTTTAAAGGGTGCAAGAGAGGGCATTTTCAAAGAAAAGCGCCCTTTCCAGGGGTGATTTACACGGAATACACCCTCTAAAAAGGGTGTTCCAGACCATGGACGGTGTAAAAAGAGGTGTCAGTTATAGGACAAGCCATTTACACCCATAAGGGTGTTTTCCAGTTTACAGTGTGCCTCCCAGTCCGAACGTGGAAGGCAGTTAGCTTAACTACTGAGCCGCTTTAATCGGAAGGCGGTTCGTGTGTATGTGTGCATTATCTAGAAGCAAAACAGCTACTGACATATAGTCGATTTCCATTTATACGGTGTTCTGTCTCCGTTGTTCTTAACTCTGCGCTATTACCGGTATTAACGGCCGTGCATTTTTTGTCATAATTTTTTTTTTAAAATATCCACTCATAAGTCTAACTGGTAAGACTTAGCTGAGGAAGGGACAGTTCTGTTGAACACGAAAATGCAAAAGCGCTGCAAATTATTACAGGACAGACGGTGAAGGGACAACAAACAGAAAACGCCCCCTTGTTTGGCCCGTCCGTCCGTCCGTTCGTCCTGTAATACTTTGCAGCGCTTTTGCATGTTCAGCTATGGAATACCAATTAGCCCAAAGGTCGGTGTCACTTGAACAGCGATTATTATTCTACAAAATCTCGTGCTGTGCCTTGATTTAAGTATATAATTTAAGCGTACACTCTAAACTGGAAAACACCCTTATGGGTGTAAATGGCTTGTCCTATAACTGACACCTCTTTTTACACCGTACATGGTCTGGAACACCCTTTTTAGAGGGTGTATTCCGTGTAAATCACCCCTGGAAAGGGCGCTTTTCTTTGAAAATGCCCTCTTTTGCACCCCTTAAACACCCTTTTAGGAGGGTGTAAGATCGTTAAACACCCTCCTAAAAAGGTGTATAAAGGGTGCAAAAGACGGCATTTTCAAGAAAAAGCACCCTTTCAAAGGGCGTTTTACACGGGATACACGCTCTAAAAAGGGTGTTCCAGACCATACGGTGTAAAAAGAGGAGTCAATTATAGGACAAGCGATTTACACCCATAAGGGTGTTTTTCAGTTTACAGTGTATCACCTCCCATGATGACGATGGCGATAGTTCTGCATTTACATTTACAACAGTAACCAGCATCGTGACTTCCCGATAAAGCTCCCTCGGGCAAAAAAAAGATTTTCTTTTGTCTTAAAGTCAAACGACGTGAATCCTATGTCACGGACTCGAAAAATATATACGTTAGGAGCAAAAAACAGAGAACCGGTCGCGGCTTCTTCCAGTTTTGATGGCAGAGCAAAGAGAGAGAAAACGTTTGGCCTCAGCGGGTTCACGTCACTCGTTGCCGCCAACAATGAACAGGCTCACAGCGAGAGAGGCCCTTGACCTGATTGGCTGGCGTTTTTTTTTTTCTTTCCCATCGGGAGAGAACGCATCGGCATGCATTACTTTCGGTTTGTTCGCAATATGTCGCTTCCTTTCGCTCGGGGTTCGTAATGTATATACGCCGGTAACTTGCGCAAAGAGAAGGGGTCAACGAAGGTTATATGCACGTTGCAACGTTTATTACACAATCTTGCCTGGAGAAAACGTGGGGGTGTTTGTAACCTGCCCGGGCCCCTTTTTTTTTTTTTTCTTCTGTCTTTGGGTATAAGTTGCTTATATAGACACACAGTCTTCCGCGAGGGACATTAAATACGGTTTGCCGTGTGTTGATGTTTCGTACAAACAACCCTCACGTGGTGTGCTGTTTCTGGGCGGTCTGCACGGGGCTGCTCGTGGTGGGGGGTGGGGGGCGTGCGTTCTGGGTCGACTTCACAGGGAACTGTGTCGGCATTTGTCTTAGAGCCCCCCCCCCCTCAATTCAAGGAAAACCGAGGGTAAACACACACTCACTACAGTCAAACTCCTTTATAGCGAACACCTTTTTAACGAAAATACCTCTACAGCAAATTTTTTTGCGGTCCCGCTGGAGCCCTATAGGACCAATAACGGACATCCTTTTTAACGAAAATACCTTTACTGCAATTTTTTTTTTTGGCTGTCCCCTGATTTTCGTTGTAAAGGAGTTTGACTGTATATTGTCTCGCAACGTAAATCCACAAATTATAAATTTATTTTGCGTCTTCCAGAAGGCTTTTTTTTTTAAGCTGAATCCGTTTCTAGTTAATCTCGCGAAAACGGGGTGGTGTTATAGCTCAATTTCTCGACCAGCTTGACGTAGATGTGAAGTAGTAATAGTGAGCAATTCTTATTTTATTTGAACCTCATCTTTATTTTTTTTCTATTCATCTCTGTTTGCGATTTTCTCATACTGCAGATAATGCCGTCAAGCATTTCGTTTTAAAATTGACGAGGGACGATTCCTTGCGGCCACTTTTGTCTAGCGCAGTCGCGAGGCCTAATTGACAACTAGTCTCCTTTGAAGGGAGAGTATAATTATAACACCTGGCACGCAAAACGTAACAATAAGGATATGGCGATTTAGCTTTCCGTTGTTGTGCCAATCGCTGCACTAATCGACAAATAGCCTTGATTATCGAAAGTAATTAACTGATTATAACGTCATGTGTTTCCGAATTTTACCTATTAGTGCGTTGTCCCCTTAATAACACTGTGGGCTTCTTCGTGGGCATCGTCGCAAACACAGATCGGATTGGATAGGATAAAACTGTGTTCAACTTAAGAAGGAAACGAAATCTATAGTCCGTCAACTACACACGCCGTTGGAGATAAAGGGACGCAATGGCACGCCAGCAGAAATACTGCAGCGCCACCACGCCGGTGTCACGTGACCAGTCTTGACAGCCAATGGAATTAAGTTATCTGGCGGAGAAGCGAGCGTGACCTCTCTGTGTTCAGCCGTCCTATCTGCGGCGCAGTAATATTTTGAGAGCTGACGGACTACTTTTATTTTCCTTCTTAAGTTGAACGCGACAGTAGGTGGACATGGTTGGCAATGTTTAGTCCTTAAGCGTGCCTGTTGTTCCGGTTGGCTCATGACAACAGCAAAGACAACGTTATATAGTTGGGCGTTCGACGTTCCCTGCGTGTCTCCGTGTTACCTTCGTCGTCTTTGCTGTTGTTGTTCCGTATCCGTGTTGTAGATCTTAGGCACCTTGAACAGACTCTCTGTATCTCAAGTTTGGTTGTCACACTCTTAAAATATAAGTTCACCACATAGGTGAAGGCCAGAGTTGTACGTAACGCGTTACTAGTAATTGCGTTACTAGTAATCAGTTACTCTTTTCAGTAAATTTGAACGTAATCAATTAATTTTGTGAGCAAGTAATTTTCCAAGTAATCTGATTACAATTTTCGGTAATCAATTACTGAGTAATCGATTACTTTTTTAACCTTCTGTCAACAATGGCAACACTTTTCAGCAAGCCCGAGGTCACTCAGCAGAGGTCACTGTGACGGCCGTCTCTAGTCCTCACGTGTTCCATGCAGACCACAGTAATACGATAATTCCTTACAACCGCCACCTACTAGAGCAATAGTAACAATAGTAACAAAATGAAGCGGGTGTTTCAACGCCTATACGGTCGTCCTCATCTGGGACAGGAGGCGAGACAATTTGAAAGTAACGGGAAAAGTAACGCGTTACATTTCTAATCGGTAACGTATTACATTTTTGATGAAGTAATTTGTAACGGTAAAGAAATACTTTTCGCGCAGTAGTAACAGTAATTGTAATCAATTACTTTTTTCGAGTAACGTGTACAACTCTGGTGAAGGCCAACCATTGCACAGAATGATACTGTTACCGCTCCTAATTTGTGGAAACCGCGGGGTGTACGCATTTTTGTGACAGTTAACGTAACTGCGTAAGTGTAAAAAAAAAAAAAGAAATAGAAAAAGCGTACCCTTCCCGCTTTTAACCAATGAGAAAGCAGAAAAATGTCATTCGGGATTATGGTTGGCTAAGAGCGTGCTGTGCGGTTCAGTTCGGCAAGCATTTCCATCACCACCACCACTATACCACCATCTGCTTTAGGATGGAGCCAAGGAAGCGACAAGGCATACAATTTCTCGCGCGCAAAAAAAAAATAAAAAATAAAAGAATGAAAAACGAAATATACAAATAAAAACAAATAAATGAGAGTTCTAGTAAAAACACAAAGGAGGAAGAGAACATTGTACACGACGTAAAGTGCAGCTTTTCGAACCCGAGCAAATCGCAAAAAAAAAAAAAAAAAGAAGGCGCAAAAGGTCCATAAATCACTTTGTGGGGCGTGCACTTTCGCCATCCAAAATGAATGACTTTCTTGAGCACCCCCGAAACACCTTTTGTACATTTCCTGGAAGTGAGAACTCGCGCAGTCTCAGACGGGCCCGGTGCATGTGGGTGCTCCTCTTTCGATCACTTTCTTTTAAATGCTTGTACCAGTCGACAGAATTCCTCGCGGGGTTCCGCTCTTCGAGAGGGAATTCGAACGCCCATAAGTGGGCTAATTAGAACCGTCGCGGTTGATTGATTGATTGATTGTTTTTTTTTTTATTCTTGCTTGCGAGGGTCTCTTTGAAGCATAGTGTGCCCCTCATTGTACACTCTAAAAACAGAACTTCACCGCATAGCACGCTCTGCGCCAACCATTACCGCGAATGATAGGGTTATCGAAGAGAGGAGAGGGCGTACCCCTTTTTGTGGCAATTTGGATATGTGAAAATTGTCACAAAAAGGCGTACGCCCCCTCTCTCTCTTCTAATCAGAAGCGGTAACCCTACACTCTTAAAAATGAACTTCACCTCATAGCACGCTCCTAGCCAAACATCATCTCGAATGATATCGTTATCTGCCCTGATTTGTTGAAAACGGGAGGCGTACGCCTTTTCTGTGACAATTATGAGCAGCATAAGTGTCACAAAAAAGGCGTACGCCTCCCGTTTTCAACAAATCAGGGCAGATAACCATATCATTCGCGATTATGGTTGGCTAAGAGCGTGCTGTGCGGTGAAGTTCATTTTTAAGAGTGTATCATTCGTGGCAATGGTTGGCGCAGAGCGTGCTATGCGGTGAAGTTCTGGTTTTAGAGTGTAGACGTTGAATAAGTTCTGAAACAGGTTGCATACTCTGAATCCGATAAAAAAAGAAAGTATATAGGTGGTGGTGGAAATGCTTTCCTTAGTCATGACTATCACGCGACTATCGCACTACTTAGTCACGACTAACGTCAAGACTATCGCAGTGCAGGCATCGTGGGTCCTGGGCCGACTAGAACTTCACCACATAGCACGCTCTCAGCAAACCACCATCCCGAATTACGGCGTTCTGCATCCTGACCGCTTCAAAACGTGAAGCTTCCGCCTCTTTATTACATTTACGCAGTTATGTTAATTGTCACGAGGTGGTGGTGGTGGTGGTGCTGGCGAGCTCTGGTTTCGTCCACAAAAAGGCGTAGGCCTCGCGCGCTTACCACAAACAGGAGTGATAACGGCGTCATTCTGCGCAATGGTTGTCCTTCACCGTGCTATGTGGTGAAGTTCGGTTTTAAGAGTGATACCTCATTTAAAAGCGTTTGGCACGAAGGAGTTTCCTGCTCTTTTGTGTCATTATCATGATTATGTTGTGGATTAATGTTCATTTCAAAGTTAACCCTATGGATGAAGAACCAGGGGGGTCTGTGTTGCTCTGTTTATAGGCTTTAACCTTCTTAATCTCTATTTGTAATACGAATATAAATTGTATCACTTACATTGATTGGTGGTTGGTGGTGTTAAATGACAAAATTAACATATTTAATGTAACCTAATAATTATGAATTGCGTTATTACTGCTACGTCTTGCTGGCGGCGGGCGTGGTTGGAAACAATAGTGCGCACCTTTGTACAAGAAAGCACTATTGCACAATTATTTCAGCAAACAGTTCCCAATTTTCGAACAATCTCTTCCTTACTTCCTTGTTCTTGCTGTCCGCAGGTCAATTTTTTTCCCGCATAGCTGTATATATACACGTAACTAAAAATGAGACTCTTGTCGAATTATCTAACAGAACATTGGCTAATGTAGTAATCATTACGTACCATTTTATTTAATATCAATTAATAATAAAATAAGCGTGGTAGATACGTATGCAAACCTGCCAAAAAAAAAAACTAATAAAAATATAGCGAGGATGCTCACACAGAGGATCCGCTTCCACGTCACACGTTAATTATTATTCCTCACGCATATAAATATCATTAGTCTTTGAGTGTCGAAGCATTCACGCTCCAGCAAAAATCTATTTCCGAAAGCAGTTTGTTTTCAAGCTGGCCAGGACAACAGAGCCTCGCTCGATCCCAGTTCATTATTGAATTCGAAAGAGAAATTAAGTTTCGAAGTTAAGAATATATTTTTCTTCTTCGGACTCGTCATCTCACTTTTTACTTTCAGTTCATATCAATTTATTTAAGCTTTCCACTGCATCACTGCAATATCCCGTCTGCAGACAAACTGACCCCCTTTTTCCGAGCTAGATCACCTTGCTCACAACACTTTAAAGGATACATTTGTGCCATTTTTGCAACCTCGACTGCAAAAAACATCACAGGTCCACTAAGAAGCTATTATTTCCGACATTGCACGTTATGTGACACATTACACTCAGTTCTTTCGGATGTCTTTAACGAAACGACTTCTTAACTGTTCCGTATACGTCGAATATAAAAGCCATTAAAACGGTCATCATCAAGAGGCAGCGAAGGACTGCATCGTTGACCCACATGGACGACAATACGAGGAATTAAGCGGAATTTTTTTTTTTTTTTATTAAGGGCACACATAAAACTGTAGTTTATACGTGTTCATATTAGATGCAAGTGTTATCGCGATGCCGGTGTTGGTCACGCGTGAATATTTATTGATTGTGGTCGTGGGTGCGGTCGTCCTTGATGCTTCCATGACCCACAGCCACCCGTGCGTTACGAGGGGTGACTTTGCATTATGCGTGGGTGACTGACAGGAAAGGTCTTGATGCTACAAAACCTTCTTCTTCAGTTGGCAGTATAGCGACAGTCGGCGTATTTCTTTTCTTCGCGAATTCAAATAAATATTATTTTCATACCGTTATTAGATTATATAGGCTACTTAATGGAGAAGGCTCGAAGCGCGTGACTTGATGGTAATACATGACGAAGAAAAAAACACCCCCGAGACAATGGAACGTGGTGTCGTCTCTTTCGTTCACCTGTCTCGTGGTTTTTCTTAATCAGATTACTAAACTATTTATTTATTACTAAAGTAATTAAATACTGGGAGGTGGTCGGTTCGAATTCTACCACTGCACTCTTAAAAATGAACTTCACCGCATAGCAGGCTCCTAGCCAACCATCATCTCGAATGATATCGTTATCTGCCCTGATTTGTTGAAAACGGGAGGCGTACGCCTTTTTTGTGACACTTATGCTGTTCATAATTGTCACAGAAAAGGCGTACGCCTCCCGTATTCAACAAATCAGGGCAGATAACGATATCATTCGAGATGATGGTTGGCTAGGAGCGTGCTGTGCGGTGAAGTTCATTTTTAAGAGTGTGGGTGCACTGTCTATAGGGTTCTCCCTTGCACTCTAAAAACTGAACTTCACCGCATAGCACGCTGTGCGCCAACCATTGCCACGAATGATAGGGTTATCGCTTTTGATTCGAGGAGAGAGGGAGGCGTACGCCTTTTTGTGTCAATTTGGGTATATGATAATTGACACAAAAAGGCGTACGCCCCCCTCTCTCTTCGAATCAAAAGCGATAACCCTATCATTCGTGGCAATGGTTGGCGCACAGCGTGCTATGCGGTGAAGTTCAGTTTTTAGAGTGTGGTTTCCCGGCAAACTTCCCAGACGGATGTCGACACAGTTCTCCCTGAAGCCGGCCCTGGACGCATATACCCACAACCGCCCCCTCCCCCGTCTCACACTCTTTCTCGCTATCCTCTCTCGCCATCTCTCGACGTCTGTACGTTGCTCATGGCCTTTGTCGCTTCGCGGCGCTAACACATAATTAAAAAAGTGAGTGTTGCAGCGCGATCACATCCGAGACGGCTTAATTGGCACCGTTCTTATACGGCTCTTCTCAAAGAGTGTATAGCAGCCGGATTATATAGTTAGCGTCACGTGATTTCACCTGAGGTTCCGGTTCCCGCGGATCGACGCCCCGCCAGAAATTGCCTTTGAATTCGCAACAGCAATTTGTTGGCTCTCCACTGGTTCAGTAATGTAATGTACCTGCTGAGCGAGATAGAATAATACGATGGTAGGAATCATCCATATTGAAGGGGGGGGGGGGGACATCCAATTTGGAGGCCCTCCTCTGAGGAGCGCTTCCAGTTCAGACAGAGAAAGCAGACGCACTGAAGACAAAGTGCTCCAGTCCTTTCAACCTTTGCCTGATGCGTTACGTATATTCTTTATGCATGATCATAGGACACCCGTACATGTTCAGTTCGATATAGTCGCTGTCTGGACACAAACTAGAACTGAAGGGCTGCTGTCGAATAGTTTCTTCTGGCGCTTTAAATAAGCGCGTAAAACATAACATGTGGGCAAGCTTACGCTTGTCCCATCCTACAGTTGGCAATACAAAACATAACATCCCATCCCACAGTTGGCAATACAAAACATAACATATAACATAACATATAACATAACGTATAACATTAGGAAACAATGAGAGTATTGAAATTTTGATATGCCAGGGGTCTCACGACGTCACTGTCAGCAGTTCCCGGGTTCATCGACACCTCCTGCACTAATATAGTGCTACATCATTTGCGCAAAGAGGGTTCGATCGATGTCTTAAGAGCACTGCACTATAAGTGACCTCCTGCGGGCCCCACGGTGGCGGGTTCGAGTCAGGGCGCCAACAAATTGGTGGCATGGTACAAGTTCCCAATAGGCACGTCATCCGAGAAACGTTAAATACGGGATGACGTGATATTTGAACCCAATGTTAAGGAACACTCCAGTGGGCAAAATCAATTAATGGGCGTCGCTCGTATCACTGTAAACTTTTTCACACCTTTAAAGGTGTGCGCTATGCACATTCAATCTGGTTGCGTAACATTGCATCTCCAGGATGATATTTTACAAAATTCGGAAAGCATTGCTAAAGATCAAGTGTCAGTGCAAATCTTGCTTTCATTATGTCTTGGATATCGTAGGTACGAGCTAATGCATATATGCATCGCTATCGATAATCGAGCACGCGCAAGTGTCTACAATACTGTTGAACAATGTTGAGAAATTTTTGGAGGACAGACAACACTCGAGTAAAGAAAATTTGTGCGAACTCGTGCTCCATTATGATGTTACCAAAATTACACCTAAAAAGGCGTGCGCCATGCACGCTATTACACCTTTAAAGGTGTGAAAAGATTTAGAGTGTAGGACACCCGTACATGTTCAGTTCGATATACACTGTAAACTGAAAAACACCCTTATAGGTGTAAATGGCTTGTCCTATAACTAACACCTCTTTTTACACCATATGGTCTTAGAACACCCTTTTCAGAGGGTGTATTCTGTGTAAGACACCCTTTGAAAGGGTGCTTTTCCTTGAAAATGCCTTCTTTTGCACCCTTTAAACACCCTTTTAGGAGGGTGTTTAACAACTTTACACCCTCCTAGAAGGGTGTTTAAAGGGTGCAAAAGAAAGCATTTTCAAGGAGAAGCACCCTTTCAAAGAGTGTCTTACACAGAATACACCCTCTGAAAAGGGTGTTCTAAGACCATATGGTGTAAAAAGAGGTGTCAGTTATAGGACAAGCCATTTACACCCATAAGGGTGTTTTTCAGTTTACAGTGTAGTCACTGTCTAACAACAAACTAGAACTGAAGGGCTGATGTCGAATAGTTCCTTCTAGCGCTTTAAAAAGCGTGTAAAATAATTCGATAACATTTCGAAACAATGAGAGTGTTGAAATTTCGATATGCCAGGGGGTCTCAGGACGTCACTGTCAGCAGTGGGTTCATCGACACCTCCTGCACTAATATACACTCTTAAAAGCGAACTTCACGGCATAGCACGCTCCTAGCCAACCATCATCTCGAATTATATCGTTACCTACCCTGATTTGTTGAAAACGGGGGGCGTACGCCTTTTTTGTGACACTTATGCTGTTCATAATTGTCACAAAAAAGCCGTACGCCCCCCGTTTTCATCGAATCGGGGCAGATAATGATATCATTTGGGCTTATGGTTGGGTAGGAGCGTGCTATGCGGGGAAATTCATTTTTAAGAGTGTAGGGCTACATCATTCGCGCAAAGAGGGTTCGATCGATGTCTTAAGAGCACTGCACTATAAGTGACCTCCTGCAGGTCCCAAGGTGGCGGGTTCGAGTCAGGACGCCAAACAACTTGGTGGCATGGTACAAGTACCCAATAGGCACGTCATCCGAGAAACGTTAAATACGGGATGACGTGATATTTGAACCCAACGTTAAGGAACACTCCAGTGGGCAAAATCAATTCACGGGCGTCGCTCGTAGTCATAGTTGCCGCGGCTATATTATCCCCAGCACTAGCGAGTGACCGATGCTGAAAACGCAAACTTTTGCTCGTCCGTCATTAACCTCGTAGTACACGGGAAGTGTAGTAATCGTACGATGACGGCGACCTCTTGCGGGCGTTGGAATATGCGTCTGCAATTGCCCTTCCCCGCGGCGGCGGCGCGGCCGGCGCCCACGGTCGGCGCTGCCCACCTGGGCAACCCACGCCAGCGCCCAGAGCAACCAACCGCTTCCGACATGGTTATGGGTTCCGCATCGCGCCACCGCAGGAAAGACACGTTTCCAGCCACGTATATATTACCACGTGGCAGCTGCCGGTCATGTCTGCTGGTGGCATGTACAGTCAACCCACGATTTATGAACCTTCGATTTATGAATTCCCTCGTTTTATGAACACGAGCACGGGGAACCAAACTTTCTCCATTCATTTTTCCCTCGTTTTATGAACCTCGATATTCGAATAATGAACGGAATTTCTGGGAACCAACTAGGAGTTGCCCAGCGTTTTTGCCCTCAATTTATGAACGAATCGTTCCGAGGTTAACAGAAACTTTCAAAGGGATAACTACGCGGTCTTACCAATGACGCTTGAACGGACAAAACGTTTCCCAGGTATTGCACCCTCGGTTCTTAACCCCTCGAAATCCGAACAACAAACGGGTTTTCCGGGGTCGCACAAGGTGCGACCAAGTGTTCCTGACCTCCGTTGATGAATAAGGTGGTGGCTGTCACCCGGAGATTAATAAACGGAGGTTAAAAATCCCGGAGGAAATCCGAGACGAGTCCAGTGCGAATGTGGTGACATCTCTTCTTTCCAAGATTGACACAGCGGAAGGCATGGTCAAAAGCAAAATTACACAATATATGGCATTATAAACACAATGCCAACTCGGAAATACTGTTGCATTTGCTCGATAGTACTCAGTTAACTGAATTTTCGATTTATGAATCCCTCGATTTATGAACGATTTTTCGGGGAACCGAGGGTGTTCATAAATCGAGGGTTGACTGTATATGCAGATATGAATGAAATTCGTGAGATTCTTTTCAGGGGCAATTGTATTCGGCTACCACTGTTGCAGTAGACACCGTAAGCGCCACAAGAACATTTCACCGTTTCGTTGATACATAGAACAAATAATGCGTACGGACAGCAATTCGGCGACAGTAATTTTTTGTCGTGGCTGGTCGCGGCGAAGCGCAAAAAGACGTAATTCACTGGTGGATAAGGGAGTGGAAGAGCGCTTTTTAGCGCTTCACCGCGACCAGCCGCGACAAAAATACGTAAACCGAAACCAATTAATTACCGCAACAAATGACCGGGTTCGGTGACAGATTTTTCTCTAATAGGTGTCTACTGAAGGTCCCAAAAGGGGTAGTACCCATTTTAATGCCGACGGCGCCCCGCTTTAGAAATTGTTTTCTCACGAAACACATTTGAATTTTTATTTAAATAATGAGCGCCTCCCACTCATTCACACGGTGCGCAGCTTGTAGGTGGTATAGGATAGATACTTGTAAAAAAAAAAAATTATCCGATTGGCGCACCCGTTCGCGAATTATTTAGTACGGGGATTTAACTGAAACACCATGTATATGCGTGCACGAAATTATGAAGTTAACACGTTAATGTACCAGTGTACATGTGCGGTGCCTGTGACGCCACTCTCATGCTATGAATCAGCTCTCTACCTAAATAACGCGTGAGTATCGTGAAAAGAAAAGAAAAAAAAAAGAAAAAGAAAACTCCTCCATGGATCAGGCGGAGGGATTTTTAAAAGAGATAATTTAAAAAAAAATGATTCGCACGGGAATGTCATGCACGTGAAAAGGAAATTTTACGATGGTTTAGTCGCATTGCCTGCTCTGTCCAGATAAATGGAGCAAATGTAGGTTGTTTTCTTAACTGTCTAATGTATAAGAAAGAAACTAGCCGAATCTGTTGTATCCATCGGAAGTAAAAGCGTGGGTAAAAAAAAAATAAAAAAAAGGTGGTCCGACGACGGAAAATGAAAGACGAACAAATAGTTATAATAATGAAAATAATAATAATAACGCTTTTTTATTATTATTATTACGAGCCGACAGATATAACCGCCCTACTTTGTGCATTAGCATTTCTGCCATGCGCGTATATACCGCTGATTCAGCAACGCGATATCTGTGTAGTGTACCCACGTACGGAAAAAGGTGCGCTTGACCGACAGTAAAAGCCCACGCTCGCGGATACAAGAAATCGTAAGCAAAACAGCTTCTTGCGCCGCATCGGACCAAGTACGTGAAACGCTTTCCGTTGTATTGTTATTCGCTCTAATTTACTGCAGCGTACAGTAAGGGAACATACAAAAAAAAAAGAAAAAAGAAAGGCTTAAGAATGCGCTATGACCTTAGCCAGAGGCTTTTAGCTGTCGAATAACCCACGCGTACGAGACATACTTTAGAGAAAGGGGAAATTCGCGGCAAAACACAAAGGGAAAAAGAAAATCGGTCGCTATCATGCATGACCGGAACCATCAAGCTTCTGCATAAACGGAAAGAACGTTTTTAATTTCTTGAAATTTCTTTGTGTTTAGAGAAATTGGGACGGCATCGCCCTTGATTCGACCCTCGATGATATACCCCTCCATAAGTGAAGACACTTTTTGCGCCTCCCAATTATCTTCTATGTCCGGCGCATCATCAAGATGCTTCATTAGTTCAGTAGTGATTAGTGAGCTGTCTGAAAGTGCACAGGGAAAAACCCGTAGGTTCATTGCTTTCACCACGCTTTCGTCCACTCCAGCCAATAACGTAGCAATTTTCCAGCCACGCAGAGTAAGAAACAGTTAGCGCATCTTTCTTCGCAAATTATGTCCTATGTATGGCGCAAGATTTTATATAACTCGATATATCACGGTTGACGGTTTGCTTCGAAGTATTTTCATGCATGCACACGAATTATGTACCTGGGACTCTTACAACAGCGCGTGAAATGCAGTCTCCACTCTGTAACATTCATTTACTCCTGAAAGGGACTATTTTTTGTGGCAATGCAATTACTCTCCAAAAGGAGTAAAAGTAGTCCTTTTTTTCTTAGAGTGTATATGGAGCACGTTCTACTTGCTTATTGTGTACCTTTGCAGTACAGAGGGGCATTACGTACTCTAAGCGTCCGGCTCGTCCGGCGTGCTAAAGACTGCGGGAGGTAGTGGGTTCGAATCCTACCACCGGCTGTGTTGTCTGAGATTTTCCCTAGGTTTTCCGGACGAATATCGGCACAGTTTCCCTTGAAGTCCGCCCAGGACGCATACTGACTGATCCCCTGTCCCCCACTCCTTCCTGCTGTCTTCTCTCCATCTATCCACGTCCGTGTCCCGCTCATAGCTACAGTTGCTTCGCAGCGCTAACACGAAATTAAAAAAAAAAAACGCGTGCTCTGGTCCATGTAGAATCACGACTGAACATCCACACACGCCCTCTAGCATCCTATATGCACAGCCCCATGTATATACGCTCTAAGAATGCTCCAAAGTGCGGGAGACATGGAGCTCCGAGGCCTTGCTACAGACGGGTCGGTACGAAGCTTAGCACCGACTTTACTAAGTGAGGTTTTCCCTTGGTTTCCTCACACCTTGCAGATGGGAAGTCAACCCACACTCTTAAAAAAAAAAGATGTACTTTAACTACTTTTTCTTGCCACATATATCACTCCCTTTTGGATAATACAATTACTGTGAACCCTCGTTAATATGACCCCCGATAATCTGACATACGCGCTTTATGACCATACTCTTGGGGGACAATGCTGTGGAACCTCTGCAAATCTCGCCCGTTAATATGACAACTCCGCATTATGACAAAAATTTTCGGGAACGACCATGGTCATAATAACGAGGCTTCACTGTACTCTCAACAAAGGACACTTCTCACACCCTCAAGGGAGTAACATTACTCCCCCAGACCCCTTACTCCCTCCAGTAGGGGGTTAGAGCGTAACCTCAATCCCATTAGGGAGTGGGGTTTACGCTCCCACTCCCCTTTAACCTCCTTTTTTCCTCCTATAAGCCTCCTAAACCTCCCACTCCCTAAGACTCCTTTTTTGAGAGTAATTGTACTCTCCAAAAGGAAGTGATATATATGTGGCAAAGAAAGGACTTAAAGTACACCCTTACTTTTTTTTTTAAGAGTGTAGAACGCGTACCAATTTCACTACCAATACTGCGCTCTCTCCATCGTCTTTACGCGGCACATAGGCATAGTTGTTTCGCGGTGGTAACAGGGAATAAGAAGGGTATATATATATATATATATATATATATATATATATATATATATATATAGTATAGGTAAAAGGATTATCAAACGGCCACGAAGTTTTACAGAAGTTCAAAAAAAGACGCGGAAACAGATTTTAGGGAAGTTAAAAACACTAGTTTATTACATGGGGAGACGTTAAAAAGTAAAATTTTACTTTTTAACGTCTCCCCATGTAATAAACTAGTGTTTTTAACTTCCCTAAAATCTGTTTCCGCGTCTTTTTTTGAACTTCTATATGTAGTATATATATAACTCTGGTATGATTGCGGCAATCTCCCTATATAAGGCGTCATCTTGGCAAGCAACTGTCTCCGCACTTCTTCTTCGTGTTTCTTTTCTTTTTTTTTTCTTTTTTTTTTCTACCAGGAAAGGTTACCGTTGTTGACATTGAGCCGCGCCTCGATACATCTGTCGTAACGGAGCTGGATGTTTTTTTCCTCACGAGCATATATGACGATGAGTTTTTGTGATGGAGGCACTTGTCGGGAAAGCGCTCAGACGTCGAGTCATTAGACATCGGTAATTGATTGCATTTTCCGCAATGAAGCATTATCGCTTTCTTTTCAAACGAACAACTTAATTACGTTTATGCAGTATGCAGCTGGACTCTCGCCCTCTCAGTATGTCAACATTGCTTGGTCCATGGCCAAATCCAATCCACCAGCGCTCTGCCTTTCACAAGGAATGGCAAGTCGGCTCCTGCCAGGCTGACCTTTCCTTTTTGCCTGCCTCTTTTTTTTTTAATAAACATATCCCCCCGTAAACGCACTTCTAAACTTTTTGGACACCGTATATAGGATTGCTTGATGGTGCGACTCATTATTATATTTCATCGCATTACCGCCAGCAATTCGGGGTAGAGTATCTACCCTGGCGATAAAATTCCCCAATCGATCATCATCATTAAAATAAAGTTGTTGTTGTTGTTGCCCCTCGCAAGTAGTTTTTTTTAAATACTTTTCATTACTTGAGCAACGGTACTTGATGCAGGAGTGAAACAACAACAACAAAGCTGAATTTTCCATTCTTCCAAGAGGTATATATTTTTGAAGCAGATCGTTTTGAGAACTTTTGACAACAACATTTTCATTTATTAATAATATTTATTTATAATAATTAGCGCAGTAGTATTAGTAATTAGCACTTGCGGTCCTTGTGCTCCGACACTATGCTCCATAATAATCTTACTGCTGATACTATCAGCTGTAAAAGCCCACGGGTTGTACCCTTGGTACCCGTTGGTATACCCGTTCCGCGGGTGGTACCCGCAGAACCAATCCAGAATCACGGAGTTCTAGGGGGCGCGGCGAGTGTTTCAGGTACACTTTTTCTCGGCTGTACCGCCGAAGTACTTTCCTGCGTTCACTTCTCATTTTTTTTAAAATTCCGTACTCGTTTGCGCCGCGAAGCAACGCTGACTATATGAGTGGCGTATAGACGTTGACAGTATAGGAAGGAGGAGGAGACAGGGGGTTAGTGTGCCTCATGGGCCGACTTCGAGGAACTGTGCCGCCGTCTGTCTGGGAAAACCCACGGAAAATCTCAGATGTAGCACAGCAGGTGGCGGGATTCGAAGTCACCAAGTCTCACTTTACAGTACGACCTTGGAGAAGGGCAGAACTGAGCACCAACGAGCACGTACTGAGTTCAGTTGAGTTGAAAGAAGAAAAAAAAAATGGAGAAAGGGAGGCACTCATTACTACGAGTGCCGGCTGCTCCAGATCACTTAGAAAAACAAAAAATGGCCAACTGCAATAAAGAAACAATGAATGACAGAGACACTTAATCAGAGCAGACGATTTTATCAACTCTATCAATGGTTATCTTGCGTTCACGGCGGCTCCCAATGGTCGATTACACTGTAAACTGAAAAACACCATTATAGGTGTAAATGGCTTGTCCTATAACTCACACCTCTTTTTACACCATATGGTCTGGAACACCCTTGTGAGTGGTTGTATTCTGTGTAAAACACCCTTTGAAAGGGTGCTTTTCCTTGAAAATGCCGTCTTTTTCACCCTTTATACACCCTTTTAGGAGGGTGTCTAACAATCTTACACCCTCTTAAAAGGGTGTTTAACGGGTGCAAAGAAGGCATTTTCAAGGAAAAGCACCCTTTCAAAGGGTGTTTTACACAGAATACACCCTCTCACAAGGGTGTTCCAGACCATATGGTGTAAAAAGAGGTGTGAGTTTTAGGACAAGCCATTTACACCCATAAGGGTGTTTTTTCAGTTTACAGTGCTTTCGAATGTATTCTGAAACTTTAAATCAAGTTTGAATCGAGAAGGTTTTCATGGACAAGGCCGTCTGATACGGCCTATCAATCTACTGATCGAACGTTGAGCTATCTCATCTGATTTTTCTATCCTAGCTACGATTGAATCGACTGCGTGCACGTACAACGAATGAATTAGTGACGCTTTTTACGTCAATTGTAGAATACTGTTGCCCGTGGAAATCTCGCAAAGGTTACTTTACTGCCTCTAACCTACACTCTTAAAAATGAACTTCACCGCATAGCACGCTCATAGCCAACCGCCGTCTCGAATGATATCGTTACCTGCCCTGATTTGTTGAAAACGGGAGGCGTACGCCTTTTTTGTGACACTTATGCTGTTCATAATTGTCACAAAAAGGCGTACGCCCCCGTCTTCAACAAATCAGGGCAGATAACGATATCATTCGAGATGATGGTTGGTTAGAAGCCTGCTATGCGGTGAAGTTCATTTTTAAGAGTGTACGGTCCCGTCTGTTTGCAGAGTGCAGGCTTTCATTGGTGTACAGCATACAAACTGAAAGCTTATCTTATGGTCACAATTGCTTGGAATTATGTTCCTCTCACTTTTGTTAGCTTCTTCTTTTTCTTTTTTTTTAACAGAGTAACTTCGCTTGACGTTTTGAAGCGATGTGAGATCAGTTAGATAGCCAATGTTTAGGCACTAAAAAGGGGTGCTCTTCTTGACCGCATAGCACGCGGTATATGCCAATCATCATCGCGTATGATATCGCTCTGTATCCCGATAAGCTGATAAAGGGGGCGCACACCTTTTTATATATCAGCTTTCCTTCCAATAGGAAGATAAAACGATACGATTCTGAAGGTTGGTTGGCATAGAACGATTTATGCGACGAAGAGCACTACCTGTTAATGCCTAAAAACCTGGTCTCTACACTCTTAAAAATGAACTTCACCTCATAGCACTCTCCTAACCAACCATAATCTCAAATGATATCGTTATCTGCCCTGGTTCGTTGAAAACGGGAGGCGTATACGCCTTTTTTGTGACAATTATGAACCGCATAAGTGTCACAAAAAGGCGTACGCCTCCCGTTTTTAACAAATCAGGGCAGATAACGATATCATTCGAGATAGTGGTTGGCTAGGAGCGTGCTACGAGGTGAAGTTCATTTTTAAGAGTGTAGAACGATTTATGCAACGAAGAGCACTACCTGTTCGTGCCTAAAAACCAGCTCTCTAGCGGCGATCACAAAAAAATTGCACGGCATGAACTTCCCGTTTTCGCGTTTATATGTATCTCTATTATCTTATAATATCACTTTTTACTTTTATATTCGTTACATACGTGATATTTAATTAGATCACTATAAGTCAAACGGGCTAAAGTCGTCCATTAGCGATGAACGTGCAGATTAAATCCACACATATTTTTTTTTCTCCTCTACACCATCCTAGTCTATCGTAGTCCGTTGCCAGTTTTCACGTCTGGTCACCTTATAATATTTCTAATGCTACACATAGGCCCGAATTATACAACCGAAGTTACTACAGTGAGTATAGCAGGTGTTTAGAACAAACAAATATACGTATTTCAATAATTAATATAATGGTTCTCACATAGTACCTATATATCTACATTTCCTTACGATCCGACCGCGACGACGACTGACCGAACGCTCCGAAAACTACACCGGAAACCGACCGATTCACGCCGTTATCTGCCGGTAACCGCTGCCAACTCATTTATCCATTCCAAAGCTGTCTCCCCGACCGTGGATTTCATAATGCGAGCATAAACGTCAAACCCACACTCCGAGCGATACTCCATCGAAGGACACAAATCCCACGCTGGCTGGCAAAGCTGTTGCTTGCCAACTGTCGAATCTAGGACGGTAGTACTCCCTTCGGTCGCATTTCACACATACTCCTTCCGGGGTTTCGAATTGCACCGTCTAAAAAACTATTAAAAACTTGCCGAGAATCCCGGTGAGGAAATAAAACAGCGAGGTTCACACACCGCATGGTCAAAAGGTTAAACAACTCACCTAGAAAAAGTGGCCGACCGCCAGACGAAAAGAAAGTCCGAAATGAGATTTCGCAGGATCGTCTGCTTCGAAAACCGTTGTCGTCTGCTTCGAAAACCGCTGTCGTCTGCTACGAAAAAGAATATCGCGTCGTCCTCGTGTCTCTCGACGTTACACACTCGGTCCGTAGTTCCGTGTCGGTTTCCGCAGGGTTGTTGACTACCCTGGGAAGAGGGCACATTCACTCACACAACACACACACACACGCCAGCCGAAGACGGAGAGAGCCGAAACGTCGACGTCTGCTCTGCGCGCAAAACCCGTTTTCAGAAAGAGTGACCTCGTCGGGCGTAACGGCGCTCTTTATACGAGGCGGGACGGTCACGTGGTCCGTGTTTCCTTCTCCGTCCAGTCGTTTCTCTTGCCGGATGGTGGTGGAGGACCCACGCCGAATTGTGTTTTTTTTTTCTTTTCTTTTTTCACACCTCCGAGTCCTGAAGCCGATATTAGCTTTCGCCGCTGTCGTTCCTCGAAATCCTTTTGTACTTGTGTAACAAGTAACACGATACATAAGCTGATTTCTGGCACTTGAGCATTACCAAAGCAAAGTAATGCGTACAAATATTTCATGGAAGGG
This sequence comes from Ornithodoros turicata, assembly GCF_037126465.1. NCBI lineage: Eukaryota > Metazoa > Arthropoda > Arachnida > Ixodida > Argasidae > Ornithodoros > Ornithodoros turicata. Next base: position 147,246,761 of record NC_088202.1, on the reverse strand, counting down.
AAACCTAAGGTTCCCCCGTTTTATATGCAAAATTGGCGGTGGCCCACGCCGCCTCCGTGACCGCTTCCATTACCATCGATCTCACTGTCAATTCCTGGTCTCAACGTCAAAAGAAACCAAGTGCCTGCATCAGTTCTCAAGCAGGTAGCAGCGGATATGATGCATAGTCGATATGCTGGCCACACTGCAGTTTTCACTGACGGATCCACCAGCCATGAATGTTCATCGTCTGCGTTTGTTATCGCAACGGACGATGTGGCGCATATAGATACCTTGTCTCACACAGCACATCATCTACGTCGGCTGAGGTATATACTATCCTGTTGTTTCTGCATAAGGCATCGTGTGATGCTCCGCGGACCCGCACTCTTAGAAATGAACTTCACCACATAGCACGCTCCTGGCCAACCATAATCCCGAACGACAACGTTCTCGCCCCTGATTTGCTGAAAACGGGAGGAGGAGCCTATTTTGTGGCCATTATGCACGGCACAAAATAGGCTCCTCCTCCCGTTTTCAACAAATCTAAGGCGAGAACGTTGTCATTCGGGGTGATGGTTGGCTAGGAGCGTGCTATGTGGTGAAGTTCATTTTTAAGAGTGTGGGATCCAAAGGCTGTTCTTCAATGTATAGCTAGCATCGGGATTCGTGCGTTATCACGTGATTGTGATTCGTGCATCGGAGAGTTGTACCAATAGTGTTGTCGAGAGGAGACAGGAGATCACTTCTGACTGAGCTCGTCCAGAGACCAGCTCTCCAGCAGTAGAGTCGGGACATCACTGACGGGTCTCTCATGTATTGGGTGGATCCAAATTTGTTTTTCTCAGTTCCGGACACCATGACCATACCTGGGGTAAATGACTTCTAAAACGTAATTAAATTGCATTACTCATTACTCCAGTTAGAGTTTGATTTGATTTGATTTTAAAAGAAAAAAATGGAGATGGTAGTCTCGAGCCACTCGGGACTGGCTACTCCAGGACGCGTTATTAATAAAAGAAAGGGAAACTACACTAACCTCGACGCTTTGAAACGCTTTGAAAGAATAAAGGAGAACATCATCACCGAGCTTGTCACCAAAAGCGAAGTCTCAAGGCACTAAAACCAAAGAGTGTCACAATGTGTCAAACAGGTCCGTCCAGACGAGAAATTCGGCCATACTCCACCCATTTAGAGTTTAATTATTACATTACTCATTACTGCAATTGAAATGTAATGAAATTACGTTAAAATTACTACAAAAAGCAGTGACATTACAAAGTAATTACTGGGAGCTTAATCGTAACGCTGTTGAGGATGTGGAAATTCATTGCGGGCGTTGGAATTTCTTTTAACACGCCAACAACTCTCTTTCTGCCAAGTGCCAACACAGAACACAAAATCGATGCTTCTGTAAAAAGTAATGAGTAATGTCATCAAAATTACTGCCCAAATGTAGTTAAATTACATTCCAAATTACATATTAACGTCAAAGGTAATGCATTACATTACAAATTATCAGAAAAAGTAAGTCATTACTGTAATTTCATTGCTGTAATGACATTACTACCCGGGTATGACCATGACCATTGGTTTTTCTTTCATGTGTGTGTTTTCTTCATCTTTCTTTTTTTAACGGCGTAGCGCAGCCAGTGCTGGAGGACAGCCCAGTTGCTGTGCTTGCACATAACATTAACTTCACTCTCATATCTCACATCTAATGTTTCGCGTGTAATGGGGTAGTGTACTGCTCTCCAGCGGTGACTCACCCCATGTCACAGTCACGATGTATTTGCTGTTGTTGATGTTGTTGTTGTTGATTGATTGAAAGAAAGAAAAAAATTGGGATTGTAGCCCTCATCACGAGGGCCGGCTACCCCAGATCACCTTAGGAAATGGGGTAGTGTACTGCTCTCCAGCGGTGACTCACCCCATGTCACAGTCACGATGTATTTGCTGTTGTTGTTGTTGTTGGGCATTACCACATCACCACCAGCAATGGGGTATGGAGTATCGCCCAAGTCCTGAAGCCGATATTACTTTTCGCCGCTGTCGTTCCTTGAAATCCGTTGTACTTGTATAACTGGTAACACGATATACATAAGCTAATTTCTGGCACGCCTTCGGTAACTTGGGCATTACCACATTACCACCAGCAATGGAATACAGTATCGTCCCTGGCGATAAAACTCCCCAAAAGTTATTTTTGGCATTACCATGGCACTCTATGGCCTTCGTCGCCTTTGTGCCCGAAAAATCACAATCACAATCGCATTACCACAACCTGTACTTTGAGCAATATGCTTATCTTCATTCAACATTAGCACCGCGGAGAAGTACACTCTTAAAAATGAACTTCACCTCATAGCACGCTCCAAGACAACTACTATCTCGAGTGATATCGTTATCTTGCATGATTTGTTAAAAACGGGAGGCGTACGCCTTTTTTGTGACACTTATGCGGTTCATAATTGTCACAAAAAAGGCGTACGCCTCCCGTTTTCAACAAACCAGGGCAGATAACGATATCATTTGAGATTATGGTTGGCTAGGAGCGTGCTATACGGTGAAGTTCATTTTTAAGAGTGTAGCCATGACTATATGAGGGGCGTTCAGACGTCGCCAGATAGACAGAGAATAAGATTAAGACAGATGGGGACAGTATGCGGCCGACTCCAGGAGCACTGACTGCCGGGAAGTCTACCGGAAGATCCAGAGAAGGTCTCAGAAAGCGCTGCATTTAGAATGAGGACTCTCACCCAACACCTCAGTCTTAGCACGAACTTGTAGCTACCAGCGGTGAGCCACACCTCTGGGAAATGTTGTATTTGTTATTTTCGATACTGGATCGCCACAGGAGTTGGCTGACGTATATAATACTAACCTCAGATTGCGTCACGAGAGCAGGCACGTGGTGGTGGTGGTGGTGATGGCGATAGGGCTTGCCGTTGTCGGCCTCACGTATCTGGGCAACGTCACGACTGACGCCCTGGGGGAATGTGCGTCCTGGGCCGACTTCTAAGGGAACTGTGCCGACATATGTCTGAAAGCGTCTGAGGAAAACCCAGGAAAAACCCCAGACAGCACAGCCGGCACCGGGATTCGAACCCGGGTACCTCCCAGTCTCGACGTGACATGGCCAGCACGCTAACCACTGAGCCACGGGAGCAGACACGTTTCGTCTATACAACGGTCGCCGATAAATTGTTCCAATCGTTTACTGTTCTGGGATAGAAAACGTACTCGAAGGCATCTGTGTGAATTGAGAACTTTTGTAGCGCTTAACTGTTTATGCCGAGTCTCGAGCGTCTGCTATTACGCAAGATCGGACGTTATGTAATGTAACAAAAACAACAATCAATGATGGAGTATATAGCGATGACGACATGATGTGATGTTAGTTGGGGTGCACTGTAAACTGAAAAACACCCTTATGGGTGTAAATCGCTTGTCCTATAATTGACTCCTCTTTTTACACCGCATGGTCTGGAACACCCTTTTTAGAGGGTGTATCCCGTGTAAAACGCCCTTTGAAAGGGTGCTTTTTCTTGAAAATGACGTCTTTTGCACCCGTTATACACCTTTTTAGGAGGGTGTTTAACGATCTTACACCCTCCTAAAAGGGTGTTTAAAGGGTGCAAAAGAGGGCATTTTCAAAGAAAAGCGCCCTTTCCAGGGGTGATTTACACGGAATACACCCTCTAAAAAGGGTGTTCCAGACCATGTATGGTGTAAAAAGAGGTGTCAGTTATAGGACAAGCCATTTACACCCATAAGGGTGTTTTCCAGTTTACAGTGTGGTCGGTTGAAGCGACCATCACTGAAGGTTGGGACGAGGTACTAGCGTGACGCGAACGGGAATTGCGACACAGAAACAATTCGAAAGTGGTTTAATACCAGTGGGTGGGTGATAGATGAAGACGAACGTGGGAACAAAACTGACTCTAAGCCTTGCGTAGATATACGGAACCAATGATGAAAATGGCAAGCCTGGAAAAGGTGAACCTCGGTGGTGCATGGAAGGGATGCCTGGAAAATATATTGTCAGGACAGGTCTGCAGATGATGTCCTAAAGATGTATCTGGTGGTAGCAGCCGGCGGTACGGTCCACGATCCCTCGAGTATCCCGCAGAATAGACCTCTACCTGTTTGTAAACAAATGACGTCATACTGTTCGACAGCGCCACGAGTTTGGTAGAGTTGAACTACGTTCAATGCTAGTGGCGAACAAGAGCCACGGTCTTGAGGGGATTACGATGATCTCTGAAAGGGACGCGACCTTCGGTCCTACTTCTCTTTCAATAGGAATCAGCGAACAATTGCCCACCCTTGGAACCCAGCTCTCCTCTTCCGATCTGTTTTGGTTTCGGTTTGTCTACCAACGTCATGATGACGTTTCCCGGGTATAGAGGTTTATATCTTCAAGAGGATCGGTCTCGATGATGATGATGATGGCCTCCTTGATGCCTATATTGAAGCCGCTGACTCACGTACTGTCTTTTGGCACCAACTCATGACATAGGGGATGTTTCCCCGTGGTAGCCACAGGACCCTATACCCTACGCTAAACACAGATGCGAACATCATGCTTTATAAGGGGTTCTGACAGTTGGATAAATGTGTTTCATTACATGAGGAATGCATTACACTGTCCACCAGGGTACTGAGGAAAAAAAATCAATAGCAATAATAAATCATTGTTTTTCTTTGTGTCGTATTACCCAACGTCGATACTCAACCTCGGAGAAACTTCGGCGTCTAGTTATGACGTCAGAGCTAGGTACAGCCCCAGTCATTGCTATTGGTCACTCAAAGCACTTCATCTATCCCGCGGCCACCTCACTGGCACCGCTGTCAGGGTTCGATGCGTTTCTGTATTCGCGGTGCAAGGTAGCATTACTGGTCTCACTAACGTCCTCAACGAACACTAACACTAATGTCCTCAACATTTATGGGCTGGTAATGACCTCTGCGAAGAGGTCGGTGCTGAAGACTGGGCACTGGGCTGGGCTGTGGTCAGGTTTTCCACTGGTTTCCCGGCAGACTTTCGAGAAGGATCTCACCAGTTTCCCAAGATGTCGCTTGCCCTTTAGACCCCTCCTCTCTGTCCTTCCTTCATCTGTACACGTCTGTGCCTACAGCCACGGTTGTTTCACGATGCTCACGCGAAATTAAAAAAAAAAGCATTTCTGGTGCACTTTTAATAGCACTTTTAAAGCACTTTTGGTTGCTTCGCAATGAATGACTACACCAAACAAAGACACGCTTAGCGAAAAAGTCTGCTCCGCGTACTTGTAATGAATGCTCGGAAAAAGCGTTGTTTTATTCGTTTTGCTTTAAAGGGATTATCGCATCCGCCCCGCTCGATTCCGAAACTTAGAGTGCCGTTTTACTCCGCGTTTATCTCTTGTAATAACGCCGAAATTCGACGCGAATTGGTGGCGTTGGTCCTGTGAAGTAACACATGTAACACACGGCAAGAGCAGACGACGGATATTGAGAGTATTCCGGGATCCGCTCTCTGGAAACGTCACTCGCAAAAGGCCAATCAGTGAGCGACCTATGGCGCGGACGAGACCAATCAGAGAGCGGCTGGAGGGACCTTGGTAGCCTTGGCGACCGACCGACCGACCGATAGGCGGGCGTGCGGGCGAGCCGGAATACTAGGGGACGACGCCTGCTCTGTGATCGGCTTGCGGAGTGTTTTTTCTGCTTAGCGTCGGACGTGTTCGTACAGACAGCAGTTTAACACCCTGTTGCACTCTACATGATCACGTCAGGACTCACACTGGTAAGCGAAAGTCGGCCGTATTTACCGAGGACTTTTCACTTAGTATATTGCGATGCGAACGTCAAGCAGACGACCTTGGAGACAATCGCCTGCGCTGCGTTCCCATTCGTGTGCCCAGGCTTACGTCATCATGATGTTACTATCGCTGAGGCTTCCTGAGCTGCAGAAGGACTGCGAATCTTTAAAACTCGTCTATTTGATATATATAAGCTGTTTTCGGAAGAGAAACTTGGCCAAATTGACTGTGAAGAGGTGACGAACAATATATCGTATCGGTCTCATACATACGTTCCCGGATGCGGTAGTCCCTTTAACTCTATCCTGCACTCTTAAAAATGAACTTCACCGCATAGCACGCTCCTAGCCAACCATCGTCTCGAATGATATCGTTATCTGCCCTGATTTGTTGAAAACCGGGGGTGTACGCCTTTTCTGTGACAATTATGAACAGCATAAGTGTCACAAAAATGGCGTACGCCTCCCATTTTCTACAAATCAGGGCAGATAGCGATATCATTGGAGACGATGGTTGGCTAGGAGCGTGCTATGCGGTGAAGTTCATTTTTAAGAGTGTGCATAAAAGCAGCAAAAGGACAAAAATAATGGGACAAAAGGGCGTACAGAAATACGAGAAGTCCGGTTGTGATGGGAATTAACCAAGCTGAGACTGGAACACAGAAAACACGAATGAAATCCTCTAATTCTAATGAACCACCATAATCACCAACAGGTAAGTACCACATACATGTATTCGCATCGAATTGGAACGCCATACACTCCACTGACCATCTGCATGTTCAGAAAAATTATTTACGGAAGTTCTAATTACATATCCATATCCTATCGAAGACTGCAAAATGGGACGAAGCGCTATGCTTGACACATGGCGCTTCAAGCCATATACAGAGTGTTTCACCTAAAGTGATAAAAAATTCTAACTGGCGACGTACTCGTCGGATGATTGTAGGACTTAATTACCTTCAATGTGGGCAATTACCTTCGGGAAGCCTTTGCCGCAATTGAGGAAGGCTTTGGACAATTTTTAATTGAGGGACATTTTTTTTTCAATTCAGCTTTGAAAATTGCTAAGCGAGCCTCACTCCTTTTTACAGAAATATAAAGTCCTCCAGGTATAACCACAGTCCCAACAACAACGACGGACAGTATTGCAACAAAAATCGTCGAAAAAAAAGTAAATATCCCGCTTTAGCCCCGCCTGCTTGATTGTCGCAAAGAAGAGCGCACGGAAGGTGCGGGGAGAGGAGGAAGTGTTACTGCCTCTTGTTTTACCTTTCTTTTCCCCACTTCGACCTTGATGCTGGTGACAACAGTCTTATCACGAAGATAACAAAACAACCGTCTTATCACAAAGAAGTCAAAACAAATGAAGGCGGGCACACTTTCTCTTTCAGACGCACATTCCCCGTGCGTTTCTTGGCGACAATAGTTTCTGTGCATAGTTTTTGTTGGATCTGCGGTTATCCGCGGAGAACTTTATACGTATTTCTGTAAAAAGGAGTGGAAGCTCGCTTGGCAATTTTCAAAGTTGAATTGAAAAAAAATTCCCTCAATTAAAAATTGTCCAAAGCGTTCCTCAATGGCGGCAAAAGATTCCAGAAGGCAATTGCCAAAAGTCCTATACAATCCTCGGGCGAGTACGTTCCCAGTCAGACTTTTTTTTATCATCTTATAGGTGAAACAGCCTGTATGTATTGGCATCAAAGTGGAAACCATGAAACCATCTGTGCGTATTGTCATCAAGTTGGATGTCTACCTGTGGACATAGGCCAATAATGTATCTGCATGCGGCCCAAAACCGCAATACTGTTACAGTCCCTTGAACAAACGCGCATTTGTTTTGCAGTGCCCGTCAAAAGGGCGTCGCCTGTCGGGGGAAGGTTATGTATAAAAAATATCCAAGTTAGGTTATTACATTTTTTTCTTCGGAATGTATAACTAGCTAGTGACTCAGTTATTGTAGAAGGCATTTTTTGTTCCTTTTAGAAGTCTTTTTTTTTTCTTTTCCTTTTTTGCAGGATGGTCTTGAAACGTGATTACTCCATGAAAGACGTTGGAGGCTGTGTTCTTTTCTTTCTTATATATATATATATTTTTTAGCTCGTATCAATTTCAAAGGTTGACCTCACGTCTGGTGAACTGGGACCATGTGTGTGTGAACACAGCTCTGAGGAAAGCTCTATCCATTCCGTTCTGTGGCAAGAATTTCTTTCAGTTTTCACCGGAAGAATTTCAGACAACGTAGAGCACAGATTATATAGATCGAAATCGGTGCTCACCTTCTGTACTTGACGTCTAACGTGTTTCTCACCATATCAACGGGCATATATTCCCGGGAACTTATAATTTGATGAAGATGAAGGATGAAAGATGAAAGATGAAAGATGAAGATGAAGATGAAAGCCTCAGAACATCAGTTCCTCTCTTGTTCAACTTATAATTTCGCGACTTTTGATGACCACGCGAAAAATCGCAAAACAAAAAAAAAAAGGTTCCGCGCGAAAAATAAAAAATAAAAACAAAAAAAGGCGTTTTACAGTGTCAGGACGCGTCTCTTTGACGACAGTCACCGGCCAAGTGGCGGGGTTCTCAAAACTTGTTCCTGTTGAACGGCTCCCTCGCAAGCGAAATGTTCGTGACTCTGCTTCATCTGTTCCGTCTCATCCCAACCCTTTCCTCTTGTTGACACAACCCCCCCCCCCCCGACAAGAAGTCATTCGTCTTCCCACCAGGGTGCGGAATTCTTGTAACACGTTGAAACGAATTGCGGCGCCCTGAGAACGACGCGTGTGTGAACAGCAGTGCGCCTAATCACGTGGACGTTTCACGCGCTCGGTGCGCGGGAGTGCCCGACACTGTTTTTTTTCTCTCTCTCTCTCTCTCTCTTTCTTTCACGCCTCGGCAGAAGGTCTTTCAACCGGCCTTCAGTTCTTCTTTCTTGTTTTTTCTTCTTTACTCACCTTTTTTCACGCTCATTTTTCGGAGAAATCGTGAGCATGGGCTCGTTCGTTGATTATCAACGCTCACAAAAAGAGTCAAAAGGGTTGTTGGTCTTCGGAAACAGCCGATGCCCTTTTACACGGCACAATGGTCCGGGAAGGATTGCGCGCGAGATGCATATACAGTCAAACTCCTTTATAGCGAACACCTTTTTAACGAAAATACCACTACAGCAAATTTTTTTTTGCGGTCCCGCTGGAGCCTACAAGTCCAATAATGGACATCCTTTTTAACGAAAATACCTTTACTGCGATTTTTTTTTTTTTGCTGTCCCCTGAGTTTCGTTGTAAAGGAGTTTGACTGTACAACGTACGCTATTTTTTTTTTTTTTGAAATCCAGTGTGAGCACAGCGGTGCAACTGTGTCTTTACGCACGATGTACGGACGGTCTCGTATAGAACGAGGACAGCAGTAAGGAATGGGTAACAGGCGACGCGTCTTGGGCTCACTTCATGGGGAGCAATTCCGCCAGGGACAGTATTGGGGAAGAAATAAGTAGGATAAGAAATATATGTGGATGTTTAGCTCCTACACGTGGGGAATATATTTATTAGAACAGAAAGGGGGAAAAGGAGGAAGGGACAGCCAAACAAGTACACTCTTAAAAATGAACTTCACCGCATAGCACGCTCCTAGCCAACCATAATCTCAAATGATATCGTTATCTGCCATGATTTGTTGAAATCGGGAGGCGTACGGCTTTTTTGTGACAATTATGAACAGCATAAGTGTCACAAAAAAAGGCGTGCGCCTCCCGTTTTCAACAAATCAGGGAAGATAGCTATATACCATTCGAGATGATGGTTTGCTAGGAGCGTGCTATCAGGTGAAGTTCATTTTTAAGAGTGTAGTAGTAGTAGTAGATATGGAAGTATGTATCTTTCAAGGCAATGTTTCTGTCCAGTAGAAGGCGCCCTTGGTATAACATGGACATCCTTCCTGACTTGTTGATTATCTAACACCTGTGTAAAGTTGCTCTTTTACTCTTTCCTGGTTCTGCTCTCTGAATCTATAGTTACTTTATACTTGTATATCATTTCGTGTCTACGTCCGACTTTCAGGTCAAGATATGTGTATAATGTGTGCGTATATACTGTTGAAACGGGGGGCGGGGGCGCAATGCCAAGACAGGCTTGCCGTTGCTGGCCACACGCGAATGGGCAGCGTCACGGCTATAGTCAGAACACGCACAAAAAAAAAAAAAAAAAAAGAAATGAAGGGGTGAAGGTGAGGTATGTACACTCTTAAAACAGAACTTGACCTCATAACACGCTCCTACACACTTAAAAATGAACTTCACCGCATAGCACGCTCCTAGCCAACCATCATCTCGAATGATATCGCTATCTGCCCTGATTTGTTGAAAACGGGAGGCGTACGCCATTTTTGTGACACTTATGCTGTTCATAATTGTCACAGAAAAGGCGTACGCCCCCCGTTTTCCACAAATCAGGGCAGGTAACGATATCATTCGAGATAATGGTTGGCTAGGAGCATGCTATGCGGTGAAGTTCATTTTTAAGAGTGTATAGCTAACGACCATTCCATTAATCAATATCATTCTATGTCCTGATTTGTTGAAAATGGGAGGAGGTGCCTATATTTCTGGGACACGCATATAATGTGTCCCGGATAGGCGCCTATCCTGCCATTTTCAACAAATCAGGACGTAGAATGATATCATTCAGAAATTACGGTTTGCTGGACACATGCTATGCTCCGCGCTTCCCACAAATCAGAAGTGATAATACGGTGAAACGGTTGTCCTGCACGTGCTATGTGGTCAAGTTCAGTTTTAAGAGTGTGGGTTTCCCTGTAGACACCCTCCAGATGGGTGTCGGCAAAGCTCGCCCTGAAGTATGGCCCAGGACACTTACTATAGTCCCCCTGTCACCCACTTCTTCTGCTGTCCCCTCTCTATCTGTCCTCGTTCGTACACACTCTTAAAAATGAACTTCACCACATAGCACGCTCCTACACTCTTAAAAACGAACTTCACCACATAGCACGCTCCTAGCCAACCATCACCCGGAATGACAACGTTCTCGCCCCTGATTTGTTGAAAACGGGAGGAGGAGCCTATTTTGTGCCGTGCATAATGGTAACAAAATAGGCTCCTCCTCCCGTTTTCAACAACATCAGGGGCGAGAACGTTGTCATTCCGGGTGATGGTTGGCTAGGAGCGTGCTATGTGGTGAAGTTCATTTCTAAGAGTGTAGGCGACCATCATCCTGAGTGACACGGTTCTTTCCACTGATTTGCTGAAATGGGGGGGCGTACGCCATTTTTTTGCGGCAGCGCGACAACATATCCGTCGTTCTTGAATGAGATACACTTCTCGAACTCCTCCATAATTGAGTGTCGTACGCCACTCCCGCAAAACTCCCTATAAAAATACAGCTGTTGTCGTTGTGGCATTATGCGGTTCATAATTGACACAAACATGGCGTACGCCCCCCGTTTTCATCAAATCATGGGAGAGAACGTTGTCCTTCGAGATGGTGGTCAGCTATAGGAAGAGATGCGAAGCACCGGAAAATAAACCGGAAATAAAAAAAAAGTTTGTTTCGGTTTTTTTCCTCGTCTCCGGAAAACTAGTCCAAAATTTCCAGGCGACAAATTGAAAAATGTAAATTTTCGTGCCTTCGATGCGTTCCAGCTAGTGCCTTGGGTGCCTCTAATCCGCCAACAACCACCAACTTAGAGCTCCGTCTGACTGCTCCAAGCGATCGCCATCGCGTTCACATAATGTCGGGGTGCCTCTAATCGCCAACAACCACCAACTTAGAGCTCCGTCTGACTGCTCCAAGCGATCGCCATCGCGTTTCACATAATGTCGGAGTTCTGATCGGAGTGGACGGGTTGTTCCAATTACCTATCGCTGAGTAGACAGCAGACTCATGGGATGCTCTGCTCCGCATTTATGCCTAGAGGATGAACACTACTAAAGCTTCTAGCTCATTGTATGCTGTGGTTTGGCCGGCAATGCTTCGACTCAGCAGTAACCACGTTCAGTGTTCCCATTTTTAAAAAATTTTCGAAAAAAAAACCCCGAAAGACAGAGTTTTTTTTTTTTTTTTCGAGCGATTCAAAATTTCCGGAAATTTTGCATCTCTAGCTATATAGGAGCGTACACTCTTAAAAATGAACTTCACCGCATAGCAGGCTTCTAACCCAACCATCATCTCGAATGATATCGTTATCTGCCCTGATTTGTTGAAAACGGGGAAGCGTACGCCTTTTTGTGACAATTATGAACAGCATAAGTGTCACAAAAAAGGCGTACGCCCTCCCGTTTTCAACAAATCAGGGCAGATAACGATATCATTCAGACGGCGGTTGGCTATGAGCGTGCTATGCGGTGAAGTTCATTTTAAGAGTGTAGATGGGTAGAAATCCAGCGAACCGGTAGAATGTAGGAAGGGAGTTGCCTCAGGACAGAAGCCGCCGATATTCCGAACAGAGACTGTTCTTCTTCTGGGCACCGTCCTCATCATTGGCATGGTATTTAAAGGGTTAGGTGTGACGTGTTTAAAGGCTCATGCGAATTGTGGGTCAACAGCCCGAGGGAAGAAAGGTTCCGTACGGGCTTTCACTCCGGCCGTAAAAGCCCGTACGGAACCTTTCTTCCCTCCGGGCTGTTGACCCACAATTCGCATGAACCTTTAAACACGTCACACCTAACCCTTTAAATACCATGCCAACGATGAGGACGGTGCCCAGAAGAAGAACAGTCTCTGTTCGGAATATCGGCGGCTTCTGTCCTGAGGCAACTCCCTTCCTAGCTATAGGAGCGTGCTATGCGTGCTGTATTTAGAGTGTTGGCCTCTTACAACTACCAGTGATGGCCACTAACTACTTCGACAGTAGTTTAACTATAACTACTAACTACTTTGTGATTGAGTAGTTTAACTAGTAGTTCAACTACCTTTCGGGGGAGTAGTTAAAACTACTTTTTTAACTACTACAATGTAGTTTAACTACATCTATAACTACTTAACGTTGTCCACCAACACCAATCCCTTGTAGTGTTCTTGGACACCTAAATATGAATCACAAGCAATAATAAGCTTTGGCTCAAGCCATTGCTACGATCGTCAAATACAAAGCTGGCGGCGGGATTGTTTCTGTGCCTACGCGATAAACTAAGTTGCACAATTATTTCACAGCAAATGAGGCTTCACTAGACGAGCATTAAAAGTGAAGATTTAGTGCACATGCACGACACAATTGCTCTGCACCTCCGTTCTCATCCAACAAGTAGGTCAATGTAAATGTCGGAAGCACAATCCTGCCGTAAAGCTTGCGGCAAAATCGGAAGTAGTTGGCGCCTTCAGTAACCTAACTGCTGTAGTTAACTACTTAAAATAGTAGTTTAACTAGTAGTTGCCACTACATTTCTGCAAGTAGTTGATAACCACTTTTTAACTAGAATCAGGTAGTTTAACTAGTAGTTTAACTACATGTAGTTAACTACTGGCCATCACTGACAACTACATAGTTCCTTCGCAGTGCTAACAGGCATGAAATATGCATGTACGTACATTCATTTAATGCGGATCTAATGTAGACGCTGTAGATGCTGTACCGAGTGAATTTCCCTTTCTTCCGCGATTGGGTGACGTCATCGTCGAGCACCTTAACTCTTTCGTGTTTGCGGTATATAAGTCTGTGCTCCGTGGCGCGGTTGTGCGCAAATAGAAAAAAGGATAGAGTGTAGAATAAACGTCTCTGTTTGATCGTCAGCTCCAAACTTAGCTCGATCCAGGAACTGCGTTGAAATCACGTGACACGACGGGCTTTGTTATGCGGAGGCATGAAAGAAGATGCCAGGCCGCGTGTGTCCGCAATGCACATATATAGGGAATGTGGGTACACGTATATTGCGTTAAAAAAAAAAGAAAGCGGAAGGTCGATGTGAAAGTGAGGTCGAAAGTCAAAAATAAAATATATAAACAAAAACACATACGGATAGCAAGAATAAACCAACTGTTTAGTAAAAAACTACACGATGGGAATTGATGTTCTGCGACTGCACTCTTAAAAATGAACTTCACCACATAGCACGCTGCTAACCAACCATTATCTCGAATGATATAGTTATCAGCCCTGATTTGTTGAAAACGGGGTGCGTACGCCTTGCTGTGACACTTATGCTGTTCATAATTGTCACAAAAAGGCGTACGCCCCCAGTTTTCAACAAATCAGGGTTGATAACGATATCATTCGAGATTATGGTTGGTTAGCAGCGTGCTATGCGGTGAAGTTCATTTTTAAGAGTGTGGAACACATAGAAAGGACAAATACATATACTACACTCTTAGAAATGAACTTCACGGCATAGCACGCTCCTAGCGAACCATCATCTCGAATGATGTCGTTATCTGCCCTGATTTGTTGAAAACGGGGGGCGTACACCTTTTTTGTGACAATTATGAACAACATAAGTGTCATAAAAAAGGCGTACGCCTCCCGTTTTCAACAAATCGGGGCAGATAACGACATCATTCGAGATGATGGTTGGCTAGGAGCGTGCGATGCGGTGAAGTTCATTTTTAAGAGTGTATACAAAGCCTCAAATGCCTAACAAATTAGTGGTGAAACACTCTTAGAAATGAACTTCACCGCATAGCACGCTCGTAGCCAACCATTATCTCGAATGATATCGTTATCTGTCCTGATTTGCTGAAAACGGGAGGCGTACGCCATTTTTTGACAATTATGAACAGCATAAGTGTCACAAAAAGGCGTACGCCTACCGTTTTGAACAAATCAGGGCACATAGCGATATCATTCGAGTTTATTGTTGGCTAGGAGCGTGCTATGCGGTGAAGTTCATTTTTAAGAGTGAAGAAGGAAGTCCCTGAAAAGGTTAGCCAGCTGTACGACTCGAACCCACATCTTCCGGACTACCGTGTTAGCTTAGCCCATTTGGTAAGAGCCCTGGACCGGTAATCCAGAAGATGTGGGTTCGAGTCTTATACAGCCTGGCTAAACTTTTCAGTGACTTCCTTCTTTCACGAATGAAAAAAAAAAAAAAAAATACTAGCGCACGTGATTTCAGTCTCTGGTCTCCTCACTGTCATTTCGGCGCCGCGGCGGAAATTCCGCGTTATTCGAACGAAACGATGCCGCCGTGTTGGGCGCCGCGAAGCAGCTATGGCTATATGAGTGGTGGATAGATGACAGCAGGAAGGATCGGGGAACAGGGAGTTAAGTACGCGTCCCGGGGCGACTTCAGGGGGAACTGGTGCCGACATTCGTCTGGAATACAATCTGCAGGGAAGCCCAGAGAAAACCTGAGACGGCACAGTCGGTACCAGGATTTGAACCCGCATCACCTCCCGGTCTCGGTGTGGTAGGCGATTATCCTAACCACTACTCCGCGCGAGCTGGTGTGCGAATCTTGATTGCCGGTTGATTGATTGATTGATTGATTGAAACGAGACTAAACGTTTCACCAGGCTCGGAATTTTGTTCTGGAGGTCACCCACTTCTTCTTTCGGCCCTTGGTGGTGGTGGTGGTGGTGAAAGGGCTTGCCGTTGTCGGCCTCACGTATGTGGGCAACGTCACGACTGACGCCCTGGGGAAATGTGCGTCCTGGGCCGACTTCTAGGGGAACTGTGCCGACAGTTTTCGGCCCTTTTTTCATGCGTTCATGTCTGCACGCCGTCCACTGCTACAATTTCTTCGCGGTGCTAGCGCGGCATAAAAAAAAAAAAAAAAAGATCGAGTGCCTTGTATGTAGTTCTATTCCGAACTTTGAACTCTTGACGCTTTTATAATCTAATTCGGATAATTAATTGGAAATTAATTGAAATTAATTGGAACAGCATGTTTTGACCGCTGGTAAATCGATCGACAAGATTCCGATAACGGTTGTTTACAGAAAGTTGAAAAAAAAAATTGAAGGCTGTGCGGTATAAGAGTAATTTTAAAACCGAAGCGAGTAGTACGAAGCTAGTATATATACTGCGTGTGTGCACATGTCCACAGATCCAGAAGTGCGTAGTTGTTTGAATGGCAAAGAGAGGGAAAGGGCGTTAACGACAGAGGGTCACGTGTTTTGTAGCGATTGACCTGATTGGTCTGATTGGAATAAACGCTTGGCCAGGTAGACAGCTTTCCGGTCCAAACAAGTCGAAGCGATGTCGTTTCTGCGCTCGAGAGGTATATGTAAGTTCTTGTGTGGCGTGATTTGTGTACCAAAGTTCTGCGATTTATACACTCTTAAAAATGAACTTCACCACATAGCACGCTCCTAGCCAACCATATCATCCCAAATGACAACGTTCTCGCCCCTGATTTGTTGAAAATGGGAGGAGGAGCCTATTTTGTGCCCATTATGCACGGCACAAAATAGGCTCCTCCTCCCGTTTTCAACAAATCTAGGGCGAGAACGTTGTCATTCGGGGCGATGGTTGGCTAGGAGCGTGCTATGTGGTGAAGTTCATTTTTAAGAGTGTGCCTGAATGTACGTTCTCGTTTCAGGTTGTTGAGAAAGAGGGTGGGTTACAATAACGGTCGCCTCCAGTTCTGATGTCTCGCATTTTCGCGAAAACATCTATTTAAAAAGTTGATTAATGAATTTTTGGTAATTATAGTCGTCCGGTATTTACATGCTCTTTCCACATAGGGCCCCCGTTTGGCCGCGTAACCGGCCCGCAAAAATAGCGTCACTGCTGCTCTCACACCTTTAAATAAAAATCTATAACGGATAAAAAATGAAACGACCCTACACTCTTAAAAATGAACTTCACCGCATAGCACGCTCCTAGCCAACCATAATTTCAAATGATATCGTTATCTGCCTTGATTTGTTGAAATCGGGAGGCGTACGCCTTTTTTGTGACACTTATGCTGTTCATAATTGTCACAAAAAAGGCGTACGCCTCCCGTTTTCAACAAATCAGGGCAGATAACGATATCATTTGAGATTATGGTTGGCTAGGAGCGTGCTATGCGGTGAAGTTCATTTTTAAGAGTGCTCCCTTGCGGCGTGGAGACTCGCAACTATTCGATATATCCGGCCTGGAAGGGTTAAAGCTTACATTTGAAATTCGGGTATAGAATATACAATTAGTCGTGTCGGTATTCGAAAAAATTCGAATATTCGTGCACAGCGCCGCAAAAAGATCGCTCCTGATTGCACCACCACGCTATTGTGAGCGTCTTCAAAGAAGCCGATTGTTTTTCCCCAAAAACTTCAAAAGATAATGGCCCCGAACGAACGCGTAACGTCGAATATTATAGATTGCGTCCCTCGACAACGTCCGTCACGCAGTCGGTGGCATCTGGTGGTCCCCCCCCCCCCCGCCCGTGTTATTTGGTGGCGTCCGTCGGTCTCTGGTGGTCCTATAATATTCACTCGCCACCACCGGAACGGATCGCTTCCGCGCATGGAACAGGTTGAACGGAGATGTTCCTCCGTGTATATACCTCCCATATCGTTTTTCAACCTTCCTTCGTGTTCGTCTGCCCGCGTCCACTCGATATATTGCCTTCGGAATCGTTCTGGTCAAGGTCACCGCTGGAGGTCACATAAAGAGTTCAACCGGCCTCGGTGGATCATTTGCGTATAGTGGACGGGTGTATATATAGTGCGACGCGCCGTGATCGCACGAAGCACAATAAAGTGAAGTAGTAGGTACTTCGGGGACCGGCGGACATGGCCGAGCGGGTCGTTCGTGGTTGCCAAAAGCAGAGTTGTACGTAACGCGTTACTAGTAATTGCGTTACTGGTAATCAGTTACTTTTTTCAGTAATTGTTAACGTAATCAATTACTTTTTCAGTAATTGTTAACGTAATCAATTAAGTTTGTGAGAAAGTAATTTTCCAAGTAATTTCATTAAAATTTTCGGTAATCAATTACTGAGTAATCGATTACTTTCTTAACCTTCTATCAACAATGACAACCCTTTCCAGCGAGCCAATCTGTCTTCTGTTCCACCACGATAATCCATTACATAATATAATCCCTTACAACCGCGACCTACTGGAAACAGTAAGATAGGTGACTGTATTGATAAATTGTGCGGGGACTGAACATAACAATAGTAACAAATTGAAGCGGATGTTCCGACGCCTATACGGGCGTCCGTGTTGCGCTCATGTAGATGTAAATGTGTATATAAATATG